>NC_086450.1:21784631-22384631 GCF_028390025.1 Pseudophryne corroboree
ATTTGTATGCACATCTGCTTTTGGTCTAGGGATGCCGTGAAAAAACATCTGATACTCTAGGGCACCGTGATTCAAAAAAGGTTGGGAACCACTGCTCTAGGGTAACCCAGCCCCCTGCCCCTTTATACAATCCAGATTAAGTCACCTAGCTCTCGGTGGAGATGAGTTGTGTTATAATTACCTCCCACTGTTCTCCTACTGCCAGGAGGACATCAGCCACTTTCCACCCTGGCACCACTAAGATGCAAGATTTACAGTGAGATGTATCAAACTTTGGAAAGGGATAAATTGGAGAGAGATAAGTACCAACCAATCAGCACCTAACTGTCATGTTGCAGGCTGTGTTTGAAACAAATGACAGAAGCTGATTGGTTGGCACTTTATCTCTCTCTCCAAGGTTTGATACATCCCTCCTGGATCTTTAAATCTCCTGCCCAAGAATACTTTCAAGACACCTGCTGTCTCAGGACAATATTGGCTCTGGTAGGTGGAGGGAACCAGGCCTTATAGGGGCACCAGATACCTTGCAGCCATGGCATAGCTGGAGCATGTGATCACCATCAAATTTGATGGCTATAAACAAACTGAAGCAAGAGAGTAGGAGACGCGTCTGGTCCTTGTTCTGCAAGTAATAAAATCCAAACCTCCCCTCCAGAAGTGACGATAAATTTATAATTTGTCATAGGACTGAGAAGAAATTATTTAGTTTCGTTGTCATAGAAATGAGAAGAAATAATTTAGTTTTGTGGAACAGTTGGTGACTCTTCTTCTACAGACGGGAGGGTGTCCTATGACCCTATCTGCAGTTGGCTCACCCTCGTTCTGTAACTTAATCATGAATATCTAGCACTTAGCAAACTTTTGTCAGACGAAAGCCTTGGCTCCAGCCTCGTGCCTCCTGGCACCGTGGGCCGCAGCGTCTGTTTCGTGTCAGCCTGACAATGGAAAACATGAGATAAGTCAGGCTCTAGACATTTCTTGCAATTTGCAGAATTGACTTTGGACTTTGGAAATTTTGGCAATGTTTACTGAAAACGAATTCCTGTGAGATTAGCTAAGAAACCACTTCCATTTTCCATCATTTATGTCCTTGAACAATGTTTGTGTTAGAAGTAAATCAAAATGTAATGTCCTGTTTCCACTGGGGTCTCTCCCTACACAAGTCTGCTTAAGTTCACGCATAGGAAAGTGGAGTATGTACCGGGCTTGAAAAGGCTGGGCCAATAATATCTGGTTTCATTAAAATATTTACTTATGACCCTTATACTTGTGTGGCAAAAACTCAGTTTACGTGCATGATCTTATTCCAGAATGGTAAGTGCCTGAAATTCACTTTTACAAAGGATTTTTTTTATTTATAACTAATTTTAAAATTCAATGCATTGGCCATTGCCCATGAAAAATAAATGGGAAAGTTCACCCACCATAACAAATGCTCATGGTTATAGCATGCAAACATAGGGGGTAATTCAGATCTGATCGCTGCTGTGCGTTTTTGCACAGTAGGCAATCAGATCCGAACTGCGCCTGCGTATGCACCGCACTGCGCAGGCGCATTGGACGGCTCCAAAGGAGATCACCGGTCAGCGACGGGGCTTGTGCAAAGGATCCATTCGCACGGGCGTTTGCAAGGAGATTGACAGGAAGAGGGCGTTTGTGGGTGTCAACTGGTCGTTTTCAGGGAGTGTCTGGAAAAAACGCAGGTGCTTCCAAGCGTTTGCAGGGCGGGTGTCTGGCGTCGATTCCGGCCACGAACAGCCTGATGTGATCGCAGCGGCTGAGTAAGTCCTGGGCTGCGCAGAGACTGCACAAGATCTGTTTGTACAGCTCTGCTACACATGCGTTCGCACACTTGCACAGCTAAAATACACTCCCCTGTAGGCGGCGAGTAGCTGATCGCAGCAGTGCAAAAATCGCTGCCTAGCGATCTGGTCTGAATTACCACCATAGTTTTAGTTATACTTACAGTATGTGAAAGTGCGCAAGTGAAAACTTTGACTTGTGCCAAAACTGACTTTATTCTGTAAGGGCCGGGAAATCAATAATAAAAAAGAAAAACCTGTATAGAGCTTTTTGTTATTTTTACAGATGTGATAATCCAGATTGTGCATCAGGTGTCCGGGGCTCTCACTACATGACATGAGACACGTCATTAAATGCTTCTTTTGTTTTCTAAACTCCACATTCCTTCGTGTCAGAACATGGCTTTTGAAGTTTTATAATAACTAGGCAAGATATATTAACCCATAAATTGTACATGTTAGCCTATATTATGTACATGTTTCAGATTTGTGATTAATGATGCATTATAGTATATAGCAATCTGAGACATGCTGCACACACATACCCACACACACCAACACCGCAAAGGCTTGGCCAGCCATTAGAGAGAACATAGCCTGCAGGCAGCGTAGATACTACAATGCATGCTCTGGGCCCCTTTATAAATATACATTGTATATACAGGAGACAGAAGGCATTTAATATGTTTGGAGGAATATACACCCCCAGGATGGCTCAGCATATATTTAGCATTAGGGCCCATTTTGTTCAGTATACATTTAACAGCAAAGGTTGAGGTTATGGCATGTTGCTTTATACTATGGTTGTCTGTACTGGGGGGACTGTTGTTTCTTTAGACATTCCCACCCTTCCTCCCTGCTTTAGGGTTTGAGGTGCTCCCTGTGCCGATACACCAATACGTTAGGCTGTGGGTTCAGCAGCACCACCACCGGTTCAGGTGGGTATCCAGTGTGTACAGATATGTCCTCATATGTAGCCTCAATGTGCCACGCAGCAGGAGATGCCTGGTGTAAGTGAGCTGCCAAGTCTCATGCAACCCTGCCAGAGTCATTATGTGACCAGGACGACCCAGGAGACTGTGCTGATTAATTTCACATGTGACACTCCTATATCTGTGTGTGACTGAGTCTGTATATGAAGCACGACGGAAGTTAGCGTGGAAAAAATTCATGGCTGCTGCGTCACAGCACTTCTTATACTGATTCAGACTCAGTCGCACATAGATATAAGTGTTGCATATCACATTAGTACAGTCTTCTGGTGCGTCCAAGTGGCAAAAAAGATGCTTGGCACTATAGAGGAGTCTCATGGGACCTGGTGCACAGAGAGATACTATATAAACGCAATCTCAAAACCTAGATGGAGGGCAAACTGCCAGTCCATCAAGCACAAATGAATGTATCCTAAGTCCCCTGCAAATGACAGATGTGCACTCAACCCCGATTGGCACAACTGCAGTAAAGATGTATGAGGGCACATATGTAATTTAGAGGGCACATATGTAATTTGGACTTAGGATACATTCAGTTGTGTTTGATGGGCTGGCAGTTGGCCCTCCATCTAGGCTTTGAGTTTGGTGATGGCCTGGCAGGTGGCCACCATCTAAGCCTTGACTCTGATGATAGGATGGCAGTTGGTCCCTATCTAAGCCTTGACTCTGATGATAGGATGGCAGTTGGTCCCTATCTAAGCCTTGACTCTGATGACGGGCTAGCAGTTGGTCCCTATCTAAGCCTTGACTCTGATTATGGGCTAGCAGTTGGTCCCTATCTAAGCCTTGACTCTGATTATGGGCTAGCAGTTGGTCCCTATCTAAGCCTTGACTCTGATTATGGGCTAGCAGTTGGTCCCTATCTAAGCCTTGACTCTGGTGATAGGCTGGCAGTTGATCCCCATCTAATCCTTGACTCTGGTGATGGGCTGGCAGTTGGTCCCTATCTAAGCCTTGACTCTGGTGATAGGCTGGCAGTTGATCCCCATCTAATCCTTGACTCTGGTGATGGGCTGGCAGTTTATCCCCATCTAAGCCCTGACTCTGGTGATGGGCTGGCAGTTGTCCCCATCTAAGCTTTGAGCTTGGCAATGGACAGGCAGTTGGCCCCCATCTAGGTTTATGGGAATTATCATATGGCGTAACAGTTGGTACGAGCATGACCTGGAGGCAGGCGGGTTTTTACTAGAAAAATATTTTATTGTAATGAAAATATATATCTCAAATCATTCCAAAACCATATGGTTGGGGTGGTACTCCTTTTGCTGCCAAAACAACATTCACTCTTCTGGGAAGGATTTTGAGTAGCTTTTGGAAGAAGCCTTTGCACACTGACATCTATTTAACCTCAAGGCAATTAGTGAGGTAGGGTGATAAATGTGTTTGACGAGTGGCTTGAGGTAAGGACTCAGTAAAGCTCAGTAAAGTTCTTCAACACCAAACCTGGCAAGCCTTTATTTGATATAATATATTATTATTATTCCTCCTCCAAACTTTATAGCTGGCAGTATGCATCTCAGCAGAGTTCTCTCTTGACATCTGCCAAACCTAGATTCGTGCTGCCAGAAAGTTGAGCGTGACTCATTACTCCAGAGAACACCTTTCGACTACTCCAAAGTCCAATGGTGCTGTGCTTTATACTTCTGCGGCAGATGTTTGCTATTGCACATGGTGATCTTATGCTACGGCTGCTCAACCATAGAAACCCAATCCATGCTGTTCCCAACACACGGTTCTTGCGTTGTTTTTGCTTACAGAGCAGTTTTAACTCAGCAATGAGAGTGGAAATTGAGGAAAAACATTTCTAGTGCACTACATTTCTTCTATTTATCTAATTTCTGTCCCCAAACCTACCCTTCTCCCCACATCTCATCTCTGTCCCCCTTAACACACCTGTCACCTGCTCTCTCATCTCTTTCCCCCTTTCCATCTCTCATCTCTGTCCCCTTCACCTCCCCCTTGTCTCTTATAACTGTCCCCTCACTCACATATCTCCTCACTTCTCATAGCTGTTCCTCTCAAACCCCCACACACCGGTGGTCATTCCGAGGTGATTGCACATAGCTGCTTTTTGCAGCCCATGCGATCAACTATACTCCGCCTATGGGGGTGTTTTTTTTCTCATAGCAAGGCTGCGTTTGCTTGTGCAGCCCTACTGTGGGGAAAAAAATTGTGCAGTTTCTAAGTAGGTCTAGACTTACTTACCAGCTGCAACGTTTTCAGCCTGTTCGGTCCTGGCTCTGACGTCAAGCACCCGCCCTGGACACGCCTGCGTTTCTTCAAACACGACTGCGTTTTTCTTACCACTCCTAGAAAACACTGTGTTGCCGCCCAGGAACGCCCACCGCCTGTCTATCTTCAAGCGATCGCCGCTGCGATCGCTTTCTTCGTTCCTTTCGACATCCATGTGCATTACGGCCCCCGCTCGTGCACAGTAGTGAACCAGTCGCCGCTGTGCGAGCGAAAGCACGCTGCAATTGGGACGGAATGACCCCCATCATCTCCAAATACTGTAAAATAAGCACGCAGACACTGTGATAACAAAATCTCATGCACACTCTCATTTACTACTACTGCTGCATGACATCCTTGACTGTTTCTCTTCTAACTTCCTTCATGAAGTCCAAGTGGGTAAAAAGAACACCGCAGATGATGACAACATGTTCCTACTGATTGGCTGGATGGCCTGTCAATTTCTAATTAATACAGAGTGGCTTCACTCTGATTTGTCAGAGCATGGGGAAGGCCCTGTAGGGTTTACCCGTTATGAACTACGTTCCTACAATATAATTCATTGATTATATCCATTACTGACCATGCAGAGAGGCTTCACACACTCTTACCAATCATAGTGACGCTACCCCACTAGATACATGTTCTTTTTTCCGCTATACACTTTCTATTAATGCCAAGCTGAGAAACAAATGGGTGCACCAACATAAAATCCCATAAAAGCACATTGGGCCCCCGACTGCAGGTGGAATGGCCTCTATTGGGCATGCTAAGGACTTGAACTGTGCAAACATCAGGTCCCTCATCTGTTGCCTGGTGGATGGTCATGGAAAATAGTGTCTTTGTAATCCTTCCAGAATATTCCAGTAGATGGCCACACTGTCATCGTGCTGATAATACCATTTAATGACCACTTCAGCTCTCTGGATAGGGGGGCACTGTCATCACAGAAGAGCCGCCCCCACCAGGGAATAAATGCTGCATTAGGGAGTGAAAATTATCAATGAGTACCATTAAGCTGCTGTTACAAATGACTGTGCTTTATAAGTGATTGAGAGCATCCAAACCCCTTCAGGAAAACAGCCCACAGTGTTACACAACCACCAGAAGCTGTCACTGTTGGAAATAGACACTAATGGTCTTCAGACTGGTGCCACACACTTAATGATCTGTTTGCCTAGAACATGGTAAGGGATGATTCATCCTACCCTAACACCTACCTCCAGTACTCAGCAACCCATTGCACCTGCTCTTTGTACCATGAAAACGGTGAAACTGGCATTTCCGTGTGTGACGAACAGTACATGCATTACAGTCCGCCTGCAGTATACTGCTCTGCGCAGTTCTCCTATTTGATGCCTACAGTATGTACATTAACAGAAAACTCACCTGCAGTTATTCTTCTGTCTTCTGCCTGTCTTCGAATTATTGACATATATAGTGGCAGATGCTCAATTACTGTAGCTTAGTGATATCATTCAGGTGCTTGAAAGGGAGGGGTATTTCTAAGCAAGAAAAAAAAGGCATTTTGTTTCCCCCAGCACACTGAATGATAACAGTAACCAGATTTAAATCCCACACAATATTGGAATTCAGAGATCTCAGTTACATATATTTGCGCAAATGTATGAATAAGCCCCAAAGCCGCGTCAAGGCCTCTCTGTATATTTGGAGTCCCTAGCGCTATATCTAGGTGCAGGGTGTGGCACCCCAACACACCAGCATTAGCCAGAAAGCCCAGGGCAGCATACCAGTGAAAAAACTACAGTGTTAATAAATTAGTGTTAGGAAGCCGAAGCTATTTGAATTATTGCAAGTAGATCATATCCCTGGAGTGTGCGCACTGTTACTTTTTGAGGCTGGTGATGTTTGTTCATCAGAGATCCAGAGATTCATCCTGAGACACCGATGCATAGGAAACATGAGTCAGATGAGGATTCTTCTTGCAGTCATTTGCGCATGAGCCACACCTGTTTGAAGTTACCTTTGCTTTCCATATGCTTTGCTTTTCCTCATTTAACCATCAGAAAAAAGAGGGTTAGTGGCTGGCACCCAATGGAAAGTGGCTCCTAAGTCTGCAGCCAAGGAGAAAATAGGGGCTTCCTAAATTACGCCCCAAAAAGCCTAAGCTATGGAAGATTTTTTTTCTCCTTGACTCAAATAGGGATTTGAACAGCTGTATACTTGGACAATGATGTGCAAGGTCAGTGGTACCCGATGTTTGGTAATACAATATATTAATAGAACTCAATAATAACTTATATACTGTACTGTAGATAACAAAAGAATGGCCATTCTTTACAAACTTTGTCCAAAATTTGAGTGTTTTTATTATAGTACATACCAGTGGTTCCCAAACGTTTTTGAATCACGGCGCCCTAGAGTATCAGAAAATTTTTCACGGCGCCCCCTAGGCCAAAAGTCTCTTATTGAGAAATTTAAAAAGAAATATTAAATTCAGAGATGAGCGGGTTTGAATGTAACGCCAGAATTAACGCCAGTTCGGTTTTATCCGGATTTTTCTTATTGGCTATCCAAAACACGTGACATCCGTGAGCCAATAAGATGCAGTTTTGAGAACCGAGTAAAGCCAAACCCGCTCATCTCTATTTAAATTAGATAATTTGTGTTTATATGTCATCCTTAGGGTCAGTTGTGTGGCGAGGAACAAGATTTGCTTCTGTTTGTCCACATATTTTATGATTGGAAGCCACCAGCACTGGCTTTGTGTATTACATTGACCCTAAATAATTTGAATTGGTCCTGTCCACCAATCCTAGGCACCCCTGAAAGAGCCTCGCAGCACCCCAGGGTGCCACGGAACATAGTTTGAGATCCCCTGGTACAGGTATATACCAAAAATATAATTACAGATTCTTGGAGTTGGTTGTTACTCCTGTTATAGATATCAATACATAATAAAATATGTATTTCTAAGAGTATGATGGCAATATGCCTAATTAAGCAGCATGGATGGTGTAGTGGTTAGCATTACTGCCTCACAGCACTGAGGTCATGGGTTCGATTCCCACCATGGCCCTAAGTGTGTGGAGTTTGTATATTCTCCCCGTACTTGCGTGGGTTTCCTCCGGGTACTCCGGTTTCCTCCCACAATCCAAAAATATACTGGTAGGGTAATTGGCTCCCAATAAAAAAAAAAAAAATTAACCCTAGCGTGAATGTGTGTGCGTGTACATGTGACAGGTAATATAGATTGTAAGCTCCACTGGGGCAGGGACTGATGTGAATGGCCAAATATTCTCTGGAAAGAGCTGTGGAATATGTGTGCGCTATATAAATAACTGCTAATAAATAAAGCAGAAACTTCAGTGAAACACGTTGCAGAGATGCTTATACTGTAGTAAGACTTTTATTTAGTTTTATGCTTTATTTTTGCACCCAGCAAAACGTTGGGGGTCATTCCGAGTTGTTCGCTCGCAAGCGGATTTTAGCAGATTTGCTCATGCTAAGCCGCCGCCTACTGGGAGTGAATCTTAGCATCTTAAAATTGCGAACGAAGTATTCGCAATATTGCGATTACACACCTCGTAGCAGTTTCTGAGTAGCTCCAGACGTACTCGGCTTCTGCGATCAGTTCAGTGCTTGTCGTTCCTGGTTTGACGTCACAAACACACCCAGCGTTCGCCAAGACACTCCCCCGTTTCTCCGGCCACTCCTGCGTTTTTTCCGGAAACGGTAGCGTTTTTTCCCACACGCCCATAAAACGGCCCGTTTCCGCCCAGTAACACCCATTTCCTGTCAATCACATTACGATCGCCAGAACGATGAAAATGCCGTGAGTAAAATTCCTAAGTGCATAGCAAATTTACTTGGCGCAGTCGCAGTGCGGACATTGCGCATGCGCATTAAGCGGAAAATCGCTGCGATGCGAAGATTTTTACCGAGCGAACAACTCGGAATGACCCCCGTTGTTCCTTATTTTATTTTTATTATGATTATATTTTTTAGATGTTTTTAATTTTAAATAAATGCTTTTAATATACTGCAGTTACCCTTACACAATCAAGTAGATTCATTTGAGTTTAGGTTTAGCATTAAATATAGATGCAATTTGCAACTTCCAAAAGCCATATTGCACTGCAAGGGGGTGCAAATGTATAACATGCTGACAGATTTAGAGTTGGGTGATAGGGGCTCTCGTGGAGGAGTAGACACTCCTCCCGTATTGCTGTAAATCGCGTCATCATGGCCCCAACCCCTGCTACATAACGTTGCAAATCACCCTCTGCTCCTCCCCCTTCCTCAGATCTCCCGGAACAGAAGGGATTAAAACTAGGTAAGCATGACATGTGACACATGATAAAGCGGACAGTGGGGGTCATTCCGAGTTGATCGTAGCCGTGCTAAATTTAGCACAGCTACGATCATTCACACTGACACTTGGGGGGACGCCCAGCACTGGGCTAGTCCGCCCCGCATGTCAGTGCCGCCCCCCCGCAGTAGTGCAAAGGCATCGCACAGCGGCGATGCCTTGCACTTTAAGAGTAGCTCCCGACCAGCGCATCTTTAGCGTGCTGGCCAGGAGCTACTCGTCGCCCCAATGGTCCGGCCACACCTGCGTTGGCCGGATCGCGCCCTCTAAACGGCGCCGCCATCCAGGCCCCTCCCCGCCCAGTGACCGCCTCTGCCTCAGAGGCGTTCGCTAGGCAACGATGGCTGCTATGCACCGGCGTACTGCGGCGCCAGCGTATGCACAGTTCCGACTCGATCGCTGCACTGCGAGAAACTGCAGCGAGCGATCGGGTCGGAACGACCCCCAGTATGTTGTAGGTTCTCTGTATGCAAAGTTGCACTCTAATGAGCCCCTTGGCTTTTATCATTGCCATGTTGCGCTGAATGCAATGTTAGTATCCCATTATCATTTAGTTCATGTATTTATTTGTTCTAATAAAGTCTTGTAAGTTGGAAATCCATTTGCTGATGCTCAGTAATGTAATCCACCTGGAGGAAGGTTACAGTAATATTGCTGGTCTCAGACAGCCCAGTCTGGCAGATATAAATTACACATGAAGTAACTATGCAGTTTGGTTTTCTAGCTCTTTGATGTTGGGGCTTTCCACATCTGGATTATTACTGGGTTATATACGGTAAAGTGGCAGAATGAGGGTCTAATAAAACTGCTGCTTCTAAAGTAAGCCATTGTACCCAGCCTTCCTCCGCACTGGTTTATGTGCGCTGCTTCTGAAGCCGTGCCAATTTAAGCTCATCAGATCAGACCGCAACAAAGATGCAGGATGGGGAACGCTTTGTGTTGTAAGCTTGCTCTGCGTCTGTCTTAGCATCGCAGCGTCACCTTATGTTACCTGAATACATCGCTGCACACAGTCTTCCATTGTGCTGAAAGAAAAAGCTACAATTTATTTTTAATCCATTGTTTCAAATCGATACATGTCAGTCACTAGGACACGGTAAAAGGTGTGTATTGTTACATCATTGCGTAGGGTATATAATTACACCGTAGGTGTCATCTTAACCATTAGAGGGATATCAATATTGGAGGTCATTCAGACCTGATCGCACGCTAGTTTTTTTTTTGTTGCAGCGCTGCGATCAGGTCAGAACTGCGCATGTATATGCACCGCAATGCGCAGGCGCGTCACACGGGTACCAAGCGGATCGTTGCTGTGCGATGGGTTTTACGAAGAATCCATTCACACAGCCGATCGCAAGGAGATTGACAGGAAGAAGGTGTTTGTGGGTGGCAACTGACCGTTTTCTGGGAGTGGTTGGAAAAACGCAGGCGTGTCCAAGCGTTTGCAGGGCGGGTGTCTGACGTCAATTCCGGTCCCGGACAGGCTGAAGTGATAGTAGCGGCTCAGTAAGTTCAGACCTACTCAGAAACTGCACAAAGTTTTTTTGTAAAGTTCGGCTGCATATGCGATCGCACACTTGCGCATCTAAAATACACTCCCCGGTGGGCGGTGACTATGCGCACGCTGGACTGCAAAAAAACACTAGCGAGCGTTCAAGTCTGAATTAGGCCCCTTGTTCCATTTTGTGTTTGCTTCTAAGGTCATCGACTTAAATCGTCATTCTTTTTCACTGTCAAAATGGTTCCTTTACTAACATTCGATTTTGAAATCAATTTCAAAATCAAATTCGATGTGTGTCAATTTTGACTCGTGGTTTCTTGGTCCGGTTTTGGATATCCATTTAAAAATTAAACATAAAATCTCTTATAAAGTCGAATATAAAATCGAATGAAATAGGACAAACACTCCCCTGTGTATCCCTGCTGGACAAAACATATCACATGCAAGAAGCTGCTGTGGTCCCTCTAATTCTGGTTTGCGTTCATATCCGATGGTGGGGATAGTGGGGATCCTGCAATGGTTTGTGTAGGTCTCCGATGGTGAATGCCTGCGATGGTTTACGTTCATGACCAATGCTGGGGAGGACGAATCCTGCGTCGTCGCACACAGTGCCCCCTAAGCCGCAGCCTGTCACTGTTCGGGGGCAGAAGTAATGTGCGCTGCGTCCATATCATGATTCCTACAGCCACAGTGAGACACATGTTTGGGGCCCTGTATATTAGAGACGTGCGCAAATCCTCAAGTGTTTCTTGATTTATTTTATAATTGATAAAACATCTACAAATATGTAATTTGGAGCTGACACATAGAGCCTGTACAGTATTAATATCTGGCCTGATTCATAGCCAGCCGCTATGGCGATTGCAGCCGTGATTGTGCACGTTGGGGATGTCTGAAATTATTTAAAAAACCCAGCGGAGCCATCGCACAGACCCAGCAGCTGCGTACACATTCCCAGAGCACGCGCAGATCAACCGATGATCATCCGCTTGATTAAATCAATGGCCACGCGGCACGGCAGCCTGAGCGGAGACGCCAGAGGTTCTTCTTAAGTACAAATTCGCAAGGGCACCCAGAAACATAGCCCAAACATGGCTGTGACACACCTGCGGTTTTGCCACCACTCCACCCATCAATGCCCACAAATGGTGCCTGACCGTCAATCACGCTGTGTAAAGATAAGTGCTATGAGCGGCATCACTGTTAGGGAGAGGGTGTTAGGGGGGATTACAGTGACTGTCTTGGTGCCCCCCTCTGATCCGGCACCCTGGGGCACATGCCCCCCTAGCCCCTGAATTCGTTATGCGTTCCAAGTCCTTTGGGTCAATTTTTACTGATTGTTGTAGAGTGCCGTGGGCTTGTCATTTCTACACAACTCTGTAGAACTGGGTCAGTCTTGGTGTAACGTATATAACTATATACTGATCACCTGGCCTGCAGAGGAAGCGTGCTTAGAGTGCAGCATACCCTTCAGTGTTAGTTAATGTGCAGACATGTCCCACACCCCCAGAGATACCGTCAAAGCCACCGAGAGGGTCCCGGTGCGCTGAGGGAGGAAGGCGGGGGGCGGAATGGCCACTGGGGTGCAGCAATGACCCCTCCTTGTGTAGATATGTGAGGTGTAAGACATTACAAAGCTGTACAATCCCGTGGGCATGGTTACACAGGTTTTGCACACAAAGACCCCACGCCCAGGGAAATTGTACCCCAAACCCACCCCACGGCACTCCTGGTTACTGTGAATATTAAATATCCTATTCTATATCGCATAACGCCCTACTCTGCCCTATATCTCTCTATATTCACTAATCCCCATAGATTTCCATTAGGCACCGGTACTTGCCTGAAATCACCCAGTATGACTATCCTTATCCATTCTTCCTTCCTACAATCAGTCTCTTATCACCTATCCTATCAGTTCCTGTCGCTATCAGCTGTTTTATCCCATCAGTGTTCCCAAATACAGTTCTCGACATAATTGTCCACTCTCCCGGAAAGTCCGGGAGCCTTGCAAAAATCGTGTGACACTCCCGGCCCCCTGGGAAGTGAGAAAGTCTCCCGCATCCTCTTCCCCCCACCGCACCCCCCACTCACCTCCACCTGCACTCCCGCGGCATCCCGACACACAGGACAGGTGGGCAGGGTGATTATGTGAATCACGCTAATAGAGTATACTGTACCCCGCTCCCCCTCTGTCTGGGGGCAACTCAGCCAGTGCACACTAACATCACTAGCTCTCCTTCTTGTGCAGCAGTAGTTATCTAATTTGAGCATTTGGATCTAGAGAGAAACACACAGAGAGTCCTCCTGAGTCCTGTCCCAGTGTGTAAGTAGTACAGAGGCTGTTGCTATTCTTGCATGTGACAAGATAAAGTCACGATTTTCTTTTTCTATGTGTATTAAAGTTAATAGTTGCCACTCAATTATGTGGTGCTATATACCCCCCTCCCCCCTTTACTTCAGACCCCTATCTTAGTGCCCCCCCCCCAAGTATTAATCCAGCCTTGGGCTCTAAACATTCTCTGATCTCTTCTCTCTTCTCAGTAGTTCTGTAGTTACTGGCAACAGACAACCTCTGCTTCTACAGGTGACCAATAAGAGCCGGGTATGGGTGGTTGGGTCGACACAACTTAGGTCGACGGTCATTAGGTCAAAAGGTCGACATGAGTTTCTTTACTTTTTTTGGTGTTGTTTTCTTTGAAAAGTGACCGGGAACCCCAATTAGTGCACCATGTTGCCATGCTTTCTTCAGGTTACTATTCCCAATTTTAGTCAACGTGGATCGTAAAGTATGAAAAAGTAAAAAAATTAAACAAATGTGAAAAAGCCATGTCGACCTTTTGACCCGTTGACCTAATGCATGTCGACCAATAGTGGTCGGCCTAATGACTGTCGACCTAAGTGGTGTTGACGTAACGACCGTATCCCTAAGAGGCTGCAAGCAAAAAAGCTTCAGTTTTCTATTGGTCCTCTCGTTTGCACACGTTTTAGAATGCCAGCCAATCAGCTTTTGCCAGTGCTGTATAATCGTTAGTACCCCAGGGAACACTGCTTTAGCCTAGCATTGCCTTAGCACCATTAATAGGAAGGAGCAGTAGTTTAGTTATATTAAAGTTACCTGTGAACGTTAATTCCCACATGGAGAAAATCAACGTTCAAATGTATCAACACATAGGGGGAGATGTATCAAGCCTTGAAGAGAGATAAGATGGATTAGTTGCCCAAATCAACCAACCAGCTGCTGTCAGTTGAAAGACTGTGCTAAATAATACCCCTTTTACACTCGCAGGAAAATCCCGGGATATTGCACGTGAACGCGCATCATCCCGGGATTCTTCTCAGTGTAAATGGGTACATGGACAATTTCCCGGGACGAGCATCCCGGGATTTCATCCCAGGTCAAAAGCAGGGTTGAACCCGGGACCGTCCCGGGAAGCTGTGTAGTGTGAAAGGGTCCGTCCCGGGATTCACTATCCCGGGACTGTTAAAAGGACTTGGATTGGAGCTTTCTTGGGCTCAGAAAAGCTGATGTCATCTTTTCTGAGCCCAAGGCCATTTCTAATGACATACTAATGCATTTGCAGGGATATCCCGGGATCAGTGTAAATGGGGCTGTCCCGGGTCGATCCCAGGTCTTAATGCAGTGTGAAAGGGGTCAGTCCCAGGAATGCATCCCGGGATGCATCCCGGGAAGCATCCCGGGAGTGACCCGGGAGTGCGAGTGTAAAAGTGGTATAAATGACATGAGCTGATTGGTTGCTTGTATCTCTCTCCAATTCTTGACACATCTCCCCCATAGTAACGTTAAGGACACAGCTAGGGAAGCCAAGCAGCGCAGTTGGACACATGCAGTAGGAAAATACCCTTTTTTTTTCACGGAAGCCCCTAAACGGGACTGAATCATATAAGCAATTTATTCCTCAATTCATCAATCTGCAGACATCTGGTTTTAGCGGCGCATCCTGCCTTATAATTACACACGATTGTGCCAGCGTTTTCCCATGGATACATTGAACAACTGTTTAGGGCTCTTCTTTCTATGTGTCTGTGCAGTGTACATTGCATTATGTCATAACATTCCAGCAAACATCTGTGCATAATAGCCGTACTCTGTATAGACGAAATAAGCGCAGATAAAAGGGAAAAAAAATCCCCATGTAAAGTTATTCCACTCCGTGCAATTTGCCCAAAGCTGCCTAAAAAAAAATTTGCACTTTTTTTTTTAAATGTTTTTTAATGCTTCTCAAATTGTGTTTTGCTTAGGTACAGTATGCTATTCATTATATCCAGCTGTGTAAGGGAATTCTATCGTACTGTCAGAGCCTGCCCCCTGCTGGCCGACAAGATATTGCAGTTATTTATAATATTCTATACTGTATTTTAAAATTTAGGCCAGGCATGATCATTATACAGTACGGTACGGGCCCCCATAATATATTTCATTCATACAGTAGCCGATTAAAGAAATAGAAGTTCCGGAAATGTAGACTGCAGTTAAACATTCATGTCCAATGTATTGTCAAGTCAATAAACAAAGTGACAACTGTACTATTATAAATTGTTGACAAGTATTTTATTCAGAGTGTGACTGTTTTAATTGTATACTATATATAGGGAGAGAAAAGTAGTGGGGGGGTTTCATATCCCTTTTGTTACTCGTATACTTTATTTGTTTTATATTATTATTATTATTATTATTATTGCATATCTAATAACTTGACACAATTTAATGCTTCACAAATTGAAGATTTGCGTGTGTATAGACATAGGGGTCAATTCAATTAGGGGTGATGTTCTCGCCCCCACGAGTTAATGCGGCTATATGCGGCACTTACATTACTGTCAGGCTCCCTGATTTTCGTTCGTAGCCCCTCAGGGCCGCATATAAAAATCCGCAAGTCCAGTGTAAGATCGGGCCAAGTGGGCAGCAAGTTACGATGCCGTTGCCAAAATTTATACACCTTTGCACTGTGTCAACTCGCCCCCTTAACCGTTAATTGTATTGACCCTATAGAGTGAGTCATCTCCAGGGGGTTGAGCTGCACTTATGTGTTCAACATCTAATGGTTACCTGGCTCATGTTCCCCTCGTCAGCTGTAGGGAAGACAATCAATCATAAAGACAAATGTAATTACTGTTGCGAGTATGCACCATGTCACTAATGAAGTGAAAGATTGCAGTAACAGCAATCTGGTATTAATCTAGAAACAATAAGTTTGTTTTATTATAAAAAAAAAAAAAAAAGTAACGTTATCCCCATTTTACTGCGCAGGGGAAACATTACGCTGAGGGTTTGTGGCCTACCTATACAGTTTTTGGAAAAGTAACTCTTTTATAGTTTTCTTCTGCTGTACATTATCCAGCGTAATATGAAGAATAAAAGCCACGTCAAAGAACTGAATTACAATACGTTTTATTGTTCCTCCTAGTAAGCAGAAAATGTCAGGTTATTGCAGGGCACCCGGGGGTTGTAAACCGCGGACGTTGTGTGCAGAGCCGGCCCTTACCAATATGATGCCCTAGGCAAGATTTTGGCTGGTGCCCCCTAGCACCACCGCTGGTTCTGCCTCTGACCTTGCACCTCTTTCCCAGCACCATCACCCCTCACCCATAGCAGTCCTTGTACCCCCTATATTTTAAATAGGAACAGTTCGCACATTTGACGCACTGCCCAAAAAAGGGGCATCTTCTTGCTGGGAAGGGGCATGGCCACACAATAGTAACCCCAATTCCAATTACGCCACACAGTACTGCAACTTTATTCACATTTTATCTTGCGATAGTGTCCATAATTCATATTACATCCCACAGTAGTATTACTTTACCTTATAAATGTTACTCCTCACAGTAGAGCCCCTTATACACATTACATCACACTGAATTGCTCCTTATTCACATTACACCACACCTTATTGCTCTTTATTCACATTAGACGACACAGTAGTGCCCTTTCTATACGCAACGCCACGTAGTAGAGCACCTTATACACATAATGCCAAACATTAGTAATGCATTTATACACAATTCCACACAGTAATGCCCCTTACACATATGAGACACATTAATGTCCTTATAAACATAATGTACCTTACACATTATGACAACCTTTATTAATGTCCTTTTACACATAATGGCCCTTACACATATGCCGCACATTATTAATGCCCTTATACACATAATGACACACATAGTGCCCCCTACACATTTGCTGCACATTATTAGTGCCCCTATACACATAATGACACACATACAGTAGTACCCTGTTACACATTTGCCGCACATTATTAATGCCCTTATACACATAATGACACACATAGTGACCCTTTACACATATGTTGCACATTATTAATGCATTTTACATGACACACATAATGCTCCTCACACATATTCTGAACACTACTGCACAACCAACCCACTCACATGCACACAGCACTCACACTGCCACTAACACTGTGACCTCTGCCTCTGCTTGGATACAGATGTGTCCTCACAAATCTTTCCTCAATGCTAACGTCGGGCACCTTTTTTTAATGAAAATGCATCTTATTTGCATTGCTATGTGGCTAGGATGCACAAGCAGCTTCTGCTGATTAAACTGATATGTAGCATGCCTATATACTGTGTGAGACTGTGGCTGTATCTGCATATGAAATGGTACACACAGAATATAGGCATGCCGCATATCATTTTAATCAGCAGAAGCTGATGATGCCCCTAGGCATATCAAATGCCCTAGGCAATTGCCTAGTTTGCATATGCCTAAGACCGGCTCTGGTTGTGTGGTGCAGCTAAATGAAATGCAGGATTCGGGGCAGTAATAGCCTCACTTGTGTCACTGCGGCACTGGAAGATGGTATTAGAGCATGAGAGGTTCCTGGTTATCTCTATAACGGCTGAGAGTCCAGGAAAGTCTGAAAAGAGGTTTTAACGGCTGAGAGTCCTCTGTATCAGCATCACGATGCTTACTGTACATTTCTTTCAATGCGGTTCTTGAACCAATTCTTTGAATCCTCTTTAAAACTCACCTTCGGTCATTGAAATTTAAATACTGTAGACTAGAATAAATCAGGCTAAATTTGTGCAGGGCAAACAGGGTCAGGAGTATTCAACTGGGCTAGAATATTTTTGAGCTTACACGAACAATGGGCCTAATTTGTTTTCGCACAGCAGCCGATGGCCATCTCAGCCCAGCGATCGCCTCTGCCTGATTGACAGGCAGAGACGGTCGCTGGGCGGGAGGGGGCGGGCCAGCGTCGTTTGGACACTGTTTTGGGGGCGCGGTCCGGGCAATGCAGGCGTGCCTGGACTGTGCGGGGGGGCGGACCGCGGCGGCTGCATGACATCACACGCAGTCACTGCGACCCTGACAGCGACGGGTAGCTCCCTGTCAGCGCGCAGGAGCTGCACAGGTAGGGAGCTACATGTCAAGTACAAAAGTACCGCCGCTGTGCGATGCTTTTGTACTTGTGCGCGGAGGGAATAGGGTTAGACATGTTGGGCGTCTCCCTGCACGTCTGAGTAACTGATCGTAGCCGTGCAAAATGGTCTGAATTAGGCCCAATGTGTGGTTGGGTACAAAATCCTGATGGTCAAAATTTTGTCAGCAGAATCCTTCAACCTCTCCTGCAACCTAAGCCTAGCCGTCCCCTTATAAAGACTAACCCTAACCCTCCCCCTAATGTTATGATTTTCCATGTGAAGGTTGAACTTCATCAGTAACGTTGGTGCTTCGCATTAATCAAATTAAAAACTTCTGCAAATGTGGCCTCGTAAAATCAAACAGGCAACATTTTAGTCTGCTATAACGCGTTTCGTTTTAACTGTCACCTGAATACGCAAACTGCGAATTGGAACTTTAAACTCCAGTAGGTGTTTAAATGGAACTTGCCCAAGATATCGCAGTTGTACCACAAAGAAACCCCAAACCCCTCCATCTGGCCAAACCTGAAAAATCTGAGCACCTTTGTTGAAAGTGTGACATCTCTGTCTGAAGTTTGTACATTACTCTTTTCATTTTAGGATCCTAGCCAGCACTTTCCGCTGGATCGGGGATTGGCTACTTAAGTCAACATCTGTCCCTGTTGGTTTTTGTGGTCCTTTAGTGTTGACTTTATTTCTAAGACACTCTTCCCCAGTAGCTGTAAAGTCTATTAGCGGAAGGCTCGACAAGATGGGCTGCAATGCCCCTTGTTAACACCCTGCTGTGACTGCTGACATCACATGTAGTTCTAGCTTCCAAGGAGACCCCCTCAGTGACGTATGTATGATGGGTCCACGGAAACAGCCACTGCATGCACAGGCATTGAAGGGCTCTGCTGCAGCGTGAGTGTGCCCTGTAAACACGGCATCTAATTTGTTAAGGCGCCCCCGGGTCCACCCTAAACACTGTGTGGCCATTTCCCCTCAATAAGAAAACCTACGGTATCGTCATCATAAATAACTTTTGTATTTGTATAAATATATATATATATATATATATATATATAAAGTTCTGGAAAAAGACAGCACTCAAAGCTATTGTAAATCATTGGCAAGGTGGTGGTGCAGGGTAAAAGATAATAATAATAATTATACTCTCTATTTCAGCAATTAAGAAAAAGAAATTACCAGCACTCACGGTTTAGATGAATGTGAAAAGAGTTTTATTTAGTGATGAGCGCCTGAAATTTTTCGGGTTTTGTGTTTTGGTTTTGGGTTCGGTTCCGCGGCCGTGTTTTGGGTTCGACCGCGTTTTGGCAAAACCTCACCGAATTTTTTTTGTCGGATTCGGGTGTGTTTTGGATTCGGGTGTTTTTTTCAAAAAACCCTAAAAAACAGCTTAAATCATAGAATTTGGGGGTCATTTTGATCCCATATTATTATTAACCTCAAAAACCATAATTTCCACTCATTTTCAGTCTATTCTGAATACCTCACACCTCACAATATTATTTTTAGTCCTAAAATTTGCACCGAGGTCGCTGGATGACTAAGCTAAGCGACCCTAGTGGCCGACACAAACACCTGGCCCATCTAGGAGTGGCACTGCAGTGTCACGCAGGATGTCCCTTCCAAAAAACCCTCCCCAAACAGCACATGACGCAAAGAAAAAAAGAGGCGCAATGAGGTAGCTGTGTGAGTAAGATTAGCGACCCTAGTGGCCGACACAAACACCGGGCCCATTTAGGAGTGGCACTGCAGTGTCACGCAGGATGTCCCTTCCAAAAAACCCTCCCCAAACAGCACATGACGCAAAGAAAAAAAGAGGCGCAATGAGGTAGCTGTGTGAGTAAGATTAGCGACCGTAGTGGCCGACACAAACACCGGGCCCATTTAGGAGTGGCACTGCAGTGTCACGCAGGATGTCCCTTCCAAAAAACCCTCCCCAAACAGCACATGACGCAAAGAAAAAAAGAGGCGCAATGAGGTAGCTGTGTGAGTAAGATTAGCGACCCTAGTGGCCGACACAAACACCGGGCCCATCTAGGAGTGGCACTGCAGTGTCACGTAGGATGTCCCTTCCAAAAAACCCTCCCCAAACAGCACATGACGCAAAGAAAAAAAGAGGCGCAATGAGGTAGCTGTGTGAGTAAGATTAGCGACCGTAGTGGCCGACACAAACACCGGGCCCATTTAGGAGTGGCACTGCAGTGTCACGCAGGATGTCCCTTCCAAAAAACCCTCCCCAAACAGCACATGACGCAAAGAAAAAAAGAGGCGCAATGAGGTAGCTGTGTGAGTAAGATTAGCGACCCTAGTGGCCGACACAAACACCGGGCCCATCTAGGAGTGGCACTGCAGTGTCACGCAGGATGTCCCTTCCAAAAAACCCTCCCCAAACAGCACATGACGCAAAGAAAAAAAGAGGCGCAATGAGGTAACTGTGTGAGTAAGATTAGCGACCGTAGTGGCCGACACAAACACCGGGCCCATTTAGGAGTGGCACTGCAGTGTCACGCAGGATGTCCCTTCCAAAAAACCCTCCCCAAACAGCACATGACGCAAAGAAAAAAAGAGGCGCAATGAGGTAGCTGTGTGAGTAAGATTAGCGACCCTAGTGGCCAACACAAACACCGGGCCCATCTAGGAGTGGCACTGCAGTGTCACGTAGGATGTCCCTTCCAAAAAACCCTCCCCAAACAGCACATGACGCAAAGAAAAAAAGAGGCGCAATGAGGTAGCTGTGTGAGTAAGATTAGCGACCGTAGTGGCCGACACAAACACCGGGCCCATTTAGGAGTGGCACTGCAGTGTCACGCAGGATGTCCCTTCCAAAAAACCCTCCCCAAACAGCACATGACGCAAAGAAAAAAAGAGGCGCAATGAGGTAGCTGTGTGAGTAAGATTAGCGACCCTAGTGGCCGACACAAACACCGGGCCCATCTAGGAGTGGCACTGCAGTGTCACGCAGGATGGCCCTTCCAAAAAACCCTCCCCAAACAGCACATGACGCAAAGAAAAAAAGAGGCGCAATGAGGTAGCTGACTGTGTGAGTAAGATTAGCGACCCTAGTGGCCGACACAAACACCGGGCCCATTTAGGA
Source organism: Pseudophryne corroboree (assembly GCF_028390025.1). Classification (NCBI taxonomy): domain Eukaryota; kingdom Metazoa; phylum Chordata; class Amphibia; order Anura; family Myobatrachidae; genus Pseudophryne; species Pseudophryne corroboree. Next base: position 21,806,014 of record NC_086450.1, read on the forward strand.
GTGGCACTGCAGTGTCACGCAGGATGTCCCTTCCAAAAAACCCTCCCCAAACAGCACATGACGCAAAGAAAAAGAAAAGAAAAAAGAGGTGCAAGATGGAATTGTCCTTGGGCTCTCCCACCCACCCTTATGTTGTATAAACAAAACAGGACATGCACACTTTAACCAACCCATCATTTCAGTGACAGGGTCTGCCACACGACTGTGACTGATATGACGGGTTGGTTTGGACCCCCCCAAAAAAAGAAGCAATTAATCTCTCCTTGCACAAACTGGCTCTACAGAGGCAAGATGTCCACCTCATCATCATCCTCCGATATATCACCGTGTACATCCCCCTCCTCACAGATTATCAATTCGTCCCCACTGGAATCCACCATCTCAGCTCCCTGTGTACTTTGTGGAGGCAATTGCTGCTGGTCAATGTCTCCGCGGAGGAATTGATTATAATTCATTTTAATGAACATCATCTTCTCCACATTTTCTGGATGTAACCTCGTACGCCGATTGCTGACAAGGTGAGCGGCGGCACTAAACACTCTTTCGGAGTACACACTTGTGGGAGGGCAACTTAGGTAGAATAAAGCCAGTTTGTGCAAGGGCCTCCAAATTGCCTCTTTTTCCTGCCAGTATAAGTATGGACTGTGTGACGTGCCTACTTGGATGCGGTCACTCATATAATCCTCCACCATTCTTTCAATGGTGAGAGAATCATATGCAGTGACAGTAGACGACATGTCCGTAATCGTTGTCAGGTCCTTCAGTCCGGACCAGATGTCAGCATCAGCAGTCGCTCCAGACTGCCCTGCATCACCGCCAGCGGGTGGGCTCGGAATTCTGAGCCTTTTCCTCGCACCCCCAGTTGCGGGAGAATGTGAAGGAGGAGATGTTGACAGGTCGCGTTCCGCTTGACTTGACAATTTTCTCACCAGCAGGTCTTTCAACCCCAGCAGACTTGTGTCTGCCGGAAAGAGAGATCCAAGGTAGGCTTTAAATCTAGGATCGAGCATGGTGGCCAAAATGTAGTGCTCTGATTTCAACAGATTGACCACCCGTGAATCCTTGTTAAGCGAATTAAGGGCTCCATCCACAAGTCCCACATGCCTAGCGGAATCGCTCCGTGTTAGCTCCTCCTTCAATGTCTCCAGCTTCTTCTGCAAAAGCCTGATGAGGGGAATGACCTGACTCAGGCTGGCAGTGTCTGAACTGACTTCACGTGTGGCAAGTTCAAAGGGCAGCAGAACCTTGCACAACGTTGAAATCATTCTCCACTGCGCTTGAGACAGGTGCATTCCACCTCCTATATCGTGCTCAATTGTATAGGCTTGAATGGCCTTTTGCTGCTCCTCCAACCTCTGAAGCATATAGAGGGTTGAATTCCACCTCGTTACCACTTCTTGCTTCAGATGATGGCAGGGCAGGTTCAGTAGTTTTTGGTGGTGCTCCAGTCTTCTGTACGTGGTGCCTGTACGCCGAAAGTGTCCCGCAATTCTTCTGGCCACCGACAGCATCTCTTGCACGCCCCTGTCGTTTTTTAAATAATTCTGCACCACCAAATTCAAGGTATGTGCAAAACATGGGACGTGCTGGAATTTGCCCATATTTAATGCACACACAATATTGCTGGCGTTGTCCGATGCCACAAATCCACAGGAGAGTCCAATTGGGGTAAGCCATTCCGCGATGATCTTCCTCAGTTGCCGTAAGAGGTTTTCAGCTGTGTGCGTATTCTGGAAAGCGGTGATACAAAGCGTAGCCTGCCTAGGAAAGAGTTGGCGTTTGCGAGATGCTGCTACTGGTGCCGCCGCTGCTGTTCTTGCGGCGGGAGTCCATACATCTACCCAGTGGGCTGTCACAGTCATATAGTCCTGACCCTGCCCTGCTCCACTTGTCCACATGTCCGTGGTTAAGTGGACATTGGGTACAGCTGCATTTTTTAGGACACTGGTGACTCTTTTTCTGAGGTCTGTGTACATTTTCGGTATCGCCTGCCTAGAGAAATGGAACCTAGATGGTATTTGGTACCGGGGACACAGTACCTCCAACAAGTCTCTAGTTGGCTCTGCAGTAATGATGGATACCGGAACCACGTTTCTCACCACCCAGGATGCCAAGGCCTCAGTTATCCGCTTTGCAGTAGGATGACTGCTGTGATATTTCATCTTCCTCGCAAAGGACTGTTGGACAGTCAATTGCTTGGTGGAAGTAGTAAAAGTGGTCTTACGACTTCCCCTCTGGGATGACCATCGACTCCCAGCAGCAACAACAGCAGCGCCAGTAGCAGTAGGCGTTACACGCAAGGATGCATCGGAGGAATCCCAGGCAGGAGAGGAATCATCAGAATTGCCAGTGACATGGCCTGCAGGACTATTGGCATTCCTGGGGAAGGAGGAAATTGACACTGAGGGAGTTGGTGGGGTGGTTTGCGTGAGCTTGGTTACAAGAGGAAGGGATTTACTGGTCAGTGGACTGCTTCCGCTGTCACCCAAAGTTTTTGAACTTGTCACTGACTTATTATGAATGCGCTGCAGGTGACGTATAAGGGAGGATGTTCCGAGGTGGTTAACGTCCTTACCCCTACTTATTACAGCTTGACAAAGGGAACACACGGCTTGACACCTGTTGTCCGCATTTCTGTTGAAATACCTCCACACCGAAGAGCTGATTTTTTTGGTATTTTCACCAGGCATGTCAACGGCCATATTCCTCCCACGGACAACAGGTGTCTCCCCGGGTGCCTGACTTAAACAAACCACCTCACCATCAGAATCCTCCTGGTCAATTTCCTCCCCAGCGCCAGCAACACCCATATCCTCCTCATCCTGGTGTACTTCAACACTGACATCTTCAATCTGACTATCAGGAACTGGACTGCGGGTGCTCCTTCCAGCACTTGCAGGGGGCGTGCAAATGGTGGAAGGCGCATGCTCTTCACGTCCAGTGTTGGGAAGGTCAGGCATCGCAACCGACACAATTGGACTCTCCTTGTGGATTTGGGATTTCGAAGAAAGCACAGTTCTTTGCGGTGCTACTGCTTTTGCCAGCTTGAGTCTTTTCATTTTTCTAGCGAGAGGCTGAGTGCCTCCATCCTCATGTGAAGCTGAACCACTAGCCATGAACATAGGCCAGGGCCTCAGCCGTTCCTTGCCACTCCGTGTGGTAAATGGCATATTGGCAAGTTTACGCTTCTCCTCCGACAATTTTATTTTAGGTTTTGGAGTCCTTTTTTTACTGATATTTGGTGTTTTGGATTTGACATGCTCTGTACTATGACATTGGGCATCGGCCTTGGCAGACGACGTTGCTGGCATTTCATCGTCTCGGCCATGACTAGTGGCAGCAGCTTCAGCACGAGGTGGAAGTGGATCTTGATCTTTCCCTAATTTTGGAACCTCAACATTTTTGTTCTCCATATTTTAATAGGCACAACTAAAAGGCACCTCAGGTAAACAATGGAGATGGTTGGATACTAGTATACAATTATGGACGGACTGCCGAGTGCCGACACAGAGGTAGCTACAGTCGTGGACTACCGTACTGTACTGTGTCTGCTGCTAATATAGACTGGTTGATAAAGAGATGTAGTAGTATGTATGTATAAAGAAGAAAGAAAAAAAAACCACGGGTAGGTGGTATACAATTATGGACGGACTGCCGAGTGCCGACACAGAGGTAGCTACAGCCGTGAACTACCGTACTGTACTGTGTCTGCTGCTAATATAGACTGGTTGATAAAGAGATGTAGTAGTATGTATGTATAAAGAAGAAAGAAAAAAAAACCACGGGTAGGTGGTATACAATTATGGACGGACTGCCGAGTGCCGACACAGAGGTAGCTACAGCCGTGGACTACCGTACTGTACTGTGTCTGCTGCTAATATAGACTGGTTGATAAAGAGATGTAGTAGTATGTATGTATAAAGAAGAAAGAAAAAAAAACCACGGGTAGGTGGTATACAATTATGGACGGACTGCCGAGTGCCGACACAGAGGTAGCTACAGCCGTGAACTACCGTACTGTACTGTGTCTGCTGCTAATATAGACTGGTTGATAAAGAGATGTAGTAGTATGTATGTATAAAGAAGAAAGAAAAAAAAACCACGGGTAGGTGGTATACAATTATGGACGGACTGCCGAGTGCCGACACAGAGGTAGCTACAGCCGTGAACTACCGTACTGTACTGTGTCTGCTGCTAATATAGACTGGTTGATAAAGAGATGTAGTAGTATGTATGTATAAAGAAGAAAGAAAAAAAAACCACGGGTAGGTGGTATACAATTATGGACGTACTGCCGAGTGCCGACACAGAGGTCGCTACAGCCGTGGACTACCGTACTGTACTGTGTCTGCTGCTAATATAGACTGGTTGATAAAGAGATGTAGTAGTATGTATGTATAAAGAAGAAAGAAAAAAAAACCACGGGTAGGTGGTATACAATTATGGACGGACTGCCGAGTGCCGACACAGAGGTAGCTACAGCCGTGAACTACCGTACTGTACTGTGTCTGCTGCTAATATAGACTGGTTGATAAAGAGATGTAGTAGTATGTATGTATAAAGAAGAAAGAAAAAAAAACCACGGGTAGGTGGTATACAATTATGGACGGACTGCCGAGTGCCGACACAGAGGTAGCTACAGCCGTGAACTACCGTACTGTACTGTGTCTGCTGCTAATATAGACTGGTTGATAAAGAGATGTAGTAGTATGTATGTATAAAGAAGAAAGAAAAAAAAACCACGGGTAGGTGGTATACAATTATGGACGGACTGCCGAGTGCTGACACAGAGGTAGCTACAGCCGTGGACTACCGTACTGTATTGTGTCTGCTGCTAATATAGACTGGTTGATAAAGAGATGTAGTAGTATGTATGTATAAAGAAGATAGAAAAAAAAACCACGGGTAGGTGGTATACAATTATGGACGGACTGCCGAGTGCCGACACAGAGGTAGCTACAGCCGTGAACTACCGTACTGTACTGTGTCTGCTGCTAATATAGACTGGTTGATAAAGAGATGTAGTAGTATGTATGTATAAAGAAGAAAGAAAAAAAAACCACGGGTAGGTGGTATACAATTATGGATGGACTGCCGAGTGCCGACACAGAGGTAGCTACAGCCGTGAACTACCGTACTGTACTGTGTCTGCTGCTAATATAGACTGGTTGATAAAGAGATGTAGTAGTATGTATGTATAAAGAAGAAAGAAAAAAAAACCACGGGTAGGTGGTATACAATTATGGACGGACTGCCGAGTGCCGACACAGAGGTAGCTACAGCCATGGACTACCGTACTGTACTGTGTCTGCTGCTAATATAGACTGGTTGATAAAGAGATGTAGTAGTATGTATGTATAAAGAAGAAAGAAAAAAAAACCACGGGTAGGTGGTATACAATTATGGACGGACTGCCGAGTGCCGACACAGAGGTAGCTACAGCCGTGGACTACCGTACTGTACTGTGTCTGCTGCTAATATAGACTGGTTGATAAAGAGATGTAGTAGTATGTATGTATAAAGAAGAAAGAAAAAAAAACCACGGGTAGGTGGTATACAATTATGGACGGACTGCCGAGTGCCGACACAGAGGTAGCTACAGCCGTGAACTACCGTACTGTACTGTGTCTGCTGCTAATATAGACTGGTTGATAAAGAGATGTAGTAGTATGTATGTATAAAGAAGAAAGAAAAAAAAACCACGGGTAGGTGGTATACAATTATGGACGGACTGCCGAGTGCCGACACAGAGGTAGCTACAGCCGTGGACTACCGTACTGTACTGTGTCTGCTGCTAATATAGACTGGTTGATAAAGAGATGTAGTAGTATGTATGTATAAAGAAGAAAGAAAAAAAAACCACGGGTAGGTGGTATACAATTATGGACGGACTGCCGAGTGCCGACACAGAGGTAGCTACAGCCGTGAACTACCGTACTGTACTGTGTCTGCTGCTAATATAGACTGGTTGATAAAGAGATGTAGTAGTATGTATGTATAAAGAAGAAAGAAAAAAAAACCACGGGTAGGTGGTATACAACTATGGACGGACTGCCGAGTGCCGACACAGAGGTAGCTACAGCCATGGACTACCGTACTGTACTGTGTCTGCTGCTAATATAGACTGGTTGATAAAGAGATGTAGTAGTATGTATGTATAAAGAAGAAAGAAAAAAAAACCACGGGTAGGTGGTATACAATTATGGATGGACTGCCGAGTGCCGACACAGAGGTAGCTACAGCCGTGAACTACCGTACTGTGTCTGCTGCGACTGGATGATAAATAATGATATAAAAAATATATATATATCACTACTGCAGCCGGACAGGTATATATTATATAATGACGGACCTGCTGGACACTGTCTGTCAGCAGAATGAGTTTTTTATAGAATAAAAAAAAAAACACCACACAAGTGAAGTCACACGACGAGTGTTTAACTTTTTCAGGCAATCACAATATAGTATACTACTAACTATACTGGTGGTCAGTGTGGTCAGGTCACTGGTCAGTCACACTGGCAGTGGCACTCCTGCAGCAAAAGTGTGCACTGTTTAATTTTAATATAATATGTACTCCTGGCTCCTGCTATAACCTATAACTGGCACTGCAGTGCTCCCCAGTCTCCCCCACAATTATAAGCTGTGTGAGCTGAGCACAGTCAGATATATATACATAGATGATGCAGCACACTGGGCTGAGCAGTGCACACAGATATGGTATGTGACTGAGTCACTGTGTGTATCGTTTTTTTCAGGCAGAGAACGGATATATTAAATAAAACTGCACTGTCTGGTGGTCACTGTGGTCAGTCACTAGTAAACTCTGCACTCTCTACTCTTATACAGTACTCCTAAGCTCCAGTAAATCAGGTCAATCTCTCTCTCTCTCTCTTCTAATCTAAATGGAGAGGACGCCAGCCACGTCCTCTCCCTATCAATCTCAATGCACGTGTGAAAATGGCGGCGACGCGCGGCTCCTTATATAGAATCCGAGTCTCGCGAGAATCCGACAGCGTCATGATGACGTTCGGGCGCGCTCGGGTTAACCGAGCAAGGCGGGAGGATCCGAGTCTGCTCGGACCCGTGAAAAAAACCATGAAGTTCGGGCGGGTTCGGATTCAGAGAAACCGAACCCGCTCATCTCTAGTTTTATTCTTCAAGAAGAATCCATGTGAAGCACAATCTGGTAGTCATGGTCACGGCTACCAGATTGTGCTTCACATGGATTTTTCTTGAAGAATAAAACTCTTTTCACGTTCACCTCAACCGTGAGTGCTGGTAATTTATTTTTCTAAATTTCTGAAAAAGTGAGTGTAATTATATATATATATATATATATATATATATATGAAGTGGTAGAAGTATGGCGCCACAGGTATATGTGAGCAGGCCAAGTACAGGGTTTAAAAATAACCAAGGGTGTAGACACTCCTTTATAGGTATAAGGCGTCAGCTGACCCCAAAAAGGTGGCAGGGAAAAGCTGCCTAATAATTTAAGGGCGTGAAAAGAGGGGTAGGGGTGCTAGTGACTAGCAATGTCTACACATAAGGATATGAATATGAAGAATAAAAGGATACGTATTTATATATAAAAAATTAAGATATTTATTTATATAATAGAATAAAAATGAATTTCTTATATTAGTAAAAAGAGGGGGATATATAAAAGAATGGGCTTAAACAATTATGACATATAGTGTATCTAAAATGCATATAAAATCATAGCTAGAAACATAACAACAATAAAAGATGTAAGAATGCTTAAGATAAGAGAACAAAAGTGCTTATCTTTAAAAATGGAAAGTCACTTGAGGTACACCCAACGCGTTTCGTCCATCTTATATATGTTCAGATATATTGTTTGAATAACTTTATTGTAACTAATTTGCTACTAAAATGCCTTCTATGACCCTGGGACAAATGTACTGTGTTTGGGTGCGCGCTTCGGAAACGGGAAAGGTTTGGGCGTGGTAGCAGTCCAGTTTAGCTCTGCAATGTTTAAGAGGGTCTTACCTGAAGGTGCTGCCTTAAATTCCATTACTAACTCCCCGAAATCCTGGCAGATTGACCTTTCACCTGAGACGTAGAGGAATGTCTGTGTCTCTCTGCCATACCCACATTATTCATCAGCTGAGAAGACTGTTTGTAAGAGGCTGAATATACATGAAACAAACTGATTACACGGCTCAAGGGGAGATAAAGGGGATTAGTAAACAGAGATAAAAATGATTCTGTCTTACTAAACAGTGAGCCCTGCAAACAGCATTAAATAATACCATGTTCAGACTGACAATGGCGGGGTTGCACCCAGGAATCGTGCACGAGACTTTCCCAGGTGCAACCCGCTTGAGACACCGTTCAGACTGGCGGCCCTGAGACGGGTCACATGCAGGGGGCGGCGCTTGGAGATCAGATGATCTACAAGCGCCGCCCGCTCCTATAGTGTGAATGGGTCTCGGATCGCATCGATCCGGGAACACCGTTCACACTTGCGCCTGACCCGGTATTGACCCGGGAATAACCCTTCTTTATTCCCGGGTTGAAATACCGGGTCAGACGACCCGGGAACTTGCCAGGACCCCTGTTCACACTGCAAATAAATCCGGAGTACTGCGCGTTCACGTGGTAAGTTACTATAATAACCATAAAATAATAATGATTATCACACGAGAACTCAATTAGAGAGAATATAATAAACCCATTACCAGGAAATCAGGCGCATACTGGGCTGATTCGTGTGTGTATGAAATTGCGCAGCCGCAGTGAAAATTGTTACGCAGCAGGAGGCGTCTGTAGGAGATAGATGCATCCCGTTTACATTAGCGAGGATCCAAGTGCTGCGCCCCCAGACATGACGTATGATTTACCTAAAATCAAAATCACGGCTGTCAAAATACCGACAACAATTGACCGACGGTCAAGATACCGACATGGTCTAAATACCGACGTTTAAAATGTGGACACGGTCAAAATACTGACATTTAAAATGTCAACAGGTCAAAAGTTTAACACGAGTTTTGCACCTCACCTCTATGGGGGGAATTGTGCGTGCCATTGTCCACTAGATGGTGCCTGACAGAGCTATTCAAGTGGTGCTTTATACGGGCGCGCACATTACTGTCGTGTTGACGGGCTGGTACCTAGTTCTATATATATTACATTATACTGCGTTCCCAGGACTATGGTGTACTCACTGCAGTGCACAGTCCGGTATATCATACTACGTACACTATCAGTAGTTACAATGGGCCTGAATCATGGCTGTACGCTAATCCAATGGTCACGCAGCTGAGTGATCATCGATGGTCTGCCACCCTGGGCATGCACGGCGACTGAATTGCAGTCACAGGGTAAGATGTATTAAGCCGCGCGAGAGAGAGATAAAGTGGAGAGAGATAAAGTATCAGCCAACCAGCTCCTGTCATTTTTCATACATAGGGCAGGATGTACTAAAGTGAAAATGTGGGGGGTTTTGCCGCATTCTCATATGTACTACTGCCTGGCTGTTGGGTTTTCAGTGCGGAGGGTAACACCAGCTTTTGATGGCGTTACCTTATAGAAGCATATGGGCTTCCTTCCGCAACCATCCTGAGGGATCCAATCGGATCCCCACACTCCCCCCCCCCCACCCCGTGTACCTCTGGGTGGAGGAGGCCTCCGGCCGTAGGTCCTTCCAGCGCCTAGCTCTAGGCACCGCTGGCGGGATGTCCTGCCCCTGCAGCCCAGCGGTGCCGAGAGAGGGGGGGGGTACCAATTACCTGGGCCCAGGTCTGATGGAGGGGTCCAGTGGGGCCCCAGGCCCACGCTTCCTGTGATTAGGCCATGCCCCCTGAAAAGGCATGTCATGCTCCTGTGAGTGGGGGCTTCTCATGTGCTAGACACCCCCCCCCCAAGAGGTGTGGCCCTAACCCCCCACCCCCTTCTGTGGCCACACCGCCTCCAGGGTGGTGGGGGGCCCATATAGTTGTTGTTCCGGAGCCCAGGATTTCTCTTGGCAGCCTGCTGACGCCCTCCTTCTCCCGCCTGGCAGCCAATCTTCATGCCGTACAGGCAACTCCTTTCCCAGCCCCAGGCTGTGCTGATTGGTGACAGCAGCAGGGGAGGAGCCTGCGAGTCTGTCCCTCCTTCCCCCGGAGTCACAGTGCGGGTAAGCACCCGCCTCCTTTCCTCTAGCAGCAGCAGCAGGCGGCATCGCAAGGGACAGCTCTTATTGGTGAGAGCTGTCCTTTGCTATACTAATCGCATATGTTAGTACATACATGCGATTACTATGTAGGCGAAGTGATATAATATGCTGCTGGCAGTAACTCTGAGGGATCTATTCATAAAGCAGTGAAAAGAGTGGAGAAGTGAGCCAGTAGAAAAGTTGCCTATGGCAACCAATCAGTGTTGAGGTATCACTTAGAAAGTGCATTCTATAAAACTATATGTAGCAGCTGATTGGTTGCCATGGGCAACTTCTCCACTGGCTCACTTCTCCACACGTTACACTACTTCATAAATAGACCCCAGATGATACTGAAAATCCACAGATCGGGGAGGGGGAAGATGTACCAAGCTTTGGAGAGAGAGAAAGTGGGGCAATTGCCTAAAGCAATTAATCAGCTTATAAATGTCATTTCAAAGATTGTGCCAGATAAAGGGGGTGATTGGTAGCTTTGGGTATCTTCTCCACTTTATCTCTCTCCAAGGCTTGATACACTACCCCAATTCTATGGAGCAGTCTGTCAGTGGAGAAGACTACAAAACCAATATAAAGCTGTTTGCTGGATGTGTTCTACAGAGAACATTTATTAAAGATAATGTACAGGCAGACGGGGGGGGGGACATGTTATATAATGGAATCAATCAAGGCTTTGCGCACTCTGAGCTGCGCTAGAAACATGAACATTTCTGCTTTTTGCCTCCCAGGATGTCTTGCACTTACTGCACCCTTAAGAAACAAACATATGTCTTATTTATTTCATATATACAGGGTGGTCCATAAGTGTGGAAACACTAGCAGAGCCGGCCTTAGCTATAGGCAGGCTAGGCATTTGCCTAGGGCATCCAAGCATGTCTAGGGGCATCCAAGCATGTCCCTTCAGTATCTCATGCTGGGAGGGACAGTCCGCAAACTAACTGTTACTATCTAAATGTATTCAATCAGTACATGTATACACTGCTGTTTACATTTGTAAAAAAAAATGCACACTGTGCCTTAAACTTCCTCTGACATGCTTGAATGCCCCTGACTTGTGAGACCTCAGACAGACAGCAGAAGCCAAGTAAATGCAATTCCTGGACCTGTGACATTTTCACTGACTATATAAGGTTATTACTGGATGGCTTCTATAACACGTGTATTTTGGAAGACTGCTTCACAGAAACCTGACATCACCTATACTGCTTGTGCACATAGGGGAGGGGGACCCTGTTATCCTGTGTCCCTTATCCCTGTGCAAACCCCAGGTGACTGCAGGGACATAACATGGGCAGTGTTCTCCCCACACTTTATTTCCTAGTCAGTCCATACCGTAAAATTCCCCTGCCATCTAGCACTGTAACGTGGTCAGTAAGTTGCGTTGTGCTATTTCTATATGAAACATCAGTGCAGCGTGACTTTCGGATACATCAGAATGGAGGGCAGAGCATTTAGCTCCCACAGTATAAAGTAAAGGGCATGCAGTAACAGACACCAGCAAACACACTAAATAGTGCAGAGAATGGACAGTTTCTACATGTTTGATACTGATCTTTTTGTATAACCAGCAAGTGTGGCAGTATCTGTGGCAGTATATGTGTATTATGGGCATTACTAATGTCGGGCATATGTGTAAGGTGCATTACTGTGTGGCATTATGTGTATTATGGGCATTACTAATGTGGGGCATATGTGTAAAGTGCATTACTGTGTGGAATTATATGTATTATGGTCATTACTGTGTGGCATTGTGCAGAGTTGAACTGGCCCACAGGGTAACCCCCCGGTGGGCCCCACTACCTGAGCGTTGCAGGTACAGATGCAGAACTAGCGGCCGAGCTAGGGGACACCAGACAAAATTTTGCCTAGGGCATCAAATTGGCTAGGGCCGGCTCTGAACACTAGTATAAAACGGAAATGAGTAAGGAAATATTAATGTTGCTACCTGCAATAGAAAACTCAGTTAAAACTCAAGAATGAATAAAGATATGTTAAAAGGAAGAGCACCATCGTTTTTCTTATGAAATTCTACATCTGATTGATATGTTCCAGGACTACCTTCCCAATTAGAAAAATTAGAGTTGCATCCAAGATGGCCGACTTCAAGATGGCCGCCATACTTGTGATATACTCCAAAATGTTTTCCCCGACCTTGATGTCAAATGTATAGACACTGAATTAATATTTCCTTTTTATAATGATGTTTACACACTTATGGACCACAATGTATATTATATATACTGGTTGAGTATCCCATATCCAAAATTCTAAATCACTATATATATATATACATACACTGCTCAAAAAAATAAAGGGAGCACTAAAATAACACATCCTAACATCCTAGATCTGAATGAATGAAATATTCTTATTAAATACTTTGTTCTTTACATAGTTGAATGTGCTGACAACAAAATCACACAAAAATTATCAATGGAAATCAAATTTATTAACCCATTGAGGTCTGGATTTGGAGTCACACTCAAAATTAAAGTGGAAAAACACACTACAGGTTGATCCAACTTTGATGTAATGTCCTTAAAACAAGTCAAAATGAGGCTCAGTAGTGTGTGTGCCCTCCACGTGCCTGTATGACCTCCCTACAATGCCTGGGCATGCTCCTGATGAGGTGGCGGATGGTCTCCTGAGGGATCTCCTCCCAGACCTGGACTAAAGCATCCGCCAACTCCTGGACAGTCTGTGGTGCAACGTGGCGTTGGTGGATGGAACGAGACATGATGTCCCAGATGTGCTCAATTGGATTCAAGTCTGGGGTACGGGCGGGCCAGTCCATAGCATCCATGCCTTCGTCTTGCAGGAACTGCTGACACGCTGCAGCCACCATGAGGCCTAGCATTGTCTTGCATTAGGAGGTACCCAGGGCCAACCGCACCAGCATATGGTCTCACAAGGGGTCTGAGGATCTCATCTCGATACCTAATGGCAGTCAGGCTACCTCTGGCGAGCACATGGAGGGCTGTGCGGCCCCCAAAAGAAATGCCACCCCACACCATTACTGACCCACTGCCAAACCGATCATTCTGGAGGACGTTGCAGGCAGCAGAACGTTCTCCTTGGCGTCTCCAGACTCTGTCACGTCTGTCACATGTGCTCAGTGAGAACCTGCTTTCATCTGTGAAGAGCATAGGGCTCCAGTGGCGAATTTGACAATCTTGGTGTTCTCTGGCAAATGCCAAACGTCCTGCACAGTGTTGGGCTGTAAGCACAACCCCCACCTGTGGACGTCGGGCCCTCATACCAACCTCATGGAGTCTGTTGCTGATCGTTTGAGTAGACACATGCACATTTGTGGCTTGCTGGAGGTCATTTTGCAGGGCTCTGGCAGTGCTCCTCCTGTGCCTCCTTGCACAAAGGCGGAGGTAGCGGTCCTGCTGCTGGGTTGTTGCCCTCCTACGGCCTCCTCCACGTCTCCTGATGTACTGGCCTGTCTCCTGGTAGCGCCTCCATGCTCTGGACACTACGCTGACAGACACAGCAAACCTTCTTGCCACAGCTCGCATTGATGTGCCATCCTGGATGAGCTGCACTACCTGAGCCACTTGTGTGGGTTGTAGACTCCGTCTCATGCTACCACTAGAGTGAAAGCACCGCCAGCTTTCAAAAGTGACCAAAACATCAGCCAGAAAGCATAGGAGCAGAACAACTCCTTTATTGGGGGTGTCTTGCTAATTGCCTATAATTCCCACCTGTTGTCTATTCCATTTGCAGCATGTGAAATTGATTGTCAATCAGTGTTGCTTCCTAAGTGGACAGTTTGATTTCACAGAAGTGTGATTGACTTGGAGTTACATTGTGTTGTTTAAGTGTTCCCTTTATTCCTTTATTTTTTTGAGCAGTATATATATATATATATATATATATATATATATATTCTTTTTTTAATGTCATTTTTTTATTATTATTTTTTTCATACTGAATTTATGTGATCTTTCTGTTTAATTTTTTCTAGTTATACAAGGAGCATGTACATATCTTGGACAAGTTTATGCTGACAGGGACGTTTGGAAACCAGAACCTTGCCAAATCTGCGTCTGCGACACTGGAGCCGTGCTGTGCGATGAGATCATCTGCGATGACGTGACTGATTTAAATTGTGAAAACCCAGAGATCCCATTTGGAGAATGTTGCCCCGTCTGTCCATCACAACCAAGTGTAAGTAGTTCGGCACCAAATATAGGTTCCAGGGTTATACTGGCCCACCGGGGTACAAGGGAAATCTCCAGTGGGCCCCTCTACCTGAGGTACCCCTTCCTCAGGTTCCAGACCGTGCATTCCAGTTATACATTGTTACTCTATTAGAGGGTCAGTTACCTGGTGGAGCAGGACCACAGATGAAGTAAATATTTGCTCTCCTGCCAATAAAAGTGGCAGTCAGGACACACCCCTGTAGCAGCTCTATTGTAGTCTTGCTCATTATGCCCTCTATAAAGGTTTACCAAGAATCTGTAGTAGTTGGACACACCCACTTCGATGGCAGGACACACCCCTTAAGCATGGGCCCCTGCTACTGCATACCCTCGGCGGGCCCTTTATGCCCCAGTCCGATACTGTTTAGGGTCTGATTCCACCGCCGATGTCAGACGCAGTGGAGCAATTGTTTTTTGCTACTGCACACACACTTAAGTCGTCGTCCCCCCGTTTGCATCCCAATTGTGTCCGTGCAGAGCCCCAGTTGCAATTTTGGGCGCATGCACAGAGAAGTGTAATGAAAATGGAGAGGGTGTTCCTGAGAGGTGACAGGAAGCTGTCTTAGTGCATTCATGGAGAATGTCCTCCTCGTCGGCGTGTTATGGAAATGTCATGGGTGTGGTGGTGAAAGGCGCACCAATCGCTATTACAGAGTGGGCATCTCAGTCCTTGCACGGTCAGATGCACGGATGTACAGCAGGTAGTGGCGTTTGCACAAGTCACAGACATGCGACCGCCAATAGGATAAGTGCTAGAAAGGGGTGAAGTCATTATTACAGACAGAAGGAATCTTATATGCTAATGATCTGAATTTTGCACATAAAATTAATACGTTTCTCCTCGATCCATACTTGCCTACTATCCCACAGCAAACTGGGGGAGTCACAAAATTTTGGGGAGTCCAATTGTCTTCCGGCAGAGTAGGTCACATTCCTATTTTTCTTTTTTAAGGGCTCACAGCGACTCCCCTGCACCAAAAAGTATAAACCCCAGGCGTGACCCTAGTTATCAACTATAACTAAAACATTGACCCTGACTCTCACGGCCTTTTAAAATTCTTAAATTGATGAGTAGTTACTGTATGTTTATGGGCGCAGATTAATGCTGACCACGTCCAGTGGCAGGAGATGTGCCGTGGGTGTGCCGGGAGCCAAAGTAACAAGAAACAATATGAAGTGGCACAATGTGCATCCTGTCACCCTACTATACTGTATTACTATCCTGTCACTTGTATTATCCAGTCACTCATACCATCCTGTCACTCTTACCATCCTGTCACCCTACTATACTGTCTTACTACTATCCTGTCACTAATATTATCCTGTCACCCTACTATACTGTCTTACTACTATCCTGTCACTAATATTATCCTGTCACCCTACTATTCTGTATTACTATCCTGTCACTTGTATTATCCAGTCACTCATATCATCCTGTCAGCCTACTATACTGTCTTACCACTATCCTGTCACTAATATTATCCTGTCACCCTACTATACTGTATTACTATCCTGTCACTAATATTATCCAGTCACTCATACTATCCTGTCACTCTTACCATCCTGTCACCCTACTATACTGTCTTACTACTATCCTGTCACTAATATTATCCTGTCACCCTACTATACTGTCTTACTACTATCCTGTCACTAATATTATCCTGTCACCCTACTATTCTGTATTACTATCCTGTCACTTGTATTATCCAGTCACTCATATCATCCTGTCACTCTTACCATCCTGTCAGCCTACTATACTGTCTTACTACTATCCTGTCACTAATATTATCCTGTCACCCTACTATACTGTCTTACTACTATCCTGTCACTAATATTATCCTGTCACCCTACTATTCTGTATTACTATCCTGTCACTTGTATTATCCAGTCACTCATATCATCCTGTCACTCTTACCATCCTGTCAGCCTACTATACTGTCTTACTACTATCCTGTCACTAATATTATCCTGTCACCCTACTATACTGTATTACTATCCTGTCACTTGTATTATCCAGTCACTCATACCATCCAGTCACTCATACCATCCTGTCACCCTACTATACTGTCATACTACTATCCGGTCACTAATATTATCCTGTCACCCTACTATACTGTATTACTATCCTGTCACTAATATTATCCTGTCACCCTACTATACTGTATTACTATCCTGTCACTTGTATTATCCAGTCACTCATACCATCCAGTCACTCATACCATCCTGTCACCCTACTATACTGTCTTACTACTATCCTGTCACTAATATTATCCTGTCACCCTACTATACTGTATTACTATCCTGTCACTTGTATTATCCAGTCACTCATACCATCCAGTCACTCATACCATCCTGTCACCCTACTATACTGTCTTACTACTATCCTGTCACTAATATTATCCTGTCACCCTACTATACTGTATTACTATCCTGTCACTTGTATTATCCAGTCACTCATACCATACAGTCACTCATACCATCCTGTCACCCTACTATACTGTCTTACTACTATCCTGTCACTAATATTATCCTGTCACCCTACTATACTGTATTACTATCCTGTCACTTGTATTATCCAGTCACTCATACCATCCAGTCACTCATACCATCCTGTCACCCTACTATACTGTCATACTACTATCCGGTCACTAATATTATCCTGTCACCCTACTATACTGTATTACTATCCTGTCACTTGTATTATCCTGTCACTCGTACTATCCTGTCACTCTTACCATCCTGTCACCCTACTATACTGTCTTACTACTATCCTGTCACTAATATTATCCTGTCACCCTACTATACTGTATTACTATCCTGTCACTTGTATTATCCAGTCACTCATACCATACAGTCACTCATACCATCCTGTCACCCTACTATACTGTCTTACTACTATCCTGTCACTAATATTATCCTGTCACCCTACTATACTGTATTACTATCCTGTCACTTGTATTATCCAGTCACTCATACCATCCAGTCACTCATACCATCCTGTCACCCTACTATACTGTCATACTACTATCCGGTCACTAATATTATCCTGTCACCCTACTATACTGTATTACTATCCTGTCACTTGTATTATCCAGTCACTCATACCATCCAGTCACTCATACCATCCTGTCACCCTACTATACTGTCTTACTACTATCCTGTCACTAATATTATCCTGTCACCCTACTATACTGTATTACTATCCTGTCACTTGTATTATCCAGTCACTCATACCATACAGTCACTCATACCATCCTGTCACCCTACTATACTGTCTTACTACTATCCTGTCACTAATATTATCCTGTCACCCTACTATACTGTATTACTATCCTGTCACTTGTATTATCCAGTCACTCATACCATCCTGTCACTCTTACTATCCTGTCACCCTACTATACTGTCTTACTACTATCCTGTCACTAATATTATCCTGTCACCCTACTATACTGTATTACTATCCTGTCACTTGTATTATCCAGTCACTCATACCATCCTGTCACCCTACTATACTGTCTTACTACTATCCTGTCACTAATATTATCCTGTCACCCTACTATACTGTATTACTATCCTGTCACTTGTATTATCCTGTCACTCGTACTATCCTGTCACTCTTACCATCTTGTCACCCTACTATACTGTCTTACTACTATCCTGTCACTAATATTATCCTGTCACCCTACTATACTGTATTACTATCCTGTCACTTGTATTATCCAGTCACTCATACCATCCTGTCACTCTTACCATCCTGTCACCCTACTATACTGTCTTACTACTATCCTGTCACTAATATTATCCTGTCACCCTACTATACTGTATTACTATCCTGTCACTAATATTATCCTGTCACTCGTACTATCCTGTCACTCTTACTATCCTGTCACTCTTACCATCCTATCACTCTTACCATCCTGTCACTCTTACTATCCTGTCACTCATACCATCCTGTCACCCTGCTATACTGTATTACTATCCTGTCACTTGTATTATCCTGCCACTTATACCATCCTTTCACCCATACCATCCTGTCTTACTATCCTGTCACTCGTACTATCCTGTCACTCTTACCATCCTGCCACTCATACTATCCTGTCACTCGTATTATCCTGTCACTTGTATTATCCTGTCACTCTTCCCATCCTGTCACTCTTATTATCCTGTCTTACTATCCTGTCACTCTTACTATCCTGTCTTACTATCCTGTCACTCTTACTATCCTGTCACTCTTACCAACCTTTCACCCATACCATCCTGTCACTCTTACTATCCTGTCACTCTTACTATCCTGTCTTACTATCCTGTCACTCTTACCATCCTGTCACTCTTACTATCCTGTCACTCTTACTATCCTGTCACTCTTACCATCCTGTCACTCTTACCATTCTGTCACTCGTACTATCCTGTCACTCATACCATCCTGTCAATCTTACTATCCTATCTTACCATCCTGTCGCTCTTACTATCCTGTCACTCGTACCATCCTATCACTCATACCATCCTGTCACCCTACTATCCTGTCTTACTATCCTGTCACTCATATTATCCTGTCACCCATACCATCCTGTCACCCTTATTATCCTGTCACTCTTACCATCCTGTCACTCTTACCATCCTGTCACCAATACCATCCTGTCACTCTTACCATCCTGCCACCCTACTATCCTGTCACTTGTATTATCCTGTCACCCATACCATCCTGTCACTCATACCATCCTGTCACCCATACCATCCTGTCACCCATACCATCCTGTCACTTGTATTATCCTGTCACCCATACCATCCTGTCACTCTTACCTTCCTGTCACTCTTACCATCCTGTCACCCATACCACCCTGTCACTCTTACCTTCCTGACACTCTTACCATCCTGTCACCCATACCATCCTGTCACCCATACCATCCTGTCACTCTTACTATCCTTTCACTCATACCATCCTGTCACTCTTACCATCCTGTCACCCTACTATCCTGTCACTCTAACCATCCTGTCACCCTACTATACTGTCACTTGTATTATCCTGTCACCCATACCATCCTGTCACTCATACCATCCTGTCACTCTTACCATCCTGTTACCCTACTATCCTGTCACTTGTATTATCCTGTAACCCATACCATCCTGTCACTTTTACCTTCCTGTCACTCTTACCATCCTTTCACCCATACCATCCTGTCACCCTTACCATCCTGTCACTCTTACTATCCTATCACTCTTACTATTCTGTCACTCTTACTATTCTGTCACTCTTACCATCCTGTCACTCTTACTATCCTGTCTTACTATCCTGTCACTCTTACCATTCTGTCACTCGGACTATCCTGTCACTCGTACTATCCTGTCACTCTTACCATCCTGTCACTCTTACTATCCTGTCTTACCATCCTGTCACTCTTTCTATCCTGTCACTCGTACCATCCTGTCACTCATACCATCCTGTCACCCTACTATCCTGTCTTACTATCCTGTCACTCATATTATTCTGTCACTCTTACCATCCTGTCACCCTACTATCCTGTCACTTGTATTATCCTGTCACCCATACCATCCTGTCACTCATACCATCCTGTCACCCATACCATCCTGTCACTTGTATTATCCTGTCACCCATACCATCCTGTCACTCATACCATCCTGTCACTCATACCATCCTGTCACCCATACCATCCTGTCACTCATACCATCCTGTCACTCATACCATCCTGTCACCCATACCATCCTGTCACCCATACCATCCTGTCACTTGTATTATCCTGTCACCCATACCATCCTGTCACCCATACCATCCTGTCACTTGTATTATCCTGTCACCCATACCATCCTGTCACTTGTATTATCCTGTCACCCATACCACCCTGTCACTCATACTACACAGTAATTCTTAATATATTTTCAATCTGCCCATTCTGTTACTCTTGCAATCCTGTTACTTTCACCATCCTTTCAATATCACTATCCTGTCAACCTTCTGTCCTGGCATTCTTACTCTCCTGTTACTCTTACTATCTTGTCATTCTATTATGTCACTCTTACTCTTCTGTCACTCTTACTCTCCTGTCACTCTTAAGCTGGGTACACACCTGTGCAATCCACGGCTGAACAGGTAAAACGCTCCTTATTAGCCGGACTCTCTGTGTACCCAGCTGAGACCCCTGTGACCTCCTGTGAGGTGAAGTTAGCAGCAGGGGAGGGGGGTTTAGCGGCTCCTCTATGGGGATTGTGAGGTCGCATGTGCAGCACATAACATATGACCTCCCAGTCCAGACCGTTGCAGGAGCGTTATATGCCATTTATCGGCTAACACTCCTGCATTGGTACAGAGTACACACCTATACAATCTACAGGCGTTCACCCGATATCAGGAGAACTGGCCATCGATTGTATAGGTGTGTACCCAGCTTTACTCTCCTATCACTCTTAGTCCCCTGTCACTCTTACTCTCCTGCCACTCTTACTCTCCTGCCACTCTTACTCCTCTGTCACTCTTACTCTCCTGCCACTCTTACTCCCCTGACACTCTTACTCTCCTGTCACTCTTACTCTCCTGCCACTCTTACTCCTCTGTCACTCTTACTCTCCTGCCACTCTTACTCTCCTGCCACTCTTACTCTCCTGCCACTCTTACTCCTCTGTCACTCTTACTCCTCTGTCACTCTTACTCTCCTGCCACTCTTACTCCCCTGACACTCTTACTCTCCTGTCACTCTTACTCTCCTGTCACTCTTACTCTCCTGCCACTCTTACTCCTCTGTCACTCTTACTCTCCTGTCACTCTTACTCCTCTGTCACTCTTACTCTCCTGCCACTCTTACTCCTCTGTCACTCTTACTCTCCTGCCACTCTTACTCTCCTGCCACTCTTACTCCTCTGTCACTCTTACTCTCCTGTCACTCTTACTCCTCTGTCACTCTTACTCTCCTGCCACTCTTACTCTCCTGCCACTCTTACTCCTCTGTCACTCTTACTCTCCTGTCACTCTTACTCCTCTGTCACTCTTACTCTCCTGCCACTCTTACTCCTCTGTCACTCTTACTCTCCTGCCACTCTTACTCTCCTGCCACTCTTACTCCCCTGACACTCTTACTCTCCTGTCACTCTTACTCTCCTGCCACTCTTACTCCTCTGTCACTCTTACTCTCCTGCCACTCTTACTCTCCTGCCACTCTTACTCTCCTGCCACTCTTACTCTCCTGCCACTCTTACTCCCCTGACACTCTTACTCTCCTGCCACTCTTACTCTCCTGCCACTCTTACTCTCCTGCCACTCTTACTCCCCTGACACTCTTACTCTCCTGCCACTCTTACTCTCCTGCCACTCTTACTCCCCTGACACTCTTACTCTCCTGCCACTCTTACTCTCCTGTCACTCTTACTCTCCTGCCACCACTCTTACTCTCCTGCCACTCTTACTCTCCTGCCACTTACTCTCCTGCCACTCTTACTCTCCTGCCACTCTTACTCTCCTGCCACTCTTACTCTCCTGCCACTCTTACTCCCCTGACACTCTTACTCTCCTGCCACTCTTACTCTCCTGCCACTCTTACTCCTCTGTCACTCTTACTCTCCTGCCACTCTTACTCCTCTGTCACTCTTACTACTCTGTCACTCTTACTCTCCTGCCACTCTTACTCTCCTGCCACTCTTACTCTCCTGTCACTCTTACTCTCCTGCCACTCTTACTCTCCTGCCACACTTACTCCTCTGTCACTCTTACTCCCCTGACACTCTTACTCCCCTGACACTCTTACTCTCCTGGCACTCTTACTCTCCTGCCACTCTTACTCTCCTGCCACTCTTACTCTCCTGCCACTCTTACTCTCCTGCCACTCTTACTCCCCTGCCACTCATACTCTCCTGCCACTCTTACTCCCCTGACACTCTTACTCTCCTGCCACCACTCTTACTCTCCTGCCACCACTCTTACTCTCCTGCCACTCTTACTCTCCTGCCACTCTTACTCTCCTGCCACTCTTACTCCCCTGACACTCTTACTCTCCTGCCACTCTTACTCTCCTGCCACTCTTACTCCCCTGACACTCTTACTCTCCTGCCACTCTTACTCTCCTGCCACTCTTACTCCTCTGTCACTCTTACTCTCCTGCCACTCTTACTCCTCTGTCACTCTTACTCCTCTGTCACTCTTACTCTCCTGCCACTCTTACTCTCCTGTCACTCTTACTCTCCTGCCACTCTTACTCTCCTGCCACTCTTACTCCTCTGTCACTCTTACTCCCCTGACACTCTTACTCTCCTGTCACTCTTACTCTCCTGCCACTCTTACTCTCCTGCCACTCTTACTCTCCTGCCACTCTTACTCTCCTGCCACTCTTACTCCTCTGTCACTCTTACTCCTCTGTCACTCTTACTCCTCTGTCACTCTTACTCTCCTGCCACTCTTACTCTCCTGTCACTCTTACTCTCCTGTCACTCTTACTCTCCTGCCACTCTTACTCTCCTGCCACTCTTACTCTCCTGTCACTCTTACTCCTCTGTCACTCTTACTCTCCTGCCACTCTTACTCCCCTGACACTCTTACTCTCCTGTCACTCTTACTCTCCTGCCACTCTTACTCCTCTGTCACTCTTACTCTCCTGCCACTCTTACTCTCCTGCCACTCTTACTCCTCTGTCACTCTTACTCTCCTGCCACTCTTACTCTCCTGCCACTCTTACTCTCCTGCCACTCTTACTCCTCTGTCACTCTTACTCTCCTGACACTCTTACTCCTCTGTCACTCTTACTCTCCTGCCACTCTTACTCTCCTGCCACTCTTACTCCTCTGTCACTCTTACTCTCCTGACACTCTTACTCCTCTGTCACTCTTACTCTCCTGCCACTCTTACTCTCCTGACACTCTTACTCCTCTGTCACTCTTACTCTCCTGCCACTCTTACTCTCCTGCCACTCTTACTCTCCTGCCACTCTTACTCTCCTGCCACTCTTACTCCTCTGTCACTCTTACTCTCCTGACACTCTTACTCCTCTGTCACTCTTACTCTCCTGCCACTCTTACTCTCCTGCCACTCTTACTCTCCTGCCACTCTTACTCCTCTGTCACTCTTACTCTCCTGACACTCTTACTCCTCTGTCACTCTTACTCTCCTGCCACTCTTACTATCCTGACACTCTTACTCCTCTGCCACTCTTACTCTCCTGCCACTCTTACTCTCCTGCCACTCTTACTCTCCTGACACTCTTACTCCTCTGTCACTCTTACTCTCCTGACACTCTTACTCCTCTGTCACTCTTACTCTCCTGCCACTCTTACTCTCCTGCCACTCTTACTCTCCTGCCACTCTTACTCCTCTGTCACTCTTACTCTCCTGTCACTCTTACTCTCCTGCCACTCTTACTCCCCTGACACTCTTACTCTCCTGCCACTCTTACTCCTCTGTCACTCTTACTCTCCTGCCACTCTTACTCTCCTGCCACTCTTACTCTCCTGCCACTCTTACTCCTCTGCCACTCTTACTCTCCTGCTACTCTTACTCCCCTGACACTCTTACTCTCCTGCCACTCTTACTCTCCTGCTACTCTTACTCCCCTGACACTCTTACTCTCCTCTAGTGATGGGAGATTTTAACTATCCAGAGATAAACTGGAAAAACGATTCATGTGATACTGCTAGGGGCAATATGTTTTTAAACACACTTAATGATAACTACTTAGTTCAACTAATTGAGGAAGCAACTAGGTACAATGCAATCTTAGACCTGGTATTAACAAACAATGGGGATTTGGTATCAGGTATTATAGTAGGGGAACCCATAGGAAACAGCGACCACAATATGGTCACATTCAATATCAGTTTTCATAAACAGCCCTATACTGGCTCAACTAGGACTCTAAACTTTAGCAAAGCGAATTTTGAAAAGATGAGGGTATTTTTCAAAAATATTGAATGGGAAGGTTTGTTTTTAGGAAAAAATACTATGGAGAAATGATGGGAGGTACTAAAATTCCTGCTAGCTAAAAATACACTCAAATTTATTCCTACGAGCAGCAAAAAAAAGGAATAAAAATCATAAACCGATGTGGCTTAACAAAAAGATAAAGGAACTTATGGGAAAGAAAAGGAGAGCATTTAAAAAATGCAAGCAGAGTCATTTCAGCACTATAAGCAATGTAACAAAATATGCAAAAAGGAAATAAGAGCGGCTAAAGTAGAAACTGAAAAAGCGAAGAAAAAAAAAACACAAAAAAAAAAAAGTGACAAAGCGAACCCCCAAAAATTCTTTACATACATTAATAGCAAGAGATTAAAGAAGGATAGTATAGGCCCTTTAAAAGACAAGTTGGGAGTCTTAAGCAAAAATGATAATGACATAGCGGACACACTAAATTAGTTTTTTTCAACAGTATTTACTAGAGAGGACCCAATTCAGGGACTAACACATAATATCCCACTGATAGGTACTTATTTAGGTACTTATTTATGCGAGGAAGTAGTCTGTGACCGATTAAAACATTTAAAGATTAATAAGTCACCAGGTCCCGATGGTATTCACCCAAGGGTTCTAATGGAGCTAAACTCTGAACTTGCAAAACCGCTATTTTTGATCTTTAAGGATTCAGTAATATCAGGTATGGTTCCCAAAGACTGGCGTATAGTGGAAGTAGTGCCTATATTCAAAAAGGGAAGTAAAGCTGAACCAGGTAATTATAGACCAGTTAGTTTTACATCTATAGTGGGGAAAGTATTAGAAGGTATTCTAAGAGATAGTATTCAGAAGTTCCTTGAAGTCAATAAGGTCATTAAAAGGAATCAACATGGGTTTATGGAGGACAGATCCTGTCAAACCAATTTACTTGGCTTTTATGAAACAGTAAGCTCAAACCTAGATCAGGGTAAAGAGGTGGATGTAATCTTTTTAGATTTTGCCAAAGCATTCGACACTGTACCACACATGAGACTTATCTACAAGCTACAAGAATCAGGGCTAGGAAGCACAATATGCCCTTGGGTCAAAAACTGGTTAGATAATAGGGAGCAGCGCGTTGTGGTTAATGGATCTTTTTCAACTTGGACTGAAGTGCTAAGTGGTGTGCCGCAAGGCTTAGTATTAGGACCGCTATTGTTCAATATTTTCATAAACGACCTAACAGAAGGTCTAGAGAGCATGGTGTCAATTTTTGCAGATGATACCAAATTGTGTAAAGTTATAAATGCGGAGGGGGATGCTGAGTCGCTTCAGAACGACTTAGTTAAATTAGAAGCTTGGGCAGCGAAATGGAGAATGTGCTTCAATACAGACAAGTGTAAGGTAAAGCACTGTGGTAACAAGAACAAAAATAACACCTACCTACTAAATGGGGTAAAATTAGGGGATTCTGTACTGGAAAAGGACTTAGGTGTCCTCATAGATAGCAAACTAAGCAGTAGTACCCAAAGTAGGACTGCAGCAAAGAAGGCTAATAAGATATTAGCATGCATAAAACGGGGAATTGATGCTAGGGACGAGAGTATTATACTCCCGTTATATAAATCACTTGTGAGGCCACACCTTGAATACTGTGTACAATTCTGGGCACCTTACTACAAAGAGGATATCCTGGAGCTAGAAAAGGTTCAAAGGCGGGCGACCAAACTAATTAAGGGTATGGAGACGCTGGAATACAAGGAAAGGCTTGCAAGACTAGGCATGTTTACACTGGAAAAGAGGAGATTAAGAGGGGACATGATCAACATTTACAAATATATAAGGGGACATTATACAGATCTTGCGCAGGACCTGTTTTTGGTTAGATCAACACAGAGAACTCGTGGACACTCGCTCAGGTTAGAGGAGAGGAGATTCCGCACAATACGGCGTAAAGGCTTTTTTACTGTAAGGACGATACGTGTTTGGAATTCCCTGCCTGAGGGAGTTGTAATGGCAGACTCAGTCAACAGCTTTAAGAATGGGTTAGATAAATTCCTAATGGATAAGGATATCCAGGGTTACAGGGCATAGTCACGCACTATGGTTATTATAAAAAAGAGGGGTAAAACGTAACGGCAGTCATCAACTTCAGTCAAAATTTTCTACAAAATAATCGTGCATAGGAGACCACAAATAGGTTGAACTCGATGGACAATTGTCTTTTTTCAACCTTAGATACTATGTTACTATGTTACTATGTATGTTACTCTCCTGCCACTCTTACTCCTCTGTCACTCTTACTCTCCTGCCACTCTTACTCCCCTGACACTCTTACTCTCCTGCCACTCTTACTCTCCTGCCACTCTTACTCTCCTGCCACTCTTACTCCCCTGCCACTCTTACTCTCCTGCCACTCTTACTCCTGTGTCACTCTTACTCTCCTGCCACTCCTGCCACTCTTTCTCTCCTGCCACTCTTTCTCTCCTGCCACTCTTACTCCTCTGGCACTCTTACTCCCCTGACACTCTTACTCCTCTGTCACTCTTACTCCCCTGCCACTCTTACTCCCCTGACACTCTTACTCCCCTGCCACTCTTACTTCTCTGTCACTCTTACTCTCCTTCCACTCTCACTCCCCTGCCACTCTTACTCTCCTGCCACTCGTACCCCCTGCCACTCTTACTCTCCTGTCACTCTTACCCCTCTGTCACTCTTACTCCACTGCCACTCTTACTCATCTGTCACTCTTACTCCCCTGCCGCTCTTACTCCCGTCACTCTTACTCCCCTGACACTCTCACACCCCTGTCACTCTTAGTCCCCTGACACTCTTACTCTCCTGCCACTCTTACTCTCCTGCCACTCTTACTCTCCTGCCACTCTTACTCTCCTGACACTCTTACTCCCCTGCCACTCTTACTCCTCTCTCACTCTTACTCCACTGCCACTCTTACTCATCTGTGACTCTTACTCCCTGCCACTCTTATTCCCCTGACACTCTCACTCCCCTTCCACTCTTACTCTCCTGCCACTGTTACTCCCCTGACACTCTTACTCACCTGCCACTCTTACTCCCCTGTCACTCTTACTCCCCTGCCACTCTTACACCCCTGCCACTCTTACACCCCTGCCACTCTTACTCCCCTGCCACTCTTACACCTGCCACTCTTACGCCACTGCCACTCTTACGCCACTGCCACTCTTACTCCTCTGCCACTCTTACTCCTCTGTCACTCTTACTCTCCTGCCACTCTTACTCCCCTGACACTCTTACTCTCCTGCCACTCTTACTCTCCTGCCACTCTTACTCCCCTGCCACTCTTACTCCCCTGTCACTCTTACTCCCCTGTCAGTCTTGGTCTGCTCCAATCATTTCCACAAATCCTACTCAGTGTACACTGGAACTCTATGTACTGTAATATCATTAAACGTAAAGTAAATATCAGAACTATCTTACCATAATTTTCCTTTACGTGCAGCCTTCACCAGGGCAAAATGGTCAAGGACAAAAAGGGGATCGTGGACCCAAAGGTGACCCTGTAAGTATATATTACATTAATAATAATAATAATAATAATAATAAAAAGAATAGAAAAATACTCTAGCTATTGGCTTGTTTTATGACCACAAGTAGGTTATCGTTATAGTACATTACAACGTTCATATTCCCAAAGACACTTGTGGTATCGTCATAATATAAATGTGATATGCTGGATGAAGGGACATTAGAACCTGCATTCTTGTAATGATTTGCACAATCATTTTCACATTATAATGTACAGTATATTTACCCAACAGATAGCTGATCTTGAAGTATATAAAATATGCCTCTCACCAATGGGACAAACAAGGTCCTCTCTGTGTGGAGTTTGTATGTTATCTCCGCATGTAATCTAAAAACCTACTGGTAGATTAAAATTAAGATAATAATATTAAAAACAAAGCAATATTCTCATGAATACCACTATGTACATAATACTTAGAACACACCCAGAATTAGCCATTGAATAGACTTGTAATATTCCCAATGTCACTATCACAAGACACAAGGCATGTCCCATAAACCCATATTTTACCAGAGAGGTATAACACAATATGTAAGGGAATTATAATTATAATACATATATTCAACATGTTCTGTTCATACATTATAGGGTTCTCCTGGCATCCCTGGCAGAAATGGTGAGAACGGCAGTCCCGGTTTCCCAGGATCCCCGGGTACTCCTGGGCCCCCCGGAATTTGTGAGTCCTGTGGGTCGGCAGCCGGTGGTGGAGATATAGTAGGTGAAAATTTTCCATTTCATGTTTAGCATCACATATTCTGTGAACACACATAGGAAAATGTAATATACATGTAAAAACCTTTGATAATATTTTAAACAATGGTATGATTTACCCATCAACCAATCAGCAGCGCTGTATAATTTTATAGTATGCAAATTATAGATGTAACTTCAGTGCTGATTGGTTCCCACGGGTAACTTCTCCACTGGCTCACTTCTCTGCTCTTATCACTGCAGTGCTTAGTAAATGTCACCCAAGGTCTATAAGGCATACATAGAATTATACACAAGCAGTGAGCAGCTGTTACAGCTACATTGTAATGTATTTCTGATATAGGGGGTCATTCCGAGTTGACCGCTCGCTAGCAGTTTTTAGCAGCCGTGCAAACGCTATGCCGCCGCCCTCTGGGAGTGTATCTTAGCTTAGCAGAAGTGCGAACGAAAGGATCGCAGAGCGGCTACAAAATAATTTTGTGCAGTTTCAGAGTAGCTTCAGACCTACTCAGCGCTTGCGATCACTTCAGACTGTTCAATTCCTGTTTTGACGTCACAAACACGCCCTGCGTTCGCCCAGCCACGCCTGCGTTTTTGCTGGCACGCCTGCGTTTTTCCGAACACTCCCTGAAAATGGTCAGTTGACACCCAGAAATGCCCACTTCATGTCAATCACTCTGCGGCCAGCAGTGCGACTGAAAAGCTTTGCTAGACCCTGTGTGAAACTACATCGTTCGTTGTGAAAGTACGTTGTGCGTGCGCATTGCGCCGCATGCGCAGAAGTGCCTTTTTTTGCTTCATCGCTGCGCAGCGAACATTTTCTGCTAGCGAACAACTCAGAATGACCCCCATAGTTCGATAAAGAGAGGATTTTAAAGTACAGAACATTCTATAGAGTCTTACAAATGCTATAGAAGGGGATAGACAGTTCTGTCTTAGCTTTCCATTTGCCGAAATGACAGAATCAATAGATAACCTGCCCTGTTAACCAAGAGTCTTTACTTTTCTACATAAACTTATTTCAACTGTACCTCTAACTGAGTTTTAATATAAGGAATTTTTCTGACCCAATTTCAATAACTAGTAAGTTTTAAAATATGTGACATTAATTCCTTCTGATGCTGGTGAATCTTATGTGTAACGTCCTGCAGCCGCAGACTGGTATTCAGCACTCACTTCCCACCATTGCTTTATTGTAAGTGCAGAACACATAGGGCTTCCTTTCCAGTAGGGCACGTCTGCATTGATAGCAGTGTTGGCAACATATGCCAAAGTGACGTTACTTTATTTGTGCGCACGTATCATACGCACAAGAGAGAAATGCCTTAGCAGTTATTACCCACTTAGCTGGCACAGTCTCCTGGAATGCCGGTCAGCTGGGCGTTAGCCGACACGGGCACATGCCATGCAACCATGCCGTCCCTCATCGTCTCCCAGATTTCTGCCACCTCCTGTAGCCCCCTGGCAGGGAGGTTGAGGCCTCTCACATTTAAATTGTAATTCCATACAAAAATACAAATAAAAATGAAATGAATCTAAGCTGAATGAAATACAGACATCAGTTGATTTCCCCTTTAGAAGTGCAGCGGACCATATAGAAATGTCAATTAAGTAATGTAAATAGGTGGCCACAAATTCAGATGCTACAGCGGTGACACTAATGAATTAAGGGATTCAGTTTGATTTGCCGGTTAACCGGATACCGGGGCGGTCTGAATACCAACACCGGCATCCTGTTAGTTGAAATAGCAACAGGAGGGGAGGTAAGAGTGTTCCCCCCTGTCCCATATCCCCTAACCCTCCCTTCCTGCAGCCTAAACCTAACCTCCCCTTTACTGCGTGACCGTAACCGCCCCCGGTAGTGCCTAAACCTACCCCCCTCCTGCCCCACAGCCTATTCCCCCCCCCCCCTTGTGTCTAAACCTAACCTTCCACCCTGGTGGTGCTGCATAACCTTAAAACCCCCCTGCTCGCAGCCTAACCCCAACCCCCCCAAAGCTTAACCTTAAACCTCTGGGACGCACCTAAACCTATCCCTGCCTTCCGGCCCTAACCCACCCGCAATAATTACGGTCAGGATTCCGGCTGTCAGGATTCCACTGTCAGCCTCCTATCCCTGTCAGGATTCTGGCATTGCCATTCTAACGGCTGTCGAGATTCCAGAGTCGGCATTCCAGCTGCTGCGAACACTACAGGCGGCAGCGTAACCGCATCCTGAATTAAGGGGTTTGGTATACTATTTTGGCACTTATGCTGTTGACAGTCAAAATGTTGACCGCATAATATCAACCTCAGAATGTCGACGCAGTAGTAATGTTACTTACAGTATTGTAACCGTGTCAGCATTATAACTTTAAACATGACAGTAAAGCAAAATGTTTAAAGCTATAATGTCGACATGGATAAAATGCTGCCGGGTTTTCATTTTTAGGTCAGCATTGCCTGGTCGACATTTTGACTGTTGACGGTGTAAGTGTCGACTATTAACTACCTCCTGAAGTAAGTACAATGAGCTGGAGACATCATTAAAAATTGGCCAGTTAGGAGCTGCTAGATCGTGCAGCTGGTAGTCATCTTCAACATCACATATAAGTGCACCAACACTCCAGCTTCTGTCTCCTGGCAGGTGTATCTGCATATGTGTCTAGGTTTCATTGAGTTGCACTCACGTGAACATGCCCATACAGTACGCGTCAGTGCTTGCCTGCTCCTTTTCTCCCCAACATAGCTTCTCTAGGTGTCAGGACATGCAACTCAATAATATGACGAGAACTATGAACACACTGTTGGTGCACATGAATTATCCTCAGCCAGAAAAACAGAGATACTGTATGTCCAATTGTGCATGAGCACCTACAGTAGTGACATGCAAATAATATGACATTTCTTTCCTTATAATGGAGAATCCGTTTGTGTAAAACATCAATGCTTAAATAAGCCAAATGTTAATAATGACATTTTTAATTTCCTGTCTTTTTTACAGAACTTTCGTCCTCAGTATGATTCCAAATCTGGATATGATACTAAGTCAGCTGGCCAAGGTGGCCAAAGTATAATGGTGGGTCCAATGATACCTGTAATCACTAACACATAATTCTCCTTTTTTCTTTTTACAGAAACAATTGAAGGAGGTGTTTTATTTTTGCAGCTTTGGTTCACATACTTTATCACATCAGCAAACTAGTGTGTTTTATATTCCACAGACACAAATCAGTTTTTATGGCATTTATTATGGAATGTAGGGTAATGGATATGCCAAGAAATTTGCTCACGTTCAACTTTTAAGGGCATATTCAGGAAAATCCTGCTGGTTTCCCAGGGTTTTTCTCGGCAACTGTGCGTTTTTTCGTGTTCAGTTGCCAGGGAGAAAATAATTGACAGTAATTTCTATAGGAATTACGCATCTAGGGTGTTATTCAGGTTTCTTAGAAAACCAAAAAGAGAGCAATTGGGCAAACCCATGTTGCACTGCAGGGGGGGCAGATGTAACATGTGCAGAGAGATGTTAGATTTGGGTGGGTTATTTTGTTTCTGTGCAGGGTAAATTCTGGCTGCTTTATTGGGGATGTAGTCACATTGTCGGCGGTCAGGAACTCGTCGGTCAGGATACCTACGCCGGAATGCCGACAGCCGTATTGCCGACTTACATGGACTATTCCCACGACACCCATAGAGTGGAAATAGAACCTGTGGCAAGCGCAGTGAGCCCGCAAGGGGATTAATTTCACTGGCCCCTTGCCGGTATTTGGGTGGCCGGGTTCCCAGCGTTGGTATGCCGACTGTCGGGATCCCGGCCGCTGGCATACCATATACAACGCCTTTATTGTTACACCTCAATTTAGATTTCAGCTTGAACACACCCCGCCCAAATCTAATTCTCTCTGCACATGTTACATCTGCCCCACCTGCATATTTAAACCTGAATAAGGACCCTCATTCTTTCCCGGCCCCACAGCAGGTGCCAAATCAAGGAATATCCTTGTTTTCAGTTAAAAATATGATATGTAGAGATATGCAGAATGATCGATAGATTGATACAGTGATAGATAGATAGATAGATAGATAGATAGATAGATAGATAGATAGATAGATAGATAGATAGATAGATAGATATGAGATAGATAGATAGATAGATAGATAGATAGATAGATAGATAGATAGATATGAGATAGATAGATAGATAGATAGATAGATAGATAGATAGGTATGAGATAGATAGATAGATAGATAGATAGATAGATAGATAGATAGATAGATAGATAGATAGATAGATAGATATGAGATAGATAGATAGATAGATAGGATAGATAGATATAGATATAAGATAGATAGATAGATAGATAGATAGATAGATAGATAGATAGATAGATAGATAGATAGATACAGTAGATAGGAGATTTATAGATAGGTATGAGATAGATAGATAGATAGATAGATAGATAGATAGATAGATAGATAGATAGATAGATAGATAGATAGATAGATATGAGATAGATAAATTGATAGACTAGATAGATGGATACATATAATTCTTCTTGGCTACCTCGTTCATTACTGTATTAACCGACTCATACTGTGTGTGTTACTTTATTATTTTACAGCTTAATCATGATTCTCTTAATTAAACAACTTTCCCTGCATGTTACCATCAGTTCCTGTGTCCTTACCAGCATAAGAGCATGGACAATTCCTGAATAAAGTTCTATACTAACACCTTTTAAATTGGTTACTTTTTTCTGTATTTTAATGTTGTTGGGATAATGGGGGTCATTCCGAGTTGTTTGCTCGCTGCCGTTTTTCGCAGCATAGCGATCAGGCCAAAAATCGGCTGTTCTGCGCATGCGTATGGGCCGCAGGGCGCATGCGCCAAGTTATTTCACACAAAACTAAGCAATTTTACACAGGAGCGAGCAACGCTTTTCAGTCGTTCTGCTGATCGGTGTGTGATTGACAGGAAGTGGGTGTTTCTGGGCGGAAACTGAGCGTTTTCCGGGAGTGTGCTAAAAAATGCAGGCGTGTCAGCTAAAAACGCAGGAGTGGCTGGAGAAACGGGGGAGTGGCTGGCCGAACGCAGGGCGTGTTTGTGACGTCAAAGCAGGAACTAAACGGACTGAGCTGATCGCAATCTAGGAGTAGGTCCGGAGCTACTCAGAAACTGCTAAGAATTATTTAGT
This sequence comes from Pseudophryne corroboree, assembly GCF_028390025.1. Classification (NCBI taxonomy): domain Eukaryota; kingdom Metazoa; phylum Chordata; class Amphibia; order Anura; family Myobatrachidae; genus Pseudophryne; species Pseudophryne corroboree. Next base: position 21,839,723 of record NC_086450.1, read on the forward strand.
AGCAGTTCTGCTAATCTTTCGTTCGCACTTCTGCTAAACTAAGATACACTCCCAGAGGGCGGCGGCCTAGCGTGTGCAATGCTGCTAAAAGCAGCTAGCGAGCGATCAAATCGGAATGAGGGCCTTTATACAGTGTAAGTACAGAAGGGTCTGATAAGAAAGGGAAAATAATTCAGTGTTTAGAAACCATATAAATTTCTCAGATTTCCAATCTACTCAACTATGACTCAGCATTAAGGGGCCGTTTCAGCATAGAACGCTGAAATGCGGAAATCGCTGTTTGTCAATCTCCGCACTTCTGCGCATGCGCGCACGCCACTGTGAGGTCTTAGATTGAGATCTCACACGATCGCAATCTACAGTAAGTCCCGGCGGGAAGAGACAATGCAATGTTTTGTTTTTTTGGTGGGGGGGGGCGCGGTTCCGGACAATGAAGGCGTGTCCGGACCATCTGTTTAGCGATGCGCTCGCATTCCAGCAGAGGGGGGAGATAGGCCCCGCCCTGTGCTGGAGGCGGCCCCTGCATGCTAGAGAAATGAGTTGTAGTTTTGCGGTTTCTGGCAAAACTACAACACTTGCTGGATTAGGCCCAAAGCTGCTTAATTACTCCACAATGCAGTGTAACATGTACCCACATAGGCCGCGCAGTTACAGCGGAGGCTCATTGGCGTGTTTATACGTCATGCATTTGACCCGTCCTACTGTAATCTAGCCTATTATACAGAAGTACACAGCACCTGATCCGATTTGTAGGCTAATGCTGCTGCAAATACGATCGCGGACGCAGCTAAAATACGCAAATGCTATTTTGCTTACAAATCACAATCAGGACCAACGTGTGTACATCTAATGAATGGGGAAATAATATATTAAACGATCCTATTTTCTCTTAATATATGAATGAAATAAAAATCTGTGTTAATATTAACTCATATTAAAAATACTGACATGTTGCATGAGACATTTGCCTTTAACCAGTGCTTTCATGTTATGTTGTATTAATGACATTTATCCCTACTAATTATTCCTACTCATAGTGTCCACAGTCTGGAGGAGGCCGTATTCCTAACACGTCATCTCTAACAGAAATCATTTTACATTATATCCCATCACCGTCTGTCTGTCTGCGTCACATGACTGTGTGTGTGTGTGGGGGGGGGGGTTACACAAAATAATCTTTCATTCCTAAAACATGTTGATAATAGTTCCCAAACCTGCAAAGATATGAATCCACTGTTATGTTGTTTCTCAATTCCAGTCCTCGAGTAGCCTGACTCCATCAGCCATCAGTATAGTAGTATATAGGAGTATTTCAGTATACAGACATCGGTATAGTAGTATACAGGAGTATTGCAGTATACAGGCATCAGTATAGTAGTATACAGGAGTATTGCAGTATACAGACATCAGTATAGTAGTATACAGGAGTTCTGCAGTATACAGACATCAGTATAGTAGTATACAGGAGTGTTGCAGTATACAGATATCAGTATAGTAGTATACAGGAGTATTGCAGTATACAGACATCAGTATAGTAGTATACAGGAGTATTGCAGTATACAGACATCAGTATAGTAGTATACAGGAGTATTGCAGTTTACAGACATCAGTATAGTAGTATACAGGAGTTCTGCAGTATACAGACATCAGTATAGTAGTATACAGGAGTTCTGCAGTATACAGACATCAGTATAGTAGTATACAGGAGTTCTGCAGTATACAGACATCAGTATGGTAGTCTACAGGAGTATTGCAGTATACAGACATCAGGATAGTAGTATACAGGAGTTCTGCAGTATACAGACATCAGTATAATAGTAGTATACAGGAGTATTGCAGTATACAGACATCAGTATAGTAGTATACAGGAGTATTAAAGTATACAGACATCAGTATAGCAGTTTACAGGAGTTCTGCAGTATATAGACATCAGTATAGTAGTGTACAGGAGTATTGCAGTATACAGACATCAGTATAGTAGTGTACAGGAGTATTGCAGTATACAGACATCAGTATAGTAGTATACAGGAGAATTGCTGTATACAGACATCAGTATAGTAGTATACAGGAGTTCTGCAGTATACAGACATCAGTATAGTAGTATACAGGAGTATTGCAGTATACAGACATCAGTATAGTAGTGTACAGGAGTACTGCAGTATACAGACATCAGTATAGTAGTATACAGGAGCTCTGCAGTATACAGACATCAGTATAGTAGTATACAGGAGTATTGCAGTATACAGACATCAGTATAGTAGTATACAGGAGTTCTGCAGTATACAGACATCAGTATAGTAGTATTCAGGAGTTCTGCAGTATACAGACATCAGTATAGTAGTATACAGGAGTATTGCAGTATACAGACATCAATATAGTAGTATACAGGAGTTCAGCAGTATACAGCTATCAGTATAGTAGTATACAGGAGTTCTGCAGTATACATACATCAGTATAGTAGTATACAGGAGTATTGCAGTATACAGACATCAGTATAGTAGTATACAGGAGTTCTGCAGTATACAGGCATCAGTATAGTAGTATACAGGAGTATTGCAGTATACAGACATCAGTATAGTAGTATACAGGAGTTCTGCAGTATACAGACATCAGTATAGTAGTATACAGGAGTGTTGCAGTATACAGATATCAGTATAGTAGTATACAGGAGTATTGCAGTATACAGACATCAGTATAGTAGTATACAGGAGTATTGCAGTATACAGACATCAGTATAGTAGTATACAGGAGTATTGCAGTATACAGACATCAGTATAGTAGTATACAGGAGTTCTGCAGTATACAGACATTAAGTATAGTAGTATACAGGAGTTCTGCAGTATACAGACATCAGTATAGTAGTATACAGGAGCTCTGCAGTAGACAGACATCAGTATAGTAGTATACAGGAGTTCTGCAGTATACAGACATCAGTATAATAGTAGTATACAGGAGTATTGCAGTATACAGACATCAGTATAGTAGTATACAGGAGTATTAAAGTATACAGACATCAGTATAGCAGTTTACAGGAGTTCTGCAGTATATAGACATCAGTATAGTAGTGTACAGGAGTATTGCAGTATACAGACATCAGTATAGTAGTGTACAGGAGTATTGCAGTATACAGACATCAGTATAGTCTTATACAGGAGAATTGCAGTATACAGAAATCAGTATAGTAGTGTACAGGAGTATTGCAGTATACAGACATCGGTATAGTAGTGTACAGGAGTATTGTAGTATACAGACATCAGTATAGCAGTATACAGGAGTATTGCAGTATACAGACATCAGTATAGTAGTATACAGGAGTATTACAGTATACAGATATCAGATGTGTAGTAAACAGGCATCAGTTTAGAATGGTCTTTAGCAGTGTCGGACTTCTGCCTGAAGGGCCCACCAGGGGAAAGCAGTGGTAGAGGCCCTGGTGTGACCAGCCTCCGACAGAGGTTTGGCTAACCATCTGAGAGTGCATGCTCTGGGCCCCTTGAATATATCATAAGTACTGCTAGTCCATTATTACTGCTAGTCCAATATAGCCCCCACTGGGGCCCGCCGGGGATTTCCCACTGTGGGCCAGTCCAGCCATGGTCTTCAGTGATATGGGGGGTAATTCCAAGTTGATCGCAGCAGGAATTTTGTTAGCAGTTGGGCAAAACCATGTGCTCTGCAGGGGAGGAGGATGTAACATGTGCAGAGAGAGTTAGATTTGGGTGGGGTGTGTTCAATCTGCAATCTAAATTGCAGTGTACAAATAAAGCAGCCAGTATTTACCCTGCACAGAAATAAAATAACCCACCCAAATCTAACTCTCTCTGCACATGTTACCTCAGAAGTGAGTCTTTTGCTTTATCAGCACAGTATAAGCACTGAGGGTATATTTCTTTATATTTCAGTCATTACATGCGGATTGGTCGCGCTATCTTTGTGCATCTCCTACTGTCATTATTTCTGCTTTGGTATTTGTGTTTATTACTTTTTATGGGGTACTTTACTGCTCCTCATAGGTTCACCGCGGGGAATCCTATCAGCCCTGGTGTTGAGGTCCTTATCCCCCGATACCGGCACTTATCGGGTATAAGCATAATCCCCAATAATCAGCCGCCGTAGCCACAACAACACATGGGATCGGGTAATTCATCCCCGATCCCATGTGTTTTGTGTGATCGCGGGTCCATTTTTGGCCGCTAAAAACGGCATTTAATTGGATACATGACAATAACCATCGGTCACAGGGGGTCATTCCAACCTGATCGCAGCTGTGCTAAATTTAGCACAGCTACGATCATGTTCCCAGACATGCGGGTGACGCCCAGCACAGGGCTAGTCCACACCGCATGTCAGGCCCCCCCCCCCTCCCGCACAAGTTAAAAAGCATCGCACAGCGGCGATGCTTTTGTACTTGAAGAGCAACTCCCGACCAGCGCAGCTCCTGCAGCTGGCCAGGAGTTACTCGTCGCAGCCTTGGCTCGCAGCGTCTGCGTGGGATGTCATGCAGCCGCTGTGGCCCGCCCCCCGCATGGTCCGGCCACGCCTGCGTTGGCCTGACCGTGGGGGTAATTCCGAGTTGATCACAGCAGGAACTTTGTTAGCAGTTGGGCAAAACCATGTGCACTGCAGGGGAGGCAGATGTAACATGTGCAGAGAGAGTTAGATTTGGGTGTGGTGTGTTCAATCTGCAATCTAAATTGCAGTGTAAAAATAAAGCAGCCAGTATTTACCCTGCACAGAAACAAAATAACCCACCCAAATCTAACTCTCTCTGCACATGTTACATCTGTCCCACCTGCAGTGCCCATGATTTTGCCCAACTGCTAACAAAGTTCCTACTGCGATTAACTCAGAATTCCCCCCGTGTCCCTAAAACGGCGTCCAAATGCCGCCGTGCCACCCCCTCCTAACCAGCGTCCACCTCTGCCTTTCAATCAGGCAGAGGAGATCGCTAGGTAACAACAGTCGTCGGCTGTCAGCCATGCGCCAGCGCACTGCGATGCCGGCGCATGCGCAGTTCTGACCTGATTTCTGCGCTGCGAAGAACTGCAGTGGGCGATCAGGTCAGAATGACCACAATAAATCGCAATATCTGCCCATTTTTATCAACCGAAAATGCATCGGGGGTAATTGGATACCCCTATGTATTTGTAGATAGTGTGAGTTATTCATTTCCTCAGTAGTTAGTTTCTGCTCCCATTTGACCCTGCCCCACCTCCTGTCTTTCCAACTTCCAGAATATATTAATGATTTCTGGTTTCCGGTATGTGGTTACACATGTGTTAGGCAGTAACGTATTAGAGCCAGATTTACACACACATATATGGTTTATGTGGGCATTATACATGGGTGCAGCAATATATACTTTGTTACCCTACGGGAGGGGAGTTGGCCATCCCTGTGCCCCCATTCCCAGCCCCAGCAGCCACTCAGCAGCACGTTCCCATGCATGTTAGCCATCTTGATCATCAGCTTCTCCTACATGTTAGCTGGTCCCAGCTGAGTGCTGGGGAACTTCCTCGTAGGTCACCTGACACTGCATCAAGCCACTCCCCGTCAGTGCGGCAGATCTGATAGGTCCTCCCCTTGTACTGTGCTTTGAAGTATTATTGGCCACAGTGCAGCCAAACCCCCAGTGCCAGGCAGTTTCTGACTATCACAGAAGGGAGGCCGAGCTAGAGATGGCCATCGGTAAGTTAGTCATTAATGGTAACCATATTTTACTATTCACTGAGCTGTGGGCCAAGCAGGGCCTGAGGGGGGTCTTCATGGGTGTCAGGGGGCGGAGCTATGCTCCGTGACTCAGCACAATGTACAAGAAGAAGAAAAAAACATTGATGGGAAACCACCTGGTTCTCACCCATCAATGGTAAAAGTATTCAACAACGGGTATTGGACCATCGATGATTTTGAATCATCTATAGTCAATGGCCGGCCCTAAGCTGAGCTCAAAACTACCTCACCTCTGGTCCTTCCCTGACAGCCACTGTATTTCCAGCGGAGTGCCGCAAATTTTGTGAGTTTTGACTATAAAAATGATTAGAATAACACAGATATGATAGGACTAATACAAAGATGATAATTTACAAGTTATATAAATGTTCTTTGTATTATTCTAATCACTTTTCTAATCAAATTTCTGGAGTATCCTGGAGAATGACAGGTGAAGCTCCGCCTACCCTGACTGCACACCACTGGCGATTGGGTGTTACGTTACGCCCCTCAGTATACAGTAGCATTTTGTGGTTTAAATGAACAATTCACTGTACTAGTTTTAGACATGAATTAGACATACACAATCTCTACACGTGTGTGACACAAATATGTAAGTTATAATTAGATTGATAAATAGATGATGTTATCATGATCTATAGTGGAGAAACAATGACTAATCAGAATTATTTTGCTCTTACTACTTAGGGACTACCAGGACCTCCTGGTCCCCAAGGACCTGCTGGAGCCGCTGGCCACCCAGTAAGTAGATCTACAAAGAAATTTTCTTTTCATTTAAAATGACATTTTCTTTCTTTTTGTTATTTTTTTCGTAACCAGCCCTGGACCTCTCAACCTGGCCTGGTACTGAAAATTCAGGGGAAAACAGGCGTGGGGTTACTCCCCTAAATCTATAACCAGCCCTGGACCTCTGAGCCTGGCCTGGTACTGAAAAGTCAGGGGAAAACCGGCGTGGGGTTACTCCCCTAAGGGGTACATTTACTAAGCAGTGATAAGAGTGAAGAAGTGAGCCAGTGGAGAAGTGCCCATGGCAACCAATCAGCACTGAAGTAACATCTATAATTTGCATACTATAAAATGATACAGAGCTGCTGATTGGTTGATGGGGAAATATCTCCACTGGCTCACTTCTCCGCTCTTATCACTGCTTAGTAAATGTACCCCTAAATCTGTAACCAGCCCTGAACCTCTGAACCGGGCCTCGTACTGAAAAGTCAGGGGAAAACCGGCGTGGGTGTACTCCCCTAAATCCATGACCAGCCCTGGACCTCTCAACCTCGTCTAGTACTGAAAAGTCAGGGGAAAACCGGCGTGGGTTTACTACCCTAAATCCGTAACCAGCCCTGGACCTCGGAACCTGGCCTCGTACTGAAAAGTCAGGGGAAAACCGGCGTGGGGTTACTCCCCTAAATCTATAACCAGCCCTGGACCTCTGAACCTGGCCTGGAATTGAAAAGTGAGGGGAAAACCGGCGTGGGGTTACTCCCCTAAATCTGTAACAAGCCCGGACCTCTCAACCGGGCCTGGTACTGAAAAGTGAGGGGAAAACTGGCGTGGATTTACTCCCCTAAATCCATAACCAGCCCTGGTCCTCTCAACCACGTCTAGAACTGAAAAGTCAGGGGAAAACCGGCGTGGGTTTACTACCCTAAATCCGCAACCAGCCCTGGACCTCTCAACCTGGCCTGATACTGAAAAGTGAGGGGAAAACCAGCGTGGGGTTACTCCCCTAAATCTGTAACCAGCCCGGACCTCTCAACCGGGTCTGGTACTGAAAAGCGAGGGGAAAACCGGCGTGGGGTTACTGCCCTAAATCTGTAACCAGCCCCGGACCTCTGAGCCTGGCCTGGTACTGAAAAAGTCAGAGGAAAACCGGCGTGGGGTTACTCCCCTAAATCCGTGACCAGCGCTGAACCTCTGAACCTGGCCTCGTACTGAAAAGTGAGGGGAAAACTGGCGTGGGGTTACTCTCCTAAATAGAAAAAAAACTGATACTAATATTGGTCTTTACAGGCCGATCACAGATACCAGGTTCGCACACCAAAGGGGGTAGGCTTGCTGGTACCTGCAGTCCAACACTAGAATGTCATGTCAACAAGCTCACAATGGGTCACTGCGCTACAAAACTTTGCAGAGAAAAGTATAATAATAATATCCTCCATGTTTGTTCGTTATTGGGACAAAGCGAGGCTCACTGGTATCAATGTGCATAAATATTAATAATACAAATATAATAAAACAGTAAAACCAGTATTCAGAGTACCATAGATACATAAGCCAATTACTTTGCTTATAAATATCATGACTCTAATACTAGACCAAAAAAGGAACCAGCAGCTGCCCATTGTACCTACAGTTCTCATGTACTCACCAAACTACACATTTGTAGAACATTCATGTTCTTTGAATGTCTGTTCCTCCATATATATATATATATATATATATATATATACATACACACACATATTTTTTATATAATAATCACACTCATATACAGTACCATATATAAAATAAAAATCTTATTAGAATAATTTCTTTAAAGCCATTTTGTTTTTCGCCAACAGGGAAGTCAAGGTTACCAAGGCTCCCCTGGTGAGCCCGGACAGGCCGGATCTCCTGTAAGTACCTGTAATTAAACACATGTGTGATATGGATTCTCAGCACAGTATGTAGGACCTACTGTACTGTAGTGAGACCGGCATGCCCAAACCCTGATAAATTATAGGTTATTCAACATAAAGCTCCAACATTTTGGGATGCCTTTGAGTTCGCACATCTACGATCTATGCTGAATTAGGCCCTGTATTCATTATTGCTGTATATTGTCTTTATTTGTAGGGACCTGCAGGCCCACCAGGACCGCTAGGCCCTGCCGGTCACCCCGGAAAAGACGTAAGTACATTTCCCTTCCATCCAACATATAGAGCAACAACGAGCATTATATACTATGGCGCCATACACTGTTTGTTTGTTGAGTATACATAAGACAGAACCTCATGTACAGCACTTGGGAAGTGTCTTATTTGTTATTTATATAAATCAATTCATTCACAGTTTTATTTAACGGGTCAATGTACAGGCAAATGCCCTACAATCTGTATTTTATGTATACCGTTTTACACCTCTTTTCCTATATTGGTAACACACACCATCTGTGTAAATTTTATCTGGCACAAGATATTGATACTCAGAATGTTGACATTCAGCATGTCAACACCAGGCTGTCGGCAAGATCTGAATGTCAATATTCAGAATGTTGAAATGGATGTTAGGTTGACATGTCAAATGTGTACATTGACATAGTACTGACATAGTGTTTAGACGCCCCAAACAATTGTCACAATTCAGTTGTTGTTTTGGCGCCTAGGCATATTGCGCATGTAGCGGGCAAACAGACAGGGTTTAAAATGGTTAAACCATCTAAAGTCCTGCTTTGGGCATCCAAACTCCCGGTTGGAAGCCCAAAGAGCCAACTTAGCGCACATTTCTTCTTGCACCTCAGGAAACTGTGAGAAGAAATGTCACCCTGTGACTACCAGGCATCTAAATGGAGCAACAACTGAATTCCTCAGTTTTGTGCCCTCTATTGGTAGCTGTGGGGAAAAACAATTGAATCGCCCCCTGTGAATGATAGCAGACGGCATGTCATCCTAGCGTTTTCAGGTGATTATAGCCCTAACCCTAACCTTTCCTAAACCCTATCCACAGCCTAACCCTATCTGCAGCCTAAGCCTAACCCTAACTGCAGCCTAACTCTAACCCTAACCACAGCCTAACCCTAACAATAACTGCAGCCAACCGTAACTGCAGCCCAACCCTAACTTTAACTGCAGCCTAACTCTAACCCTAACCACAGCCTAACCCTAACAATAACTGCAGCCAACCCTAACCCTAACTGCAGCCCAACTCTAACTTTAACTGCAGCCTAACTCTAAACATAACTGCAGCCTAACCCTAACACTATACTGCAGCCAAGCCTTAACCCTAAATTGCAAACTATCCCTAACTTACTACTGCCTAACCCTATCCAGAGCATAACCCTAACCCTAAATTGCAACTTATCTGTAAACCTAAACTGCAGCCTAACCCTAACTGCAGCCTAACCCTAACCACAGCCTAACCCTAACTCTAACTACAGCCTATCCATATCCTTAATTGCAGCCTAACCTTAACCCTAACTGCAGCCTACCTATAACCCTAGTTGCAGCCTAACCTTAACCGTAACTGCAACCTATCACTAACCCTAACTACAGCCTAACTCTAACTGCAGCCTAACTCCAACCCTAACTGCAGCTTATCCCTAACCCTAACTGCAGCCTAACCCTAACCCTCACTAACCAGAGCGTAATGCTACCCCTAAAATTGTATGCTGACATTCACAATATTGACAGGTGGAATGCTGCCTGCCAGAATGTCAACAGTTGATTTTAGGGTTAGGGTTAGGCAGCGGTTAGGGTTAGGCAGCGGTTAGGGTTAGGTAGCGGTTAGGGTTAGGTTGCAGTTAAGGTTAGGCAGCAGTAAGGGTTAGGTTGCAGTTAGGGTTAGGCTGCAGTTAGGCTTAGGCAGCAGTTAGGGTTAGATTGCAGTTAGGGTTAGGTTGCAGTTAGGGTTAGGCAGCAGTTAGGGTTAGGCTGCAGTTAGGGTTAGGGTCGGGTTGCAGTTAGGGTTAGGCAGCAGTTAGGGTTAGGCTGCAGTTAGGGTTAGGTTGCAGTTAGGGTTAGGCAGTGATTAGGGTTAGGCTGCAGTTAGGGTTAGGCAGTGGTTAGGGTTAGGCTGCAGTTAGGGTTAGGAAGCGATTAGGGTTAGGTAGCGGTTAGGGTTAGGTTGCAGTTAAGGTTAGGCAGCAGTTAGGGTTAGGTTGCAGTTAGGGTTAGGCTGCAGTTAGGGTTAGGCAGCAGTTAGGGTTAGGCTGCAGTTAGGGTTAGGGTTAGGTTGCAGTTAGGGTTAGGGTTAGGCTGCAGTTAGGGTTAGGTTGCAGTTAGTGTTAGGCAGTGGTTAGGGTTAGGCTGCAGTTAGGGTTAGGCAGTGGTTAGGGTTAGGCTGCAGTTAGGGTTAGGCAGTGGTTAGGGTTAGGTTGAATTTAGGGTTAGGCAGCGGTTAGGGTTAGGTTGCAGTTAGGGTTAGGTTGCAGTTAGGGTTAGACAGCGGCTAGGGTTAGGGTTAGGTTGCAGATAGGGTTAGACAGCAGTTAGGGTTAGGTTGCAGTTAGGGTTAGGCAGCAGTTAGGGTTAGGCTGCAGTTAGGGTTAGGCAGCAGTTAGGGTTAGGCAGTGGTTAGGGTAAGGCTGCAGTTAGGGTTAGGGTTAGGTTGCAGTTAGGATTAGACAGCGGTTAGGGTTAGGGTTAGGTTGCAGTTAGGGTTAGGCAGCAGTTAGGGTTAGGTTGCAGTTAGGGTTAGGCAGCAGTTAGGGTTAGGTTGCAGTTAGGGTTAGACAGCGGTTAGGGTTAGGTTGCAGTTAGTGTTAGGTTGTAGTTAGGGTTAGGCAGCAGTTAGGGTTAGGTTGCAGTTAAGGTTAGGCAGCAGTTAGGGTTAGGTTGCAGTTAGGGTTAGGCAGCAGTTAGGGTTAGGTTGCAGTTAGGGTTAGGCAGCGGTTAGGGTTAGGCTGCAGATAGGTTTAGGTTGCAGTTAGGGTTAGGTTGCAGTTAGGGTTAGGCAGCAGTAAGGGTTAGGTTGCAGTTAAGGTTAGGCAGCAGTTAGGGTTAGGTTGCAGTTAGGGTTAGGTTGCAGTTAAGGTTAGGCAGCAGTTAGGGTTAGGTTATAGTTAGGGTTAGGCAGCAGTTAGGGTTAGGTTGCAGTTAGGGTTAGACAGCGGTTAGGTTTAGGTTGCAGTTAGGGTTAGGTTGCAGTTAGGGTTAGGCAGCAGTTAGGGTTAGGTTGCAGTTAGGGTTAGGCAGCGGTTAGGGTTAGGCTGCAGATAGGTTTAGGTTGCAGTTAGGGTTAGGTTGCAGTTAGGGTTAGGCAGCAGTAAGGGTTAGGTTGCAGTTAAGGTTAGGCAGCAGTTAGGGTTAGGTTGCAGTTAGGGTTAGGTTGCAGTTAAGGTTAGGCAGCAGTTAGGGTTAGGTTATAGTTAGGGTTAGGCAGCAGTTAGGGTTAGGTTGCAGTTAGGGTTAGACAGCGGTTAGGTTTAGGTTGCAGTTAGGGTTAGGTTGCAGTTAGGGTTAGGCAGCAGTTAGGGTTAGGTTGCAGTTAAGGTTAGGCAGCAGTTAGGGTTAGGTTGCAGTTAGGGTTAGGTTGCAGTTAAGGTTAGGCAGCAGTTAGGGCTAGGTTGCAGTTAGGGTTAGGGTTGGGCAGCAGTTAGGGTTAGGGTTAGGGTTAGGCAGCAGTTAGGGTTAGGTTGCAGTTGGGGTTAGGAAGCAGTTAGGGTTAGGCTGCAGATAGGGTTAGGCAGTGGTTAGGGCTATAATCACTTGAAATATCAGATGAACACATTTTTTCTTTGTCTACATTAAGACCATGTGATCATTCAGATTTCAGTATTCTGAATGTTGCATAATGACTGCCTACTGTATAATCTATATAAGCTGTGTGTGCACATTATCAGCCTGAGGTGAGAGTAAAGCATAAAAGAGCAGGTACTGTATCTTTGCTCCTGGTCAGTGCAAGTGGTGCACATACATTTATTATTTTGTATGTAGAGTAAATACCATCTGCTTCTGCATGTAGCCCATTAATGCTGGGTACCTTTATTTATACACGGCAATTTAGATTTGAGAATGGACACGTCCCTCCCAAATCAAAATTGTAATTAGTAATGAGCCGTTTGGGTTTGACCAGATTCTTCCCGACAAGCTTGGATCCGAGAACGAGGCAAAGCGTCACAAACACCATCGGACATTTTGGACAGAAAGATGACATTTTGCCTCATTTTCAGATGTGAACTTGACAAGAAGAACCAACTCATAACTCTGCCGCTAGTCTGTCCCACCAGCAGTGCAACATTCTATCGCCAAGGTGCACAGCATGTTTAGGCTTTCTTCCCACCTCAGAATCAGCCCCTATAGCTCTATGTGGTACACAACAAGCAATGAACTTCAGACAGAAGAAATATAAATCATATATGTTCTTATGCCGAAACACCTAGACTCGGTATATTAACTAAAATGTAGGTGTTGAGATGTTACCCCTAGCAACCAGTCAGAGTCTGATTGGTTGCTATGGGCAACATCTCCACTTCTAAAAACCTAAAGTTCAGTAAATATACCCCCTACAGAGGGATTTGGATTAGTGCCATTCAGGTAGTAATAATTTAGTCCAGTAGATGGCAGTGTAGACTTGCAGTTTAGCTACTTCTCATTCTCTAGGATACTGCAATCTCTGTATTTTACTTACAGCACTTTTAAATTATTAGTCAAATCTTGTAACAATTTATTTTACACATGCAGGTTCCAATAAGTCATGGACAATGTGTTAACGCAGTACAAACTCTGATATGGGGGTCATTCCGAGTTGATCGTAGCTGTGCTAAATTCAGCACAGCTACGATAATCTTTCCTGACATGCGGGGGGACGCCCAGCACAGGGCTATCCCGCCCCGTATGTCAGTGCCGGCCCCCTCCCTCGCAGAAGTGCAAAGGCATCGCACGGCGGCGATGCCTTTGCACTTCAGGAGTAGCTCCCGACCAGCGCAGCTTTAGCGTGCTGGCCGGGAGCTACTCGTCGCTGCCCGGCCTGCAGCGGCTGCGTATGACGTCACGCAGCCGCTGCGGCCCGCCCCCCCCCTCCGTTCGATCCGGCCACGCCTGCGTTGGCTGGACCGCGCCTACGAAACAGCAGCCAAGCGCCGCCGTTTCACCCCCTCCCGCCCATCGATCACCTCTGCCTGTCAATAGGGCAGAGGCGATCGCTGTCCTGCTATGGCCTTCGACAATCTCGCATGCGCAGGCGCACTACGGCGCCGGCGCATGTGCAGCAGGGACCCCATCGCTCTGCTGCGTTAAAACGCAGTGAGCGAACGGGTTGGAATGACCCCCATAGTCCTATAGTGTGGCAGAAAAAAAATCTTTATTTGCAATCTAGCTGTTTGCTCTATGTCATTCAGATCAGCAGATAGTACACTATCATTTAGGGGCATATTCATCATCCTTTATTTGTCACAATTTCTATACTCCCCCCTGGGAATGTAGAAATTGTGAAATTCATCAAAAACTAAAAATGCTTTATTTTCAGAGTTTGAAAGGGAAACTGTTGGACATCCTGAGATGGAGAACTGCCCCCGAATCTCTTTACAAGTGTGCAGTATAGGTGGGGGTCCGCAGCTGCAGCGCGACCTCTGCAGCTGGGCATCCTATGCAATAAAGTGCCGGTGGGGCCGGGGAGGGGGGGGGGGGGTAACTGCTACGCACCCAGCAACGATGTCCCAGCAGGGGGAAGGGGGGGATGTTCCATTCTGCAGCCAGGTAGCAGGAGAAGAAAATTACCACTTCCCGAAAAAACTGACTTTGCAAAAAGTTTTTTCGGGAGTGATCATTTTTCGATGGGGCCGTGATGAATCCTGACAACGTTGTTAGGGAATGCAGTGAGGATTTAAAACAAATAGTTCTCATTGCATAATTTTTTTTCATGATCAATATACACGTTAGAGTTAGACTGGGGTGCACGTCTGTGTTATGTTGTCGTAAATTGTTCACAGTTTCTTGCACCGCGCATGTGAACGCCCTGTGCCAGTACATTCAGCTGTGCGTGTAGTGTTTGAGATGTGAGTTTTGTAAGTATAGCCCCCCCACTGCCTGTGGGGCCCTCCTCCTCTAGTGATCAGGTTCTAGACTGTGCACTTGAATTATATATTATACATATGTTACCTTATACTGCACAGGATTATGATGTAATCTCTACAGTACATTGCTGTCATTAATCTGGCACATTATCATGCATGCACTAGCATTAATTACTATATCAATTATCAAGAAGTCCAGACCAGGTACTCTATAATAGTTAGCCAAAATTCTGTGGTGGCTGGCCACACCCCCTTTTGAGGCTGGCCACACCTCTAATCATGGGTCCCTACCACTGCATACCACCGGTGGGCCCTTCATGCTCCAGTCCGAGACTGCACACACACACACACACGCACACGCGCACACACGCACACGCGCACACACACACACACACACACACACACTTTAGTCCCGGAAAATGAGCTACAGACGCCCAGTAGAGAATGCTGCATCCAATCCGTATCCAGGCTGAGGTAGTGAAGATAGCACCACAACCGTGGGACACTCATGCGATCGTTGCATTTAAGCTAAACAGTGTTGCTTGATTCCTAATGAATAAAGATCTATTTTTTTTATTTTAGGGAGACCCTGGCCGCGCTGGCAGACCCGGTGAGCGAGGGCTGATTGGTCCCCCTGTAAGTATGATACAACCAAGTGTAATCGCCTTATAAGTCCATTTGCAAAGTTAGAAAAACAAGCACAAATAAAGGCACATCAAAAAAAGTACAATTACACACACACACACACACACAGCTTCACATGAGAAACGTTTCAGAATACACTCCCATCATTGTCACCTATGTCATTTTGCAGAGTCGCTATAATGAAGGTATTATTTTATAGGGCAACAGAGGACCACCGGGAATGTCCGGCTTTCCTGGTATGAAGGGCCACAGAGTAAGTGATGAATTTTTATGTTTTACGATATGTGTTTTCAAATATAGTATAATAAAATATAGTACGTGGACATAGGACTTTTCTTGTTGCTCTTATGTATTCTTTATCCGTCAACGAGCGCTGTGACATCCATACTATAGGGGGTTATTCAAAGATGATCGCAGATCGCTGCATACGCATCCGGATCTGCGTTCATCTCTGCACATGCTTAGGTCCGCCCAGCACAGTGCAAGACCGCCCAGGATGTGTGGGTTCCACCTCCCAATGCGTTCGCAATCCCTGCGCTGCCAGACAGTGGCCATGTTTTTTTATTGGAGCGGCTGCATGTGATGTCATGCAGCCGTCCCGTAAACAGTCCCAGCCCGCCCCCGTTCGTCCCCGCCCACCCAACGCTGCGTTGCCACCCCGAAAACACCCACCGGTGTCAATCACATTACGGTCGCATCCATCGGAGAGGCGACTGCAATTTGTATGCCCGCGCAGCCACATTGCATCCACTGCGCACGTGCAGTTTGCTGATATCGCATAAGCGGCAGGGTCTGAATGACCCCCTATGTCTACATATGGAATTGGCTAAGCAATTGTTTTGTGAGAGCATCTACTCCGCAATGACAACACCGATTTTGATGGCTCAGGCCACAGGTGTCATTCGATAGGGTGCGTCATGTAGCTGCGCAATAAGGTCACAGAATTTTGATAAGTGGTCGGGTTGTTGAGGAAGAGCGATGCAAAAGTTGTGATTTTCTTTTCCGCATAGAAAAAGAATTGCGCTTTTTGCCTTTGGGTAGTAATGTGCAGCTAAGCTCTTGTCAATTCTTTCTGCCCTAAATTCACTTCATATGATGCACTAAGGCTGAAAAGTGATAAAGTGGAGAATGACAAAGTACCAGCCAATCAGCTTCTGCCATGTCACAGGCTATGTTTGAAAAAAGACACTTAGGAGCTGGTTGGCTGCTACTTTATCTTTCTCCACTTTATCACTTTTTAAGGCTTAGTACATCTGGCCAATGAAACCTTTCTAACACTTTCGGTATAAAGTGAAATTTTGGGATACGGTAAACTTTAGATGAACGCATTGTGGAACATACAATCATTATTTTTTTTTATTGAGCATCTCGGTTTACTAGTAAAGCATTATCCTGTCCTACAATATTACAGACTATTTTAGATTACAATAAGGGGGTCATTCCGAGTTGATCGCTAGTGAAAAATGTTCGCAGCGCAGCGATTAAGTGAAAAAGCGGCACTTCTGCGCATGCGTATGTGGCGCAGTGTGCACGCGCGACGTACTTTATCAACGGCCGATGTATTTTTACACAAGATCTAGCGACGCTTTTCAGTCGCAATGCCAGCCGCAGAGTGATTGACATGAAGTTGGCATTTCTGGGTGTCAACTGACCGTTTTCTGGGAGTGTTTGAAAAAACGCAGGCATGCCGGGAAAAACGCAGGCGTGGCTGGCCGAACGCAGGGCGTGTTTGTGACGTCAAATCCGGAACTGAAAAGTCTGAAGTGATCGCAACGCTGAGTAGGTCTGGAGCTACTCTGAAACTGCACTTTTTTTTTTGTAGCCGCTCTGCGATCCTTTCGTTCGCATTTCTGCTAAGCTAAAATAAACTCCCAGAGGGCGGCGGCATAGCGTTTGCACGGCTGCTAAAAACTGCTAGCGAGCGATCAACTCTGAATGACCCCCTAAGACTCCTTCAACATTTTAATTATTATGCCAAACTCAGCCTTGCAAAACTCACTTAATGAAACCCATTGCCTAGTAAATTGAAACACAATCTCACTGACATTTTTCAAAAAGTGTTGTGCAAGGGTGTTAATAACGGACTGCGCTGAGTAGGGCGTACGCAGAGATCCGTCTGGTGTCAGTCAGATCTTTTGCGCCATGTATAGCGCTGGTGCACATGTGCACTCATTATGACAATGTGTATTTGAACAAGCACATGGATAGGGGCGGCATAGTCGTGCAGATACGCGCATGCACAGCATACGGAAGCACCTCCACTTTTAGCTCCATTCATGCAATTGTGGCTATATTGTAGGAAACTCCTAATCAGCCCCTTCATACCGCATACTGGTAGGAGGATTTCACGTTTCGTTATGTGCACCACCTGTTTGCTGGCTGGTTTCTAAGTCTCATTACATGAGCTCTGACATTTCATTTTGAAACTAGATATCAATGTAACATTTCGGAAGATGAACGTGCTGATTTTATGTATAGCAATGTCCTGTCTACTCTTGGGATTGTGTATGTACCTACCTAAATGTATGGGTAATATTATTCTCACCAATGTCAGAAGGTTAATGTTACAGTATCACAGTCATCATTTGCGCTTTATATTGTGCAATGGGGCAAACAATAGAGATACGCTGGCAACCTTGATGAAATACTGTATGTTGCGGAACATTGCATTTCTTTGTAGCCTAGAATATGATGATAATAATAATAATGATTTTCTGTTCTGTAGGGCTTTGACGGAAAGGATGGTTCAAAGGGAGATTCCGGAGCTCCTGGCCTCAAGGTAATTACATATTAATCCATGTTTACTTATATTCTTAGATTTGGGGAGGAATAATGTATTCATGTCATCGTTCCAGCCAAATATAGCTTTTCTGTTCATAAGCAGTGATGTCACTCATGTCATGTGACCAATTGTATAATATAGGATTGTCTGATGGAATATATAACAGAATGAGGTCAACATCCTGGCAATCAGGATACCGACATTCAAAAGACAGTGAGAGCCAGATGGACAGAATCCCAAGAGATCCCACCTTTGAGTACTGGGCTTGGGGTCAGGGTTAGGCACTAGGGGAAGGGTTAGGGTTAAGCACTAGGGGGGAGGGTTAGGGTTAGGCTGCAGTATGGGTGAGGGTTTGGGTTAGGCTGCAGTATGGGGGAGGTTAGGGTTAGGCTGCGGGAGGGGAGGGTTAGGGTTAGGCTGCAGGCGGGGATGGTTAGGGTCAGGCTGCAGTATGGGGAGGGTTAGGGTTAGGCTGTGGGAGGGGACGGATAGGGTCAGGCTGCGGGGGGGGGAACGGTTAGGGTTAGGCTGCAGTATGGGGGAGGGTTAGGGTTAGGCTGCGGAAGGGGACGGTTAGGGTTAGGCTGCAGTATGGGGGAGGGTTAGGGTTAGGCTGCGGGAGGGGACGGTTAAGGTTAGGCTGCGGGAGGGGATGGTTAGGGTTAGGCTGCGGGAGGGGAGGTTAGGGTTAGGCTGCGGGAGCGGACGGTTAGGGTTAGGCTACAGTATGGGGGAGGGTTAGGCTGCTGGAGGGAACGGTTAGGGTTAGGCCGCGGGAGGGGACGGTTAGGGTTAGGCTGCGGGAAGGGACAGTTAGGTTTAGGATACGGGAGGGGTGGGTTAGGGATAGGTGTAGGGGTACACATAAAATACTTACCGGGCTCTGTTGGGATTCTGTCCATCGTTATTCCACTGTTGGTCATCTGACTGTCGGAATCCTGACTGCCAGAATTTCATACCCAACTCTATATACTGTAACTGGCCGTGGAGGGAAAACACACTGTCAGACGAAGCCCATCTCATACTAGGGATTTGCTTTGTGTCAGAGAGAGACCAACATTCCCTTTTTGTTAAAATAAAAACATTATGTAAGTCACCATTAAGTTCCAAGACCTGTATAAATAATATCAGTCGGTGGGTTTTGGCTTCTATATGGCATGGGAACCCTCAGTGGACTTTGTGACTTCATTATTCCAAATGTATTTATTCTGTGTTTGATGTGTAATTTACAGTACTGTATACTCATGTGTTAATGATTCACTTTCTTCTTTGTTAGGGAGAATCTGGCGCTCCTGGTGACAACGGATTACCTGGTGCACCGGTAAGTCACTGTGATTGCTGCTTTAAATGGTAAATCATGTTACGTAAAACCTGTATTTTCTGAGAAGTCGAAAGTATTCTGCAGCCCCGTTATCTTCATTTCCAAGTGGGTGAAATTCTAGAAACTATATTTAAATTTTGTGTGTTTGGAGAGGGAGGGGGGGGGGGGGTTATATTGTAACAGCTTTAATGTCATTAACAAGGACATTTAATTCTTTTTGCAAGGTAGATGTTTCTGTGATGTTATCATTCATTTATCCTTAAATGAACTAAAATGTTGATTAATGGAGTATGATATATTTAGATTGAAAGCTTCAATTACAATTGTTGGGCAATAGAAGAGGACTCCATAGCTTTGCTATTTAGGGGTAATACAGTAGGACATTAATTTAGTGTTTTGACATTAAACCCGTTTGATTTTTTTTGTAGGGCCCAAGAGGACCATCTGGTGAAAGAGGCCGCAACGGAAGTCCTGGCAGTAATGTGAGTAACCTGCACTGGACCTTACATACTACTTACATTCAATGGTAACTAAAACTAGCAGTATATGGAGGCAAGTGTATTAATTTTGGGGTTCTAGGCCACATAACTATAATTTCTTATCACAGAATTAATAAATGAATATTTGGCGAGATTTATTTAGAAACACGTGTAGGGACGGAGATGTGTAAAAGTAAAATGATCGCTACTACGATCACATTACTTATGGTTTGGGGGTGGTCGCGCTATTACATGAACAGGCACGAGCAATCCGCCATTGCTGGTCAGGGATCCTAAGTATACCTCTCCTGGTAATTTATGTGGTGTGTAGTCTATAGATCCGGAAAGCTTTGCTATCTCCCAATGTAGCAGCCCCATAGAAACATATGCAATAAGAAATAAGTCAACCGTAGTAGATATTGGAGATGTTTACATTTTGCCAACATCTGGACAAAGTTTCACCTCCAAGTCTCTATATCTGTCCTGCCGAATAGCCAATAAGCTACAGTATGTATGTTCCGTGCACTATGTACTGCACTATGGAACCTTTGTGGCAGAAGCTAAATAAAAGATAAAAATAATATGTATTAATCTATTTGTTTGAACAACAATACAAAATATATTAACATACTGTAGCGTATTATTTCTGCAAAATGTCCAGCATATCATAGACCGAACCTTTCCAGCATACAAAATGTATTCTGAGCATATCATTCCCAGGAAATAAATACCCAGCATCTAATTTCCATGGAAGTACAAGCACGTAGAATAATCAGGACTAGACATTCACTGCTTTAAAATGACCAACATATCTGGCCCAGGCAACGCCAATGAAACCCAGCACAGAACATATCTAAAACAACATAGATCAATATATCTAAGAACCCATATTATTCATAAAATGAACCCCAATGTGTGCGCTATTCTGTACATCCTTGTGTCCTCCATAGAGATACTGTATGCACACAGTAGCATTGTCTCTTGTAGAATCCCTGACTATAGTGACCGTAGAACACTGAATAAGAACTTACTGTACATCCCTTGAAAACATACTTCATTGATATAAAAGTTTGCCTCACATATACCATCAATTTGTTTGCTTTTTCATTATTTGTAAGGAAAAATAGTTTTCCCATGAGTGTATTGTAACTAGCCCATATAATTGAAACTATTGTAACCCCTACAAGATTGTGATCAAATATTCTAGTCTCCGAGTGCTCTCTGCAGTATTTCATGCTGCCTTAATCATATTAAATTAAAATAATGTTATATTTTTGTATTCTTAACTAATTTATATTCATCCAGTTAGGTGTGATATACAGGTGATGCCCGTTGAATGCGTATGTTGGAACATTGGCAGCAGCGTCCTTTATCGTCCCTAAACCATCCTTGTTTTACCCCTGAATTGCGCATTTTTAATTTGAAAATATTTCTGGGGCTACCATATGTACCTCCCAGGTGCACACTCCATCACAACTTAATCACTCCATCGCCAGCATCACAACTTAATCACTCCATCGCCAGCATCACAACTTAATAACTCCATCGCCAGCATCACAACTTAATCACTCCATCGCCAGCATCACAACTTAATCACTCCATCGCCAGCATCACAACTTAATCACTCCATCGCCAGCATCACAACTTAATCAACCCCTAGGCACTCTAGAGCAATATATATTTTTTGGTCTTTCTAAATTGACAAAAATCAAAATATTATTTCACAATCTCATTGCATTTACATGTAAGGAACAATTTATATTTTTGTATGTTTATTTATTCATTCATTAATTTAGTTCATCACATTTAGCTTTATTTTTCTCAGATACCGGGAACTGAATACAGTAGTTTAGTCTCAGAATATGTTTGCTATTATTATTATAATTTATTTATATGGCGTCACAAGGGTTCCACAGCGTCTAACAGAGGGCCTAATTCAGACCGATCAGGTCTGAACTGCGCATACGCCGGCGCCGCGCATGCCTGACAGCCAACGGCCATCTCAGCCCTGCGATCGCTTCTGCCTGATTGACAGGCAGAGGCGGTCACCAGGCGGGAGGGGGCGGGCCAGCCGCATTTGGCCGCCGTTTTAGGGGCACGGTCCGGCAACGCAGGCAAGCCTGGACCATGCAGGGAGGGGGGGGCCGCGGCGTCTGCCTGACATCATGAGGGAGCTGCACTGGCAAGGAGCTAAATTATATAAAAATCTAGGCGCAGACTATCAATGGGGACCTCCTATGTAACAGTTTCTCCACTATTCTGAATACACTGCAGCCTCAAAAAGGAGATCACTGATTCTCCAAAAAAGTTTTTCCAAGTACACAAAATAATTGAAGCGCTGCGTAATCAGAATATCTATTTTATGAATTTATTGTCACATACAAACAATTATACATACAACATACAAAAAATGTACACACGGCCGGTGTACATTTTTTGTATGTTGTATGTATAATTGTTTGTATGTGACAATAAATTCATAAAATAGATATTCTGATTACGCAGCGCTTCAATTATTTTGTGTACCTGGCAGGGAGCTACTCGTCAAGTACAAAAGCATCGCCGCTGTGCGATGCTTTTGCACCTGTACGGCGGGGCAGAACCAGACATGCGGGGCGGACTAGCCCTGTGCTGAGCGTCCCCCTGCATGTCTGAGTAACTGATTGTAGCCGTGCAAAATTTTGCACGGCTACGATCAAGTCTGAAATTAGGCCCAAAGTACATAAACAAATGAGCAAAACAAGAAAACAGCGACTTACAGTTCATGACAAAGTAGGATAAGTACATGGTATATACACATTGCTACATCAGGGGACATAGCACTGAAATAAGCATCAGGGAGGCAGAAACTAAGGGTTAGGTGCCGTCACAGGGAGAATGGGGTAGAAGATAGTCTAAGTAAGAAAAGGAAAAGCACATGAGGGGAGAGGGCCCTGCTCATGAGAACTTACATTCTAAAGGGGAGGGGCAGACAGACCGGGGCAACACAGATAGGGCAGAATTTTTTAAAAATTGGCCCCTTGAGTAGATGCCTGTTTGTCCTGCCCGCTCACTAACCTTGCCAGCACGCTATACATGAGTTTGAAGTGGTCAGTGTTTTTCTCCTACCTATGTCAGGGCTGCTAATGCAGAGGTAATGAGAGACCACAAGGCACTGGGGCCACGGAGCACCATATAGCGCAAGCTGAGAGTCAGTAAAAACAAGCGATAGTCAAGTGAGCAGGAAATTGAAAAAGACTTCAATGTGCACCTAAATAGGCCCAAATCACATAAAAACATTTCGCTTTGTGAGTGATCCCCAATATGTACAGGTTTCTAAAATTGCAAGCAGTCCGCAGGCCGGTAAGCCTAACACACATCCTTCTGAGTAACCTGAAAAGGAAAGGTTTGCATTGCTTTATTCGGTGATGTTTCTTCCTCTACCTTGTAGACTAACATAAATTGTAAATTAATTTCTGCCGTTTATTTCAGGGTGCCCGCGGGAATGACGGCGCTCCCGGTCCTTCTGGCCAAGCTGTAAGAACATTTTATTTTTTTCATTATTTATCTTAGCCTTGTGATCTGAATTTTTAGATTATACTGTATATCATTTAAGATAAAATATTTGAAAGTAACGATTATGTTTCCAAAAAAAAAAATATTGCATCGATTAAGCTTTTTTTTAGAACATGAAATTGGTGCATTTTCTGTATTATAAAAAAAAATGAATTCACATAATGCAACATATAATTCCTATAGCTAAATATCTAGCTGACTTATTTCTTATATAATGAACTATTTTATAATTTGAGGGTGGATTTTTTATTTGTCTTTTAGGGTCCTCCAGGTTCCCCGGGTAGTGCAGGATTCCCTGGTGGTCCAGGCCCCAAGGTGCGTTTGTTACTCTATATTGTTATAATTGTGTTTATAGCGCCACCTTGGTGAATAATGTCAAATACATTTTGTAATATCCCAAACTATTTTGAGAAACAAAAGATCCCAGATTCTTCACAGTCCAGATTTTAGTTAGAAAAGACTTCTGGACTCCTTGTTCTCCGTTATCCTGCACGTACATTCGGAGTTATAACACAGGAGTAGCGCTGTGTGACCTTCTCGTGGAAATATGGTTCCGTCAGCAAATTATGAGATTCTAAAACATGTTTTCAAAAATGTAATTTAGAAAAAAGCACAAGGATTTTTTTCTTGTGTCGTATGGCACAAGATATTTTCCACGACTAAGATATTTAAAGAAAAATCACAGGGCGTGGCTAAATTGCAGAGTCCACCGTAGTCCATGGAAGCCAAGTGTCTCGATTTTATGAAAGGTGTATGTGGACACACCTGTATATTCAATTCCATCATCCATTCATCACCAGCCATCTTCTCAAAGCCAGAGGATAATAGTATATTGATAGTACATCGCAATAGAAATTCCACCGCCTGCAGGTTAGAAGGAAGAACTGACTAATCCCGAAGTTACCTGTTTTGGGGGGTGTTCCTTTACAGCTTGAGTCTCACAAACTGACTGTTGTAATTTGCCTTGGGAGGGATAGGGTTCTGCAATTAAACAATAACATAGTTAAAAGAATAGGGGTGGATTGGCTAAGCTTTAGTGCAAGATCAAGTGGAAAGAGATAAAGTGCCAACCAATCAACTCCCAAATGCCATGTTACAGGCTGTGTTTGAAATATGACAACTAGGAGCTGGTTGGTTGGTTGGTTGGTTGGTTGGTTGGTTGGTTGGTTGGTACTGTACTGTATCTACATCCACTTTATCTCTCTACAAGGTCTAGTAAATATTTTGGTTAGACAATTTTTCGAGAGGACATACTGTAGCGAGCAATATTTTTCAAGAGAGCTTTGCAAATTAACTATGATAAATACTGAAAGATATTGCACGTAGGTAAAGAAACAGTATTTGATGAGTATTGGCTGTCATCCAATGAACCTCAAGCTTATAGAAACATAACCATTGCAATCCTAGCAAAGCAGAAGGTAAAGAAGGAGATAAAGCATGATGGTATTCCACAATTAGACCAAGCTCTATCAACAGCCACAGTACAAAGAAGATTTAACGTCTAGACTCATCTATTCAATGGAGAGTCCTCAGCACTTACACTAGTATCACACATCGCAATACCATGACCAGTATTGGGCAACGGTCTCAAAACTTCATTGTGTGGCTTCAGAACAGCTATGATGACAAATAATGTTCCAATCCAAATCTAAAGGAGGTGATTGATCATTTTCTCACTACAATAAACAGGCCGCAATGCAGCCAGAAGTGACCAGCTGAATGTTCTTATGGAACTTTGCAACCCGTGTTTTTACCCAAATTAGATCATAACCATATTGGGTTGTGTTAAGTCATTATTAACCAGATAAATTGGTGTTCCTCAATATGCTCCATAGTCTTTTCAAGCCGATACTGAGGAACACACGTCACATTAGCTACATCACTGCAAAAAGCTGAAGCCTTTCTCATATCACCTTTTCTGCTACCTTCAGTTTATTTGGCTAGAAAGCAGACCATGTTTCTCCAACAAAGGAGGGCATGAAATTTGAGCCAAGGCATACTCAACAGCATCATACTGTATTCAAGGCCATGAACTAAAACATTTCTGGAGTCATTCTATTCTGTCACAGAGAGCACATTGCAGCCAGAAAGCAGATTAATTAATACAATTCAACTTTATGTCATCATGTCTTTTTAGGGTGATGCTGGATCTCCTGGTTCCCGTGGCTCTGATGGCGCCCCAGGCTCTAGAGGCGAAATAGGACCTCAAGGTCCAGCAGGTTTAACTGGCCCTGCTGTAAGCATTTTGCATATATCTATCATGTTATTTTGCTTAAATGATATATGTTTGCTATAACAACATATTGTATATTATTTTAGGGTGCTCCTGGCAGAGATGGAAATCCAGGTGGCAAGGGAGAAATTGTAAGTTTGAACCAAAATCAAATTCTAAATAAAGTGGCAAAAATATACAGTATTTACCTTTTTCACATCTAGTAATGTAACATTTTGGGAAGATATAACATTGTTATATATTATTATTATTATTATTAGTAGTAGTAGTAGTAGTAGTAGTAGTAGTAGTAATATTATTATTATTATTATTATTATTAGTAGTAGTAGTAGTAGTAGTAGTAATATTAGTAGTAGTAGTAGTAGTAGTAGTAGTAGTAGTAGTAGTAGTAGTAGTAGTAGTAGTAGTAATATTATTATTATTATTATTATTATTATTACACAGCACAATTTAAAAAAAAATTAGTTGCCAGAGACATATCATATTTGTTGGTGAATTCAAAAATTAATGTCGTTTTTTATTTTATTGGCTCTAGTTCTTGTGATAATAATATTCCCTCAATTAATAGTGAACTTAGCATAATACATGCATATGGTAATCTACCAGAACATATTAAAAGGTGAGACACAAGAATATTCTAAGTTATCTCTCTGCAATTCTAGAATATTCTGTCTCCATATATAAGTGATCAGCCACAGTCAGTTGACAGTTGAGCGGATTATGTTTTCCTTGGTTTTTTATCCGTATATCTTAAAAATTAGAGTCATATTCGGAATCACCACCACAAAGTTACCCCAAACTCACTCTAATGTGATCAGCAATTAAATGAGTGTTATCAATGATTTTTATAGTGCCACTAAATTTAGGCAGTGCTGTAAAGAGATGTACTGTTTTTCATTTAATTCCCTGTCCCAGTGGAGTTTACAGTCTAAGCTGATGTATACTGTACACCAGATCTAAAAAATTCTGATTTCATTCTCAAAAGGGTCCTTCTGGTATCTCTGGTGCTCCTGGTCTTAGTGGTGCTCGAGGTCTTCCTGGTCCACCAGGTACCAATGGCGCTCCTGGCTTACGAGGTGGTCCGGTAAGTGCCAGTAATTATTACAGTAGCTTATTTGTAAATTAATGTAACGTTAACATTTTCCTGCTTACTCAGTTTAAAATAGCATGACTATTTTAAAAGTAATTGTGTTACTTAAGAACAGTTCATTTATAGGTTAATGGGCGGCAATATGCAATCTTTGGCTAGCACAAAAAAAAATCTAGTAATAAGCTAAAGTTGATATTTGCCTAGAAGCAACTTCTTTTCTTAGAACATCAAAATATTTTCCCAGTGAATTCACATTTTTTCTTGCAGTTGAGAAATAAACTTCATACATTATGTTCATTGGACTAAAACACTTAATGAACCTACCAAAATAAATATATATAATCTATGTTCCCTGTGAGCTCTGTAAATGTTTATTGAAGCCTCGAACACTTATTGGAAATAAATCTTAAGATATAATTCTTTAAGAGATGAAAACATTAAAATAGTCAAAGTATGGGGTGTTGGGAATTTTCAACACAATTTTTTAAGAAATATTTTGAAACTATGTCAGATGGCTTCAGGTATTTCAAATCTTTGTGTATATTTATTTGAAAGATTAATTAAAAAAAAATGTTGTGAATAGAATTCTCCATTGCCCTTCTTAATCAGAGATACACAATATATTGCATTTGCTGAAATACTGTGTTAGATATTTGAAAAAAGTGACATCGTACTACAAGAGCAAACTGTCCTTTTCAAATTCGTAAGGTGATGCCAGGATAATAATTTATTTTAAGCAAAAAAATACTATTGAAATAGGATTCTGTTGAGATAAAAAAAGAACAATCTATTTTAATTGCCCCAATAATTCCAAAGTGGGCATAAACCATATAATTGTAAACTAATGATGATGGCAGCTATCTAGCTGGATGTTCTCCATTTACTTTACTGTATAAGTGTTGCTTGTTCTCCATATTGGTTGGACTTTCATTCTTTTCATAGGAGTAATTGATCTCTTTTTATTATTATTATTATTATTATTATTATTATTATCAATTAAATGTTAACAATTAAAATGATCCAATATTTTAGGGTGAACCTGGCAAAGACGGTTCAAAAGGAGAGGCTGGCCAAAGGGGAGAGCGCGTAAGTTTATTTCTAATTTTCAAAATACAACCGATCTATCAGAAGAATCCTCTGATCCCCAAATAAAATCTATGCCTATAATGATGATGTTGTTGCTGTTCTTGTTGATGTGTTTAGGGAGAAGCTGGATCTCCAGGTGCACCAGGACCTGCAGGAGAAGAAGGCAAGAGGGGAACCAATGGTGAACCAGGTACTAACGGTCTACCTGGAACCGCAGGAGAAAGAGTGAGTTTCATTTCTTTTCTAGTATGTTGTAATCATTTTATAGATCAAAGAACCAACAACTGACTTCTCAGTTCATCCTGAACAAGTGCAGCTCTTCCATTTCGTTTTAAACAGCTAGGTCTTGAAAAGAGAGTTCTGATATCTGTTACTACACTGTCCATGTACAGTTATATCTACTTTCTCTACTACTCTACTCATTGGCCCTCATTCCGAGTTGATCGGTCGCAAGGCGAATTTAGCAGAGTTACACACGCTAAGCCGCCGCCTACTGGGAGTGAATCTTAGCTTCTTAAAATTGCGACCGATGTATTCGCAATATTGCGATTACTAACTACTTAGCAGTTTCTGAGTAGCTCCAGACTTACTCTGCCTGTGCGATCATTTCAGTGCTTGTCGTTCCTGGTTGACGTCACAAACACACCCAGCGTTCGCCCAGGCACTCCCACCGTTTCCCCGGCCACTCCTGCGTATTTTCCGGAAACGGTAGCGTTTTCAGCCACACGCCCCTGAAACGCCGTGTTTCCGCCCAGTAACACCCATTTCCTGTCAATCACATTACGATCGCCGGAGCGAAGAAAAAGCCGTGAGTAAAATTACTTTCTTCATAGTAAAGTTACTTGGCGCAGTCGCAGTGCGAACATTGCGCATGCGTACTAAGCGGATTTTCACTGCGATGCGATGAAAAATACCGAGCGAACAACTCGGAATGAGGGCCATTGTAAAGGAGAGCGTAATTGAGGATTTATGCCTTGTGGTTAAACAACTAAAGCACAGGGCAGGATGCCTGCTATATCATAAGATGCAATAGATAACCGCTGTTGGCCTCAGAGTGCGGCAGTGATCCAACTGTGTAAGTTGGAAATGACCTGATCATAGAACCGCCAGGTCTTATCTTATCTAGTATGGCCACCAACATATAGGTGTAACTGTAACAGAATGAGAGTTGCAGGTACCCCCAAAGTTTCAGCATTTTTTTTGCCAAATTTTAAAGTGGCAACAGTTTAAAAGTAAAAATAAGGGTGGTTTTGACATTTAACTTATTGCTGCTTTTAAGCTAGCTGCTGAATTGCAGGTCACTGCATCCCAAATGCTATATTTGTTTTCCCATACCTTACAACAATTTGTTCCATTTATGGCCAACTATATTGAGAGCAGGTGGGGTGTCACTGAAAGCAGCAGGAGATGCCACTCTTCGCAACACCTATCATGGAGAAGTACTACAAATATGATACTGTACATACACATTGGGGGTTCCCCCACACATCACAAGCATAGGAGACACTGTGGAATACGTGAACTGGGGTTTTTGTGTGGAATAATGTGAACTGGGGGCATTATAGTGTTTTTCTAGTGAACTCTGAACAAGTCAAACTAATTTACGTATTCAAATGAAGAAAAGGCATCAATGGCAAACTCTTTAAATATCACTGAATCTCAAGGATTGGGCTGAACTGTAATCTTGCGCAAAACATATTGGGACAGATTTATCAAAGCTTGAAGAGAGATAAAGTACCAGCCAATCAACGTCTATCATTTTTCAAATACAGCCTGCAACAATGCAGTTAGAATCTGATTGGATGTACTTTATCTCTCTACTTTATTTTTCTCCAAACTTTGATAAATGTCCTCTACTGTATATACTGAAATCAGCAGACACTCTAAAACAGAGACTTGAAAGAACCCAAACTAACATGCACATCATTAGACGGTAACATAAGGTCACATTCGGTAAAGTTTAGCTTACACAACTCGCCCTTATTGAATATACGGTTGATTACTTATTCTATAACCTTAAGAGTAAATCTTTTGATAGCTGACCATTTTTTAAATGCTCTAATTTTAGGGTACTCCAGGTTTCCGTGGTCCACCAGGTAGTAATGGAGGCCCGGGTGAAAAAGTGAGTAGATTCTCTGATTCCACCATTAGAAAATATAGAGGTTTGGGGTACTTTATACATAATACATATAATTTGTCAACTACCTAGGGGCCTGCTGGAGAACGTGGGCTTCCTGGCAGTCCTGGACCAAGAGGAATAGGTGGGGAATCAGGAAGAGATGGAAGTCCTGGTCTACCTGGAATGAGGGTAAATATTAAAAAGTCTTGTATCACCTATTTATATTCAAAATACTTGATGTACAGTCCTCTTTTATGTTAGAAGTCCACCTTTCCTGGACTTTTTAAATTGTCTGTGCACACTACAGCAAGTGTGTATGTTAATTAATTAGCTATATTCACTAATATATTATTATAATATTAATAAAAAATATTATAATAAATAATAATAAAAGATTTGACTTTTAAAACATGACAGAAATAAAAATGTAATATCATGCACATAAGTCTTATTTTAAATAAAATGTATGGATATTATAGCTTGATTGTTTTAATAGCTGTATCCAACTTTAACTTTAATGAAGGCTTAAGACCATTTCCGGAAAATTAGTTAACGTATTTAAATATATTTTAATCTATTTGCTTAAGAATCATGTTGATCTGTTCCTTGTTCTACATGATAGGGTTCTACAGGAAGTCCAGGTAGTCCTGGATCTGATGGCAAACCAGGACCTCAAGTAAGTTTTGTAATACTTTTGATATACAAGCAGTGTATAAATGTTGGACTAAATCCTCTGTAAAATTATAATAGATTAGGAAAAAATCTATAGACAAAGGCACATACACTAAAATAGTAGCAATTACGAAGATTTATAAAAATATTTTTTTTTATTCAATTCATTTTACAGCCTTACAGCTGGTCCTAGTTGAGTAACTTAGTTAAAAAATTATTGACATTTTTAAATTGTTGGATTATGTGTAGTGAGTAACAAGACTGTGAGTGCCTGTATTTCTTCATGTTAGTATACAGCTGTTTTGCTACTGTTTTCCTATAAACTGAACTATTTATTCTGACTTTTTAGGGTCCTTCTGGAGAATCTGGAAGATCTGGCAACCCTGGTCCATCAGGTCCAAGAGGCCAACCTGGAGTCATGGGTTTCCCTGGTCCTAAGGGTTCTGAGGTTAGTGTTGAAAATAAGTGTTTGATACTTCTCATTGCATTTTTCTATCAAATTGAAGTCATGTTTATACAGATATATATAACCTAACATTACATCATTTATTTTAGGGTCAACCTGGTAAGAATGGAGAAAAGGGTGGTCCCGGATCCCCTGGATCACAGGGTCTTCCTGGAAAGAGTGGAGAACAAGGTCCACCAGGTCTCGGTGGAGCTGCAGTAAGTAATGCACTGTTTTTATGGTGGGGTTGTTTTTGGGATGATTTTGACATGTAAAAAGAGAAAGGAATTAGGGGTATATTCAATTGAAGTTGAAAGCTGCCGTCTGTTGAAAAGACGTCAGTTTTCGACTTTTTAAGGTCGAATCGTGATTCGACCAATTCAATCAAACCCCAAATTTTTCGACAAGTCGATAAATTTGACTTGTCGAAAAGCACGTGTATCGGTGATATAGCTGCCTATCCACGTGCTTGTGTTGAAAACGGGGCCAAAAGTGACAGGTTTTGGCCCCCTTTTCGACCATCTCACTTCGACTTTAAAAAAAAGTCGAAATGAGATGGGGAGAGCAGCGCCGGAGACTGGAGAGCCGAGCGGGGACGGGCAGAGCCGAGGCGGGGATGGGCAGAGTCGAGGCGGGGACATGGAGAGCCGAGGCGGGGACCGGGTGAGCAGCGCTGGGGGATGTCACAGCTGCCGCTCACAGCAGCGTCCACCCGGCTCCAGCAAGCGAGACGTCGCTTGCTGGAGCCGGGTGGACGCTGCCGTGAGCAGCGGCTGTGATGCAGGGACAGAGAGGAGGAACGGGGAGAGGCAGAGAGACTGGGGGGGGGATGGGGGGAGAGCCACGGGCAGATGGGGGAGAGCAGTGCTGCAGCAGCTATATAGCCGCTGCTGTAGCACTGCTCTCCCCCGTCTGCCCGCGGCTCTCCCCCGTCTCCCCCCCCCCTCCCCGCATCTCAATTCGAATTTTTTTAAAGTCAAATTGAGATGTCATTTGAATAGCCCAGGTCGGATCCATTCCGACAAATGAATGTCGCAATGGATCCGACTTCAATTGAATATACCCCTTAATGTGTTCCCATCTTGTGGAACACCAGGCACGTGCATTACATAGAAGCTCTCACAGTAGCTGCACCTCTGCAGAGTATAAAGACTCAATATTCCTAAAAGCCATATAGGGATCTGTATCAGAGACTTTCCAAACTTGGAAATTAAATTGGAAAATTGTTGCACTGTTTCAGTTAATGAAAATCATATGATGACTTAGAATGACCCTTACTTTAACCACATGTATTCTACAGCTATCCATCACTCAAATAAATCATGTGGGCTTGAGTTAGAAAAACAGACACTCAACAATGGGTTTGTGATTAAGGGCAAGACATAGGCTTGACCTCAGTAAAGCTTTACCATCAACTCCCTAAATTACTGTAGGTCAACAAATGAGAAAAATAGATATAGTTCAAAAAATGACTGCCTGATCTTCCAGTGGGAAAACCATTTTTTTTTTTTACTTTATTTATTTTATACCCAGGTGAAAAAATCAAATATAACTATTATGTGAAGCTAAACCTCTTATCAGGGCCCCCTATCATCAAGTTAGGTCATAATATTATTGTATTATCATCTCCCATCTTCAGTTCTCCAGCCCAAGTGTCCAGTGGTTCCGTTATCAATGCAGATCTGATGATAACACATATTTACTACTTTTTACTGAAAATGTAAATTTGTAAATTTTATTTTCACAAAACGAATTTGTGTCTTTTATAGGGTCCTCCAGGAGAACGAGGGGAACCAGGAGCATCAGGTCCACCTGGTTTCCAGGTATGTATCCATCATCATCATTGTCATCATCATTCTTTATTTGTGTGGTGCACAAAACTGTGCCAAACTGGACATGGGTAGAACAATTCATAAATAAACACATATCAAATACTCAACAAGTTCAGTTCATACACAACTGTCATTGAAGTTGTGTAGCTGAAACAGAGGATAGAGAGAGGAATAACAAAAGCCTATTTTTAACTTTCTAAAAGACAATTCTTCACCAAGTTGCCCATATACAGGTAGTAAGCTGTTTTTAAAAATGTTGCTTGTCCACGGTTTGGTATCCAAAATAGATGTAGCCTGGTACAAAAAGAGGCATGTTCTTTACAGTAATGGCATGCCATGGAGGGGTGGGTTTGATTATGGTGGATTGACAGTGTCCCCTAATTTAACTCGAAATGGCTACACCTTAACCCAAGTGTCAACAATGGACCCTCACATTACTCATCTCAGAAAGACCTTGCATGCCAATCAGACCTCCCAACATGCATTTCCGATGTCAAACAGACCTCCTACCATATCCCCAGGATGCCACTAACACTATTCATATACCACCCAGCCCTCCCCATATGCCTGCCACATGACACTCAGACCTCCCATTCCACTGAGACCTCCACAAATGCCACTCAAACTCCAAAGTGCCACCAAAATGCCACTCAGTCCTTCTCACATGCCATGGACTACTCCACATTCCATTCAGACTTCCCCAAGTATCCTTCTTATGCCACTCAGATCTGGGAATTCAGTCATGTAATCAAACTAATTAAATAATTAATGTAGAATAAGTTCTTTAATAGAAGACTGCAGAAACAAAATATACCAGATACCACAGAGGAAGCAAAAATAATAGAAATGAAAAAATACCATGTTCTCCACCTCTGGTGTGCTTTTGAACTCTGAATATTATGCCAAAAAGGCCACATGGTAGAGAAGACACCTGCTCCTATTTAGTCTTATTTCCTACCTTAGGAACTCTACATGATGGGTACACAATAGAGCAGTCATGGGCATAGGGTGGCATGTATTTACATTGTTCATTTTGTACCATTTCTAACTTTAAAATGTCAGCTTAACTTGGTACTTCTCCTTACAGGGCTTGCCTGGAACCGCTGGACCCCCTGGGGAGAATGGAAAGCCTGGTGAAGCTGTAAGTGGCCTAGAGCATAAATATTTTACTTTTATTAAAATGATCAAACACAAATCTGTATTCCAACGAAATGTTCTGGTGTAGCCTATCAAGTTCCAGCGTCCAGACTTTCAGGACAATCCATTTTGAAACCCTGAGAAATATATATTGTATACTGTATGTTACATATTATTTAAGAAACCATTGTTATCTCTATTGTTATCTCTATATAAATTTATATTTGGATGCAATAAATAATTACATTTATCTACAGGGTCCAAAAGGAGAAATTGGTGCTCCAGGGAACACAGGTAACAAGGTAAGTTTGGCTGTGTTATAGAAATAGACTACGGTATATTGATTTTAGGGATATACGATAGGATAAGCCATTCTGTTGGCATGGGGTGATATTTTCTGTTAAAATAAATAGAATTCTTCCAACGCGCACCTTGTCCTTCATGATCTTAATCTTTGCCGATGGTCCGTTCCCTTTTTTTTGTGCTGCCTAGTTGGATCAGTGAACCAACCCCAGCTCCTGTCTTGCATGTTTCAGTTTTGGAACTTGGGATTGGACTACACAAATTCAATTATCTACATAAAGGGACTAGTGGACTCAGAAGCTCAATGGCACCCCCTTTGCCCTTACATATATATGGATCATAGAGTAGAATATGGCTGTGACCAAGAACAGAGTTTCTTTTTTTAAAACTTTCAACAGAAATCTACATGACAGGAAAATGATTGTCCTACAGCTATTCCTTGTTTTCATTTGTCCACGGCACATGGTTATATCGCTATACCTAATTTCTATTATGGTATTTATAACATTCCTTGTAGAGATCCATATTTTGCACAGTGAGAGCATTAATATGTTCACTTAAATCAACGCAAAAGAAAAAAATTAAACCAAACTGGCGCTTTCTGTCGGAGAGTGCTGAGGGTTAATTCACTGAATGTATTATATGTGGATATAATAATTTTTCTAGTCCTATTGCTTTGAATGCTATAAAAATTACAGTAAACCATTATAGAAATTAACTCATATTTGAATGATTAGTGCTTGGTGGGCAGCGGTTATACTGTTAGACCATACAGTATACTGTGACTTTACACAACAGGCCTGTATAGCCACAAATCACTGGAGTAGTTATAGTAGACCTGGGGGGGCACTAAGATTCTGTGAAATCAGATCTGTGTGACATTAATGCGATTCTAAGTGCATGAAATTAATACAGAGTGCTTTGTTGTCTAGCAGAGTGACAGACACAATCTCGGGGGACTGGTGTGTGTTGGGTTGGGGGGAAGAGAGGGAAAAATCTCCCTGATGTCCCAATCACACCATCAGGTTTTTTCAGGGGAAATCCCAATATACAAGAGCCTTAATATAGGTGCTAATTAGAGTATTATAAGTGCAATAACCTCTTCTTCTACTGTTTAGGGTGAAAATGGCATACCTGGTGAAAGAGGAGCACAAGGTGGTCCTGGAACTCCCGGAACTAGAGGTCCTGCCGGGCCTCCAGGTCCAGATGGCTCAAAGGTAATCAGATGAAAAGACAAAGAGAATATATTTCTTCACTTCCATAAAACTGTGTTCACTGAGAAGAGCTTAATGACTGTGTTAGGTGGGGGCACGTTCTACAGTATTGTGAAGGGTTGTCCAAAGCAACGATCGTCTTAATAAGTGTTCTATAGAGGAAAAATGTTTTTCTGGTATTATTACTTCTTAAATATTTACACAATATTATATACAGTGTAGTATATTAAAATAAATTGCCGTTGCGATTTGCATGTCTCTTTGAAAGAGCGAAATAAGTCGGGATTTCAAAAAATGTATCTGTTGTTTTAACCTACCCCCATCCCCCCAAAAAATCCATGCAAGGCTGTGAATAATTTGATATGTTACCTACAGGGACCTGCTGGCCCACCTGGTCAATCGGGAGGGATGGGACCTCCTGGTCTACAAGGAATGCCAGGAGAACGAGGAGGTTTTGGAAATCCTGGGCCAAAAGGTGATAAGGTCGGTGTTTGCTAGGCATTGGTCCTTTCAATAGTCACACTTTTACATTGTAAGTAACACATTGGTTTTCATGAACTATTAAGAAAGATCATTTTCCTTATGTTTGTAGGGTGAACCTGGAGGCAAAGGTGGGGATGGAACTCCTGGAAATGATGGGATGAGGGTAAGTGTACACAAATCAGATCTACGCACCACATGATACAGATGACACGAGATCTGACTAGTCACTTAGAACATGTGGATATATAGATATACATGATACAATGTCATCTGGTTATATTATCTTTATGGAGGAACTTGTGTTTATCTTTTGGGTGGATTGTTCATTGTCTTCCTCTGTATTTTCAGGGTCCCTCTGGCCCTATTGGTCCCCCTGGTCCGGCTGGTCCAACCGGAGAGAAGGTAGCGTTTCTTTACACCATTCTTTCTTGAGCCGCATATTTAATTGTATTCATATAATTAAATCATTATTTAGTTGTAAATAACATTTGTTCAAATTGTTTGTTCTTGTATTCCAAAGTATTTTTAATAAAATTAATTTATTGAATTTTAATTGTCTTTTGTAGGGTGATGGTGGTCCAGCCGGGCCTCCTGGTTCTGTTGGCACTCGTGGTGGTCCTGTAAGTACTTGTTTGTGATACTGCGCAACTAAGAAGTTCTATAAGTACAAAAACCTACAAATGTGTCCACGTACACCTAGTGTCTATACATCATATGAGACATCCGGTGCAACTGAGGCGCTCTGAGAGGTGTAGCGGCCTTTCTCTTCAAAATTAGCATTTTATTTGCACTGAAGATGCAGCAAAGCACCACTAACAGTATATCAGAGACGCTAGGTGGCGACATTAACTGCACAGGAATTAATCTTACTCACCTACAAAGACGCAGATGACGCACAACAGAACTTGGCATGAGAAAAAAACTGTGGCTGCTGCATTGTAACACTTCATATACAGATTCAGACTCAGGCACGCACAGATGTACAAATGGGACACATCAAATTGATCAGTGTAATCTAGCGGAGTAATTTTGTAGATTCCAGATGTTTTATTTATGTCAAATCAGGGTTGATCATTGAACTGGTGTTGCAAGTGTAATACAAAATGATTGATATAGAGACCTGTATCAATTGTACTGTAAGTGTATAAGATCACTCAATGGGATTATGTCAATATGTGTATGAATTATTACCGGGGGTGCTCCCCGAGAGCCATAAAAGGAACAAATATACTATATACATAGAGAGAAAAGTAGACTTTTGTGGGGGGGGGGGGGGGGGGGGCACTCTGGTTTTCATACTGTACATGATCTAAAACTTAACTTTAAATACTGTCATAAAATATGTTTTATTTTTGACATTATTAAAAGTTAAGGTTTAGTTCATGTATGAAGACAAGAGAATCCCTACACAAAAGTCTACTTTTTTCTGTCTATGTTCTGTATACAGCTGGAGCCCTGCTCATCTATCCCTTTAATAGGATTAATTGAGCCAGGGCAGTCAGACTTAATCCCCTGCTGTAATGACTTAATCCCCTGATGTGTTGTTCTCTCTGTATTGTATTGCAGCTGAGAACAATACATGAAAGGCTTATGCTAATAAGCCTCGGTGCACCTAGGTGCAGCATAGAAGCCTATATGAGTGAGGCTCCATCTGTACTTGTTATATTTATGGGAATAATACGCACATTTTTAAAGAGAAAGACGCTCAGTACGGCCCAGTCTCATGGTCACTTTGGCGCCGAGATGCGCCGTTTGGTGCAACTGAATCCACACTGTATGAGGACACAACTGTATAATATATGGTTACGCAATGTATTTTAAAGAATTACATACAAATGTAGCCACG
This sequence comes from Pseudophryne corroboree, assembly GCF_028390025.1. NCBI lineage: Eukaryota > Metazoa > Chordata > Amphibia > Anura > Myobatrachidae > Pseudophryne > Pseudophryne corroboree. The sequence continues at coordinate 21,877,408 of NC_086450.1, forward strand.
CTCATCGTGGCTACATCTCGCCGTGATCGCATCTTGTTAGGCGAGACCGCGTGCATGTCTGGGGTCGGGGCAATTGCCACAGCTCGGCACAGCTAGGCGCAGGCGTGCCTAACCACGCCGAGAGTTCATGTTTAGCGCAGATGTGGCCACGATGAGCGTGGCTACACCTGTATAAAAAAATGCATGTGTTTTATAGTGATGTATGTTAATATATTTAGTATATGTTTCTGTTTTAGTACATACACGTTAGAAACGGATTTATAACTATTTACAGTTGCAAATATATCCCAAATCCTCCAGTGAAATATCTGCTACTCTTCTGTTAGCTATGTAACATATTAGTGTCATTTTGATGTGATCGCTGATTCCCTATATAGTTGTCACTAAAAATATGATTTTCACAAAATTAACTGTAAGGAAACAAAAAAGATTTAAGTGACAATAAATGTGTATACATTTAGGCCTTAATAATATATATAATATATTGTAAAGGGCATCAGAACACACTAAGCCTTCCAATAAAGGTTACTAATGTAATATGTTTCATGGAGCAGTAAAGTAATTGATGTAACTGTCAATGGTAATTGTATTGATTGTAACTATGGTTAATATATGGTTATTTATTTGCTTATAGGGAGAACGTGGCGAGGTTGGTCCCCCCGGTCCTGCTGGCTTCCCTGGCGCACCTGTAAGTATATTACGACGAGTCTATCATGCAGCCTATTAGAGTAAAATATGCCGGGCTTTACCCATATGTAATCATAAGTCATTTCATATTGTTTTATACTTCTCTAGTAACATTTATTATGTGTGCTGAAAATGCATTGCTGATATTTTGTAAGTATAGCCGTGGAATATAATAATACGTTGTAGGAGATCTGATATAATTAAAACTTCTATTTTTTATTTAAATCAAACTTCATGAAGTCAAAAGCAAGGCCTGCCATCTGTTTCTATAGGGGGGCATTTTATTTTTCTATTTTCCATATGGGACGGCCCTGTGGCACAGTGGTCAGCACTGGTGTGTGTGTGTGTGTGTGTGTGTGTGTGTGTGTGTGTGTGTGTGTGTGTGTGTGTGTGTGTGTGTGTGTGTGTGTGTGCGTGTGTTTTACACTTTCCAGTGGGGTAGTAACTGATGAGCACAAGATGGGCCATATATAATGCTCCTACTGTAAGTCATTGCATCGCCGGTTGCCGTGTTACTGACACATAAGTGTTACATTATATACCACTTCTAGAACTGACAAATATGTAACAGGTATTAGTAAAGTATTATTATTTGTGCTGGTAAGGAAACTCTTGATTTTAGTCTGAATTTAACTTACTGTCTCTCCCATTTTGTGCAGGGTCAAAATGGAGAACCCGGCGGTAAAGGAGAGAGAGGTGGTAACGGAGAAAGGGGAGAGCCCGGGCCTCCAGGTCTCGCCGGTCCTTCAGGTGGTCCCGGTCCTGCTGTGAGTTTTAGCTGTCTTCTATTATGCCTATTTTGTAATCATTTTTGTCTATTTGTCTATTTTTTTATTTTTTTACTGATGAATGTTTGTAGTGGACAAGAGCAACAGGTAACCCTAAATGTATCTTGTTACAGGGCAACCCCGGTCCTCAAGGTTCAAAAGGAGATCGCGGTTCTCCAGGTGCAATTGTAAGTATTTTGCATTGCAATATTCGCTACTGTCCATCTACAGTATACGTATAATGTGGCCAAATTGTTACAGATACACATCACACCTTTTTTAGAAGCTATATATTTTTTATGTATTTATTTAAAAATGAATTTTCATGCAATTAAATTAGTGTTCTTGAATATTTCAAATAGTACCGTGGGGTATTTAGTCCATCCATAAATTAATGCAGTCAGGGCCCAATCCACATCTGCCCCTTGCCAGACACCGTAGTCAGCATTGCATGTGAGCATACAGGGCCGGATTTTAAGTTGGATGGAAGGACGAATATGAACGGTTCCCGGACGTCTGCACACTGAGCATGCACCGTTACTAGCAGACTGCAGATGCCCCGCAACAGGCGTAAGCACACAGACGGAGACTGGAAGAGCGGATTGCTCGATCCGTCTGTTGATGACTCTTATCCATGCAATGGGCGTTCATGGGAGGCTGCTGTGCGATCGTACGGAACTCATCCGTCTGGAGGAAATGTCATATGAGTGTCAAGGGCATATGGGGCCTGTGTCAGGCTGATCTCTTGCACACAGCTTTGGGCAAGTGTAAGCCCCAATATTAATAATGACAGCTGGATATGGAACAGTCGGCAGCCCGGCACTCCGACTGAAGACGGAAAGATACTCGCACTGATTGGCGAGTGATAGTATTATTATACGGTAGTAAGCTGGCTGCCGCAGCCGGACGTAACAGCGGCCGCAGAAGCTTCTGACTTCTCAATGTGTAACCTTCCCTGTAGCAGATGTTTTCAGTATGGCCAAAGCGTATGGTTCATTTACAATTAACAATGAATATTATAGGAATAACATCGTTCTGAAGGTTTGATTTGAGATGACATGTTATTTGGGAGGGATACACATGTAATGTCAGTGATTAAAATGTCAGTAAACAGTATATCGACTATATAATGTCAACACTTTATGTCGACAGAGTAACCCTACCAAAACTTAAAACAGCTATGCTTTGCGGAGTATCACCCACGTGGCTGATGACTCCTTCAGTTGGCGGTTACCGCTTTGTGTCTATGGTGGCATTCTCGTGAGATAGGGATCTTGCAATCCCTCTCCTGCAGCCTCCATATTCTCGCAAGCGCTGTCAAGATCAATCTGATACATGGTAGTTATATACAGATGGGTCCATGTTTATCTTGACCTTTAATAGGATTAACTGAGACTGGGCAGTCGGACTTAGGGGGTCATTCTGACTCGATCGCACGCTGCAGTTTATCGCAGCGGTGCGATCGGGTCAGAACTGCGCATGCGCAGGCGCCACAGTGCGCTGCTGAAGGCCGTCGGGCCGCTACGATCGCCTCTGCCTGATTGACAGGCAGAGGCGGTCGCTGGGGGGGGGCAGAACGGCGGTGTTTGTCCGCCGTTTCATGGGCACGGTCCGGCCAATGCAGGCATGGCCGGACCGAACGGGGGGGTGGGCTACAGCGGCTGCGTGATGTCACACTCAGCCGCTGCGGGCCAGGGAGCGATGAGTAGCACCCGGCCAGCACGCTAAAGCTGCGCTGGTCGGGAGCTACTCTTGAAGTGCAAAGGCATCGCCGCTGTGCGATGCCTTTGCACTTCTGCGGGAAGGGGGGTGGCACTGACATGCGGGGCGGGATAGCCCTGTGCTGGGCGTCCCCCCGCATGTCAGTGTGAATGATTGTAGCTGTGCTAAATTTAGCCTAGCTACGATCATCTTAGAATGACCCCCTTAATCCCCTGCTGTAATGACTTAATCCCCTGCTGTATTGTTCTCTCTGTATTGTATTGCATCTGAGAACAATAGATGAAGGGTTTATGTTAATAAACCATGTTGTGCCTAGGCGCAGCAAAGAGGCCAAGATAACTGTGGACCCATCTGTATACTGTAAGTAAATGATGCTAATACACAAGTTGATCTGGGCTGATAACATATTTGTCACTATGTACATAGAACCCAAAGCAAGTCATACTGAGCTACAGAAAGTCAGACAGCGCCTGGTTACGGCGGAATCAAGATAATTAAGAAATGGTCCTGGCGTAGAAGCTTAAACTGGCTCTTGTTCATAGTTTATTTAAAGGGACAATAGTTTTATTTTACAGTGTTCACTGCAGCGCAAATGTTCCTTAGTTTGTATAAAGCAATGAGGAAGCTTCTGTTCCAGTTACCGCTATGTCACCAGATACGTAGGTGCGCTGACTTATATCATAACGAGGAGGCCAATCCTGCCAGAAACTGGAAACTATTCTGTGCATCTGTGATCAGAGATTATTATTATCTTTTATTTATATGGCGCCACAAGGGTTCTGCAGCGCCCAATTACAGAGTACAGTACATAGACAAATAATCAAAACAGTTGAAGACAATATAGGACAAGTACAGGGTATATAAACAGCTACATCAGCAGATGACACTGGAATAAGTATCAGGTGGCAGATACCGCAGGATTTGGTGAAGTTGAGGATTATTAAAGTAAGAAAAGGATAAGCACATGAGGGAAGAGGGCCCTGCTCGTGAGAGCTTACATTCTGAAGGGATGTAATTTCTCTGTAGGGAAATACATTCAGAGAGTTCCCCAGAAAGAAGCCATATGTTATTATAACCTGCAGTATGTACTAATGCATTATAATGTTTCCTAGGGTGGAGCTGGATTCCCAGGAGCTCGTGGTTTACCCGGTCCTCCAGGATCCAGTGTGAGTAAACCTATATACACCTCACCTTGTTTGCTTTATTAAATGTTTGTCATTTCACCATTTTTCACAATTATAATAAAGATGGAAATAAGTTAATCGGTTAAAAAAACATTCTGTTCACATGCAAAAACTTACATACATGGAGCAAATGCAGGATTTCTACAACGAGGGTTCCACATGCTACAGTCTGCAGTATATATAATACATCAGACATACTGTATACAGGACCAGCCATACATAGTGCAGTGTAATACATCAGACATATACAGGACCAGCGATCACAGTAACCCGGTATATGAGGCAGTAGGGCCAGCCCGCTTTAGCTGAATAGTATTTTTTACAGACGCGGGCCCTTTTCCACAATCCAGACCCCCTGCTGTGCAGAGTATTGGAGGTTGAGGGAGCGACAGAAGAACCTAGAACCGTCCTTGGACATATATGCACCATTGGTGTCCTTATGCACTGCATAGTGTATGCTAAACAGCAATGACAATCAACACTACAAATGGTCTATTGCAGTGCTTATTAAACTAAGGGGGGGATTCAGAGGTGACTACATAGAAACCAGTGGTTTATGCCTGTGCATGTATCCCAGTAGCTACCACCAGGGGGTGCAGCTTGCAATTGCATGGAGATAGGCAGCTACAAACTCCTATGGTCCAGCCAAAAATCCACAATAGTGCACCTTCGTACGCACATTGGCAGATTTGCACTGTGGTCAGTGCGCATCTCAATAGGACACTCACTGGGCGTGGCATTAACATACAGGCGCAGGAGTGGCTGCAATTAAAGTCACAGCCACTCCTCTACTGTGACCACATCTGAAAGACCCCATAACTCCTCAAGGAAACATCCAAACATTTTTTTTTCCAGATCTCCTAGTTGGTGCACAAATATATTCATAAGCTGACATATATTAAAAGATCTGGGCTACTGGAAACCCCCCATATGTTTGTCATAACAGTGGTAAATTAGTTAAAAGTCACTCTTAGCACCTGCAATTACACGCCAATGATTTTTCATTATAATGCTTCATTATATCCCAGCAACGCACCCTGTAAATGCCTGTCAGTTGATATAAGCATGTGAACCTTATATTTCACTTGTTATATATTACATACTTTTGAAAGTATTGAATAAATCTACGTTATTCTGTTCCACAGTATGAAACAATGTAATAAATGTCACTTTTTGTTTTCCTAAATGACAGGGGAATTCAGGCGCCGCAGGTCCTCCCGGTCCCGCAGGAAAAGTTGGTCCTCCTGGTCCATCTGGCAGTGCTGGTGCTCCTGGTAATGTTGGTTCTGCAGGACCAAAGGGTGAACCTGGTCTTCCAGGTCCAGGCGGCCTGCCCGGCAGTCGTGGAGAACCGGTTAGTGATCCTAGAATTTATTTTGCCCAAACCCGGAAAGTAGTCATGAAACATAATTTTTTTTAAATATATGTGTACAACGTATTCTCTTATTTTAAACTTGTATTTTCCGTTTATGCGAAGAAAATGCCATAATGCCATAGCATTATAATAATGTGAGATAATATGTATTGTTTGCATTGTAAAGTCTGGGGCTGCATTATTTGAAATTTGTACGTGGTCCACCAACAGTGCACCAACAATGGACTGAATTATAAATCAGTCAATGACAAAGTATATTAAGACGTAATAGATAAGTTTGCCTGTTTATAATAATACATCTACAGTAGGATCCGAAATGACATTTGTTACATTTTTTGCAATTATGTTACAGGGTACTCCAGGTCCTAGTGGTCTTAGTGGAACTCCCGGCTCTCGTGGTATCGTAGGTTTGCCTGGCATGCAAGGTCCTTCAGGGGCCAGAGGCCCTCCTGGAACACCGGTATGACATCTCAATCTTCCTATAATCATCCAAAGCTAAATACTAAATTCATGTCACAGAAAGTTAGTTCCCTTTTGTTTGGTTGTTTTAATTGGTTTTAATTAGCATTATGTTTATAAACTGTAATCTGTAAGTTTTGTTAAAAGTAATTTGTGCTTCGTACATCCCCATCCATTTAGTCTAGAGTAAACATCTATGTGACTGTCATTTATTATTTTGTGCACATATTGTAAGTGTTTATGTTGTTCTTGAACATTAGGGTACATCTGGTGAAAAGGGAGAGAAAGGGCCTTCCGGTGAACGCGGTCAACCAGGTACACCGGGTCGCGACGGCTCTAATGGTGTATCCGGAGAGAGTGGGCGAGATGTAAGTAAATGAAAATGAAACAACCAACTCAACTTTTTCATTATGATTCTAATTTATTTATGTAGTGCCAACAAATTCTGTAGTGCTTTACTCTACATTTGGTAATTATAGAGTGAAGTCTCCACTGGGATAAAACCTAACCTTAATTCAATTCAATTCAATGGGCGGGATTCTAATCTTGCAGCTTCCCTCCCGCCCCCATCGCACCTACCGGCAGTATGCAAATGTTACTGCCGATGGGTGCGATATCAGCATTTCAGCTCGCCGCCCCAGGGGTGGTGAGCTGAAATGCGCAAAAAGTGACCCATTTGGACGCCCAAACGGAACTTTTCACGATTGCGCCCATGTCTTTAGTCAGGTTTAGCTGCTTTACACGGCTAAACCCGTCTCTTATGGGCGCCATCAGCGCGATAACAGGGGTCATTAGAATATCGCCCTGCGATCTCCCGTCTAAACATTTGAATCCTGTCCAAATAGTTTATTGTCACTAGAACATAAAAAAATGCATAAGTGAAATTAAAATGCAATACACTCACGACTCCAATAATTATTAAAATACAAAAATGTTAAGAATTTAAACTATCAATAACAATTAAATAATTGCACTTAAGTTTTATGTAACTTGTCCTGTGCTGCTTAGTAAAAACAACCGAAATATAAACGTGCAATGAAAATGAAAAAGAGAATAACACGACGCGTTTCTCTATCCTCGATCACATTAAACTCAACAAAGTTTAAATGGGAAACATTTTATCTGCAAAGTCCTCGAAAAAGTTTCACCCCCTGAGTCCCTGCAACCCACAGTAAACCAAGCAGGTATAAAAGCCTGATGCCTCCTAACTGAAACAAGGTTTGGCGTTATACCTGCAAGTATAATAACTGATTAAGAGTAGCAATAAATCCATATAGGAAAATAGTATGAGATGAGATATCTAGTAAATATACCAGCACCAATATGCAGCAACTCCTAATACAGGGTTACTATTGGACAATACAGGCCGACTCAACACGTGGTGCTCCACTGTAAGCATCAAACACGTAGACATGACCTTACATTGATATACAGTTATACGCAGCTGTTACTGTATCAGTCATATAATAAAGAACAATGGCATAAGGAAGTGATAAACCAGTGATATGTGCAAGGTGATAAAGGCACCAGCCAATCAGCTCCAATATGTAAATTAACAGTTAGGATCTGATTGGCTGCTGCCTTTATCACCTCCTTATGCCTTCTCCAGGTTAATACATCTGCACCATTGTGTTTCTGGGTAGAATAGGGTACATTTGGACTATGATAGAAGCTCATGGTTTTAAATAGGGTATGATTCAACAAGGGATAACTTATATACATCTTACAATTTATTTGTATACTACCACCATATTACACAGCGTTTCTCTAATGGAGAACATCAAAACTTTCACATCAGTCCCTGTAACACCCACAGGAACCAGGGGAGAACATATAAACTCTACATATTCGCTGCTGGTCAGTATCCAACACATCGTTGGCCCCAGCAGTGCAAGGCAGCAAGCCTAACAAGAAATAGAAATACAATTTGTTATAACGTACCTATTAAGATTAACTAAATTCCATCCTTTAAATCAGGGAAATCCTGGCACCGATGGTCAGCCTGGACGCGACGGATCCCCCGGACCTAAGGTAAGAATCCAGCTGTCACCAACACCATCCTCTGTTACCCTTTATCCGTATTTGTGGTTGTAATATTTATGTGTAACTTTGTCTTTTAAACAGGGCGATCGCGGAGAAAACGGAAACGCTGGAAATCCTGGTCCTCAAGGTCACCCCGGTGCTCCAGGCACCGCCGGAGCTGCTGGCAAATCAGGGGATAGAGGAGAGACTGTAAGTTGTAGTTCTGTACTACTAGGCTCAGCATGCATAAAGCTGTGCAGCCATGGCAACAGTCATCTCTAGGTCGCTGTATGGAACAAATGTTTCACCTACTCATTAGATATCAATTCCCAATAGTGCGACTTCTGGAGGCGCTGCGCACCTTAGTGGCAAAAATCATACGTGAAAATGTGCTCCAATACTTGCTCTCGTAAATGGAATATTGACAAATTCCACAGGGGCAGATGTATCAAGCTTTGGAGAAGTTACCCAAAGCACCTACATCAGCTTCTGTCATTTATCTAATACGGTCCGTGAAATGGCAGTTAGCAGCTGATTTGTTGCTCTAGGCAACTTCTCCAGTTTATTCCTCTCCGAGGCTTGATACATCTCCCCCTCAGTAGCACAGATTACAAGCTGTAGAATGTTACAGTTACACTCTTGTAGCTCGGACAAACTGGGGGGGGGGGGGGGGATCAAGGATGTAAGTTACCTATGGCCAATAACGGGCAACCCAACAATATGATGGTGCAGTACGGTACGTGAAAACAATTGCAGGTAAACGTTCGGTATATAATGGTAGCCTTTGTCTCTTCATCTGTTAGCTGTCGCTCATTCAGAGTAGTTGTGGCCAACTGATGGTGTGGCTCCTTCCGTGATCCCCACACTGCTCCTTATTCAGCTTTCTTCATTAATTATGGGCCTGTTTTAGGGTTAGACAAAAGTCCATTTACGCCATGTGAAAATTGGATGTATTGTATCCCATGCGCACAACTTTTGAATTTTACCTGCGCCGTTCATGTGTGATGATGATAACCTCTTACAGTGCATACCATAGGCTGGTGAAAGTTTCCAAGGTGACCATGACTGTTGGGTTTTGTTTTTTGCAAAAGTACCTATGTATGCGCTAAATTTCGTGCTGCGTCTAACTTAAGACTGGAGATGAGCGGGTTTGGTTTTACTCGGTTTTACTGGGTTCTCAAAACGCCATCTTATTGGCTCACGGATGTAATGTGTTTTGGATAGCCAATATGAAAAATCGGGATAAAACCAAACTGGCGTTAATTCTGTCGTTACATCCGAACCCGCTCATCTCCACTTAAGACCCACCGGCGTAACTATACATATACATTGTGGCGGGTATATAAAAACTACCTTCTATGAACTACAAACTGGCCCTGTGTAGCCATTGAGCATAATATAGTGAACATTCTGTACTGTAGGTGGACTAAATCAGACCTGATCGCTCGCCAGCGTTTTTTGCAGCGCTGCAATCAGGTCAGAACTGAGCATGAGTATGCACCGCAGTGCGCAGTTGCGTCGCACAGGTACAAAGCGGATCGCCGCTCAGCGATGGGTTTGTGTCAAGAATCCATTCGCATGGGCGATCGCAAGGAGATTGACAGGAAGAGGGCGTTTGTGGGTGGCAACTGACCATTTTCTTGGAGTGGCTGGAAAAACATAGGCGTGTGCATGCGTTTGCAGGGAGGGTTCCTGACGTCAATTCCGGTCCCGGACAGGCTGATGTGATCGCAGCGGCTGAGTAAGTCCTGGGCTGCGCAGAGGCTGCACAAGATCTGTTCGTACAGCTCTGCTACACATACGTTCGCACACTTGCAAAACGAAAATACACTCCCCTATGGGCGGCGACTATCTGTTTGCAGCAGTGCAAAAATCACCTGCTAGCGACCGATCAGGTCTGAATTAGTCCCCTAGTCTTTCAAAGAGATAATCCAATGGATCTACATACAATAGGACATATAGTTTATTGCCCAGCATTAATTTCAAATCCAGTCCTATGAAAATTATAACACTTTACATTATTCTTTATTTTCTATATCTATTTAGGGTCCTTCTGGTCCTGCCGGTCCTTCTGGTCCTGCTGGTGCACGTGGTGCTCCTGTAAGTTGTTTCTTAAGCATTTATTTAATAAAACAAATACAGTATAATATGGCATACATGTCTGTATAAAATTACATATGACATAATATACCATAAAGATGGATAAGAAAGGATTTACATTACTTTAATACATAAAAATAAATATTTTTTCTTAGGGTGTCCAAGGCGCACGTGGTGACAAGGGTGAAGCCGGTGAACGCGGTACCAATGGAATTAAAGGCCATCGCGGATTTCCTGGAAACCCCGGTTTGCCTGGTCCTCCTGTAAGTGTATGCAGAAATAACATCATTGTGTTTTTGTTATCATGACTTCCTTATTTTGTCCCAATAGAGAGCAAAACTTTAATTACAGTAAAAGAAATTCCTGCGCTTCTCAGCACAAATAATGAAATAATAATTAAATGAGATCTCAGAGTTGTCATAGGAAACAATATATTTATTATAACATAAACATAGAAAAAATATAAACTCGCCCAGATCTCTACCTGAAAATAGACTAACTACTGTGGCGCATACCTTTGTGATCCTGCTGATAATATATTAAGAAGCCCATTATTTTTTAGCACAGTCTAAATGCATATTTGGAATCAGTACAGGAGATAGTGGGGATGTATGGCAAACTTTAGGACTCCAGCAGAATCTTCTCATGTAACCGTAGTCCCTCTGAAAGATTTGGAATAAATTCCGAATGCTTGGTAAATGCCAGGTTTTCTATGTGATCCCAGGATGACATATGTGATCCTTAAAGAGATCTGTTACCTTTAAGTAGAATTGCTACAAAGTGTCCAGTATTCAAAACTCATCTGTACTAACGCGTTTCATTGCTATCAGAACCTTTATTAAAGGGTAAATGGGAGCTAGGAAAACTAAATTTAATTAACCCACTTCTAGTGGTGTCTCACCCCAAAAAAAGAATACCCAGTAGAACATCCATGGCCAAACTTATCAAACATGTAGTCTTTCCATTGCTCTAAGTCAGGGGTTCTCAAATCCGGTCCTCAGGACCCCACACAGTGCATGTTTTGCAGGTAACCCAGCAGGCGCACAGGTGTATTAATTACTCACAGACCCATTTTAAAAGGTCCACAGGTGGAGCTAATTATTTCACTTGCGATTCTGTGAGGAGACCTGCAAAACATGCACTGTGTGGGGTCCTGAGGACCGAGTTTGAGAACCTGTGCTCTAAGTCAATAAAACAAGCATATTTCAAAAAAACACCATAACAAAAAAATACTGTACTATGGACTATTGTATGTACTGTCATACAATACATGTGTTTATTACATTATGGCTGTTTAACTCGCTGTATGATCATCTCTCAGTAGGTTTTATATTCAGTTTCCATCTATTATATGATTATTTAATAGATAATTCACCAAAAAGTTCCTTGAAAACCCCAAAATATGTCACTCAAGTAGTAAGTTGATATTTTAATTTAAATAAATATGGTATAGCTCAGTGGGTCCCAAACTTTTTTGAATCACGGCACCCTAGGTATCAGCATTTTTTTCATGGCACCCTTAAGCCAAAATTTTCTTATTGAGAAATTTAGAGATTAAAATATTAAATTAAGTAAATTGTGTTTATATGTCCTCCTTCAGTTCAGTTGAGTGGTGAAAGACAATATTTATTTCTGTTTGTCCACATATTTTATGATTGGCATTACATTGACCATAATAATCTGAATTGGTCCTGGACCACCAATCCAAGGCACCCCTGCAAGTACCCCGAGGCACACCAGGGTGCCAAGGCACACAGTTTGAGGACCATTGGTATAGCTAACAGTATACAAGAGATGTTGTACCTTTGTAATAATCCCATATCTGTATGTGATTATATTGACTGTGCCTCATTAATTAAAACATTGCACTTCATCTTAGGGTTCTTCTGGAGAGCAAGGTACTGCTGGATCTCCTGGTCCTCAAGGTCCTAGGGTGAGTATACCGTTGTCCTAAGCAAATTGTTGCAAATATTTTCTTATGCTTGAGTAAGGGCTGAGCAATTAATATATTTTTATTTTAGGGTCCATCAGGCAGCAATGGTTTACCCGGTAAAGATGGAACTAGCGGATACCCAGGACCACTTGGACCCCCAGGTCCCCGTGGCACCAGAGGAGAAACTGGTCCAGAGGTGAGAATAAGACTTTTAGTATGATTAGTGATTTTGTGGTTTCACTTGTGAAAATGGCAGGAATATGGTCTTAATCATAGACATAGTTATTATGTATGTGGGATACACAGTGGATGCTGGGGACCCCGCACCTGCAGCCAGAGCAGTGTCACCAATGGCATGACAAGGGGGTCCCTCCGTCTATTTATTGTTCAGCGGCGCCGTCTTCCCAGCGATATTTTTTAAAAATGGCGCCACTCAGTGAAAACAAAAAATCTGTCTCTGTGCCTCCACCGTTCCCCGAATATCACTGGCAAGGAGGTACAAAGGGAAGGCCAGCTACACAGAAGAGGGGGCTGAAATTAAAATGCAATTACGCGGATGTGCTGAGTCCACCACATCGGAAGATGAGCCCTACGCTGAATCAGCGGCATGTGTGCCTGTTTAACATCAGTATAATTGCTATTGTTAGGTTCCTGGTGCTCAGAACAAGGGAGATGTTCATGAAGTGAGTCCAGAGCACCAGGACGTAACGCTGGGAAAGGGGAATGGAAAGGGAATAGCCCCTGGCGCCCTAACTCTGTTGTCTCACCCGTGCTGTCAGAAATCCCTTGCGAGACTATGGTTTCTTGAGCCCCTGGCAGCCACGTTTGAAAGGCGGATTATGTCTGCCCAACTCCGGTGCCCCCCCGGTCTTAGTGAGAGACAAAGGGAAATCCGAGACAGGATGATAACAAGAGGCCCTCTAGCTAAGCAAACAGGCCAGGGGCTACAAGCTAACTAAAAACCTAAAGTATGTGCGGAGAAACCGCCGAAGGAAAATAACAACAAAGGAAATGCTGATCACACGCCGACACAATACCCTTGTGTACCGGCGGTGACAGCACAAGCAGAACCCTCTGCAAAACACCAGGGACAGAAACAATAATGAAATATAGCAGCCTAGGCCAACGGACGCGGCAGTGCCGCTACTCACGGAACCGGTACGAATACTGGCAAACGGACAGGAACCCTCAATGATGCCGACACACACTCTCAGAACTGGAGGACAGGCAGAATCCCAAACGACAGACCGGTGGATCCCAGGAAACCAGGAACGTGACCAAGGATAGGCAAAGCCACTGGACCTCAGGGCAGGAACGCCTAACAGCAGGACACGGGATCAGACACAGGAATCGACACAGGGACTGACACCGGAATCGACACAGGAAGCAGCTAGTCAGACATTGCTATACAGGAGCTCAGGGACTGGCAGGAACCAGGTCAGACTTCAAGCAGACTGAAAACCAAGAAATATCACCAGCATCTGCGAACTGCAATCAGCCAGCATATAACAGAGAGGCCTAATTAATAATCCAGTGCAGCTGGCCTATTGCATGACTCCAAGCTGACAAGATGCAATTAGCAGCCAGATGAGGCTGAACACATGGGAACAAGCTGCAATTGCACAGACTCACCAGCGGCAGCAGACAAGAGCATTCTAAAACAGAGCAACAGGAAATCCTGGCATGCAAGATAACTTTATAAACATAATATAGGAATGAACCACTACCTGTGGTTCATAACAGTATCCCCTCCTTAAGGGTGGGCTCCGAGCACCCCATGACACCCACGGGGAACATAAACAGAAGTATAACGTAAAATACATAACAAAAATGCAAAACAGGAATGAGCCACAGCCGTGGCTCATAACATTACCCCCCCCCCCCTTGAGGAGGGGTCAAAAGACCCCAAAATTCAGACTATCCAGAACAAGGGATAAAAAAAAAAAAAACCTGACACACTGGTCTAGCAGACAAGAAAACAAAATCAAGCTGTAGCAACAACTTGTAACAGTGCCCTCCCCCTAACGGTGGCCACAGGACACAAGACAAGGAGAAAAAAAAAATCTCTTTTTTTTTTTTTTTTTTAAATCAAGGCAAGAGTCCAAAAAATTATTTCTTTTTCTTCTTCTTCTTCTTATTCTTTTTACAAAGCTCTTTAGGTCTGACCAAGGTAATTCCCCAAACATTGTCTGAACTGATGGTACCACCCAGCAAGGCTGCGTTCAAATCAGAGACAGGTTTCTTACCCTTGGGAGCTGAACTTTCTGGCAAAGTACTATTAGAAGAAGAAGTCAGAAAAGCACATCCTGCAGTCAAAACAACGGGCTTGGACTCTTGTGCCGAGTTTACAGTATTTGGTGGACTCTCAGCAGACAAGACGGGTGACTTAGAGGAACCTGAACCAATTTCTTTGGAACCATATCTTTTAATAATTGCATCACAGAATGCTAGGGGATCCTGAAGAATGGGATCTTCAGCTTTCATTAGGCTGGTCGCCCACTCAAAAGGCTCTCCTCTAAAAGAATAAATCAGATAGAGCCCAAGGTTTTCTGAAGTGACGCCCAGAAATGGTCTAGACAACATAATAGTGTAATAGTGTTTGAAAAGCGCCTGAAATTGGGCTAAGTCCCCATCAAAGGTTATGGATGTTGAGATATCAGAGTCAGGATCTGTTTCCTTCTCATCTGACTGACTGGAGTGCTTTGCTAGGACCTGGTCACTATTGACCTTACTCGAGGCTGAGACTCTCTGAACCCCACCCGGGGCAGTTGCTTTCTGAACCCCACCTGGGGCTGAGACTTTCTGAACCCCACCCGGGGCTGAGACTTTCTGAACCCCACCCGGGGCAGTGACTTTCTGAACCCCACCCGGGGCAGTGACTTTCTGAACCCCACCCGGGGCAGTGGCCTCCGGGAACCCCGCTGGGGCAGTGGCCTCCGGGAACCCCGCTGGGGCAGTGGCCTCCGGGAACCCCGCTGGGGCAGTGGCCTCCGGGAACCCCGCTGGGGCAGTGGCCTCCGGGAACCCCGCTGGGGCAGTGGCCTTCGGGAACCCCGCTGGGGCAGTGGCCTCGGATTCTTTTACTGGGACCGAGCCGTTGGCCTCCCTGACTGGGATCGGGCCATCGGCCTCCCTCTCTGAGTCGATAATTATCGAAAGTTCTCCCGGGACTATGACTTCCGGGACTTTTGCTGAAGTAATAACGTTCAGATCCTCCACTAATGCTATGCTTCTTAAGTTCTTTCTTGGGGAAGCGACTTCTAGACCCTTCTTTGGGGCTGCGCCTCTCGAGACCCCACTTGGGGATATTACTTCAAAGATCCCTTCTGGGGTTTTGCTTCTCGAGTTCCCTTCAAGAACTATGGTTTTAGATACCCTATCTGGGGTTGTGATCCTCAAGTCCCTACCTGGGGTAACAGCTTCTGAGACCCCTTCTGGTATGGACACCTGAACTACAATATTTGATGTCCCTCTATAAGCTTGGGCATCGGGTACCGCACCAGCACTCTGGGCATCGGGTACCGCACCAGCACTCTGGGCATCGGGTACCGCACCAGCACTCTGGGCATCGGGTACCGCACCAGCACTCTGGGCATCGGGTACCGCACCAGCACTCTGGGCATCGGGTACCGCACCAGCACTCTGGGCATCGGGTACCGCTCCAGGGGCTTGCAACTCTGCTTCAACAGGAACCTCAAGAGAGGAGAGAAACATTCTCTTTTGATTCCTGAATCTATAATGGGGCTCCCTTGCCCAAGGACCCCAATTATAGGACAGAGAGCTTTTTAGTATGGGTTGTGTGACAAGTACCTCTGCCACAGTAGAGACAGGAGTAGATCTTGTATCCTGACTCGACTTGGCCAGAGGTCAAGACTCGTCACCACACTTCGGCTTGCGCAACTCACAGGTCTGCAGATAGTGGCCTAAACTCCCACAATATAGGCATAAGTTTAAGTTTCTGCGACGCAGACGCTCCTCTTCTGAGAGCCTGGGCCGCAGAAAACTTTTAAATCTTTTCTCTTCAATTAAACCAGAGGGTTCTCTTGTCACCATACTGTGAACTAGAGTCTCTTTAGAGATAGATGTACTCTCAACGACTTCTGGCAAGATGAGCAAGATTTTAGTCAGAAGGTTTTGCAGTTGCTTTAGGGATAGCTGCAAAACTTCTAGTAGCTCTGGTCTCAAAGCACTGAATGCAGAGTTCAGGGCTGCGAGAGATGCCTGCAGGGCTTGCATAGTAGACATAGGAGGATTTAAGACTAGACAAGGCAAGACTAGACAAGGCAAGACAAGACAAGACAAGGCAAGACAAGACTAGACAAGGCTAAAATTTTTGCTAAACAAAACAAGACTTTTTTTTTTTTTTAACACCGGACTGGATTCCTAAACGCCGGACTGGATCTCTAAACACCGGACTGGATCTCTAAACACCGGACTGGATCTCTAAACACCGGACTGGATTCTGCACACTGAATTCTAGACAAGACTGGATTCTAAACACCGGATTGGATTCTAGACTAGACACTGGACTGGGCCAAAAAAGAAAAAAAAGTTTTATTTCTTTTTTGTGGTATGGCTGGTGATAATGTTAGGTTCCTGGTGCTCAGAACAAGGGAGATGTTCATGAAGTGAGTCCAGAGCACCAGGACGTAACGCTGGGAAAGGGGAATGGAAAGGGAATAGCCCCTGGCGCCCTAACTCTGTTGTCTCACCCGTGCTGTCAGAAATCCCTTGCGAGACTATGGTTTCTTGAGCCCCTGGCAGCCACGTTTGAAAGGCGGATTATGTCTGCCCAACTCCGGTGCCCCCGGTCTTAGTGAGAGACAAAGGGAAATCCGAGACAGGATGATAACAAGAGGCCCTCTAGCTAAGCAAACAGGCCAGGGGCTACAAGCTAACTAAAAACCTAAAGTATGTGCGGAGAAACCGCCGAAGGAAAATAACAACAAAGGAAATGCTGATCACACGCCGACACAATACCCTTGTGTACCGGCGGTGACAGCACAAGCAGAACCCTCTGCAAAACACCAGGGACAGAAACAATAATGAAATATAGCAGCCTAGGCCAACGGACGCGGCAGTGCCGCTACTCACGGAACCGGTACGAATACTGGCAAACGGACAGGAACCCTCAATGATGCCGACACACACTCTCAGAACTGGAGGACAGGCAGAATCCCAAAAGACAGACCGGTGGATCCCAGGAAACCAGGAACGTGACCAAGGATAGGCAAAGCCACTGGACCTCAGGGCAGGAACGCCTAACAGCAGGACACGGGATCAGACACAGGAATCGACACAGGGACTGACACCGGAATCGACACAGGAAGCAGCTAGTCAGACACTGCTATACAGGAGCTCAGGGACTGGCAGGAACCAGGTCAGACTTCAAGCAGACTGAAAACCAAGAAATATCACCAGCATCTGCGAACTGCAATCAGCCAGCATATAACAGAGAGGCCTAATTAATAATCCAGTGCAGCTGGCCTATTGCATGACTCCAAGCTGACAAGATGCAATTAGCAGCCAGATGAGGCTGAACACATGGGAACAAGCTGCAATTGCACAGACTCACCAGCGGCAGCAGACAAGAGCATTCTAAAACAGAGCAACAGGAAATCCTGGCATGCAAGATAACTTTATAAACATAATATAGGAATGAACCACTACCTGTGGTTCATAACAGTATCCCCTCCTTAAGGGTGAGCTCCGAGCACCCCATGACACCCACGGGGAACATAAACAGAAGTATAACATAAAATACATAACAAAAATGCAAAACAGGAATGAGCCACAGCCGTGGCTCATAACAGCTATAAGTGTGGGTTTATAGAAGTGGAGGTGTTGCTCATAGCAACCAGTCAGATTCTAGCTATTATCTTCTAAAAGGTGCTAGATAAATATATAGAATAATTGGTTGCTACGGGTAATATCTCCACTTCTATAAACCCGCGCTTTAGTAAATATACCCCCAGGAGTAACTAAGGCTCAGAGATGTGACTTGATAGTGTTAGCAGTAAAGTCGCAGTAACTAATTTGTACACATTAAATACACACAGTGAATACTATAATGATGAGCCATATACATAGTATAGTGTCTGGACAGTGTTAATAAGTAGGAAGTTGCATTTGTCATGTAAAATAAAATTAAACACAAATGCAAAATAACAGTACATATATAATTCAGTTACCGTAGGTACAAACTTCTTCCTCTTTTATAAATTAAATGGAATATTTTGCCGCTGTCTGCATGCAAATATAAATTGCTGTAAGTAGATGGTTGTGACCTAATATAGTAGAGATGGGGTTCCATCATGTACTTTGTCTAGGGGTCAGGTGCCTCGCGGCCGTCTGCGTCCTGACAGGCAGATACGGGTTTGTGACCAGGTCTTGCTCAGCTGGCTGTACACGCCCATACAGTTTTTACCCTTCCGCTTCTCACCCCCTCTTTAGCCCTCTAAGCATTGGGGGTCATATACATAAAGTGTGATTGAGTCTTTATACGGACACAATGCTTTCTGTGCAGAAATTCTTATTTTTGCCAAAAATTTATATTAATTGGACCTTTTTTCATAGGGCTCAAATGGGCAACCTGGACCTCCAGGACAACCAGGTCCCCCTGGTCCACCCGGTTCTTGTTGTGAAGAAGGTGCTCGTGGACAACTTGGTATGGGTGAGAAAGGACCGGCAATGCCCTATTATGGTGACCAAGCATCCGATACCACTAGTACTGCTGAGATTATGACTTCCCTGAAATCAATCAATAGCCAGATAGAAAACATTATCAGCCCGGACGGCTCAAGAAAGAACCCAGCGCGTAACTGCCGGGACCTCAAGTTTTGCCGGCCAGAGTTGAAGAGCGGTGAGTACGAGAGCTGAAAGCTCCTCGTGATCTTGACATCTGTTTTTGGTTTTAGAATTCACCAGTAACGATTGCTTGGCACGTATGGTTTTGGTACTAGCGTTTTATTCCATGATCATTTGATTGACAATGGTAATTCTGTATCATTCTTCCAAAGACCTTAGGGGAACATGATGGAGATGTATCAAACTTTGGCAAGAGATAAATTGTAGTAGTTGCCCTAAGCAACCAGTTGGCTACTAACTCATTTTTCTAGCACAGTCCAAAATGACAGTTTGAAGCATCTCCAAAACTTGGTGCAGATAGAAGATGTGGTGGTGGTGGGGGGGGGGGGGGGGGGTAAGCTCTGCCAACTGAAGAGTTTATTGCTACTAGATGCACAGATGAGTGTAACATACTGTAGCCACCCAGTATATGTTTTATTTTTTATTCAATACAAAGGGGGTATTGTATCGAACCTTGGTGAGAGATATATGGGGGAGAGATAAAGCACCACACCAGCCAACCAGCTCCTGTTGCACGCTGTGTTTGAAAAATGACACGAGCTGATTGGTTGGTACTTTATCTCTCTGCCCTTTACCTCTATCCATGGTTTGATATGTTTTCCCCAAACCATTGCACCTGTCTCTTATAAAAGCCCCAGATCTTTAATTCGTTCTTCCAGTATACAATTATGGAGTTTTTTTTTCTTTCATGTTGTTTTTGTTTGTAGGAGAATATTGGATCGATCCAAACCAAGGTTGCAGAATGGATGCCATTAGAGTGTTCTGCAACATGGAGACTGGAGAAACGTGTATAAATGCCAACCCCAGCATTGTCCCACAAAGGAAATGGTACAGCAGCGAGCGAAGTGATAAGAAACACGTTTGGTTTGGCGATTCCATGAGTGGTGGCTTCCAGGTAAGACTAAGCATTTGGTTTTCCCTGTCAGCGATTGATAGCCAAGTCATTTTTATGACCCCTAAGTTTATTGTATCTTAAGGTAGACAAATAGCTCCCTTTTCTACAAAAAATTGACAGAAAAATTAAATGGAGTAGGGATGGCCATTGACCATCAATGATTTGAAATCATTGATGGTCTATAACCAATGTTAAATACTTTTACAATCGATGGGGGGGACCAGATTGTCCAGATGGTGAAAGTATTTTTTGTTCTCCATGTGTTGGGTCACAGAGCTTAGCTTCACCCATGACACCCACAAAGCCCACGCCCCTGGGCTTTGATCGGCCCAGAGGTCTTTTAACACTAATT
Organism: Pseudophryne corroboree; assembly: GCF_028390025.1. NCBI lineage: Eukaryota > Metazoa > Chordata > Amphibia > Anura > Myobatrachidae > Pseudophryne > Pseudophryne corroboree. The sequence goes on from NC_086450.1 coordinate 21,897,771, forward strand.
CAGGGGTGGCCATCGGTAGGTAAAGCCATCAATGGTTTTCCTACAGATGGTTTTCCGAGATTATCCATCCATGTTGCCATCGATAGTGACCATTGATGGATTACCCACCGATGGCATTTCCTAGAATGGAGATACTTAATAATATTGCAAGATGTTGTAAACAGCGCTTCGTACAATCACCAAGCTTTATAGCAGTTTGGCGCTAGGACCATCCCCAAACCTTTTATAGCAGTCTACAAGGCAAACACAGATATGTTTCACATTACGGTGAACTCTTGCGGTTACTGTTCTGAGATTTGATTTGAACAATTACCGTCTCTAACTTCCAGTTCAGCTACGGAGATCCAGAGCTCCCAGAAGATGTTACTGATGTGCAGATGGCGTTCCTCAGAATCCTGTCCAGCAGAGGCTATCAGAACATCACCTACCACTGCAAAAACAGCATCGCCTACATGGATGGGGAGAATGGAAATGTGAAGAAGGCTCTAAAATTGATGAGCTCCACCGAAAGTGAGCTCAAGGCCGAAGGAAATAGCAAATTTGCATACACAGTTTTGGAAGATGGTTGCACAGTAAGTATATCACAAATTGCTAAGTTTTCTTATTTCGCTGATAAATATTACAAGAGTATATATGTGTATATAGCCAGATTCAGAGGTGGATGCCGTTGCAGCCACAACTTTTGCCGCAGTGCGAATGCATCGGTATGCTAATGCTGCCGATGAAGGGCTTCCTATTGGGACACCCACTGGCTGTGGCCTTTGTATGCGCAAAGATGCACCGGCGATCGGACCATCACTATGGACATTGCACCAACACTATGAAGGTGCCTTCAGAACATGGCTGCCTGGGTCAGTACGACTGTGTCTTTGCACACCCGCATCTGGCTAGCCGCCACTTCATGACCCCTCCATAAGCCCTTTGAAATTGCATGGATCAGTGTGTAATTTCAGTTTGGCCTGTTTCAGAGATGTATGTAAAAGCAATGTGCACACACATCTCAGAGGAGACCTGCGCATATGCAGATCTGGGGCATGCGATTTCATTCCTATAGCAACATGGAGTCAATTAGGCATATTCAGTTAATTACTGCACGGTGCTGGGAAATTCTTTGCAATTAAATTAGGGATTGTCGCATGGAAAGTCACTGATTTTGTGTAAATTGTGGAATCAGTGTATTTTCACTTGGCATGATCATCCAATTGTGCCCTTTTCTCATAGACTTTTCCTGGCAGTTCCAGAAGCTGCAATAGAAAGTACATCTGTGGGGATTCAGGAACGGGTGAATCCCAACTAATCCCCACTAGTACGATTGCGATGGTCTTGTAATGAATGTCTGTATGTGATAGGGTTGTAGACAAGACAATCATCTGTACGAAATGATTGTGGCTTCTAGATTCTGCACTTGAAATTTATAATCTACACTTTTTGTATCTATTGCCTTTTTTTGTTTCTTTTTGGTTTGCATTACCATCTTACAGATATTTTTGAGGTGAAACGATCTTTGGCATATCTTTGTCCTCGATGGCCATTTCCACAAACAACGTTAGGGGTGCCTCTGAATTAAATGCATTAGATAATTGACACAAAAATGGAAAAGAACGTTTTCATCCTTTTGCTTCATATAACAAATGTCGTCCTAGTTTTTATCTTGTTTCACTGATCTTTTTCGAATTGTCCATTTGCAGAAGCACACAGGAGAATGGGGTCGGACAGTATTTGAGTACAGAACGCGCAAGACGATGAGGTTGCCTATTGTCGATATCGCACCTATGGATGTTGGTGGACCAGACCAAGAATTTGGTGTTGAAGTGGGACCTGTATGCTTTTTGTAAATTTAGGATATTGCTTAATTTTAAACCACGGCAAATGATCTGCACTCCATTTCTCTCCCCATTGTAATTTTGTCAGCAAAATAAACTGTGTGCCAGTAATTTATTTTCCAAACAACGTGGAAAAGAAAAAGGGGGGGATCATTGGATGGAGAGGGCTATATTTTTTGCAATAACACAAAACTAAATGCTTTTGCTCTATTTTTTGTACAAATTTTTTTGTATTTTCAGAACATCCGAATGGTGCTATAACGAATAAAAAAAAAAAAGTAGAAATTGAATATTGGAAACACTGTGTAATGTATCTCCTACATTTTTGGCCAATTTCCAAAGCACTGATCTTCTGTCCGTTAAATTCCACCCATCATTCTAACCAAGATGAAGTTCCCACATACAGAAAGAACTTCCATGTCTAAACTACCTCATCATGGCGGAATATGGGGAGAGTTTGATGAGGCAGTAGAGGATGGCAAGTCAACTCTGTACAGCTAATATTTGGCTTCTAATGTAAATTTGCCAATCACGGATGGTATTTTGTATAGAATGTATTGTCAATAATTGATCAATCAAAGACATTTAATGTTGCTAGGTGCTTTCTATACTTTCCTGTCATTGCTGGCCAAGACCACTAAAATAGAAGAGTAGATTACTGATCGGACATCATGGTGCTAAATGCTAATATGTTTCCACTCTAATACTATGTGTCAAAGTAATACTGATGAGTATGAACGAAAGGGAATAAAATAAAAAAAAGTTTCACAACCAAAGAAAAATGTTTGTCTTCTGTTCTCAGTTATTGCCTTCCATCCATGCTCCATCCTAGATGGCGTGTGCCGTTAATTGTATTAGAAGTAGAAGCAGTGTCTAAAATACAGTTACCAGGCATTATCCATTTTTGTAAACATTTTTTCTCTAACGTCCTAAGTGGATGCTGGGGACGTAAGGACCATGGGGAATAGCGGCTCCGCAGGAGACTGGGCACAACTAAAGAAAGCTTTAGGACTACCTGGTGTGCACTGGCTCCTCCCCTTATGACCCTCCTCCAGACCTCAGTTAGAATCTTGTGCCCGGCCGAGCTGGATGCACACTAGGAGGCTCTCCTGAGCTCCTAGAAAGAAAATAATAGTTTAGGTTTTTTATTTTCCGTGAGATCTGCTGGCAACAGACTCACTACTACGAGGGACTAAGGGGAGAAGAAGCTTCTTAGGCTACTGGACACCATTAGCTCCAGAGGGATCGAACACAGGGCCCGACCTCGATCGTCCGGTCCCGAAGCCGCGCCGCCGTCCCCCTTACAGAGCCAGAAGCAAGAAGTTGGTCCGGAAAATCAGCGGCAGAAGACTTCGGTCTTCAACAAGGTAGCGTACAGCACTGCAGCTGTATGCCATTGCTCCTCATGCACACCTCACACTCCGGTCACTGATGGGTGCAGGGCGCTGGGGGGGGGGGGGGGGGCGCCTGAGCAGCAATATAATATACTTTGGCTGGCAAATCTACACCATATATAGTCAGGAAGGCTATATAGGTGTAAAAATATCCCTGCCAGAGATCCAGTAAAAGCGGGAGAAAGTCAGTTAAAATAAGGGCGGGGCTATCTCCCTCAGCACACTGGCGCCATTTTCTCTTCACAGTGCAGCTGGAAGACAGCTCCCCAGGCTCTCCCCTGTAGTTTTCAGGCTCAAAGGGTTAAAAAGAGAGGGGGGGGCACTAAATTTAGGCGCAGTATTACATATATATATAAGCAGCTATAGGGGAAAAATCACTCAGTTATAGTGTTAATCCCTGTGTTATATAGCGCTCTGGTGTGTGCTGGCATACTCTCCCTCTGTCTCCCCAATGGGCTTTTGTGGGGTCCTGTCCTCAGTCAGAGCATTCCCTGTGTGTGTGCGGTGTGTCGGTACGGCTGTGTCGACATGTTTGATGAGGAGGCTTATGTAGAGGCGGAGCAGGTGCCGATAAATGTGATGTGACTCCCTGTGGGGCTGACACCTGAATGGATGGTAATGTGGAAGGAATTACGTGACAGTGTCGACTCTTTACATAAGAGATTTGACGACATAATAGATGTGGGACAGCCGGCGTTCTCAGCTCGTGCCTGCCCATGCGTCTCAAAAGCCATCAGGGGCTCTAAAACGCCCGCTACCTCAGATGGCAGACACAGACGTCGACACGGATACCGACTCCAGTGTCGACGACGAGGAGACTACTGTACATTCCAATAGAGCCACCCGTTATATGATTGCGGCAATGAAAAATGTTTTGCACATTTCTGATGTTACCCCAGGTACCACAAAAAAGGGTATAATGTTTGGGGAGAAAAAACTACCAGTGGTTTTTCCCCCATCTGATGAATTAAATTAAGTGTGTGAAGAAGCATGGGCTTCCCCTGATAAGAAAATGGTAATTTCTAAAAAGTTACTAATGGCGTACCCTTTCCCGCCAGAGGACAGGTTACGCTGGGAGACACCCCCTATGGTGGATAAAGTGCTCACACGACTATCAAAGAAGGTGGCACTGCCGTCTCCGGACACGGCCGCCCTCAAGGAACCTGCCGATAGAAAGCAGGAGGCGATCCTGAAGTCTGTTTATACACACTCAGGCATTATACTGCGACCAGCTATTGCTTCAGCATGGATGTGCAGTGCTGCAGCTGCGTGGTCAGATTCCCTGTCAGAACATATTGATACCTTAGACAGGGACACTATATTGCTAACCATAGAGCATATAAAAGACGCGGTATATGAGAGATGCACAGAGGGATATTTGCCGGCTGGCATCTAGAGTAAATGCAATGTCCATTTCTGCCAGGAGGGGTTTATGGACTCGGCAGTGGACAGGGGATGCAGATTCTAAAAGACACATGGAAGTTTTGCCTTACAAGGGTGAGGAGTCATTTGGGGATGGTCTCTCGGACCTAGTTTCCACAGCAACAGCTGGAAAATCAGCATTTTTACCCCATGTCCCCTCACAACAAAAGAAAGCACCGTATTATCAGGTACAGTCCTTTCGGCCCCAGAAAGGCAAGCGGGTTAAAGGTGCATCCTTTCTGCCCATAGGCAGAGGTAGAGGGAAAAAGCTTCAAAATACAGCCAGTTCCCAGGAACAAAAGTCCTCCCCCGCTTCCGCTAAGTCCACAGCATGACGCTGGGACTCCACAGGCGGAGCCAGGTGCTGTGGGGGCCCGTCTCAAGTGCTTCAGCGATCAGTGAGCTTGCTCACAGGTGGATCCCTGGATTCTACAAGTAGTGTCTCAGGGATACAAGCTGGAATTCGAGACGTCTCCCCCTCGCCGTTTCCTAAAATCTGCCTTGCCAACGTCACCCTTGGACAGGGAGGCTGTGATAGAGGCAATTCACAAGCTGTATTCGCAGCAGGTGATAGTCAAGGTACCCCTCCTTCAACAAGGAAGGGGTTACTATTCCACAATGTTTGTGGTACCGAAACCGGACGGTTCAGTGAGACCCATTTTAAATTTAAAATCTTTGAACACGTATATAAAACGGTTCAAGTTCAAGATGGAATCGCTCAGGGCGGTTATCTCAAGCCTGGAGGAAGGGGATTACATGGTATCACTGGACATCAAGGATGCTTACCTGCATGTCCCCATTTACCCTCCTCACCAGGAGTACCTCAGATTTGTGGTACAGGACTGTCATTACCAATTCCAGACGCTGCCGCTTGGTCTGTCCACGGCACCGAGGGTGTTTACCAAGGTAATGGCCGAAATGATGATACTCCTGCGAAAAAAGGGAGTTATAATTATCCCGTACTTGGACGATCTCCTGATAAAGGCGAGGTCCAAGGAACAGTTGTTGATCGGAGTAGCACTTGCTCGGCAGGTGCTACAACAGCACGGCTGGATCCTGAATATTCCAAAGTCGCAGCTGGTTCCTGCAACACGTCTATTGTCCCTGGGGATGGTTCTGGACACAGAACAGAAAAGGGTGTTTCTCCCGGAGGAGAAGGCCAGGGAGTTGTCATCTCTAGTCAGAGACCTCCTAAGACCAAAACAGTTGTCGGTGCACCACTGCACGCGAGTCCAGGGAAAGATGGTAGCTTCTTACTAAGCAATTCCGTTCGGAAGGTTCCATGCACGGATCTTTCAGTGGGATCTGTTGGACAAGTGGTCAGGATCGCATATTCAGATGCATCAGAGGATAACCCTGTCTGCAAGGACCAGCGTGTCTCTACTGTGGTGGATACAGAGTGCTCATCTTCTGGAGGGCCGCAGATTTGGCATACAGGACTTGGTCCTGGTAACCACGGACGCCAGCCTTCGAGGCTGGGGAGCAGTCACACAGGGAAGAAATTTCTAGGGACTATGGTCAAGCCAGGAAATGTCCCTACACATAAATATTCTGGAACTAAGAGCCATTTACAATGCCCTAAGTCAGGCAAGACCCCTGCTTCAAAGTCAGCCAGTACTGATTCAGTCAGACAACATCACGGCGGTCGCCCATGTAAACCGACAGGGCGGCACGAGAAGCAGGATGGCGATGGCAGAAGCCACGAGTATTCTCCGATGGGCGGAAAATCACGTGTTAGCACTGTCGGCAGTGTTTATTCCGGGAGTGGACAACTAGGAAGCAGACTTCCTCAGCAGACAGGACCTCCACCCGGGAGAGTGGGGACTTCATCCAGAAGTCTTCCGGCTGATTACAAACCGATGGGAATGGCCACAGGTGGACATGATGGCGTCCCGCCTCAACAAAAAGCTAGAAAACTATTGCACCAGGTCAAGGGACCCTCAGGCGATAGCGGTGGATGCTCTAGTGACACCGTGGGTGTACCGGTCGGTTTATGTGTTTCCTCCTCTTCCTCTCATACCAAGGGTGCTGAGGATAATAAGAAGGAGAAGAGTAAGAACTATACTCATTGTTCCGGATTGGCCAAGAAGAGCTTGGTACCCAGAACTTCAAGAAATGATCTCAGAGGACCCATGGCCTCTACCGCTCAGACAAGACCTGCTGCAGCAGGGGCCTTGTCTGTTCCAAGACTTACCGCGGCTGCGTTTGACGGCATGGCGGTTGAACACCGGATCCTGAAGGAAAAGGGCATTCCTGAGGAAGTCATTCCTACGCTGATCAAAGCCAGGAAGGACGTGACCGCAAAACATTATCACCGCATATGGCGAAAATATGTTGCTTGGTGTGAGGCCAGGAAGGCCCCAACGGAGGAATTTCAACTGGGTCGATTCCTGCACTTCCTACAGTCAGGGGTGACTATGAGCCTCAAATTGGGGTCCATTAAGGTCCAGATTTCGTCTCTGTCGATTTTCTTCCAAAAAGAACTGGCTTCCCTGCCGGAAGTTCAGACTTTTGTTAAAGGAGTGCTGCATATTCAGCCTCCTTTTGTGCCTCCAGTGGCACCTTGGGATCTCAACGTGGTGTTGGATTTCCTTAAATCACATTGGTTTGAGCCACTTAAAACCGTGGAGTTAAAATATCTCTTGTGGAAAGTGGTCATGCTATTGGCCCTGTCTTCGGCCAGGCGTGTGTCAGAGTTGGCAACTTTGTCATGTAAAAGCCCTTATCTGATTTTCCATATGGATAGGGCGGAATTGAGGACTCGTCCCCAATTTCTGCCTAAGGTGGTTTCAGCGTTTCATTTGAACCAACCTATTGTGGTGCCTGCGGCTATTCGGGACTTGAAGGATTTCAAGTTGCTGGATGTAGTCAGGGCCCTGAAAATATATGTTTCCAGAACGGCTGGAGTCAGGAAAACTGACTCGCTGTTTATCCTCTACGCACCAAACAAGCTGGGTGCTCCTGCTTCAAAGCAGACTATTGCTCGCTGGATATGTAGCACAATTCAGCTTGCACATTCTGCGGCGGGACTGCCGCATCCTAGATCAGTAAAAGCCCATTCCACGAGGAAGGTGGGCTCTTCTTGGGCGGCTGCCCGAGGGGTCTCGGCTTTACAACTTTGCCGAGATGCTACTTGGTCGGGGTCAAACACATTTGCAAGATTTTACAAGTTTGACACCCTGGCTGAGGAGGATCTGGAGTTCTCTCATTCGGTGCTGCAGAGTCATCCGCACTCTCCCGCCCGTTTGGTAGCTTTGGTATAATCCCCATGGTCCTTACGGAGTCCCCAGCATCCACTTAGGACGTTAGAGAAAATAAGATTTTACTCACCGGTAAATCTATTTCTCATAGTCCGTAGTGGATGCTGGGCGCCCATCCCAAGTGCAGATTGTCTGCAATACTTGTACATAGTTATTGTTAACTAAAGGGTTATTGTTGGAGCCATCTGTTGAGAGGCTCAGTTGTATTCATACTGTTAACTGGGTATAGTATCACGAGTTATACGGTGTGATTGGTGTGGCTGGTATGAGTCTTACCCGGGATTCAAAATCCTTCCTTATTGTGTCAGCTCTTCCGGGCACAGTATCCTAACTGAGGTCTGGAGGGGGGTCATAGGGGGAGGAGCCAGTGCACACCAGGTAGTCCTAAAGCTTTCTTTAGTTGTGCCCAGTCTCCTGCGGAGCCGCTATTCCCCATGGTCCTTACAGAGTCCCCAGCATCCACTACGGACTACGAGAAATAGTTTTACCGGTGAGTAAAATCTTATTATATGGTTGTTGAGTAGAGGGAGAAATAATAAAAAAGGTTAGTTCTTGATTTAGTGTCTATTATTTTTCTTGTTATATGAAAGTTTTTGTGCAAAAAATGATATTGGGATTAAATTTGTTTGGTGCCTGTACATTAAATGCTATACGTTTATATCGCTATAAACAAAAAGACAAACAGTATGTCCACCAGGGTCAAACTTTCATCTTCATAAAAGCCGAAGTTATTCAGAGGTAAACAAACAAACCAAAGCAAATAAGAATGGGTTGATCTGCCTTACAGATGGGACAGACTCCTTTAATACTCTATATTAGCAATTGGAACCAAGTATTGGTGAGAAGGCTAAAGCAATTGAATGACTGCTTAGGCATTGTATAAAATTAAAACCTCGAATTTGCACAGTCCGCTGGATATTGGGTACTGGAGTAGGACAATTGCAGTTTATAAGTGGTATTACTTCATATGGTACAGCGAGTGAAAGCGATAGATAGAAAGTAAATTAATGGACGTCAAGTGAGGGGGGGGGGGGTGTAGCTGAGCACTGATCAATGGAGATCAACTAAGGGGACATATGTTAAGTATCTGAAGACACTCCTATGAGAAACCATGAGCTCAGAGGGAGATCTCAGTAGACATATAGAGGACTGCAGCTTATACCGAAATTACTAAACTTGAACTGAAACACTGGAGATTGGTTGGAGAGTAACCTATGTCTGAGCTAAGTTTAAATTTCAGGTTACCTATGACCTTTAAGACAGCTGACTGAAAGTCTAAACTGATGGTGAGCAAATGATTCATGTACAAGTCTATTTATGTTAAAAAATACAAGGTAAAATGGTCAAAAGCTCTTCCGGTTCCGCCTCTGGCATGTGAGGTCACGCACAAGAGTGGCTCCGTTCTCCAGCATACCAACCAGCATTACTAGGCTGTTTCTCAGCCTCCACACCAGCCTGGGTGCTGTACCCCCCACCCCGAATACCTCACATACCTTCCCTCAGCGGATGGAGAGATATTTCTTTCCCCTGTTTCCAGGAAAGAAGAACCGCCAACGGCAGCATAGACAGAGCAGGGGCCTCAAAATGGCGCCAGACGCGGCTGACTCCGGGGAGTGAGATCTGCCCCCTCTTCACCTATCCCATGATCACAGGAGATAGGTATGGCTTCTAAGGGTTCCGCGAACCGTGCTGTCCCCCCTCCTGATACCCCTGGGGAGATAAGTGCCAGTAGGGAGGTGATTGGTCCGCTCCTCATGGAGCTAACTGCTAATATTACGGGACAGCTCTCCCACCTTATCAAGAAGGTCAGAGAAACAGAGCACAGGGTGGGGGAATTGTTTGCAGATGTGGCCACGCTCCAGGTGGCACAGGTAAAGCATGACCGCACACAGAAACAGATATTAAATAAGCTCGACGATCTCAAAAACAAGTCGAGGAGAAAGAATCTGAGGGTGGTGACTGCCTGAGTCGGTTAAAGGCTCTGACCTGTTGCATTTCTTGAAATCTACACTGCCGGCTCTACTGAAAATAGATGGGGCTTGTTTGGACATGATTATTGAGAGAGCCCACCGTGTGGGGCCCCTACGCACACACCCAGGAGCCAGACCGCGTGTAGTACTATTCCGCTGCCTGAACTATTTACACAAAGAGGCTCTATGGAAAGCCTCCCACAATCACAGAGATTTAAAGTGGGAAAGCAATATTATTTATCTCTTTCAAGATTACTTTGCGGACTTGACGAAGGCCAGAAAGGCTTTCTCACCTCTCTGCACTTATTTGATCAGACATGGCAAAAATTTTGCACATATTCGAGAGTTCCCCCTATGTTGATTTTTTGAGGATGCTCAAGCTCATTGTGACGGGGACAATAAGGCTGATAGCTCCCCTGGGAGTGAACACATTGATCCAGAATTAGTATTTTTTTTTAACCTCACTACATTTCTGCAACCTAGGACACTGACTTATTATTGTCAGCTGACTTATTATGTTAGCTTAATACTTTCTATCCACCTGATTCTGTTTGTTAGTGCTGGTTGCGCTGCTCGGTCAGGCACTTCTTAGTTTATACGTTTATACTGTTTGCATTTGCTGTATCTTTTAAAATACTTTTACACAGTTACTGATTACTGCAATTGAGATGCCTTTTAATTATCCACATTACCTTCTGAGGTTATCCACGTTATCTTTTGGAGCTTATATTTGCATGATGTATACTGACCTATTCATACTCGCACTGTTATTGTAGATTTGTAGAGATATACACTACACCATAGTGAGTGTCTCACAAATCTTCCTACTGAGCCTTTGATCTGCCCAAATCAGGCTCACAAAATTAATCCTACGCATACTTATAGACCCACCTATGTAAAAGCAAAGACACATTTTGAGGGTGTGTTACCTAAAATGGAATCGTCCTTTTCTTTCAAAAAGGATCAACTATTCTATAAATTTGGTAATAAAATCCGTAAACTGCTATCCAATATTTTGAGAGGACAGAAAACCCCAATTGTAGTTAGACCCTTACGCCAGTTAGATTCGACTTTAACTGACTCCAGTGCACAGATTGCCTCAGTTATGTCATAATTTTACACCCCTCTTTATTCACAACCGCAAACCTTGTTACCATCTGTTGTAGAAACATTTTGGACAGATTTGCCTATACCCCAGGTTCCACCTAACCTACTTGACTCATTGACTAAACCCATAACTGAGGAAGAAGTCTCCCAGGCTATAAAACATTTGAAAAATGGTAAGGCACCAGGTCCTAACAGATACCCTTCGGAGTTCTATAAAATTCTCGCCCCCCAATTGATACCTTTATGTTATAATAAGATCGTACGGTTGGAGCGACTGCCATCCTATTTTAAATCGGCCACAATTAATGTTATATCCACACAAGGGAGAGACCTTTCAGATCCAGGTTCATATCGTCCCATATCACTGCTAAACACTGATTATAAAATGTTGACAAAGATCCTTGCTGATAGATTGAAACACATATTACCTCACATAATACACAAGGATCAAACGGGATTTATTCTTGGTAGTAGCTCGACACTCAATATTAGGCGAGTTTTGGCAGTGATATCAGACACCCAAAAACCTGACCATATATCTTCAGAAGCGATCTTGGTGTTAGACGCCGAGAAAGCTTTTGATATGGTCCATTGGGACCACCTTTTTATCTCCCTAATTAGATTTGGTTTCCCTAGTGGTTTTATTGACATTCTAAAAATGCTGTATACTAACCCAGAGACTCGTGTGTTGTGCAATGGATATCTATCTAAGCCTTATGTAATACAAAAAGGAACGAGGCAGGGATGCCCTCTTTATTCATTATTGTTCACTATAGCACTGGAACCGTTGGCTATCTCACTGCAACAGTCACCTCTGTACCAGGGCATTTTGTTTGGGTCTGTAGACCCTCGACTGGCACTATTTGCCGATGATATGATATTATTCATGTCCAACCCATCTTACTCTTTACCGATAGTTTTGGATACCATAGCACAATTTGGTAGTATTTCTGGTTATGAAATGAACATGAATAAATCGGAAATCATTCTTCTGGGTTCTTCTGGCCCGTCTCTTGTAGTGACTGGTGACATTAAAGTTGTTAACTCGCACTTTAAGTATTTGGGAATACAGATAGAGGATCTCTAAATTATATTCCTTGAACTTCAAGCTTTTGATAGCTTCTTTGCTCAAACTGTTGGAGTCTTGGCAGTCGTTGACTTTATCATTCATGGGTAGAATTGCAGTACTGAAATCAGTTATTTTCCCAAAGATTATGTACACAATGCAAATGCTACCTGTCCGGATATCTGATAGTGACGAAAAATAAATGATATAAAGGTTTCACTGCATTTATCTGGAATACCAAACACCTCTCGGATTGCCAGATTCAAACGCCACCTTTCTAGATCTGAGAGTGGTCTAGGCTTACCAGATTTGGTTACATTTTCTTATTCTATATTTTTTCGATATATATCAGATTGGCTTTTAGAGAGGGACTTATTCTCGGTATATGCATTGGACTGGGAGGTCTGTTCCCCTTATTCCCCCGGGAGCATTATTACACACACCTAAACGTTCTGTGCCACAACACATATTTAATAATATATTCTTCAGAGATACATACAAACCCTGGTGGGCGATTAATAAGATTTTGGATAGAAACCCTTGTTTTTCACATATGATTCCTCTCTGGGGTAACCTCTTTTTCACACCTGGCTTAGAAACTTCAGTTTTTGAACGATTGAAAACTAAGGGTCTTCAAAGTACATCTGATGTATTTGATCCCGGGGGGAAACTTATGTCCTTTTTCGACTTTTAAAGTCACATTTGGCCTATCAGAACAATATTTATTTCCGTACCTACAAATCAAACACTATGTTTTGTCTTTATTTGGTGATCATTTACCTCCTCTGACATCAGATTCATTAATGTTCCTTTTAATTTTAATAAAATATGTTCCCTATAAAACGAAATATCTGTATGATGATCTCCTACATCAGACCACCCCGTCTACATGGCACAAAGTGTGTGCTCCTTGGTGGCCAGAACTGGAACTTGCTATTGATGGTGTACAACTGTTTAAGAGACATGATTTTGTGATTAAATCTCTCCACTCAGTCTCCCTACAAGAAAATCACTTAAAAATTATCCATAGAGCCTACATCTCCCAGGCGCAGAGGAAACACTATGTGCCTAGCAAAACAGGACATTGTCCGAAATGCAGAGCTCCTTCAGCGACATTCTTGCACAATATATGGTCATGTGGAGTTATTAAAAAATTCTGGAATAAGATAGTTCAATATATTACTCAGACATTTTCTTGCAAGGCCTCTTGAGACCCTTATGCTTTACTTTTTGTGAACTTCCGTAACTGGGATCTAGGAACAGCCACTAAAGACTTGTCCCCGTTTCTTATTATCTTGAGAAGTTGATTATGACATTGTGGATTTCAAAATCTACTCCACAACTTGAAACAGTGCACAATATGCTATTGAAAACACTGTATTTTGATAGATATGCTACTATGCCGGATGTGGAGGGTGGAGTGGTGGGATTTTATCACAAGTGGGGACCTTATATTGAGTCTTTACCTAACTCTCGCATTTTTTTGATCATTTGAAAACAGTGACTGGTTTCAATATAAGAGACTATCGAAAACCTATTTTGTGAGCGACTAGCCTATTGAGGTTATTTCTCATACATGCTAAACTTTGTTGCTGTAGAACTCTGGTCAATGTCTGACTAGTATATTATTATATGTCACTTTGCCGCCAATACATTTAGTGTTAATGTTATTTTGTTTACATACCACATAATATTCCTATGTGAGCAAATGCAAGATTGATATGTTCTTTTGATGATCATGAGGTGTTCTGCTCTGGATAAGATTACTGCTCTGTAGCAGAGAACAATATCACCTCTGGTAATGGAGACAGAAGAACTTTGGGGGTTTTTTTAGTTTTTTTTTTAGATGTCCACCTTCTCAAAATGAACTTAAGGGCCCTACACATTTAACGATCTGCCACCGAGCTGCCCGACGGCGCATACGGCCGACCCGGCGGGGGGGGGGGGCAGTGACGGGGGGGATTAAGTTTCTTCACCCCCCCGTCACACGGCTCCATAGAAGTGCAGGCAAATATGAACGAGATCGTCCATATTAGCCTGCATGCACAGCCGACGGGGCACCAGCGATGTACGAGCGTGGGGCAACGTATCGTTCATCGCTGGAGCCTCCACACTCAAAGAGCTGAACGGTATCTCGTTCATTAATGAACGAGATCGTTCATATCTTTGAGAATTATCGCCCAGTATGTAGGTCCTATAAGAGTTACACTGCTTGTTTTTTCTATTCAATGATTTTATACAGCTCTAAGGTCTACTGCATGTATATTATGTTCTTGTATTTGTTGGACCAGAACAGTTGATGATACTATGCTGACTAGCTACCTGACATATCTTCTATTGTATCAATCCTCTGCTATTTCCTGTAAAATTTGGAAAAAAACGAATAAATATATTTTGAAAAAAAAAATGGTGAAAAGGCTGCCCGTATGTATATATAACAAAAAATATTAAAGAAAAAAAACAACCTCCAATGATTTCAGTATATTCACTTATAATTCATATGACGTTGAATAACCCCAACATTTTACTGCCACAGAAGTGAGTAAGATATACATAAAAAACAGGAGGTGCTGGTCAAAAGAAAATAGGGATCCCAAATCTTCCAAAAAGGAGAAACTTACTGTGTAACATAAAAGATATGTATAGAAAAATATAGAGTAAATTAGAGATGACCCTTTTGACATAATTAGACCCTGTTGACATAATGCATGTCGACCATTAGTGGTTGACCCATTGACTGTAGACCTTTTTAGCGTAGATATAATGATCCACACCCCTGTAGATTCATTCGCAGAACAAAATAACCCCACTATGTCCAACATTGGCAGTGTGTGTCACTCACAATCAGGCCCATAGTTTGTAAACAGTACTGGCGGGGATAGAGTGGGTTTGTTTGTTTGTTTTTTGTTGGGTGGGGGTGCCTTCACAGAAAAGAGGCTAGACTTCTCAGCAAGACAGAAGATAAGTGAGTCCCGAACAAGTAAGAACATTCATATCTGCCCACAAGCACTCTTAAAATCAATTTTTTCCACTACCTACCACGAATACACAAGAACCAATGAAAACCTCCAGAAAGACCCAATATCTCAGGTGTAGACTCACTCATTTGTAATAACTACAGATACACCAACCTGGTTGTCTCCTCACAAGAAAGCCACAAGAGACACATCACATCATGCAAACATTGGAAACATCAGCTGACACCAAGACAGCGTGCTTGTTCCCATGATGTCACATCTTTAAAGATTTGTATTGACCATAAAAATTCATCTGATCAGGGACGGACTGGCCAAAGAACTCACCGGAAAAATTCCTGGTGGGCTGATGTGCACGTGGGGCCTGTTTTGTTTGTTGACATTTGAGGGGTGGTGCTGCCGCCATGGTTACACGGTATACCCATGGTGCTGCCCATGTGAGGCAACTTCTAAACAATTTTCCAGGGCCACTTTCAGTTCCCAATCTGCCCCTGCCCGATTTTGAAAGAAAGTGCAATAGAATATGTTAGCATCACATAAATGTTAATAAATAAATGAATATATAGATGTTATAGCCAAAAATTATAAAACCTCTTGGTGTCACTGGGCCTTTCAAACAGTAATGTAAATTTGTAACAAATTGTATTACTAAAAGCTATATTATACATTTACTTATTTTTTCTGTGGTGTTTTTATTGTTTTCTGTGGGGGGCCAATGTGTGTGTTTTTTCCCCGTGGGGGGCAATGTGTTTTATATTTTTTCTTGTGCAATATTTTTCATCTGTGTTGCGTCTGTGCATGCACTGCAATGGTGTTCGTACAGAGTGGCAGTACAGAGTACAGAGTCATATATTGGGCATTGCTGTGTGGCTACAGGTGGTTGGCTAATCAGATACAGATGTAACGTACTGTAGTGAGTGCGTATTGCTGAAAGTGGTTGCATATGAAGGCATTGAATTGCTCACATTGGAGGCCATACTCACACAATACTCCCTTGCAACCACTTTTATTTTTACACTATCTTTTTGCCCGCGGCTTTGCCGGCGTGGAGATTTTAACGCAATAAGACTATTTTCATTGCACCCATCTTCAAGTTTAAGTTCACTACCCAAACCCTAACAGAATTAGCGTGAAGATACATAGCCTATATGTTGTTAACGGACAGTCTACGGAACATATCAATTTTAAAAATGCGTTCAGCAGTTGCTGAGTATATCTCGTACAAACAACCAAACAAACAAACGTTGCTTACCCGCCGTTGTCCGGGTATTTCGAGTTCTATTCATTCTATTCAACTAAACTTGGGCTTACATGGTATCGAGACTGTCACCAAATTGCGCCAGGCATTCCAGAGTCATACTGGAACATACATACACACATGCATCCATATATATATATATATATATATATATATATATATTGTAGAAAAAAGGGGATAAGACCTTTATCGCGCTAGTACATAAACAGCTGCTCCTTAGGGGAAGTACCCCCTGTTAGATGGGGTACTAAGAGTGTGAATAGGAATGGTAAGGTTTCCCCAGGGCGCTAATGGATCCCTTTGGTATATCTGAAATTCTCACTTGTGATGAAAATTCATATCTCACTTATATAGAAATTTCGTAAAAAATATATCATATTTATTTAGTAAAATACAATAGAATACATTGTGTCACAATAAGTCTGCAGTGACCATCAACACGGACTTCATCAGGGGTTGTACTTATAATCTAAACAATGCAGAAAATATTTTATAAGTGTATTATTATAGCAATGTACCTATATTCTTTGTGGTTGTAGTTTATACATACCAACGGATCACTATATGGATAAGCAACTTAACGTATCTTCAGTAATACATAAAAACACTTAAAAGTGATATCGTACTAGATCTCACCACATGGAGTATCTGTGAATTTAAACAATAGGAAAAAATGAATGAGGAGGAGTATAGGATAAATAAACTGAATGTTAAACATATGATGTTTCCTTTTTGGTCTATATTCACATTACACTATAAATTTGGTCAATTAATTGTCGGAGTTTGTTATTTTCATAACTTACAAACTAGATGGAGCTATTCGAGATGTTTTATCGTATTCATCATTTATAAACTAAAAATAGGGGGCGTATCCTGCCCAGATGGTATATACATACCTAATCAGCAGATGATTAGATGTTATTCATTCTAATGAGCCAAGTAATGTTAATTCTGAAAGCAATTGCGTTTTGAACCTATGATGGAAAATACATTTCCAATATTATATGGGTATAATATACGTTAGAGCTGTTAACCCATAATTTTTCATACATACCAATTGCGTTGGAAATTAATAAATAGAGCAGCTTTTCACACCCAAGCCTGAATTTTACACAAATCAGAAAACTGTGAATGAGCCTATAAAGGGACAAAATACATAGAAAAAGAAAAAGAAAATAAGGATATGGACTTTAATCCACTCCAGCTCTAATCTGAATAAATACCAGTATGTACTGGAAGAATTTCACCGATATTAATTCATATCAAATATAAAGAGACCAGGTGAAGAACCTTTATGTCCAACATTTTTATAATGCGTTTTGCAATGGAAATAGATGCCTTCATTAAGCACAAATCTGGGACTATTAGCCAGATGTCTATTATCATATTGACCTTTCAAAACGCTATATGCATTTATTTCTATATATCCTTAGTAACAGAACCACAATCTTTTCTCATGGGACTAATATTAAACCTCACACATTCTGATAATTGTCAGCATTTCTAGTTACATACCAAAACATATATAGAGGACCATGAGATCAATATGCTTACCTCTCTGTATTCAGTTGTGTTCCTAGCTGCTGCACACACTAGACATGAACAAGCTGGGTTTTTAAACCTCACTACCAATGACATCACTTCCTTTAATTTAATTATCTATTCATGGTGTTTATTTTGTTATTAAACCTTCATAAACTATACTATGTGCTAAATTAACTAGAACTGAGTTTGGGTGCTTGTTTAGCCCAAGTCAATTCTAAAGAATGAAAGGCCTTTTTACAAATAAATTTATTAATTGTATAATTGCGTTCCACTACTCCCTTCTGGAGTGCGTTCCACGTTGCTATGGTGCTTCCTGTAATTATGAGTCCCCTGCTGTGCAGCCCCGCCAAGAGGCGATGCTCCGTGACTAGATCTACAGAAATACAGGGCGATGCCATGGTAACCGCGTCATCGTAAAACTCCGCTGCCCATTAAACAGCGCGATACCATGGTAACCGCATCTATGTTACCATGGCACGCTTTCGTCTTCCGGTGTGTCATCGCGAACCTCCGTAGCACAATTCACAGCGCGTTACCTTGGTAACCGCGTTCGTATTAACATGACGCGCTTCCGTCTTCCGGCGTGTCATGCGTTTCAGTGCTCATTAGCTTCCTATGTTTGCGTTTCAACTCACGTATGTAGGAATCCGCTCAGTGTAATTAAGCTAAGACCACCCCATTAACAGTGAAACGGACTTAATTTATTAATCCGAGCATACCAATCTAAATACTTTATCCTAATTAATGTATTGTTGTCTAAGAGTTTGATATACGATCTACTTAAGGGGTCGCTGTATGGTGTGCGTTAAAAGGTCACTCTGTTATAAGTCTATACCAGACATAATTTATATTTGTGAATACTAAAAATACTAATATTCCTAGTGTACATTAATACATAGTGTACTAGTGTTAACTTATATAAACTAATGTATTTACTACTGTGATACATTTTATTATAATTATAAATGAACAAAATGTGGTCAGGATATATTAAATATCTATTAAATGGTCTTATATGTGATTTTCCTATAAATTACATGTATGTTTACTACTAATATAATTACTTAATTCCTTATGGTTATTACGTGTGAATAAATCCCATTAATTTGTATAATTGTGTGTCTCCTTAATTGGAGTGACTTACATATTAATTAAACCCTATTAAATTCAAAAATTATTAATGCATTTCTTCGATTAATTAACCAATCAATTTCTTTTGGGCAAATAATAGATTGAAAATCCCATCATAATTTTCCAATCTGTGATTTCCAATTACACCACACGTGATTCAGTATAAATTAATTCACTAAATAAAATTGTTTTAAAAATGTAGTTATTTCCTTAACCCTATATTTAATACACTTAATTATCTAATTATAAACTATAATTAATCGATCTCATGTGGTTGTTGTAACAAACCTAATAGGGCGTGGTACAGACATCTCTAATTAAATAAAGAGTACCCAGCATCCAATCTCATGCTCCTCTATTTACAGCAACATGCATATTTGACATAAATTGCACCATAGTATCTGACATAAACAACATGTCTTTACATATATGTATACATATGCAGTATGGACATATACCCTTCCACCTCAAACTTCTACAACTGTTAACAATGCCCTCTTGCTACTCTAATTTTATTGGACAGTTCACTGATATCTAATCTCTTAGGAATAATCTTATTAATATTTCATGATAGACCTGAATTTATAAAAAAGAAACTATATCTAAGCCCTCATTGTGGCCCGTAGGGGACTGGGTGTTAAGGGTGTAGATCCAAAACGTTTCACGTTTAGCCAAGGTAAGTTCTCGGCTACTCCCTCTTGTATCCACTGGTATAAATTCTAGCACTGTGAAAGAGAAATTCTCCCTACAAACGGCAGAATTATGTTTTTCTCCATAGTGTCTAGCCAAACTATGGGTGGTTATCTTATTTTTTATATTTCTCATATGTTCTTGCACCCTAACCTTAATTGCTCTTTTTGTCTTCCCTACATATGACATATTACAACTGCAGGTAATCCTGTAAATTACAAACTCTGTGTTGCAGTTGACCAGATGGTATAATTTATATATTCTTCCTGTATCCATCTTATGTTCGAACGGTTTACGTCCCATAAATTTGCAACATATGCACTTCGAGCATGGAAAGCAACCCTTAGTGGGAATGAGAGAATTTGCTCGAGGTTTTTGGATATCTGAACTAATCAATCTGCTGGGTGCTATTTTGCTTTTCAAATTAGGGGCTCTTTGGAAAACTATGTCTGGTTTTCTTGGTAATGAGGGGCCTAAAATCGGATCTTTTAGTAAAATGCCCCAATGTCGATCCATAATCTTTCGGATGGTATAGTTCTCCCGATTGTACTGAGTGACGAATGGTCGAACCGGTCTTCTGATGTTTTTAGGCCCTCTAATCTGTGGTTGTAGCATCAGTTCTCGGTTTTTCCCTGAAGCTTTGTACATGGCCTCATGAATAAGGTCATGAGTATACCCTCTTTCCAAAAATCTTTTCTGTAGTATCGTTGCTTGTTCCCAGTAGTCATTGATACTACTACAATTACGTCTCAAACGTACAAATTGGGCAAAAGGGACCCCTCTTTTCCATGTTGGATGGTGGCAGCTGGACTGTGGTATATAGCTATTAGCATCCACCTCCTTGAAATGGGTTTTAGTTTTGACTATTTTATCAGGTTCACCTATTAGGACTAAATCCAAATAATCAATTTTCTTGGAGTCCACTTTATGGGTGAATTTTAAATTGAAGTCATTCATATGTATATATGAAATGAAATCTTCAATACTAGCTGAATCTCCCTTCCAGATGAACAAAAGGTCATCAATATATCTCTGATAGAATAATATATTGTTGGAGTACCTTGAATTATATACAAATAGATCTTCCCAGACTCCCATAAAGATATTCACATATGATGGGGCAAATTTGGTCCCCATCGCGGTCCCTTGTTGTTGTAAATAGAATTTCTTATAGAATTCGAAATAGTTGTGATTTAGTATAAATGTTATACTTTCCAAAATGAATTCAATCCCCTTAAGAGGTTTATCGGGATCCGCTGAGAGTGTCATCTTCACAGCTTCAAGGCCTTTGATATGCGGAATGCAAGAATATAATGCCTGAACATCCACAGTTAGCCAACAGAATTCTTCTGACCAGACAAAAGATTCCAATTTTCGTAGTACACTTGTTGAGTCTTTTAGATAGGAGGTAAGCTTAACTACATATGGTTGCAGTTTCAGGTCCAAAAAGTGTGACAGATTGGACGTCAGGGAATTGATCCCTGCCACTATGGGGCGTCCCGGAGGTTTGGCTTTATCTTTATGTACCTTCGGGATATGATAGAACGTTGGAATTATGGGGAATTTCACATACAAGTAATCAAACTCCTGTCTACATATTAAGTTTTCATCCAAGGCTTTACAGAGTAAGTCTTTAAGTTCTTCCTGATATTGGACAATTGGGTTAGATGGTAGTTCGATATAAGTAAGGCCATCATCAAGGATCCTCGAGGCTTCGTCCATATATGCTGCTTTCGTTTGTAGGACTACTGCCCCTCCTTTATCGGCACTTTTGATAACAGTATTTTGATCTTTAACTAATGACTTTAGTGCTCCTTTCTCTTGTGTACTGAGATTGGTTTGAAACTTGTTGTTCTGTACTTTCATTTGTTTAAAGTCATCTTTCACCGATTCGTAAAATATATCGAGATTGCTACCTCTTGATTCCACTGGATAAAATTTGGAAGGCAATTTAACCAGGGGTTCTCTTTTGTTGGGTGACTTTAAATACGACGGATTTTTTAAGAAATGTCTTTGGATCGTAAGTTTTCTTATATACTTATTCAGGTCTATAAACAAATTAAATTTGTTTACATGGGAATCTGGTGCAAACTTAAGACCTTTCATCAATAATGAGTTTTCCGCTGTTGACAGCTGTCTCTCTGCATTATTGATGATCCCTGTCTGGGTTTCTCTTGGTTGAACAATGCCCTTCTCTTTTTGGGACTTTTTTCTACCACCTCTAGATCCTCGCCCATTCCATTGTACCCTCTTTTCGTACCTTGGGGTGTATCTATTCGATCGAATAATTCTTCCTCTTGTTGAATGAAGGGTAGTTTGTATCTCTGTCTTCCATCTAAAAAACGTTTCGGTGGTTGTTTTCTTGGTGTCAACGACCAATCACTATCTATTCGATTTCTGGAAGACCAATGGCTGTTATGATCACTGCGGTAATTGTGATATTCCTTCCTATAACCATAATTAGATGGGATCCTACTCCTATAATTTCCAAAATCTTCCCTTCTACTCGGGTATGGTGACTGGTATTGGCGTCTTGGTCTATAGTTTTGTTGTCTGTCAACATAGTTCTGAACATTCCGTCGTACTCTATCTTGTTGTCCAAATTTTGTTTTGAAGGATGGATTCCTTCCAGTATTATTCCTATCTTCCTGAATGGGTAAATTGTGGATCTGACCTGAAATATAATAATTTTTATCTCGAATGAACTTTTTCTGTTTACGTGAAATAATCTCATTCTCAATATTGTCCAATTTGTATTGTAAATCTGATACATCACGTTTGAATTCCTCACTATTTTCAAATTTTACTGCCTGAGATTCGATGTTTTTAATTTCCTCCTCCAAATGATTTAGCTCACGTTTTCTTTCGGAAATAATCAGAGCAATCAATTTCGCTGAACACCCATCTAGTATCGCATTCCAATTTGTAATAAACTCCTCATTACCTCCCCCAATAGTAGGGTTCTTATGTAATCTGAGTCCTCTCGGGACTCTTCCTACTTCAAGATATTTTTCCAATGTTATAATATCATACCAACTTTTTAATTCTTTTATAGCTAATTTTTCTACCAAATTCAGATAGCCATAATAATCGTTTTCGTCAGTTTGAAATACCTGTTCCTCCTCCTCAAAAATATTCCTAACCTTTAATGATCTCTTCGATCTATCCTTAAAAATCGGCATTTTTTGCCTACAAGCTGCGATTAGGGTCTTGCTAACAGAAAAAACAAATTGTAGAAAAAAGGGGATAAGACCTTTATCGCGCTAGTACATAAACAGCTGCTCCTTAGGGGAAGTACCCCCTGTTAGATGGGGTACTAAGAGTGTGAATATGAATGGTAAGGTTTCCCCAGGGTGCTAATGGATCCCTTTGGTATATCTGAAATTCTCACTTGTGATGAAAATTCATATCTCACTTATATAGAAATTTCGTAAAAAATATATCATATTTATTTAGTAAAATACAATAGAATACATTGTGTCACAATAAGTCTGCAGTGACCATCAACAAAGTTTTATACAGATATTAATGTTGATAACAGTACATTTCAATTGCAAGGCAACAGAATGCTGTATCTTCCTCGAAGACAAGACCGACACCGCTGTCTTAACCCAACGCGTTTCGTCCTACGGACTTCATCAGGGGTTGTACTTATAATCTAAACAATGCAGAAAATATTTTATAAGTGTATTATTATAGCAATGTACCTATATTCTTTGTGGTTGTAGTTTATACATACCAACGGATCACTATATGGATAAGCAACTTAACGCATCTTCAGTTATACATAAAAACACTTAAAAGTGATATCGTACTAGATCTCACCACATGGAGTATCTGTGAATTTAAACAATAGGAAAAAATGAATGAGGAGGAGTATAGGATAAATAAACTGAATGTTAAACATATGATGTTTCCTTTTTGGTCTATATTCACATTACACTATAAATTTGGTCAATTAATTGTCGGAGTTTGTTATTTTCATAACTTACAAACTAGATGGAGCTATTCGAGATGTTTTATCGTATTCATCATTTATAAACTAAAAATAGGTGGCGTATCCTGCCCAGATGGTATATACATACCTAATCAGCAGATGATTAGATGTTATTCATTCTAATGAGCCAAGTAATGTTAATTCTGAAAGCAATTGCGTTTTGAACCTATGATGGAAAATACATTTCCAATATTATATGGGTATAATATACGTTAGAGCTGTTAACCCATAATTTTTCATACATACCAATTGCGTTGGAAATTAATAAATAGAGCAGCTTTTCACATCCAAGCCTGAATTTTACACAAATCAGAAAACTGTGAATGAGCCTATAAAGCGACAAAATACATAGAAAAAGAAAAAGAAAATAAGGATATGGACTTTAATCCACTCCAGCTCTAATCTGAATAAATACCAGTATGTACTGGAAGAATTTCACCGATATTAATTCATATCAAATATAAAGAGACCAGGTGAAGAACCTTTATGTCCAACATTTTTTATAATGAATTTTATAATGCGTTTTGCAATGGAAATAGATGCCTTCATTAAGCACAAATCTGGGACTATTAGCCAGATGTCTATTATCATATTGACCTTTCAAAACGCTATATGCATTTATTTCTATATATCCTTAGTAACAGAACCACAATCTTTTCTCATGGGACTAATATTAAACCTCACACATTCTGATAATTGTCAGCATTTCTAGTTACATACCAAAACATATATAGAGGACCATGAGATCAATATGCTTACCTCTCTGTATTCAGTTGTGTTCCTAGCTGCTGCACACACTAGACATGAACAAGCTGGGTTTTTAAACCTCACTACCAATGACATCACTTCCTTTAATTTAATTATCTATTCATGGTGTTTATTTTGTTATTAAACCTTCATAAACTATACTATGTGCTAAATTAACTAGAACTGAGTTTGGGTGCTTGTTTAGCCCAAGTCAATTCTAAAGAATGAAAGGCCTTTTTACAAATAAATTTATTAATTGTATAATTGCGTTCCACTACTCCCTTCTGGAGTGCGTTCCACGTTGCTATGGTGCTTCCTGTAATTATGAGTCCCCTGCTGTGCAGCCCCGCCAAGAGGCGATGCTCCGTGACTAGATCTACAGAAATACAGGGCGATGCCATGGTAACCGCGTCATCGTAAAACTCCGCTGCCCATTAAACAGCGCGATACCATGGTAACCGCATCTATGTTACCATGGCACGCTTTCGTCTTCCGGTGTGTCATCGCGAACCTCCGTAGCACAATTCACAGCGCGTTACCTTGGTAACCGCGTTCGTATTAACATGACGCGCTTCCGTCTTCCGGCGTGTCATGCGTTTCAGTGCTCATTAGCTTCCTATGTTTGCGTTTCAACTCACGTATGTAGGAATCCGCTCAGTGTAATTAAGCTAAGACCACCCCATTAACAGTGAAACGGACTTAATTTATTAATCCGAGCATACCAATCTAAATACTTTATCCTAATTAATGTATTGTTGTCTAAGAGTTTGATATACGATCTACTTAAGGGGTCGCTGTATGGTGTGCGTTAAAAGGTCACTCTGTTATAAGTCTATACCAGACTCAATTTATATTTGTGAATACTAAAAATACTAATATTCCTAGTGTACATTAATACATAGTGTACTAGTGTTAACTTATATAAACTAATGTATTTACTACTGTGATACATTTTATTATAATTATAAATGAACAAAATGTGGTCAGGATATATTAAATATCTATTAAATGGTCTTATATGTGATTTTCCTATAAATTACATGTATGTTTACTACTAATATAATTACTTAATTCCTTATGGTTATTATGTGTGAATAAATCCCATTAATTTGTATAATTGTGTGTCTCCTTAATTGGAGTGACTTACATATTAATTAAACCCTATTAAATTCAAAAATTATTAATGCATTTCTTCGATTAATTAACCAATCAATTTCTTTTGGGCAAATAATAGATTGAAAAATTATAAAAAATGTTGGACATAAAGGTTCTTCACCTGGTCTCTTTATATTTGATATGAATTAATATCGGTGAAATTCTTCCAGTACATACTGGTATTTATTCAGATTAGAGCTGGAGTGGATTAAAGTCCATATCCTTATTTTCTTTTTCTTTTTCTATGTATTTTGTCCCTTTATAGGCTCATTCACAGTTTTCTGATTTGTGTAAAATTCAGGCTTGGATGTGAAAAGCTGCTCTATTTATTAATTTCCAACGCAATTGGTATGTATGAAAAATTATGGGTTAACAGCTCTAACGTATATTATACCCATATAATATTGGAAATGTATTTTCCATCATAGGTTCAAAACGCAATTGCTTTCAGAATTAACATTACTTGGCTCATTAGAATGAATAACATCTAATCATCTGCTGATTAGGTATGTATATACCATCTGGGCAGGATACGCCCCCTATTTTTAGTTTATAAATGATGAATACGATAAAACATCTCGAATAGCTCCATCTAGTTTGTAAGTTATGAAAATAACAAACTCCGACAATTAATTGACCAAATTTATAGTGTAATGTGAATATAGACCAAAAAGGAAACATCATATGTTTAACATTCAGTTTATTTATCCTATACTCCTCCTCATTCATTTTTTCCTATTGTTTAAATTCACAGATACTCCATGTGGTGAGATCTAGTACGATATCACTTTTAAGTGTTTTTATGTATTACTGAAGATACGTTAAGTTGCTTATCCATATAGTGATCCGTTGGTATGTATAAACTACAACCACAAAGAATATAGGTACATTGCTATAATAATACACTTATAAAATATTTTCTGCATTGTTTAGATTATAAGTACAACCCCTGATGAAGTCCGTAGGATGAAACGCGTTGGGTTAAGACAGCGGTGTCTGTCTTGTCTTCGAGGAAGATACATCATTCTGTTGCCTTGCAATTGAAATGTACTGTTATCAACATTAATATCTGTATAAAACTTTGTTGATGGGCACTGCAGACTTATTGTGACACAATGTATTCTATTGTATTTTACTAAATAAATATGATATATTTTTGACGAAATTTCTATATAAGTGAGATATGAATTTTCATCACAAGTGAGAATTTCAGATATACCAAAGGGATCCATTAGCGCCCTGGGGAAACCTTACCATTCCTATATATATATATATATATATATATATACACTGCTCAAAAAAATAAAGGGAACACTAAAATAACACATCCTAGATCTGAATGAATGAAATATTCTTATTAAATACTTTGTTCTTTACATAGTTGAATGTGCTGACAACAAAATCGCACAAAAATTATCATTGGAAATCAAATTTTTTAACCCATGGAGGTCTGGATTTGGAGTCACACTCAAAAGTGGAAAAAGTGGAAAAACACACTACAGGCTGATCCAACTTTGATGTAATGTACTTAAAACAAGTCAAAATGAGGCTCAGTAGTGTGTGTGGCTTCCACGTGTCTGTATGACCTCCCTACAATGCCTGGGCATGCTCCTTATGAGGTGCCAGATGGTCTCCTGAGGGATCTCCTCCCAGACCTGGACTAAAGCATCCGCCAACTCCTGGACAGTCTGTGGTGCAACGTGGCGGTGGATGGAGCGAGACATGATTTCCCAGATGTGCTCAATTGGATTCAGGTCTGGGGAATGGGCGGGCCAGCCCATAGCATCAAAGCCTTCATCTTGCAGGAACTGCTGAAACACTCCAGCCATATGAGGTCTAGCATTGTCTTGCATTAGGAGGAACCCAGGGCCAACCGCACCAGCATATGGTCTCAAAAGGGGTCTGAGGATCTCATCTCGGTACCTAATGGCAGTCAGGCTACCTCTGGCGAGCACATGGAGGGCTGTGCGGCCCCCCAAAGAAATGCCACCCCACACCATTACTGACCCACTGCCAAACCGGTCATGCTGGAGGATGTTGCAGGCAGCAGAACGTTCTACTTGGCATCTCCAGACTCTGTCACGTCTGTCACATGCTCAGTGAGAACCTGCTTTCATCTGTGAAGAGCACAGGTCACCAGTGGCGAATTTGCCTATCTTGGTGTTCTCTGGCAAATGCCAAACGTCCTGCACGGTGTTGGGCTGTAAGCACAACCCCCACCGGTGGATGTCGGGCCCTCATACCACCCTTATGGAGTCTGTTTCTGATCGTTTGAGTAGACACATGCACATTTGTGGCTTGCTGGAGGTCATTTTGCAGGGCTCTGGCAGTGCTCCTCCTCTTCCTCCTTGCACAAAGGCGGAGGTAGCGGTCATGCTGCTGGGTTGTTGCCCTCCTAAGGCCTCCTCCACGTCTCCTGATGTACTGGCCTGTCTCCTGGTAGTGCCTCCATGCTCTGGACACTACACTGACAGACACAGCAAACCTTCTTGCCACAGCTCGCATTGTCTTGATGTGCCATCCTGGATGAGCTGCACTACCTGAGCCACTTGTGTGGGTTGTAGGGAGGTTATACAGGCACGTGGAGGCCACACACACTACTGAGCCTCATTTTGACTTGTTTTAAGGACATTACATAAAAGTTGGATCAGCCTGTAGTGTGTTTTTTCACTTTAATTTTGAGTGTGACTCCAAATCCAGACCTCCATTGGTTAATAAATTTGATTTCCATTGATAATTTTGTGTGATTTTGTTGTCAGCACATTCCACTATGTAAAGAACAAAGTATGTAATAAGAATATTTCATTCATTCAGATCTAGGATGTGTTATTTTAGTGTTCCCTTAATTTTTTTGAGCAGTGTATATATATATATATATATATATATATATATATAAATACGTGTTTTTTTTTTTTTTTTTTTTGTGGGGGGGGGTGTAGCAGGTGACATTTATGCAGCGCCAAAGTTACCACTTGGATTATCTTAAAAACACAATTGTATTTTTTTTCTACTTTTTTGGTGGTGCGTTAGTGCTCAGGCTCAGGTTCCCCCAGCAGCCTTTTGACACTTGCTATTAAAGGGTGGTATCCTATCACCCGCAGCATAACGGTCGCGAAAAATTTACTTTTTTCACAATTTTTCAACCATTTTTTCTTAAATGCTTTCCCATTACAGTAGATCGTCTGTAAAAAAAAATGCCCTTTCTCCCAAAAAACACACAGGTTCAGTGAACCCTGAGTGTTTTCGTGAGAAACAGCCACGTTTCCCGAAATTTGGGAGATTTGGGGCTGTTTCCAGAGATTTGGTTTTCGCCTGACTAAGGCAGCGATCACATGACGCGGGAGCAACATACAATCGTGAATTCATAAACACACAATTCTTCCATATAAAACAATAATAGCTGCTCCTTTGTATAGTGAATGAATACGACCAATGTTACTAAGGAGGATAGAGAAATCTCTATAGATTTTTAAAAGTACCTGATAATAAGAATTTACTTACCGATAATTCTATTTCTCGGAGTCCGTAGTGGATGCTGGGGTTCCTGAAAGGACCATGGGGAATAGCGGCTCCGCAGGAGACAGGGCACAAAAGTAAAGCTTTTACAGGTCAGGTGGTGTGTACTGGCTCCTCCCCCTATGACCCTCCTCCAGACTCCAGTTAGGTACTGTGCCCGGACGAGCGTACACAATAAGGGAGGATTTTGAATCCCGGGTAAGACTCATACCAGCCACACCAATCACACCGTACAACTTGTGATCTAAACCCAGTTAACAGTATGATAACAGAGGAGCCTCTGAAAGATGGCTTCCTAAACAATAACCCGAATTAGTTAACAATAACTATGTACAAGTATTGCAGATAATCCGCACTTGGGATGGGCGCCCAGCATCCACTACGGACTCCGAGAAATAGAATTATCGGTAAGTAAATTCTTATTTTCTCTATCGTCCTAAGTGGATGCTGGGGTTCCTGAAAGGACCATGGGGATTATACCAAAGCTCCCAAACGGGCGGGAGAGTGCGGATGACTCTGCAGCACCGAATGAGAGAACTCCAGGTCCTCCTTTGCCAGGGTATCAAATTTGTAAAAATTTACAAACGTGTTCTCCCCTGACCACGTAGCTGCTCGGCAGAGTTGTAATGCCGAGACCCCTCGGCAGCCGCCCAAGATGAGCCCACCTTCCTTGCGGAATGGGCCTTAACAGATTTAGGCTGTGGCAGGCCTGCCACAGAATGTACAAGTTGAATTTTGTTACAAATCCAACGAGCAATCGACTGCTTAGAAGCAGGTGCACCCAACTTGTTGGGTGCATACAGTATAAACAGCGAGTCAGATTTTCTGACTCCAGCCGTCCTTTAAATGTATATTTTTAAGGCTCTGACAACGTCCAACAACTTGGAGTCCTTCAAGTCGTCTGTAGCCGCAGGCACTACAATAGGCTGGTTCAGGTGAAACGCTGATACCACCTTAGGGAGAAAATGCGGACGCGTCCGCAGCTCTGCCCTATGTCGAATGGAAAATTAAATAAGGGCTTTTATAAAACAAAGCCGCCAGTTCAGATACTCTCCCGGCCGAAGCCAGGGCCAGTAACATAGTCACTTTCCATGTGAGATATTTCAAATCCACATTCTTTAGTGGTTCAAACCAATTGGATTTGAGGAAATCTAAAACTACATTTAGATCCCACGGTGCCACCTTAGGCACCACAGGAGGCTGTATATGCAGTACTCCTTTGATAAAAATCTGGACCTCAGGGACTGAGGCCAATTCTTTTTGGAAGAATATTGATAGGGCCGAAATTTGAACCTTAATAGATCCCAATTTGAGACCCATAGACAATCCTGATTGCAGGAAATGTAGGAAAACGACCCAGTTGAAATTCCTCCATCGGAGCACTCCGCTGCTCGCACCACGCAACATATTTTCGCCAAATACGGCGATAATGCTTCGCGGTGACTTCCTTCCTTGCCTTTATCAAGGTAGGAATGACTTCTTCTGGAATGCCTTTTCCTTTTAGGATCTGGCATTCAAACGCCATGCCGTCAAACGCAGCCGCGGTAAGTCTTGAAAAAGACAAGGACCCTGCTGAAGCAGGTCCCTTCTCAGAAGTAGAGGCCACGGATCGTCCGTGACCATCTCTTGAAGTTCCGGGTACCAAGTCCTTCTTGGCCAATCCGGAGCCACTAGTCTTACTCCTCTTTGCCGTATACTCCTCAATACCTTTGGTATGAGA
Organism: Pseudophryne corroboree; assembly: GCF_028390025.1. Classification (NCBI taxonomy): domain Eukaryota; kingdom Metazoa; phylum Chordata; class Amphibia; order Anura; family Myobatrachidae; genus Pseudophryne; species Pseudophryne corroboree. The sequence goes on from NC_086450.1 coordinate 21,928,547, forward strand.
GGCAGAGGAGGAAACACATATACCGACTGGTACACCCAAGGTGTTACCAGCGCGTCCACAGCTATTGCCTGCGGATCTCTTGACCTGGCGCAATACCTGTCCAGTGTTTTGTTGAGGCGAGACGCCATCATGTCCACCATTGGTTTTACCCAACGGTTTAATAGCATGTGGAAAACTTCTGGATGAAGTCCCCACTCTCCCGGGTGAAGATCGTGTCTGCTGAGGAAGTCTGCTTCCCAGTTGTCCACGCCCGGGATGAATACTGCTGACAGTGCTATCACGTGATTCTCCGCCCAGCGAAGGATCCTGGCAGCTTCTGCCATTGCCCTCCTGCTTCTTGTGCCGCCCTGTCTGTTTACATGGGCGACTGCCGTGATGTTGTCCGACTGGATCAACACCGGTCTTCCTTGAAGCAGAGGTTCCGCCTGGCTTAGAGCATTGTAGATTGCTCTTAGTTCCAGAATGCTTATGTGAAGAGACTTTTTCAGGCTCGACCACACTCCCTGGAAATTTCTTCCCTGTGTGACTGCTCCCCAGCCTCTCAGGCTGGCATCCGTGGTCACCAGGATCCAATCCTGCATGCCGAATCTGCGGCCCTCCAATAGATGAGCCTCCTGCAACCACCACAGAAGGGATACCCTTGTCCTCGGCGACAGGGTTATCCGCAGGTGCATCTGAAGATGCGACCCTGACCATTTTTCCAACAGATCCCTTTGCATGGAATCTGCCGAAAGGGATTGCTTCGTAAGAAGCTACCATTTTTTCCCAGGACTCTTGTGCATTGATGTACAGACACCTTTCCTGGTTTTAGGAGGTTCCTGACCAGGTCAGATAACTCCTTGGCTTTTTCTTCGGGAAGAAAAACCTTTTTCTGAACTGTGTCCAGAATCATCCCCAGGAACAGCAGACGAGTTGTCGGCATTAATTGGGATTTTGGAATATTCAGAATCCATCCGTGCTGCTTTAGCACCTCTTGAGATAGTGCTAAACCCATCTCTAGCTGTTCTCTGGACCTTGCCCTTATTAGGAGATCGTCCAAGTATGGGATAATTAATACGCCTTTTCTTCGAAGAAGAAATATTATCTCGGCCATTACCTTTGTAAAGACCCGAGGTGCCGTGGACAAACCAAACGGCAGCGTCTGAAACTGATAGTGACAGTTTTGTACAACGAACCTGAGGTACCCCTGGTGTGAGGGGTAATTGGAACGTGGAGATACGCATCCTTGATGTCCAAGGATACCATAAAGTCCCCTTCTTCCAGGTTCGCTATCACTGCTCTGAGTGACTCCATCTTGAACTTGAACTTCTTTATGTACAGGTTCAAGGACTTCAGATTTAGAATAGGCCTTACCGAGCCATCCGGCTTCGGTACCACAAAAAGAGTGGAATAATACCCCTTCCCTTGTTGTAGAAGAGGTACCTTGACTATCACCTGCTGAGAATACAGCTTGTGAATGGCTTCCAAAACCGTCTCCCTTTCTGAGGGGGACGTTGGTAAAGCAGACTTCAGGAAACGGCGAGGTGGCTCTGTCTCTAATTTCAACCTGTACCCCTGAGATATTATCTGCAGGATCCAGGGATTTACCTGCGAGTGAGCCCACTGCGCGCTGTAATTCTTGAGACGACCGCCTACCGCCCCCGAGTCCGCTTGCGAAGCCCCAGCGTCATGCTGAGGCTTTTGTAGAAGCCGGGGAGGGCTTCTGTTCCTGGGAAGGAGCTGCCTGTTGCTGTCTCTTCCCTCGTCCTCTGCCTCGTGGCAGATATGAATAGCCCTTTGCTCTCTTATTTTTAAAGGAACGAAAGGGCTGCGGTTGAAAGGTCGGTGCCTTTTTCTGTTGGGGAGTGACTTGAGGTAGAAAGGTGGATTTCCCGGCCGTAGCCGTGGCCACCAAATCCGATAGACCGACCCCAAATAACTCCTCTACGCATCGCCTGTCCACTGTCGTGTCCATAAAGCTCTTCTGGCCGAAATGGACATAGCACTTACCCGTGATGCCAGTGTGCAGATATCTCTCTGTGCATCACGCATATAAAGAAATGCATCCTTTATTTGTTCTAACGACAGTAAAATATTGTCCCTGTCCAGGGTATCAATATTTTCGATCAGGGACTCTGACCAAACTACCCCAGCACTGCACATCCAGGCAGTCGCAATAGCTGGTCGTAGTATAACACCTGCATGTGTGTATATACCTTTTTGGATATTTTCCATCCTCCTATCTGATGGATCTTTAAGTGCGGCCGTCTCAGGAGAGGGTAACGCCACTTGTTTTGATAAGCGTGTTAGCGCTTTGTCCACCCTAGGAGGTGTTTCCCAGCGCTCCCTAACCTCTGGCGGGAAAGGGTATAAAGCCAATAACTTCTTTGAAATTAGCAGTTTTTTATCGGGGCACCCCACGCTTCATCACACACGTCATTTAATTCTTCTGATTTGGTAAAAACTACTGGTAGTTTTTTCACACCCCACATAATACCCTGTTTAGTGGTACCTGTAGTATCAGCTAAATGTAACATCTCCTTTATTGCCAAAATCATATAACGTGTGGCCCTACTGGAAAATACGGTTGATTCGTCACCTTCACCACCGGAATCAGTGCCTGTGTCTGGGTCTGTGTCGACCGACTGAGGCAAGGGGCGTTTTACAGCCCCTGACGGTGTTTGAGGCGCCTGGACAGGCACTAATTGAGTGTCCGGCCGCCTCATGTCGGCAAACGACTGCTTAAGCGAGTTGACGCTATCCCGTAATTCCACAAATAAAGGCATCCATTCTGGTGTCGACCCCCTAGGAGGTGACATCCTCATATTTGGCAATTGCTCCGCCTCCACACCAATAACGTCCTCATACATGTCGACACACACGTACCGACACACAGCAGACACACAGGGAATGCTCTATACGAAGACAGGACCCACTAGCCCTTTGGGGAGACAGAGGGAGAGTCTGCCAGCACACACCAAAAAACGCTATATATGACAGGGATAGCCTTATGATTAAGTGCTCCCTTATAGCTGCTTTTATATTAATATATTGCCATTTATTTTGCCCCCCCTCTCTGTTATACCCTGTTTCTGTAGTGCAGTGCAGGGGAGAGACCTGGGAGCCTTCCTGACCAGCGGAGCTGTGACAGAAAATGGCGCCGTGTGCTGAGGAGATAGGCCCCGCCCCTTTTTCGGCGGGCTCGTCTCCCGCTATTTAGTACATTTAGGCAGGGGTAAATATCTCCATATAGCCTCTGGGGCTATATGTGAGGTATTTTTAGCCTTTATAGGTATTCATTTGCCTCCCAGGGCGCCCCCCCCCCAGCGCCCTGCACCCTCAGTGACTGCCGTGTGAAGTGTGCTGAGAGGAAAATGGCGCACAGCTGCAGTGCTGTGCGCTACCTTAAGAAGACTGCAGGAGTCTTCAGCCGCCGATTCTGGACCTCTTCTTGCTTCAGCATCTGTGAGGGGGCCGGCGGCGTGGCTCCGGTGACCATCCAGGCTGTACCTGTGATCGTCCCTCTGGAGCTTCATGTCCAGTAGCCAAGAAGCCAATCCATCCTGCACGCAGGTGAGTTCACTTCTTCTCCCCTCTGTCCCTCGTTGCAGTGATCCTGTTGCCAGCAGGAATCACTGTAAAATAAAAAACCTAAGCTAAACTCTCTAAGCAGCTCTTTATGAGAGCCACCTAGAATTGCACCCTTCTCGGCCGGGCACAAAAATCTAACTGGAGTCTGGAGGAGGGTCATAGGGGGAGGAGCCAGTACACACCACCTGACCTGTAAAAGCTTTACTTTTGTGCCCTGTCTCCTGCGGAGCCGCTATTCCCCATGGTCCTTTCAGGAACCCCAGCATCCACTTAGGACGATAGAGAAATAGAAGGTTTTAAACTGGGATGGCGGTCATTAGGTCGCCACGAGTTAGGTCAGCATACATGCATATGATATATATTCCACGGGATACGGTCGTTAGGTCAACACAGCTTAGGTCGACAGTCATTAGGTCGACCACTGAAGGTCGACATGCAATGTCGACCTTTTGACCTGTCAACCTAGTACATGTCAACCTTCCATGGTCGACCTAATGACTGTTGACCTAAGTTGTGTCTACCCAACAACCCATACCCCAGTTTAAAGGGTGTGGTTCATTAGGTCGATATGATTTAGAACGACCACATTTGGTCGACATGCATTAGGTCGACTTCATCACTATGTTGACATTGTCATTAGGTCAAGGTCATTAGGTTGACTTGGCAGAAGGTCGACGTGAGTTTTTCACAATTTTTTTCATTTTCTTACCTTTTTCATACTTAACGATCCACATGGACTACAATTGGGAACAGAAACCATGCCCGAAGCATGGCGAGCGAAGCGAGCCGTGCGAGGGGTCACGGTGAACTAATTGGGGTTCCCCGTCACTTTTAGAAGAAAACGACACAAAAAAAAGTAAAAAAAACCCTCATGTTGAACTTTTTCCATGTCGACCTAGCACATGTCGACCTAATGACCATGTCGACCTAGTGATCACGGTGACCAAACGTATGTCGACCTAACTCATGTCGACCTAAAGACCCACACCCTTTAAACTGGGGTATGGGCCGTTGGGTAGACACAACTTAGGTCGACAGTCATTAGGTCAACCATGGAAGGTTGACATGTACTAGGTCGACTTTAAAAGTCACTGTCCATAGTGTTTCTAATATAGACAGTTGCATTTGCCACATACGTACTAGTGGAATATATATCATATGCAGGTAGATACCTGTCAGTCACTGGTGTTGGAGTCTTTAGCGCAATGTTATAATCCCTTTCAGTCAGGGATTGTTTATCCAACCACTGTAGGTGATAGTTTATCTGAGATATCAACCAATTACCGTATACAGCTTGGGAATCCTCTCCGGGATTTGCTGGCTCGCTTACTAGACTGCACCAATCTTGCATTGACGGTAATCGACTGATAACTCAGAAAATATACAGCACTATGGCGCTCCAATAACACAGTGACAAACATATGTACATGCACTTTATAGAGGTATGAAAAATGGAGTCTAAGCAGTTTCACCTTTAAGTTTGGTGAATAATATTTACTCAGTGATGTCATTTGAGTCATGCACAGTAAAACAGTTAAGAGGCAGCACGCAGCGATTAACCATTTCACTATATACTCTATCAACATTTTCGGCAATGAGCAATCCTGAGGAGGCATTATGATATTTCAGAGTTTTTCCAACAGATTGACACCGGTAATGTTGTTTCTTAGTGAAGCTCTTGAGACTGAGAGTAACTTACCCATGACTTACCTGGTGCTGACAGGAGTGATGCTGTTAAGATACTGGAGGTAGGGGGGGGGGGGGGGGTCACGGTTAGGCTGTGGGGAGGGGGGCTTATGGTTAGTCACCACCAGGGGGAGGGGTTAGACTTAGGCACCACCAAGGGGAGGTTAGGGTTTGGCTGTGGGAAGGTGGGGGGTAAGAGATAGGCTGCGGGAAGGGAGGGTTAGGGTGTAGGGGAGTGGGGATAGCATAGTTAGCCCTCCCTTGTCGGGATTTTAAACATTGGTAAGCCGGCATCAGTGTTGTGACTGCCAGCATACCGTTCGCTGGTCACACATATCGATCCCCTGACAGGATGATGATGCTACAGGGTCTGTTGATGAAAGCAAAACACCAGCCCAGTGGCTTGTGACTGTCATGTATGCTTTTATTTGATCAGTACTACGTATGCCTAGCTAAATTGTTGGTACAAAGGCATTTTCTAGGGCAGGGCTGGCCAACCAGTCAGAGACAAAGAGCCAAATCTTGTTAGGTACATCAAAGAGCCGTCTTCGAGCCGAAGGCGCACTTGCAAAAATGGGGTGTGACCTTGTACCTGCTAGGCCACGCCCCTGGTATAAAATACATTGAAAAAGCCAGATCCTACATAAAATACAATGAAAAAGCCACTTCTACATCAAATAATTGAAAAGGCCAGATTTGCATAAAATATATTGAAAAGCCAGATTCACATAAGACACTTTAGTTCCCCCATGTGTCACTCCAGTCAGCACCCGCCTGTGTCACTCCAACCAGCTCCCCCATGTGTATTTAGCTCCCTCAGTTCTCAGTCTACGTAGTGCTGCTGCATGTCTGGCTGGAGTGCAGTGGTTTACAGATCTCTTGTGGTCACGTGACTTTGAGTGTTGGGAGCCACATTTGAATAAAGAAAGAGCCACATGTGGCTCTAGAGCCACGCGTTGGCCACCACTGTTCTAGGGAATGAACAATATTATCTTTATCTCCCTGTACAGCTGAGGAATTGGTGTTCAAGAGAAATGAGATTGCTATGGAATATTGTTGTATGGACGCATGACCTCAACTCATCTGCTACAGCCCGGTGCATTGACTGTCATACCTGCAGCCATTAGGTTAAATCCGGCACTGATTATTATTACTCATCCTCACATTTCCAAAAGATCCAGAAACTGGGGAAGGAGGCAGCTCTGTAATTACTGGGGCAGAACCTGAGATGTCAGACTCGCACATACTGTAAAACTCTTGGTCAGCCTTAGGTCCTCCTCAGGAATATACGAATGCCACCCAATTTCCTCTTCCATCTCAGTGTTTCTGTTCAGGCGGTGATGTGGCTGTTTTGGAGGTGGCACGCCTAGACTCAGAACCAAACGTAATAGCCTGCGATTTGCGGACACTGGCACGATTCTGGCGAGATGCAATAGCCACTAGATTGAAAACAGTTTTAAAGCAAAAGCGACCCAGGATGTGTCTTATAAGGAATTGCAGCTTTAAATGTAGTGCCTATCTTGCCGGGTCTAGCAAATCACAGGCCTGTACCTCTGGGCTATAGCTTGAGAAGGCGGTGAACGGGAGGTTACAGCAGGCGTCCATGTTATAGTAACAAAATGATTACAATATTGACTGTACACAGACACTGAATAGAAAAAATACTTTATTAAAAATAAAAACTCCCCCCAGATCCCTCTGTCACCAATTTATTTCTTACAAATCCTTTGGGAAAGGTCCTCTTCATTCCATGTAGACACCACACGTACATGTAAAACGTTGTGACTTCTCCCTATGTGAGTTGACGGTAATGCAGAATCATTCCCAGTCACTGTCATAGGAATGAATGGGACGGCTCTGATAAGTCAGGGAGCGGCCTGCCAGGGTTGGACTGGCCCACAGGGGTACAAAGGGAACCACTGGTGGGCCCTACTGCCTGAGGGCCCTACACCCTCCTCCAGGGATCAGGTTCCAGACTGTGCTGTTACTAATCTAGTACATTATCATGAATGCACTACAGTATTTACTGTATATATTTATCTAGGGGACCAACACTTGCAAAGAGGTTAGGCAAACCAATGTGGTAGCTGGGCACACCGACTTTAGAGACTGGCCACACCCCTAAACATGGGCCCCTACCCCTGCATCCCCCCGGTGGGCCCTACATGCTCCAGTCCGACACTAGCGGCCTCACCTACCCTGTGACTAGTCAAAGCCGCCCGTTCATTCCCGATGTAGGGGGTAATTCAGAGTTGATCACAGCAGCAAATTTGTTAGCAGTTGGGCAAAACCATGTGCACTGCAGGTGGGGCAGATGTAACATGTGCAGAGAGAGTTAGATTTGGGTGGGTTATTTTGTTTCTGTGCAGGATAAATACTGGCTGCTTTATTTTTACACTGCAATTTAGATTTCAGTTTGAACACACTCCACCCAAATCTAACTCTCTCTGCACATGTTACATCTGCCCCCGCTGCAGTGCACATGGTTTTCAACTGCTAACAAATTTGCTGCTGCGATCAACTATGAATTACCCCTATAGTGAGCAACCAAAATCCACAAATCTTTACCCTGATCACCTAATTCCCGCAGGCATTTTGCAATGCAGCCCATCCAAAGACCAAATTATTGATGGTGAAGTGACTGTTATTTGCGCATACACAGCACTGAAAATATATACACAATTATGCACCTTTTTTATTTGTGGATTTTACATATAATGTACATCATTTTCCTTCCAACTCACACTGTGCTACAGAGGCAGCATCGTACGACGTGCAGTACAATACTTACCCTAAACATAAATGTACTACTGTACTCAGGATCGCAGTCAGAGCGCAGTCTCAGCTGTCTGAATACCTGCATCGTGCTTGCAAAACCTTAGTGCGAGATGGTTGTTAATGGTGCACGCCTTCTCACATCGCTGTGTGCATTGTACAGTCATGCTAAGAGCAAATTTAACAACAGACACATCAGTATTAGGAAGGAGAACCGTATATATGTCATTAAACCATCCCTTTCCCCTCCACAGGAACCCCACTCTTGGCTGTGGCCCGGTACAACAACCTCCATAACCAACACAAAGACCAATGGTCATCCTAAAGCACCAACATACAATACCAGTGCAGACGGTCTCCAGATAAATGTACCTAGCCACCTAATTAATCATTAATTAAGAATAACTGGGTTGTTTCGTCATTCCAAAACCTACTTGTGTATATTTTACTTCACTTTCTCCCTTACAACATGCTTAATATTGAAACTTTGCTACTCTGCTGAGCTTGGGATTTCATTTTGAGGAACGCTACTGTCAAATTAAAGACCACCCACAATTTTCCCATAATGCTAAATTTGATGAACAGTTCCCTCTGGGAGGGTCTGTAGAAGCATCGCTTTTATACGAGGGGAACATTCCTAAATGACTGTGGAGAGATGGCCCATCTTCTTCCCGCTGCAGATATACCTGTAACTGGCAGTATAGCTTTGGCTACTACTTAGATCCAGGATATATCCTACTTTATGGGACTGATTCAGAGCCGCACACAATCTGCTTGCAATCCCGCTGTCCGCGTAGCTGAGCGTTTATTGTAACTGCGTACAAAATGTAAAAAAAATAAATTGCCACATGCGTTACACAGGGTGTTGTGATCGAGATGGTATGAGATATGTTGTGGAATAGAGAGGGGCATTCCAGTGGCAAATCCAGGGGGGGAGCGATCAGTGTGTTCACTACAACCCACCCCCACACGCACAGGCAGACACTGCTCAGCAGAATCTCTATAACCCAGTACACAGCAGCTGGGCTGGGGAGAGAGGCTGCTACTGCTGTCATGTAAGAAGGGGGGGCAGAGGACTCAAGGCCCTCCAACAAGCCAGGCTTGGGCAATTAGTGCCTGCTTCCCGCACCTCTCAAGAGGCCTGGCCGCATTCCCAGACGCACAGCAACAAGAATAGGAGGCTATGACCCTCATTCCCAGTTGATCGCTCACTAGCTACTTTTAGAAGCCGTGCAAACGCATAGTCGCCGCCCATGGGGAGTGTATTTTTGCTTTGCAAGTGTGCGGACTCCTGTGCAGAACGAGTGGTACAAAAACATTTTGTGCAGAACAAGACCAGCCCTGTAGTTACTTATTCTGTGCGATGATTGCTGCGACGAAGGTCCCGGAATTGACATCAGATACCCGCCCTGCAAACGCCCGGCCACGCCTGCGTTTTCCCTGCCACTCCCAGAAAACGGTCAGGTTACACCCATAAGCTTCCAGTTCCTGTCAATCTCCTTGCGATCGGCTGTGCGAATGGAATCATCGCTAGAACCTGTGTAAAACAACAATGCTCTTTGTACCCGTACGCCGTGCATCCGCATTGTGGCCCATACGCATGCGCAGGTTTGCCATTTTTTTAAATGGTCGCTACGCAGCGAACAACGGCAGCTAACGATCATCACGGAATAAGGGCCTATGGCCGGACCTAGAAACTTGCACCTGCCACAGGGCAGGTGAAAATTTCCATGGTGCTACCGATGGCCGTCCCTAATGACGCTGACAGCGACACATTCGGCAGCACAGAAGCTCACAATGGAAGGTGCTTGCATTGGTATTTGCATATAGGGGTCTATTTACTAAACCTTGGATGGAGATAAAGTCGACGGAGATAAAGTACCAGCCAATCCGCTCCTAACTAACATCTCACAGGCTGGGTTTGAAAAATGAGAGTTAGGAGCTGATTGGCTGGTACTTTATCTGGGCAACAGAAGACATCTAAGTGGCTGTAGTATGTGATACTCAGGTGATAGATATGGCCACAGGCCTTTATTAGTACAGAGCATTGATCCTGCAAGGTTCCATTGGCTATGGAAGCTCTGTAGGACCAATTCTGTCTTAGTGAGTGATACGACTATGTAGTCTTTACACAAGTCGCCTGCAACCAGGCCAGCCCAAAACCCATCAAAAGTCCTCTAGCCAGGGGAACACCAGGGCTCCCCTGTCCCACCGCAGGCCGCCCCTGCTGACTTCACTGCATAACGTGGCGACTTCATGTGCTATGAAACCCAGTGTTGGATTTTTCGGGGGTGGCACAAGAGACGGATGTGGTCAGGAGATTATTTTTTATTGTCATTACAACTTTTTATTATTTATTATTTTGCAACTGACAGGAGTAGAACGATGGGCAGCAAATTGTGCTCCAGTAGCTGATAGTGGGGTGAGATTGGGGTTGCTTTGGTGGCTCGAAGCATCTGGAGTGGGCCCTGATATGAAGGGGTCAAAGAATTGATTTGGTGGTGTTGAAGGGGGGAAGGTGGGAGGCAATAATGTGCCTTGGGGTGACCTGACCCCTAAATCCGCCCCGGATGACACCAGTCCAGAATTACATCCAATGAATGAATTGAAATATCCGTAAAATGTTCAAGGCCTCTTTGTTTACATACCACTACCACATCTGAGCCAAAAAAGGTGACACAAAGCTCTCACTGCAGTTTAATACAATGTGGAATTTATATAGATTGAGGAATTCCACGGTCAGCAACAAACGAGAAGCATGTGATTAATGAAAAGCTTTGCAAAGATACATAGGTAGCACTAAGTCTGTGGTTGCCTTTCTGAGTGCAATGATTTCCATTTTGCCTTTTTGGTCTGGAAAAGCATTTCGTCGTTACTGTCCGCTGCGGCATATCCAGACGCAAGAATGAAAGACAGAACTTGCTATATATTTTTCATTTTTTCGTGCAATCATTAAAAACGCACTAAGTTTACTCTTATGAAATAATATCCTTGACGGGGAGCTGTCAACTTTTATTTATTCAGGGTTTTACAAAATGAATTTTTAGCACCATCGAACACGTATACTGACTCTCCCCATTCTCCGAAGAACAGTAAAAGCATAGCACCTTTTGGTATGTAAAATGAAATAGAAGTATAGTATATGCATCTCAGCATCTAGAGATGAGGTAGCTTATGCTAAGAAAGGTTGGAGCCTTCTGTACCTGACATCTTTGGGGAAAAGATGAAAATATTGTTCATATACTGTACATAGCAGTTTGTTCACTTCCAACAATGTACCCCTTCCCTTCAATACTTTAAAAGAAAAGTTATCTTTGTAAGCAATGATGTCTGGTATGAAGTATGGGGAACATAGATCAAACCTTCCTAGCAGGAAAGGAAGTGTTGCCCATAGCGGCCAATCAGATTACAGCTATCATTTATCTAGTACCCTATAAGATGGTAGCTAGAATGTGATTGGTTGCGGTGGGCAACCCCACCAGCTGTCGTCTTTCGAAGTTTTGATACATTTCCGCCATACTAGAGATTTAAAACACCAGCTACTTTGCATTTATACCTTGTTAATAAATATTTCCTTTGTTTATTCTTTGCACTACAGCAAAGCTCACACTCCAATGTCATCTCCTTACGTGAACCACACAACAAGTAGAAAATCAGCTGACAAGTAAGACTAAGGAAGAGATGTACTGTATCAAACCTTGGAGAGTGACAAAGTATAATCTGATTGGTTGTTTTGGTCAACTTATCTACTTTATCACTCTCTGAGAATTGATACATCTCCCCCTAGATGACAAATCCACCAAGCTTTGTTACAATGTGCTGTTTTGTATGAACATGTATTAACGGAAATGGAAGTTTACCATTGAACCGGCTGTTTTTGTTACATCATATCATGCTATCGTTGGCACACACCAGAAAAAGAAATGCAGATTCATAAAAATTTGCACACCCATTAATGACTAAAGCGTAATAGCAAAAACAGTCTACCTGTACATAATGTAGCTTTTCAACTGGCTATGCTAGTCCAATCAACAGTGGTCAACAAACCAGGTATCTAATAAAGCCACTTTGGGAACAGTCTAGATAGGAAGTAAATATTTTTTATATGAGGGGTTGTAGCACATTAGGAAATGTTGGTTTGTGAATTAGTGTGTTGCGAGCTAAACGTTTCTACTGGTGTTAAGTTAGACTGGACACAACATCACATTTTGGGTTTTGACAAGTGACGCATTTCACTTTCAGTCATCCGTATCCCATTTGCTCATCAGAAAGTGACTCAACTTGTACCAAAACCCCAGTAATTCCAATTTCAAATAAATTCCCTAATATGGAAAAAATAAAAGCTAAATAATAATTTTCTTATCTTATATTACAACGTTCAACCACAAGCCAACATGGCAAATAGAAAAAGCTTGATGAATTGATCCCAAAGACATTACAAAGGCAGTGGTTCATCAAAAAGAAAAACATGAGCGCAGGGTGTCGTATCTAGCTATAAAACAAATTCAATCTGCCTATGAGTTTTACTCATCAAACCATTGGGCAGGCACAGTGACTTTTTTGTCTACGCATTTCACAATTGGAAAGTGAAACTGATAAGCAAATACACTGCAGATTAGAAAAAAAAAACTATAAAAAAAAATCTGTCCATTTAAGGTATTTATATTTCTGTACTTGAGAATGCTAAAAAAAACAAAAACAATTAAAATTTAATGTAAAATAAATACTTTCGCCAAATGCCAGGTACTTGATGTTACAAAATAGAAAATAATGGAAAACTGTATGTACAGTGCTGGTGCATCGCCAGCTATAGTTTTCAAGAGTCCCAGGATAACCTCAGTCAGTTTAAGTTCCTAGGTTACTACGTTGATGGTTTACAAAAAGCAAACTGGCCCAATGTCCACTCCAAACTCTTGGTTTCCACTGCCAACATCCACGGGGGCAATATCGATAATGGGTAAGCGTTTCACATTTTGGGTCCTGTATTCAAAGACAGTCTTCCCAACAGTTCCACTGCGCTTCTGGAAATGTACAAGAAGAAAAAAGAAAAACTTTGTTAGCCCATCATTTGCTCCATTAATACATTAAAAAGGACACCAATATTGTAGCCCATTACGCTACCATTTTTATTTTTAATGTGGGTTTTTGATATTTCAAATGTGTATGATAACTTTCATTGGATGCCAGTAACCCATTGATGCCAAGGGCATTTAGGAGACCAGTCAAACAATGATACAATATAAAACATCTTTCTACTAAAAGCTGTCCAAACAAGAGAAAATTTGGTCTTTGTGCCCAGTCATAATGCCAGGAATGATGGGCAACTTGGGCAGATAAGTAGAGGGTTGATCTGCGTGGACTCAATCATTCTACAGTCATTGTGATTGAGGGAATGACATGGGGCTTACGCAATAAGCCTGGCTAATGTCCCCAATCACAAGCAAATTGCCACTAGCTGGAGACATGGTGATATATATTGAATTAGCCAAAAACACTTTATGACACCTATTTCTAGTAGTATAATAGACACTCCAGATTGGGTGTGGATCATTAGGTCAACCAATATTAGGTCGCCAGTTACTACATCATCCTCCTATTGTCGACATGCACCTGGTCAACATTGTCAAAAAGTCTACAGGGTCAATAGGTCAACAATGAAAAGGTAGACACCGAAAAAGGTCAACAGGTACAAAAGGTCGACACAGTGAAAAGGTCGACACGGAAATGGTGGACACAGGTGTTTTTGCATTTTTGGTTCTCATGTAGTATGTTTAACCACATGTGACCCCCCAATTAGTGTACCGCGTCCCCTCACATGGCTCGCTTCACCCACCATGCTTCTGGCGAGGAACCTCGCTCCGCTACCACAGTGCTCAGCACAGGTTTCAATTCCCAATCATAGTCCACATGGATGGTAAAGTATGAAAAAGGTTAAATAAATAGAGGGGAGGAAACATGCGTCGACCATATATGTGTTGACCATTGTGATGTCGACCATTTGTACCCGCCAACATTTTCGACTTGTCGACCTTTTACATGTTGAACTTTTCACCATGTTGGCCTTTTGTAACTGTCAAATTAATATATGTTGACCATATGGGGTCGATCTATTGACTGTCGACCTCACCCCCAGATACCCTCCAGGTTTGGGAAGTAATGCAACCCCAAGATTAATGACTATGAGGCCCAAGTCTGTTATATGTCTTATTTATTATTTTGGCGGTATGGTATATGGTGGTATTATACTTTATACACCATTCCACTGTAATAAAAGTAAAGCTTGACAAATTTAAAGAAAGGGGGATCCATACAATGGACCTATTGACCATATCAGTTCCTACCAGTGGTGGCTCCACAGGTGGAGCTGCAGGTCAGTTCAAACTTCAAATAGAGGAGCCACCTCAACTGCCATTTCAAACTGACCACTGACAGTTGGCGTGCCTCCCCTATTTGAATTTCTAACTGAGCTGCAGCCCCACCTCTGGAGCCGCCCCTGGTTCACATAATTTAAAAAGAAGAGCGGTGAGGCATTTCCTGCGCACTTACTGAACAACTGTCTTCTAGCACCGTGTATCTGAAGCGGCTGTTTCCTTCTGCCCTGATGTCAAGGTCATTAGCACCTTTAAGGATAACGGCCTTCTTTAGATTCTGAGTTTTCTCATCCAGGTACCCCACTGCGTTCTTACAGTAGTAGGTGATATTTTGTGAAGCCTCTTTCGACAGAAGACGCAAAAACGTCATTTGAGTAACAGCTGTGTTTGGCGAGTCGCTTTCTCCATAGACAAACTGCAAAGAAATAATACAAATAGATTAAAGACAAGCAACGCTCTATACTGATTTGGTGCAAAAAAAGCTATTGAAATGCATTTCATAGAATCACGCTCTGGGGAACCGGAGATATCCGACTCCAAAGCAGTGGTCCCCTTCCAAGACTGTTAATTGCTCTTCCCAACCAGATATCTCGGGTTCTGTCTGATGTATAGTTTTTCAGAGGTTATACTCCAAAAGCTGGGACTCTCCCCTTTTGGTGGACACTAGCAGCTTGTCTCTACTATGCTCAAAACAAGAGATATCAGCCTTCCAGCAGCTGGTCCCTGCTCTAGCTCCACACGCCTGGTATGCAGTTTTATATTTTCGTCGGTGGATTGCTCTCTGGCTCCTGAACTCTGATTCCCCAATATCTCATGAAAGGTGTGACTCTCTTGTTTTTATCACATTGAAAGATAAGAAATCTACATCCAGGAACTGGAGATATCTGCAGATATCTGCAAGCTGCCCTCCCACCAGAAAATTATAAATATTAAGTCCATTCCACTATCCACCCCTACCCTGCGTATTAAACAACCCCTACCACCCTGGAAGTCATGTACAGGGGCTCATTCATTCAGCCCAATGCCCCCTTCTACAGTTTGGTGTTCACCCTCCCACCCCATCTCCCATCATCTGAGCAGTAAAGGAGTAATTTGTAGAAATTACTGCTCCAGGTCCTACACTCTGAGCGTAAGATAGAACACCCCCTACCACCTGCGGGACATCAAAGCTGCCACTGACAGTACCCCCCTACCCCTACCCCTGGAGGATGGGTAGGGGCTCCAGTGCATTGCTGTGCCCAGGGGCCTACACTGCTGTTAAGAGGCCCTGAGATGAGTACATTATGGAGATGGGTCTTATACTGGAAGCTACAGTAGATGTGATTGCTACACACTGGGTAATACTGTAGATAGGAGCTGACTTCTATATACTATACATTCTATTCTGTAGCCAGCAGACTGAAATTGATTGCCATATACCAGTCACTATAGGAGAGGGGACTAAGTTTTGTTACCAGATTGGATGTGACTTCTACTGTACACAGGAGCCTCTAGACATGAGGTATCTGTTATACTATGCTACAAGATTGGAAGTTATACTGCAGATATAAACCAGCCATTTGAAAGGAAATGTGCTTTAAACTCTATTAACCAGACTGGAGGGCCACTTTGAACCACCTAACAATTGGATTCTACGTCTGCTTTTTATGGTCATCACCATATTATAGGTCTGCTGAATATATTAGCCTTATAGCCTAGTAGACTAGGGTTCTGGTTTATATGCTAACTACCAATGTAGGTTCTACTGTATACTGGGCTTTGCATTATAGGGAGTGAGGTGACAGGCAAGGTGCCCTGCTTGCCAGGTTATTGTGGCCTTAAACTCTCTGATATGGGGTGCCAAGGAGGGGGAGGGGCCCAGCTGTGCAACGGGATGAATGCAGCAGCAGAAGTATAAATTAATTTTGGGGGCTGGCCATATCCCCAGAATTTGTCCAACCTCCCCTATATCTGGGCTCTCATAGGCCTGTCTCTGATAGCGAGTCTGCTATTGAAAAATGCCACGTTTCGCACAATGCTTGTGGACCTGAAATCTTTTTTTAGTCTGTTTAGTAGTACACATTGTACTTGTTTCCTAATGTACTGTAGGCATCAGAAGTACTGCGCAGCATCTATTTCTTTCAGCAAAAGATCTCTGCAGCTGGTGCCTATGCAGGGGCTAAACATAAGAAAGTGCACCAACAGCTATTACTCTAGGGCAATAGATCTCAGCAGCTGGTGGCTATGCAGGAGCTAAACGTGAGAAAGTGCATCAACAGCTATTTCTCTAGACAATAGATCTAAGCAGCTGGTGGCTATGCAGGGGCTAAATGCAAGAAAGTGCTCTAACAGCTATTTCTCTAGGTAATAGATTTCAGCAGCTGGTGGCTATGCATGGGCTATACGTAAGAAAGTGCATCACCAGCTATTTCTCTAGGCAATAGATCTCAGCAGCTGATGGCTATGCAGGAGATAAACATAGGAAAGTGCACCAACAGCTATTTCTCTAGGCAACAGATCTCTGCAGTTGGGAGCTATGCATAGGCTAAACATAAGAAAGTACACAAACAGCTATTTCTCTTGGCAATAGATCTCTGCAGCTGGTGGCTATACAAAGGCTAAACGTAAAAAAGTGCACCAACAGCTATTTCTCTCAGCAAAAGATCTCTGCAGCTGGTGGCTATGCAGGGGCTAAAGATAAGAAAGTGCACCAACAGCTATTTCTGTAGGCAATGGATCTCTGCAGCTGGTGGCTATATGAAGGCTAAACATAAGAAAGTGCACCAACAGCTATTTCTCTAGGCCATAGTTCTCTGCGGTTGGTGGCTATGCAGGGGCTAAATGTAAGAAAGTGCACCAACAGCTATTTCGCTAGGCAATAGATCTCTGCAGCTGGTGGCTATGCAGGGGCTAAGCATAAGAAAGTACACCAACATAGAAAGACCTACGGGACCAATGAAACTGAAGCATCGTAGCTGGAAATTGTGATTAATTACAATTATATCAGTGTCATGGAATCAATATTAAAAAAATGGTTAACGTCTTACAATAAAACATATAGTATGGTGCATTTCTCGACATATGGTGCAAAAATAGGTGGATGAGGATACATTTATATAGCAAAGACCACCTGCATGTATTTCTGATAAACCGAACCATATTTTATGACATTACTAAATTACATACCTGAGCTCCTTTGTTCATATCAACACCGTACCATATTGGTTTAAAATTATCTCCACTTCTACCAGACCACCAAGTTTTAATAGGTATCTTAGAGGGATTTGCAGATATACAGCTCTCTCCAGTTTCCATATTGCAGTAAACCTTTATGGCATCCTCTGAGCATCCTTGGTTGGGATCTATCCAATACTCTCCTGCAAACACATACAGCGGTATAAAAGACAGCAAAGTGAATTTGTTACAACAGCTTTTGTTTTTATTTTAACTTATTTATTAACATACACTACCGGCCAAAAGTGTGAGAACATCCCCATTATTCCTCAGTGTGCGGGGTTTATTTACTAAACTGTGGTTTATAAAAGCTGCTGCTTCCTGGTTTATTTAATCCCAAAATCCAAAATTAAAATGCTTTTAATGCACAAACATTCCATGTTTTGCTATTTTCCCTGTTACGTTTTGCTTAAACATGCGGAGCAGATGCGATTTGTAGTAAATAATCCCCTAATGAGACTTAGTTTGCACAGCTGACTGGTTACCAGAACACTGATTAGAGCTCACAAAACTAACCTGGCTGTGATCTACTAAGCTGTTCTTATCACAGAGGCTAACATACTGCACCTTTAACACCAGTGGTTAATTAGAATTCATCATGTGGTAAAGTCTATTTAACCACTTGTGTTAAAGACAATATGCGTCGGAAACTTTACTCTGTCATTAATACATCTGTTAAAGTTCCTGAACTTTACTTGGATACATCTGGCAACATGTTTTAGGGGTCTCTATGGGACGAAATCTGCTCTTATTTTGTTTTATTGTAACTGCTAATAATTAAAGCTTGTGTTTCGTGTTTCATACTATGCCTGGTGGAGACCTGAGTTTCCCAACTAAACACTTTTTACCAAACAAAAGTCTGTGACCTATATGGTTAAACTATAACAATATAGATAATGCAATGTCAAGTGATTGAATTCTGGAAATTGAGTGAGATCTGAAAATTGTAGCAACTGCAGACTTGAATATTTTTGGCCTGTAAGTGGACTAACTGGATATGTTGTTGTTTCATGTGTTTATTGTTGCAGGTTACCAGCAATGATTACCTATAATGCACATCTTACTCACCGCTTTTCTTTGTAGGGTGACACAGTTTTAGATCGTCGCACGTACGCGCTGGGTTCTTTTTAGACCCATCGGGTCTGCGCATTGTTTCAATTTGACTGCTTAATGATTTCAAGGTAGCCTGGACCCCTGGATCGTTCTTCTTTCCATCACCAGCAGCTTCATCCTCAGTGAATTCTGGAAGTGGATCCGGCATAGTATCGTAGCCACTTAACAAATCATCTATGGCAGCTGTGAGTAGCCCTGGGGGCCCGGGTGGACCTGGAGGACCAGAATCACCAGGAGGACCCTGAACAAAATGGAAACAAATGTCAGCTTTCGATTTAGCTTGTGTATCATTGTGTATTTAATGAATGTGACCATTACCTCTGGTCCAGCTTCTCCAATAGTGCCTCGAACTCCAGGGGGTCCAATTGGTCCAGATGGTCCTTGATTACCCTCTTTTCCTGGTGGTCCAACTGGACCGGGTGGGCCCTATATAAATAAAAGAAGCAAAAATTTTAATTATATTCAAATTATGTTGCTTTACTTTCAGCAATAACTTTGGTGGAAGTCATTGCAAAGTTCTACTGGTAAATTAGTAAAGTCATGTTCGACTTTCAAAAACTTTGTCTAAACTTCTGGAGTAGAATCATGACTGGGCCATATGTTTCTATCAATGTGTATTTTGACTATTCAGGTCTTTTTTTCATGCTTGTTTGAAATGCTTAAACATTTTCCATAGGTGGGACCACATGCAACAGAGGCTTAAATAAAGCCATAAAGTCTTGAACGCCTGGGAAATAAGCTGAAAGGTTTCTTGTACATTCTATACAGTGCAACAACAAAATTATACAGTATGTCTTGATATTACAGAACATTTTGTGGGACCCTTGTTGGGATGAAAGCAATGCAAGTGAAAATGACAAAGAAAATAAGAAGAATAAGTCTTACTCTGGGGCCGAACGGTCCGGGAAGTCCGGTAGCACCTTGTTCACCGATTGGGCCCTATATTAAAATTGTGGACAAAATTTTTTTTTTAAATACTTTGATGCCAAATGTTGAAATTACAGACATAAATGGACATAAGGAAGAATTATTTCATTAGAATAGAAGACTATAAAGATATAGTTCCCTAAGGCTTGGGCCACACATAGCGGCCAAGCCGGTCCCGCTGAACGAGACCCGCGGGATGCTGCAGAACAATGTTCACCTTGAAATCCCGCTGTCCTGTCATCCAACCCAACCACAGCATGCTGTGGTTGGAGCCGGCGGTGGCAGGACTGCCGCACATGTTTGGGCGCCTGCAGTCTTCTTCCGGCCAAGCGGGTCCCGCTGAACGGGACCCACTTGGCCACTATGTGTGGCCCAACACTAAAGATGTCTATAGGACTGTGTAAAATTGCTAAAAAAAAACAAACAAAACCTGTTTATATGAGACTACTTACAAATAAAGACAAAGTACATCCATATTTGTGGAGGCACAGTATACAGAAGGTAACTATGAATCAATGTAGTGCTGTCCATAAGGGATTATACTGTTGGTATTGTGAAGTCACTGAAGAATGTCATGACCTTATAGAAGCACTAGATCATAGATGAAGGAAATCCAAATGGACTAAGATTTTTTCTTTTAACTTACAGGGGAACCTGGGAGACCTTGCAAGCCAGTGAAACCCCTGTGTCCCTTTTGTCCTCTATCTCCACGTTCACCGTTGTCTCCTTTATCACCACGCGGACCTTGTGGACCCTAGTAAATGACATCACAATTAAATCCATGCTTTTTGCAATATAAATCTACTGTATATGCTGTATTTCATGCAAAATATGAAGACTAAAACATGTGCACTACCTGAAAGCCTCGTTTCCCAGCTCTTCCTGAAGGACCCATGGGGCCGCGGGAACCCTAAGAAACAGTAAAGAATATAAGTTAATAATTGACATTACTGGGTCAGACATGCATGTGCAGTGAGAGGCAGGGTGCGTGCCACTTGCCCAATGGCTCCCAATGATAGGTAGACAGGACAGACCTCTAGCCTAGCTGTAGCGGTGTACACAGTGGTACGGCGGGGACAAGGCAAGTAAGGGAGCAGGATTGAGTGTGGAGGCGGGACATGACAGATCAGGAACTGGGCGGGACAGCGTAGCAGACTGACAGGGTAGCAGGCAAGACAAGGCGGGGAATGGAGCAAGAACGAGCAGCAGCAATAGGAGCAGGTGGGACACAAAGGTGGGGGAGGTGGAGCAGTAGAGAGAGGGGACAGGGCAAGAGAGATACGCTAAGATGACCCGGCAATAATGGCAATGAACAAGAAGTTGTTATACTGTATACATGTACTCTTTCTTACGACTACCAAAACATCTAGATTTCTTTCAATAGAGTAAAAAGCTCATAGAAAAGACTAATATTTTTATGTTACATACGGTATACAGTAAAATGTAATCCATGGATATGTAATGCGATTACAATGGTACAACCTCATTAAGCAGTCATCTAACCGCTTCCATCAATTGTATGACAAAAACCACCTAAACCGTGGTCTTCATTCTTCTTAAATAGATAATAAGAGTAATGTCAAATTACTTACTGGTTCACCTCTTGGTCCAGCTTCTCCCGGTGCACCTACTGGCCCTGGGGTTCCTGGAGCACCTTGAGATCCAGCAAGACCCTCAGGTCCAGAATCTCCACGATCACCCTGCAATATTGAACATAGATCCATTACTTCTATTTGAATCCTACATGTTGGTGTTACTGATGTTTCTAGCTTATCCTCTAATGGTACTGATGGATTTGGTGGGTGATGTATCAAGCCTTCTAAAGAGGACAGATGGAGACGTTTCCCATATAACCATCTAGCTGGGATCTGATTTGTTACGATGGGCAACTTGACCTCATTGGAAAGTTTGATGCCATACATCTCCCTCTGGATTTCCAATGTTTCCATAATTCCCCTTTTACTTACATTTTACTTTTAGCATAACAGACGTGATGAGTGATAAGCTTCAGCAAATACGATGGTTCAGATGAATTTAATTAGATTGCTAACGACAAACTAAATCAGCCAGCAAACCTTATCAACAATAGACATGTAAGCTTTATATTGGGGATACCATATAATCTGGGCGTACAACTATAGGAAGCCGGTAACATTTACTTGACGTAAATGTGAACGCTTGAAAGCAGAATCCTTGTGGCGTCACTGCATAATGAAGCCTCTAATTATCACACCTTAGACTTCAAATATTTGCAGAGATAAAACCCAAAATGAAACAAATAGACATACGCGTTTTCCTAGAGCCCCATCGCGTCCAGGGGCGCCATCGTTACCAGGAGTTCCCTAGATAAAAACACAAGTTCCGGTTAGCACATTAGTCAGGTAGATACCATTTCTGTGATAATAGACATGACGCAACATAAAGAGTGCCGGTACCTCTGCCCCTGGCTCTCCAACAGGACCAACAGTGCCAGGCATGCCGATCGGACCGGATGGACCTTTGTCTCCCGAAGAGCCTGTAGGTCCTGTTTTTCCTGGGGATCCCTAGGGAGCAAAAGGAGCAATATTAGCAGACACCGACAATGCGATCGGGAGGCTGAAACATAAAAAAAACCCTGCTAGAAGTAGCTCCAGGCAGTATTTGCTCCGATGTACTTTCATTCCACTCAGGAGTTTGAAGCCATCTGTCAAGTTTTGTCAGCCCTGAGATGGGATGCGGCACACCGGCTTTTGGGATACCGACAGTCAGAATAGTGACACCTGAATCCCAATACTGGTTGGAATGCCAATGCCGGAATCCCGCCATGGATGGTAATGCTGGTGCCGGAATGCCAACATCCCGAACGTAAGATGCCAGGGCTCCTTAAGGCCAGGCTGCATGCAGGAAGGGGGGGGGGGAGGATGGGGTTAGGCTGTGGGTGGGGGGGGGGAGGTTAGGTCTAGGCTGTGGGGATGGGGTTAAGAGTATGCACCACTATGGGGGGGGGGGGGGTTAGGCTGCGGGAGTGTGGGGGTTAGGTCTAGACTGCGGGAAGAGAGGGTTAGGTTTAGGCACCACTGGGGAAGGTTAGGTTTAAGCTGCGCGAAGGGAGGGTTAGGTTTAGGCACTGCTGGGGAGGGTTAGGTTTAGGCTGCGGGAAGGGAGGGTTAGGTTTAGGCACTGCTGGGGAGGGTTAGGTTTAGGCTGCGGGAAGGGAGGGTTAGGTTTAGGCACTGCTGGGGAGGGTTAGGTTTGGGCTGCGGGAAGGGAGGGTTAGTTTTAGGCACTGCTGGGGAGGGTTAGGTTTGGGCTGCGGGAAGGGAGGGTTAGGGGGTAGAACAGGAGGGTTAGCATAATTACCTTCCAGGTGTCGGGATCCTGCACGTCAGGATGCCGCTGTTGGTATTCTGACCTCCGGCATCCCAAGCGCCGGGATCCTGATACCACCGTCCCTGGGATATTGTATCATAGTCATGTTCTTGTATTTGCCATACTTGGCACAGCCACAGCCTACGTGCTTCTGAGCATAACTGGCACCGTCCACTTAATATTTAATCATAGTTCCTTGTCTTAGGGTACACTAATCAAGTCTCATTCTTTGGCAAGCACCACCTCTGATGTTGTAACTACCATGGGAATTTGGGGATAGAGTCAGGGCCAGATTAACAATAAGGCAGAGGGGATTACAGCTCCAGACCTCCATATCAAAATAGGCCTATCACCACGATATCATGATCACTAGGTGGCCACGTGGTTGGGCAAAAAGTATTTAGGGAGACATTGGGGCTGACAGTATAGGGGGTGTACAGGCCCACGCGGCTCTGGCCACACCCTCAAAGCACGGGTCACAGCTCCTCCCTTTCTCAATATAGGCCCTTTAAACATTTTCAGGCCCATACGGACAGTAATCTGGTCCTGGGTAGAGTTTCATAGCTCCCCGATCACACCTCCATACGTCACACGTTTTATTCATGAGTAAGAAGAGTCAGGCAGCAGAATAGCAATTTGCCTAAGGCTAATACCAAACCAAAATTGTTACGTATGAATACCAAATGGGTGAAATTTAGTATGCCGGCTGTTGGGAACCCGGTGCTCAGTATACCGGTGCCGGAATCCGACAGCCGGCATACCGACAACTATTCTCCCTCTTGGGGGGTCCATGACCCCCCTGGAGGGAGAATAAATAGTGTGGCGCGTGTAGTGCGCCACCGTGCCCACAGCGTGGCGAGTGCAGCGTGGCGAGTGCAGCGTGGTGAGTGCAGATGTGTCTGTACCATTATACGCATTGACACACTGAATATTATCACCATTTACTTATAGATTCCTACGTAAATATGTATGTTCCTCTATATCATTTTTGTGTACTATTGTTTTTTGTTTTTATTTTATTTAACAGACATCGGACATGATTCAAAAGCAAAAATACATAATACCATAAACACCAGCGGTACCTGCACTTATACAATGAAACCTATTAAAACAACACATAAACCTAGGCGGGGAGATGTACCAAGCCTTGGAGAGAGATAAAGTAGGAAAGTGATCCAACGCAGCTAAACAGGTTCTAACTGTCAAGACTGTATTGGATAAATGACAGTTAGATGCTGATTGGTTTCTATAGGCAACTTCTCCAAAGCTTGATACATTTCCTCCAGGAAAAGGAGTAAATGAGTCTGGAGATGAAATAAGTACAGTGAGGTTGTTGGGTGTGGTTATGAGGTGGGCCAGAAGGTCTTGGCCGGAGTAACCATAGGGCGTGAAGTCGAGGAGATCCACTTTGCCAAAAGTAAAGAGGGTTTCTTTATGAGGTTATACTTAGTATTATATGCACTATAAGCCAAATATAAGACCGGAGAGAAGAGACCAGAGGGGGGGTTTCATCGTTTCCAGGACTTGGCAATGAGGCACGTAGCTGTCGCCTGGACATGTGCTGGTTTACCATTGTCATCTATGTTCTCAGTGGTCTGGCAGAAGGTAGGACTCATTCCCCCAGTGTGTATATATATATATATATATATATATATAGTATATATATATATATATATATATACTGCGTATATACCCCACTGTAGTCTGCAGACATACTATACTTCCAGCAGAATAAGTAGCATCGCTGGTGCCATCCTGTGTGTTACACACGTGTAGATGTGATATACTCATACATCATACAACCCGCACATGTGAATCATATCTCATATGAAGACACTTACACCTGGGCCTGGAAGTCCTGGCATGCCTCTCTCACCCCTCTGCCCAGGCATGCCAACTATGCCTCTCTGACCGGTTGTTCCGGAAGGACCTGGGGGGCCATCGGGACCCTAAACAATATTAATAGAAAATATATTTATGTTCAATATTTACAAAAACTCACAACAATAGGTATCACCATGCAAGCGTTTCAATTTATGTTGTGTTGGTGTCACAACTGTAGTTTAAAAAAAAAACAGAGAAACAATTGTCGACTTTATCACTTAATTCGCTTTTTTTTCTCCATAAAATGAGCGCATTAACTTCAGGTCAGCTGTAAGATTGTATCTGCAGCTGCGGTATAAGCCACACTTATCATTCTGCGTTGACTTATAACATATAACCATTAAAGAAAAAAAAAATAATCATCCTTTGAGTAAATAATAAAGTAAAACAAAGTCATCATTAAATCAGCATAAGGTAAACATTAGTAAATAAGGAACCGACTATTCTCTGACATCATGTTTAGGTGACACTAAGGGTATTGAGAATCTCACCGGCTGCCCATCGTCTCCCGAATCGCCTTTGTCACCCGGACTTCCAATGGGACCAGCGGCTCCTCGGTCTCCGATTCTACCGTGCGCACCGGGCTCGCCACGAAGACCTGGCGGGCCGTCCTTGCCGGGTTCGCCAATAGGGCCAGCAGGACCTACAGCTCCCTATGGGAAAGGAAAAGAGACATCTGACTGTAGGAAGAGCACATGAACACTACCAGGCTCTTATCAGGCCTAAAATATTTCATACTATGGGGGAGATGTCTCAAACCATCATATGATGACAAGTGGAGGATTCTAGATACAATTTTGTAGCCCGTACTAGATAAACGAGAGCTAGAATCTGATTGTTTGTGATGGGCCACACATTCTAGGAGTCCTCTTTGGAAGGTTTAATAACTCTCCACCCTTATACCATTATAACCCCCCTTATTGCACCGTAGGTAGTTTTGTGATGTTGTATGCTATTATTCCTGTTCTGCACAAGGAACTACATATTAATCTAGAATAGTCTTTTTAAGCACCACATCTTTCTCTGTCCCAGTGGAGCTTACAATCTGTATTCCCTGCAAGAAAAAAAGCAATTGGTTTCCCCAGCACCCTGAATGATAACAGTAACCAGATATAAATCCCACATGATAATAGAATTCAGAGATCTTCGTTACACATATTTGCGCAAATGTGTGGTTAAGCCCCAAAGCCACATCAAGGCCTCTCTGTATATTTGGGGTCCCTAGCGCTATATCTAGGTGCAGGGTGTGGCACCCCAAAACACCATAATGAGCCAGAAAGCCCAGCGTGGCAAACCAGTGTAAAAAACTATAGTGTTAATAAATTAGTATTTAGGAAGCCGAAGCTATAGAAAGGGTGATACAAACATGAAATGTAATTAAAATAGAGAAATAGTGTTAGAAAATGAATAAGTGAAAAGTGTTAATAGAATGTAAAGGTATGCCACACTAAAGCCATCCAGCCCAGCCAGTCCAGAGGCACCACACCTCACACCTCCATTACCCCAATCTGGGTCTAAGATTAACCAGCAAGGAGCCACATGATAATGGCTCCTTACTAAAATATGTCTAAGCTAAGAGCTTTTTCTTGCTCAGAAATACCCCTTCCTTTCGAGCACCTGAATGATATCACTAAGCTAATTGAGCATTTACCAATCTATAAATCTGTATTCCCTACCACATGTACACGAACAGACATTCACGCTAGGGTTCATTTTTGTTGGGATCCGATTAACCTACCAGTATATTTTTGGAGTGTGGGAGGAAACCCACGCAAGTACGGGGAGAATATACAAACTCCACACACATGGTGGGAATGGAACCCATGACCTCAGTGCTGTGAGGCAGTTATGCTAGCCATTACACCATCCGTGCTGTCCTAATGAGTAAACAGGTCAATATCGACTCTACAATCAATTGGTGGATTGGGTGCTGTGCAAGGTATATGTAAAGTAGAGATGAGCGGGTTCGGATGTAACGCCAGAATTAACGCCAGTTCGGTTTTATCCGGATTTTTCTTATTGGCTATCCAAAACACGTGACATCCGTGAGCCAATAAGAAGCCGTTTTGAGAACCGAGTAAAACCAAACCCGCTCATCTCGGATATAAAGGTGGGGAGCCTCTAAATCCGTAAAAACAGAAAACTTTCAGCTGACATTTTTATTAAATACTGTAACATTGATTAACGGATATTTAAATGCAAAACACTTTAAAAAAAAAATATTCCAAAATTTTGCCCCTTTAATTCTTTTGTAAGCATAGTCTACAAGGATGTCTTTATAAAAGTATGTATAAGAATGTCATGTAAAAATGCAGATTATACTGTAATAGTCATTTATAGTTCTAGTGCGGAGCAGCAGAGGAAAAACATTACTTACAGCAGAACCTGGAGGCCCAACTCTGCCGGCGGAACCGGGGAAGCCTGTCGCTCCCTGCAAACAAAATGTCACATAACAATGAGCTCTGGTGTGAATATTCCAGCTCAACGCAATAGCGCCAACAATAAATGTAGATCTGTACTCACAGGGGGACCTTGTGTTCCTCTGCCTCCTTTAAGTCCGGTCACACCAGTAGGTCCCTAAAACAACACATTGTATAATTACTGAAAATGTAGTAAAAAGTCATTTAAAAAACTATATTACATGAAATACACGACATCTGGTGAAGTTACACAAAATTAACCCGTCAGATATGTTTTATCAGCACTTGAGGCATTTCACGGAACACAAGCACTGGAGTAAATTTCACACAATTACCCGGATAAAGGGGGAAGGGGAGAGTGATTAAGGTCAGCCTCAATCATAGGAACAGTGGCAGAACAACTATTTATGAATAAATAAATGATTTAAAAATCTGAATTCCGAACTGCGGAAAGATCCGACTCGGGACTCTGTTTGGATTGTTTCTGCCCAGGAGTTTAGAACCGGGCCTCAGATTGGAGCCACAAAATTTGGGTGGATTCAAATCTCTGACACACTGAACATCTCTAATGTATACAGTATAAGTAGTATATATATCGAGAGAGAGAGAGAGAGAGAGAGAGAGAGAGAGAGAGACAGAGAGAAGAAAAAGCCAGGGGTGCACTCACCAGTCTTCATAATCCAGTTTTTATTTAATTCACAGAAAGAGAAGTAGCAAAAACATCAATGTTTCGGTCCTACATCTGGACCTTTGTCAAGATCTTGACAAAGGTCCAGATGTAGGACCGAAACATTGATGTTTTTGTAACTTCTCTTTCTATGAATTAAATAAAAGATGGATTATGAAGACTGGTAAGTGCACCCCTGTTTTTTTCTTCTCTACATTTGGAAAGGATCATTTCCTTTTTTTTGTGGCGACACTCCAACACGAATTCTATTGGATACGTGAGTGTGGACACCCTACTTGGATTATATATATATTTATATGACAAGTCTTATTGAAGCACGATTCCGGGGAGATTGCTTGTAGGCTCATAAGGTTACATGTGGCAACGTGAAACTCGCTGGAAATACACCAGAAAAGCACCTCTTTTGCAAAGTCACCATCTATGACGTCTATGAATTAACTGCGCATTTGGCGTAGCGAAGCAAGTAGACCAGCGGCACTTCAGAATGAACAGGAATTGCAAGAACATCAGAATACTGTTTGGTTTAATACTTACTTGTGGACCATGAGATCCAGATTGACCTTGAGGGCCAGGAGATCCGGCATCACCCTTTTGGCCAGACTCCCCAGGCTCACCTTTTACACCAGGTTGTCCATCAGGTCCCTACAGAAACAGAATGCATGTCCTGTATGATTCCTGGGAACATTTACCAATACCAGACACAGCATAACACACCATAACTAAGCGCTCTGAGAGAATGCATCCAGTAGAGGTAAGTGCACTGGTTTGGAGAGACATAACTTATGTACTCTTTAGAATGTAAGCTCTAATGAGCAGGGCCCCCAACCTTCACGTGCTTATCCTTCTCTTACTTAAACCATCTTCGACGACACCAAATCTACCACCCTGATACTTATGTCAGTGTCATTTGCTGATGTAGCTATGTATAAACCCTGTACTGGTCCTATATTGTCTTCATCTGCAAGTCACTATTTTCCTGTTTTATTTCGTTTATGTACCCTGTAATCGGGCGCTGCGGATCTCTTGTGGCGCCATATAAATAAAGGATAATAATAAATAATAATAGTCAAACTGTGGTGCAAGTTGCAAGCCGATGATTACTAAGACCGCGGGCCGCAGCTGACGCACCCTATTATGCAAATATATAGTAATACTGCCGTGGGGTGTCATCTACAGTAATAGTGGGATTGCAGTGTACGGGATACTTGTTTGTTTTTTTTAAATAAGAATTTTCCTGCACGGTTTGGAAAGGGAAAGATCCTGATAGGTGGATAGTCTGTAGACTTAAAAAAAAAAAATTGCATTTCAGAGGCTCCAAGTGACACGAGTGCTGATTATCTACACCATGCAGCCACTTACTGTAAGGTATATGAGTTGTGTACTCACAGTGAAGCCACAACTGCTGTGTTATTCCTGACACAACTGCTCCTATTACTTGTATGGGAAGGGTGCTGCATCTGTGAATGACGCATAGTTGACCACATCCCGAATTTGTGTCCGACTCTACACTGGTAGCAAATTACGACTGTTTTTCCTAGCCGCATTTATGTGTTTGCACTTAGACACCAATTTCATCCAACAGCTTAACCACTGTGCTACCGTGCTGCACAAATAACCATGCGGCACAATTACTGTAATGTAGAATAATTGTTAGCACCGTGCTATAAAGCATACAGTAAGCACCCAATACGTACTGGTGGGCCAGCAAATCCAACAGGGCCTGTAGGACCATTTTCGCCTCGAGAACCCTGCAAAACACAAAATGTTTACAAATATATATAATCAGCAGATTAATAAAAGTAATTAGATATATTATTAACAGCAATTTAGGTCCGAACAATTCATTGATTTTGTTTTTGTTTGTTTTTTTTGCTTTTGCATTTTTGACTATTTGGCCCATAAGCTCACTTACGGCCGCTTAGACAAGTCCGTCTGCGTTAATGGTTTAAAACAAACAAGAACAAGCAATTTTCCATAATGACGTGAGGAGCCTGGATGAAAACACTTTTGTAATAATGTCCCCTCCAAAACTTCAAAAATGAGGTCTATGAAAAAATAAAAAAATGTAGGTATAAGTAGGAATATTGGGAGCAAATGATGATGATGATGGTGCGAGGAAACTATTTGTAACTTTTTAGGTTAACATGTTTAACCTTGCGGCACCTAACAAATAAAAGATAATAATAATGCTTTAATTTAATGCATGGGACAGTCGAGTTGATCGCTCGCTAGCAGTTTTTAGCAGCCGTGCAAACGCTATGCCGCCGCCCACTGGGAGTGTATTTTAGCTTAGCAAAAGTGCGAACGAAAGGATCGCAGAGCGGCTACAAAGTGTTTGGGCAGTTTTAGAGTAGCTCAATACCTACTCAGCGCTTGCGATGACTTCAGACCATTCAGTTCCGGATTTGACTTTACAAACACGCACCGCGTTCGCCCAGCCACGCCTGCGTTTTTCCTGGCACACCTGCATTTTTCCGAACACTCCCTGAAAACGGTCAGTTGACACCCAGAAACGCCCTCTTCCTGTCAATCACTCTGCGGCCAGCAGTGCGACTGAAAAGCTTCGCTAGACCTTGTGTGAAACTACATCGTTCGTTGTAATAGTACGTCGCACGTGGGCATTGCGCCGCATACACATGAGCAGAAGTGCAGTTTTTTTGCCTCATCGCTGCACAGCGAACGAATGCAGCTGGCGATCAACTCGGAATGACCACCAGTGTCTGTTACTTGGGAAGCATAATACAGTACCAAGGGTGGGATGTATCAGCCGGCGCGGGGGCGTTAGCACTTTGAAGCAGTCACAGGGGGGTCCACCAGAAAACAATTGCAACAGGAGCCATTATTTTTTTACATCACCCTAGGCTGCCGGTACCTCTATTAGCTCGGCACCACTTAGGCAGAGGGGTGGAAGAGACAGCTGTACTGTACTGTCAATGTGCAAACACACATAGAACACACAGTATACTAATATCACTAACAACAACCCTAGCCTGAAGTGGTAATAATGAGCGATTGCCTTGGAGCAAAGTCCTGGTCACTGAGCCACAATATTCACACCCCGGGCCGGGATTAAGTAAAAACTGTGAAGGCTGATTAATGCGGATTAATGAGTCAGGGAGCAGAGTAAAAAAAAAATGACAAGTACAGTAATACGACTGTTCACATCGTCAGGAAAACGCTCAGCGTGACGGGGTTCAATGTACTGTACTCTGCCCCCAAAATATGGTCAAATAAGTCATACGCTATGAACGGCCTGACACACAGCTAACCAAAGCCGAATTATTATTCTTATCATTTCCATGTTGATTAAAAAAATATGAAGCTTCACGGAAATTGTGTATGACATTTATTTACTGTAAAAGAACGTACATCCGCTATAATTATGTTCTGCGTCAGCATCTGATGGAGTTGTTTGAAAACAAAATGCAGAATCCAGTCTATAAAGTAATTCCGCCTGACACATGGTGAGGATACAGTCTTGGCTTATCAGTTGTAATATTAATAAAACCGATCTTAGAATTATATAACTTACAGGATTGCCGCGAGACCCGAATGGACCCATTACCCCTCTTGGACCTGGTTCACCCTAGAAGAAAGCGCACTTGTTAATTCTGGGTGTGAGGTTCGGGGATTACAATGTTGCATAAATCGATGTGAAATCACTTCGGTACCTTTTCACCTGCTGGACCTGCAGAACCGGCCGGTCCGAGTGGCCCCGGAAGACCCTACAGGGGAAAAAAGCGCACGCACATTTTATTTCACGCGAGAAACCCAATTATAACAGAACGCAATTGCCGACATGAATCTATTAGAATACACGTTTATTTCTCTAATTTGTACTACACAGAGAAACGCTAATTGCTAATGTTCACCTACAGTGGGGTTAGTAACCCTTAAGGAGAGATGTATCAAGCCTTGGAGAGAGATAAAGTAGAGAAGTTGTCAAATAAACCAATCAGCTACTAACTGTCATTTATCTAGCACAGTCTTGAAATTACAGTTAGAAGCTGAGGTGGTTTTATCTCGCTCCAAGGCTTGAACCTTCTCCTCCTCAATAGGTGCAATTGATCATTTATCATCACATGACCTACTGTAGCCTCACCGCAATGGTGTAAGTTCAGAGGGAAGGCTTGCAGGGTGTCTCACAATGACTGAGGCCACAGGGAAACCCAACGCTCTTCCGTGAGGTCAGTCTGGCAGTGAATCAGCTTCACTCTGATATGACTAATATGACTTCACCCACTACGTTATGTGTCCTTCCCTTCCATCTCTTAGTGGTATACCCCCTGCTGTGCAGTGACACACACAATTTGTTTTCTCATGGGGAGTTCTAACAATGTGGAGAGATTTGGAACAGTTGAAGAATGGCATACTGTAGCTGGAAACACTTTCCTCTTTCCTGTAGCAAACTCCATGCATTTTACATGTCTAAGCAAGTTATGTTTTTATTGCACCCACTTACTGCATCCCCTTACTGCATCCGCTTATTGCACCCCCTTATTGCACCCCCTTACTGCATCTGCTTATTGCACCCCATTACTGCATCCGCTTATTGCACCTCCTTACTGCATCCCCTTATGGCACCCCCTTACTGCATCCGCTTATTGCACCCCCTTACTGCACCCGCTTACTGCATCCCCTTATTGCACCCCCTTAGTGCATCTGCTTATTGCACCCCCTTACTGCACCCGCTTACTGCATCCCCTTATTGCACCCCCTTACTGCATCCGCATAATGCACCTCCTTACTGCACCCGATTACTGCATCCCATTATTACACTCTCTTACTGCACCTGCTTACTGCATCCCTTTATTGCATCCCTTACTGCATCCCATTATTGCCTGCCCTTATTGCACCCCGTTACTGCATCCGCTTATTGCACCCCCTTACTGCATCCGCTTACTGCATCCCCTTATTGCACCCCCTTACTGCATCCGCTTATTGCACCGCCTTACTGCACCCGATTACTGCATCCCATTATTACACCCCCTTACTGCATCCCTTACTGCACCCCTATTGCACCCCCTTACTGCATCCCCTTATTGCATGCTCTTACTGCATCCACTTACTGTGTCCGCTTATTGCACCCCCTTACCGTGTCCCCTTATTGCACCCCTTACTGTGTCCTCTTATTGCACTCACTTACTGCATCCCCTTATTTCACCTTTTATTGCACCCCCTTATTGCACCCCCATCCCCTTCAGGTATCTCCTCGATCAGACCTGGGACAAGACCAAAAAAAGAGTTTGTTCATATTTGTTTCTATTCTTTCCCGCAGTCACTTGACTCTGCCTAATATGGTAAAACAGTAGCACTTTATGTAATATTCATACGGTTATGGGGACAGAATCTATACAGGCCACTGCCGGTATATGCATTCAGCTTCATACAAGCAGACTGCCAGTGATAACAGGACATTAGGAGAAGCCTTAGTGTCTCACAATGACCTACACAGGTCACAGGGGGAAAAAATTACTTTATAAAAAATTAAATTTTATATTCTTTTTTATTGTTCTGGAGATTGCGCTCCTCTGCGTCCAACTTACTCTTGCGCCATCATTGCCTGCTGTACCTTCCGAGCCTTTCTCTCCAATCCCTCCCTGTAATGAAGAAGATAAAGATTAATCCTCCACACACAGAACAAAAATCCTGCAAACAAAAAGGAAACACAGAAGCCACTTACCCTGTCACCCTTAGCGCCTGATGTTCCGGCTATACCTCTTTCTCCAGGCATACCTTGCAGGCCAGGGGGCCCCACATCACCAGGGGTGCCCGTTGGGCCTGGACTTCCCTAGAATAATAAGTATGTGTGGTATAAGATATACAGGAAATAAGGTAACATTCATTGTAATGGGCGATATGTGATAAAAGCTCAAGAATATTGATAACAAATGTATGTCATAAGTAAATATATAGAATAATATTGAACCTACTGTATGTGTTAGACGTGTAACCTGTGAGACCGCCGGTCACATGACTACATCCCGTGTATTCTGACACTGAATGCAAGTAACAGTAGGAACAACAAAATATACATTTACACCTCCTGGCCAGCCAGGGGATATAACGTTTTACATATCTGAGACGTAGAAAATTGCATCCACGTTTCTAATACATTCCCAACATTTACCTATTCAATATCATGTGATATATTTAAATACAATCAGATCTAGTAGATGTACGGGCCATAGATGTGATGAGATTTAATTTTAAAAATATTTGGAATTTCTGTCGACGTCATCCCTAATTTCATTTTTATATATATACCGATCACAAATCCCGCTAACTTGCCTTTGGCCCGTCAGGTCCGTGTCCTCCAGCCATTCCCTTTTCACCGGCAAGTCCCGAAGCTCCAGGCTCGCCTCTTTCTCCCGGATTACCACGCTCTCCCTACAGTGCCAGAACAATGCTATTAATATACAATTCTACACATAGCATAATAACGTATATACATAACACCCAAAACGTTGTTACGCCAAATATCCTACTACTGTACATCATCAAAGTATATAGTGTGATAATAGAATAAGGCCGGTCAACATTAAAATAGATGTGTGAGAGTCAGCGCAGAAACAATCAGTGGTCAGCTTTCGCTCTTCGGTAGGGAAAACGTAGACAATCATCAGATGGGACGTATTGTCAGCGCACAGTGCAGGAGTCTTTACATCAGAACAATTGATTCAATTGTTTCAAATTATTGTTTTATATAAGTATATGTACAGTATATACAGTATATTTATATATACATAGGATAAATGAAAGAATATATATTAATGAACACCTACTCTTGGACCAAGTGGACCTGCGGCTCCAGAATCTCCAGGTACTCCCTATTCCATGAGACAGAAGGTTGATCATACATACGTTCCACTCAAGGTCTCGCATTATTCTATACATTACATTATAATAGTACATTGCCTGGGTATTTCCATAAGCATGGCCCCCTGGCTCTCTGCTGGGTATAATGCACCACATCTACTTACACTACTAATCCTTGTGCTACTTGTGATACTATAACCAAAGCTGTCTTGTGTTGTCACATACATGCAAATGCTGTCCTGTGCTGCAGCTAAGGGTAACTTGCAAAAACTAGAAAATAATCACTTTGGTTGGAATCGACTGTGATCTGGTGGCTCCCCGATGGCTGATAGTTGCAGCTCTACAATCTTCCCTCCTACTATAGTGGACCTTTCTCACACTAACAGCAAATGTGACGTTGACAGAAGAGGCAACCTGGGTGATCAGAGGGGGCCCTGACACTGCTGCCTGGGTGATCAGAGGGGGCCCTGACACTGCTACCTGGGTGATCAGAGAGGGCCCTGACACTGCTGCCTGGGTGATCAGAGACGGACCTGACACTGCTGCCTGGGTGATGAGAGAGGGCCCTGACACTGCTGCCTGGGTGATCGGAGAGGGCCCTGACACTGCTGCCTGGGTAATCGGAGAGGGCCCTGACACTGCAGCCAGGGTAATCGGAGAGGGCCCTGACACTGCTGCTTGGGTGATCAGGGAGGGCCCTGACACTGCTGCCAGGGTGATCAGAGAGGGCCCAGACACTGCTGCCTGGGTGATCAGAGGGGGCCCTGACACTGCTGCCTGGGTGATCAGAGAGGGCCCTGACACTGCTGCCTGGGTGATCAGAGAGGGCCCTGATACTGCTGCCTGGGTGATCAGGGAGGGCCCTGACACTGCTGCCTGGGTGATCAGGGAGGGCCCTGACACTGCTGCCTGGGTGATCAGCGGGGGCCCTGACACGGCTGCCTGGGTGATCAGCGGGGGCCCTGACACGGCTGCCTAGGTGATCAGATAGGGCCCTGACCAGGCTGCCTGGGTGATCAGGGAGGGCCCTGACACTGCTGCCTGGGTGATCAGATAGGGCCCTGACACGGCTGTCTGGGTGATCAGAGGGGGCCCTGACCAGGCTGCCTGGGTGATCAGAGAGGGCCCTGACACTGCTGCCTGGGTGATCAGAGAGGGCCCTGACACTGCTGCCTGGGTGATCAGGGAGGGCCCTGACACTGCTGCCTGGGTGATCAGGGAGGGCCCTGACACTGCTGCCTGGGTGATCAGGGAGGGCCCTGACACTGCTGCCTGGGTGATCAGCGGGGGCCCTGACACGGCTGCCTGGGTGATCAGCGGGGGCCCTGACACGGCTGCCTAGGTGATCAGATAGGGCCCTGACCAGGCTGCCTGGGTGATCAGGGAGGGCCCTGACACTGCTGCCTGGGTGATCAGATAGGGCCCTGACACGGCTGCCTGGGTGATCAGAGGGGGCCCTGACACTGCTGCCTGGGTGATCAGAGAGGGCCCTGACACTGCTGCCTGGGTGATCAGAGAGGGCCCTG
Organism: Pseudophryne corroboree; assembly: GCF_028390025.1. Taxonomy (NCBI): domain Eukaryota; kingdom Metazoa; phylum Chordata; class Amphibia; order Anura; family Myobatrachidae; genus Pseudophryne; species Pseudophryne corroboree. The sequence goes on from NC_086450.1 coordinate 21,964,887, forward strand.
ACACTGCTGCCTGGGTGATCAGAGAGGGCCCTGACACTGCTGCCTGGGTGATCAGGGAGGGCCCTGACACTGCTGCCTGGGTGATCAGGGAGGGCCCTGACACTGCTGCCTGGGTGATCAGCGGGGGCCCTGACACGGCTGCCTGGGTGATCAGCGGGGGCCCTGACACGGCTGCCTGGGTGATCAGATAGGGCCCTGACATGGCTGCCTGGGTGATCAGGGAGGGCCCTGACACTGCTGCCTGGGTGATCAGATAGGGCCCTGACATGGCTGCCTGGGTGATTAGAGGGGGCCCTGACACTGCTGCCTGGGTGATCAGGTAGGGCCCTAACACTGCTGCCTGGGTGATCAGAGGGGGCCCTGACACTGCTGCCTGGGTGATTAGAGAGGGCCCTGACACTGCTGCCTGGGTGATCAGAGAGGGCCCTGACACTGCTGCCTGGGTGATCAGAGGGGGCACTGACACTGCTGCCTGGGTGATCAGCGGGGGCCCTGACACTGCTGCCTGGGTGATCAGGTAGGCTCCTGACATTGCTGCCTGGGTGATCAGTGGGGGCCCTGATACTGCTGCCTGGGTGATCAGAGGGGGCCCTGACACGGCTGCCTGGGTTATCAGAGATGGCCCTGACACTGCTGCCTGGGTGATCAGGGAGGGCCTTGACACTGCTGCCTGGGTGATCAGGTAGGGTCCTGACACTGCTGCTTGGGTGATCAGAGAGGGCCCTGACACTGCCGCCTGGGTGATCAGACACGGCTGCCTGGGTGATCAGGGAGGGCCCTGACACTGCTGCCTGGGTGATCAGGGAGGGCCCTGACACAGCTGCCTGGGTGATCAGGGAGGGCCCTGACACTGCTGCCTGGGTGATCAGAGAGGGCCCTGACACGGCTGCCTGGGTGATCAGGAAGGGCCCTGACACTGCTGCCTGGGTGATCAGACGGGGCCCTGAGAAAAGTTACAGTACAACTATTTAACTATCTTCTCTTCACTTTTCATCCATTGTGGAACTCATTAATAGGTTATGATTGAACACTAGTGCCCACATAGGAAAGGTCTAGGCTGCCGTCTGACAGTTACTTTTTCCAATTACTCCACTATGGTGGCACAAAATAATGAAGCAATAACTCAGCAACATACTCTAACATAATTCTAGTTAAGTCTACTTACTAAAGCATAAGATACTATCATTTGTTTTAAGCATAATTATCCATAGACATAGTACTCCTAAAAATGACTTACCTCATCACCTGGTTTCCCAGTTTCTCCAGGAGGTCCTGGTGGACCTGGCAAACCCTGGAATAAAAAATAAAAATCATTGCATTTATTTTCCATATTGCATTTGTTTTGAGTAGCACAGTTATAAATATATCAGATTATATATATAAAAAAGTTTATGATCAAAATGAACCAAAACCAGAGTACCAATCTCTCAGGTAAAACATAATTCACATCCTAACTAGCTGTTGTGCCTTGTATCTGTTTATTTATCCTCACTCTCACTCTCTGTTTCTGCCTTTTTCTGTCTTTATCCTCCCTATTTTCTTCTCCTCCTCCTCCTCCTCCTCTCTCCCCCTCTTAATCCATCTCTCTCGTCCCCCTCAATTGCTGTATTTCTCTGTCTCCCTATAACACACTTCCCCATCTTTCTCTTTTCACTCTATCTTTATCTTCCGCTAGTCTCACTCTCTCTTCACCCCTCATCAGTCTCCCCCCCCCCCCCCCTCGCCCTCATGCACCTTTGCGTGGTGGCATCATTACACCTAGCGCAGTGGCTTCACTTAATATTAACGGGCACAGTGATATAACACTGCATTTACATGACAGAGGACAATGCTGGGAATTAGCTCATGTCACATAATAATTGTAGATTAAGTTTTATACGGTATATGAAAATGACAATAATCATGTTAAGATTTCCCACAGCTCTAAACATGACAGTAAAGATGACAAGATGTTGTACTTAGCTACAGGAGTAATTCCAGAGGACTGGAAAAGTGCGGCTGTAGTCCCACTGCACAAAAGTGGAAGCAAGGAAGAGGCAAACAAATACAGACCAGTGAGTCTTACTTCAGTAGTAGGGAAATTGATAGAAACACTCTTAAAGGATTATCTCAAGTCCAGCAATTTACAGGATCCCAAACAGCATGGATTCACTGGGGGGAGATCATGTCACTGGGGGGAGATCATGTCAAACAAACCTTATTTACTTTTATGACTGTGTGACTAAAGTGATGGATAAAGGTGGAGCCATGGATATAGCTTATCTAGACTTTAGTAAAGCTTTTGACACTGTTCCACATCACAGACTGCTAAATAAACTTGAAAGCTTGGGATTGGATACTAAGATTGTTGAATGGATAAGATCTTGGTTGCAGGATAGAAAACAGAGAGTTGTAGTAAATGGAGTGCATTCACAGGAGGGAAAGGTTACCAGTGGAGTACCCCAGGGATCTGTACTTGGACCAGTGCTTTTTAATATCTTTATTGGTAACACTGCAAATGGCATTAAAGGGAAAGTTTGCCTTTTTGCAGATGACACTAAGGTATAAAACACGGTAGACACACCAGGACGGGTAAAAGAAATGATTAAGGATCTAAGTAGACTAGGGGAATGGTCAAGAGTGTGGCACTTGCAGTTTAATGCCCAAAAAAATGCAAAATCATGCACTTGGGTCTCAAAAATCCTAAGGCTAAATATAGTATTAATGGCACTATACTGGACACTACCGAGGAAAGGGATCTAGGAGTCACTATTTCAGGTGACATAAAGGCTAAATATAGTATTAATGGCACTATACTGGAAACTACTGAGGAGGAAAGGGATCTAGCAGTCACTATTTCAGGTGACTTAAAGACAGGTAAGAAATGTAACAAAGCAATGAGGGAGGCTAATCAGATGATTGGCTGCATTGGAAGAGGAATCAGCAGCAGAAAGAAAGAAGTAATAATTAGAGATGAGCGGGTTCGGTTTCTCTGAAACCGAACCCGCACGAACTTCATGTTTTTTTCACGGGTCCGAGCAGACTCGGATCCTCCCGCCTTGCTCGGTTAACCCGAGCGCGCCCGAACGTCATCATGACGCTGTCGGATTCTCGCGAGACTCGGATTCTATATAAGGAGCCGCGCGTCGCCGCCATTTTCACACGTGCATTGAGATTGATAGGGAGAGGACGTGGCTGGCGTCCTCTCCATTAGAAATTAGATTAGAAGAGAGAGAGAGATTGTGCAGAGTCAGACAGAGTTTACCACAGTGACCACCAGTGCAGTTGTTGTTAGTTAACTTTTATTTATTTTAATATAATATATCCGTTCTCTGCTATATCCGTTCTCTGCCTGAAAAAAAACGATACACAGCAGCAGCCAGTCACACAGTGTGACTCAGTCTGTGTGCACTCAGCTCAGCCCAGTGTGCTGCACATCAATGTATAAAAGGCAAAGCTTATAATAATTGTGGGGGAGACTGGGGAGCACTGCAGGTTGTTATAGCAGGAGCCCCCAGGAGTACATAATATTATATTAATTTAAAATTAAACAGTGCACACTTTTGCTGCAGGAGTGCCACTGCCAGTGTGACTAGTGGTGACCAGTGCCTGACCACCAGTATAGTAGTATATTGTTGTATGTATTGTATACTATCTCTTTATCAACCAGTCTATATTAGCAGCAGACACAGTACAGTGCGGTAGTTCACGGCTGTGGCTACCTCTGTGTCGGCAGTCGGAACTCGGCAGGCAGTCCGTCCATCCATAATTGTATTACAATATATACCACCTAACCGTGGTATTTTTTTTTCTTTCTTTATACCGTCGTCATAGTGTCATACTAGTTGTTACGAGTATACTACTATCTCTTTATCAACCAGTGTACAGTGCGGTAGTTCACGGCTGTGGCTACCTCTGTGTCGGCAGTCGGCAGGCAGTCCGTCCATCCATAATTGTATTATTATTATAATATATACCACCTAACCGTGGTTTTTTTTTCATTCTTTATACCGTCATAGTGTCATACTAGTTGTTACGAGTATACTACTATCTCTTTATCAACCAGTGTACAGTGCGGTAGTTCACGGCTGTGGCTACCTCTGTGTCGGCAGTCGGCAGGCAGTCCGTCCATCCATAATTGTATTATTATTATAATATATACCACCTAACCGTGGTTTTTTTATACCACCTAACCGTGGCAGTCCGTCCATAATTGTATACTAGTATCCAATCCATCCATCTCCATTGTTTACCTGAGGTGCCTTTTAGTTCTGCCTATAAAATATGGAGAACAAAAAAGTTGAGGTTCCAAAATTAGGGAAAGATCAAGATCCACTTCCACCTCGTGCTGAAGCTGCTGCCACTAGTCATGGCCGAGACGATGAAATGCCAGCAACGTCGTCTGCCAAGGCCGATGCCCAATGTCATAGTACAGAGCATGTCAAATCCAAAACACCAAATATCAGAAAAAAAAGGACTCCAAAACCTAAAATAAAATTGTCGGAGGAGAAGCGTAAACTTGCCAATATGCCATTTACCACACGGAGTGGCAAGGAACGGCTGAGGCCCTGGCCTATGTTCATGGCTAGTGGTTCAGCTTCACATGAGGATGGAAGCACTCAGCCTCTCGCTAGAAAACTGAAAAGACTCAAGCTGGCAAAAGCACCGCAAAGAACTGTGCGTTCTTTGAAATCCCAAATCCACAAGGAGAGTCCAATTGTGTCGTTTGCGATGCCTGACCTTCCCAACACTGGACGTGAAGAGCATGCGCCTTCCACTATTTGCATGCCCCCTGCAAGTGCTGGAAGGAGCACCCGCAGTCCAGTTCCTGATAGTCAGATTGAAGATGTCAGTGTTGAAGTACACCAGGATGAGGAGGATATGGGTGTTGCTGGCGCTGGGGAGGAAATTGACCAGGAGGATTCTGATGGTGAGGTGGTTTGTTTAAGTCAGGCACCCGGGGAGACACCTGTTGTCCGTGGGAGGAATATGGCCGTTGACATGCCAGGTGAAAATACCAAAAAAATCAGCTCTTCGGTGTGGAGGTATTTCACCAGAAATGCGGACAACAGGTGTCAAGCCGTGTGTTCCCTTTGTCAAGCTGTAATAAGTAGGGGTAAGGACGTTAACCACCTCGGAACATCCTCCCTTATACGTCACCTGCAGCGCATTCATAATAAGTCAGTGACAAGTTCAAAAACTTTGGGTGACAGCGGAAGCAGTCCACTGACCAGTAAATCCCTTCCTCTTGTAACCAAGCTCACGCAAACCACCCCACCAACTCCCTCAGTGTCAATTTCCTCCTTCCCCAGGAATGCCAATAGTCCTGCAGGCCATGTCACTGGCAAGTCTGACGAGTCCTCTCCTGCCTGGGATTCCTCCGATGCATCCTTGCGTGTAACGCCTACTGCTGCTGGCGCTGCTGTTGTTGCCGCTGGGAGTCGATGGTCATCCCAGAGGGGAAGTCGTAAGCCCACTTGTACTACTTCCAGTAAGCAATTGACTGTTCAACAGTCCTTTGCGAGGAAGATGAAATATCACAGCAGTCATCCTACTGCAAAGCGGATAACTGAGTCCTTGACAACTATGTTGGTGTTAGACGTGCGTCCGGTATCCGCCGTTAGTTCACAGGGAACTAGACAATTTATTGAGGCAGTGTGCCCCCGTTACCAAATACCATCTAGGTTCCACTTCTCTAGGCAGGCGATACCGAGAATGTACACGGACGTCAGAAAAAGACTCACCAGTGTCCTAAAAAATGCAGTTGTACCCAATGTCCACTTAACCACGGACATGTGGACAAGTGGAGCAGGGCAGGGTCAGGACTATATGACTGTGACAGCCCACTGGGTAGATGTATGGACTCCCGCCGCAAGAACAGCAGCGGCGGCACCAGTAGCAGCATCTCGCAAACGCCAACTCTTTCCTAGGCAGGCTACGCTTTGTATCACCGCTTTCCAGAATACGCACACAGCTGAAAACCTCTTACGGCAACTGAGGAAGATCATCGCGGAATGGCTTACCCCAATTGGACTCTCCTGTGGATTTGTGGCATCGGACAACGCCAGCAATATTGTGTGTGCATTAAATATGGGCAAATTCCAGCACGTCCCATGTTTTGCACATACCTTGAATTTGGTGGTGCAGAATTTTTTAAAAAACGACAGGGGCGTGCAAGAGATGCTGTCGGTGGCCAGAAAAATTGCGGGACACTTTCGGCGTACAGGCACCACGTACAGAAGACTGGAGCACCACCAAAAACTACTGAACCTGCCCTGCCATCATCTGAAGCAAGAAGTGGTAACGAGGTGGAATTCAACCCTCTATATGCTTCAGAGGTTGGAGGAGCAGCAAAAGGCCATTCAAGCCTATACAATTGAGCACGATATAGGAGATGGAATGCACCTGTCTCAAGTGCAGTGGAGAATGATTTCAACGTTGTGCAAGGTTCTGATGCCCTTTGAACTTGCCACACGTGAAGTCAGTTCAGACACTGCCAGCCTGAGTCAGGTCATTCCCCTCATCAGGCTTTTGCAGAAGAAGCTGGAGGCATTGAAGAAGGAGCTAACACGGAGCGATTCCGCTAGGCATGTGGGACTTGTGGATGCAGCCCTTAATTCGCTTAACAAGGATTCACGGGTGGTCAATCTGTTGAAATCAGAGCACTACATTTTGGCCACCGTGCTCGATCCTAGATTTAAAGCCTACCTTGGATCTCTCTTTCCGGCAGACACAGGTCTGCTGGGGTTGAAAGACCTGCTGGTGACAAAATTGTCAAGTCAAGCGGAACGCGACCTGTCAACATCTCCTCCTTCACATTCTCCCGCAACTGGGGGTGCGAGGAAAAGGCTCAGAATTCCGAGCCCACCCGCTGGCGGTGATGCAGGGCAGTCTGGAGCGACTGCTGATGCTGACATCTGGTCCGGACTGAAGGACCTGACAACGATTACGGACATGTCGTCTACTGTCACTGCATATGATTCTCTCAACATTGATAGAATGGTGGAGGATTATATGAGTGACCGCATCCAAGTAGGCACGTCACACAGTCCGTACTTATACTGGCAGGAAAAAGAGGCAATTTGGAGGCCCTTGCACAAACTGGCTTTATTCTACCTAAGTTGCCCTCCCACAAGTGTGTACTCCGAAAGAGTGTTTAGTGCCGCCGCTCACCTTGTCAGCAATCGGCGTACGAGGTTACATCCAGAAAATGTGGAGAAGATGATGTTCATTAAAATGAATTATAATCAATTCCTCCGCGGAGACATTGACCAGCAGCAATTGCCTCCACAAAGTACACAGGGAGCTGAGATGGTGGATTCCAGTGGGGACGAATTGATAATCTGTGAGGAGGGGGATGTACACGGTGATATATCGGAGGGTGAAGATGAGGTGGACATCTTGCCTCTGTAGAGCCAGTTTGTGCAAGGAGAGATTAATTGCTTCTTTTTTGGGGGGGGTCCAAACCAACCCGTCATATCAGTCACAGTCGTGTGGCAGACCCTGTCACTGAAATGATGGGTTGGTTAAAGTGTGCATGTCCTGTTTTGTTTATACAACATAAGGGTGGGTGGGAGGGCCCAAGGATAATTCCATCTTGCACCTCTTTTTTCTTTTCTTTTTCTTTGCATCATGTGCTGATTGGGGAGGGTTTTTTGGAAGGGACATCCTGCGTGACACTGCAGTGCCACTCCTAGATGGGCCCGGTGTTTGTGTCGGCCACTAGGGTCGCTAATCTTACTCACACAGCTACCTCATTGCGCCTCTTTTTTTCTTTGCGTCATGTGCTGTTTGGGGAGGGTTTTTTGGAAGGGACATCCTGCGTGACACTGCAGTGCCACTCCTAGATGGGCCCGGTGTTTGTGTCGGCCACTAGGGTCGCTAATCTTACTCACACAGTCAGCTACCTCATTGCGCCTCTTTTTTTCTTTGCGTCATGTGCTGTTTGGGGAGGGTTTTTTGGAAGGGCCATCCTGCGTGACACTGCAGTGCCACTCCTAGATGGGCCCGGTGTTTGTGTCGGCCACTAGGGTCGCTAATCTTACTCACACAGCTACCTCATTGCGCCTCTTTTTTTCTTTGCGTCATGTGCTGTTTGGGGAGGGTTTTTTGGAAGGGACATCCTGCGTGACACTGCAGTGCCACTCCTAGATGGGCCCGGTGTTTGTGTCGGCCACTAGGGTCGCTTATCTTTCTCACACAGCTACCTCATTGCGCCTCTTTTTTTCTTTGCGTCATGTGCTGTTTGGGGAGGGTTTTTTGGAAGGGCCATCCTGCGTGACACTGCAGTGCCACTCCTAGATGGGCCCGGTGTTTGTGTCGGCCACTAGGGTCGCTAATCTTACTCACACAGCTACCTCATTGCGCCTCTTTTTTTCTTTGCGTCATGTGCTGTTTGGGGAGGGTTTTTTGGAAGGGACATCCTGCGTGACACTGCAGTGCCACTCCTAGATGGGCCCGGTGTTTGTGTCGGCCACTAGGGTCGCTTATCTTTCTCACACAGCTACCTCATTGCGCCTCTTTTTTTCTTTGCGTCATGTGCTGTTTGGGGAGGGTTTTTTGGAAGGGACATCCTGCGTGACACTGCAGTGCCACTCCTAGATGGGCCCGGTGTTTGTGTCGGCCACTAGGGTCGCTTATCTTTCTCACACAGTCAGCTACCTCATTGCGCCTCTTTTTTTCTTTGCGTCATGTGCTGTTTGGGGAGGGTTTTTTGGAAGGGACATCCTGCGTGACACTGCAGTGCCACTCCTAGATGGGCCCGGTGTTTGTGTCGGCCACTAGGGTCGCTTATCTTACTCACACAGCGACCTCGGTGCAAATTTTAGGACTAAAAATAATATTGTGAGGTGTGATGTGTTCAGAATAGGCTGAAAATGAGTGTAAATTATGTTTTTTGAGGTTAATAATACTTTGGGATCAAAATTACCCCCAAATTCTATGATTTAAGCTGTTTTTTAGGGTTTTTTGAAAAAAACACCCGAATCCAAAACACACCCGAATCCGACAAAAATAATTCGGTGAGGTTTTGCCAAAACGCGTTCGAACCCAAAACACGGCCGCGGAACCGAACCCAAAACCAAAACACAAAACCCGAAAAATTTCAGGCGCTCATCTCTAGTAATAATGTCACTGTATAGGTCATTGGTACGGCCTCATCTAGAATACTGTGTTCAGTTCTGGAGGCCATATCTTCAAAAGGATATTAATACATTAGAGACTGTACAAAGAAGGGCAACTAAAATGGTGCATGGCCTACATCACAAAACATATCCAGAAAGACTAAAACATCTCACTATGTATAGTGTGGAGCAGAGAAGGGAAAGGGGGGACATGATAGAAACTTTCAAATATATCAAGGGTTTTAACAAAGTCCAGGAGGGAAACATTCTTTAAATGAAGAGAAGCAATAGGACACGAGGACATGCACTGAGACTGGAGGGAGGCAGATTCTGGGGAAATTTAAGGAAAAATTATTTCACAGAAAGGGTAGTGGACAAGTGGAATAGCCTCCCATCAGAGGCGGTAGAGGCTAAGACAGTAGAGCAATTTAAACATGCATGGGATAGACATAAGGATATCCTTACAAAGAAATAAGGATCAAATAAGGTTTGAGATAAAAATATGGTAAAAAAAAGGGGCAGACTAGATGGGCCAAGTGGTTCTTGAGATAAAAATATGGTAAAAAAAGGGGCAGACTAGATGGGCCAAGTGGTTCTTGTCTGCCGTCAAATTCTATGTTTCTATGGTTCTATGTTACTTCCTCCCTTCTGTAAATGGTGAACCCAGGTTTGACAGCAATTGGTATCTAGGCTATGAGAAAAGAGGTGCAATGTAGCCATAGGGGGTGACGTATGATTGGTTGTGAGCTGCCCACAGCTGATCCTGTGCATCACAGTCACAGTAGGGATCATGGTTTACCCAATAGAGGCTATAAAAGCCTTTGGTCAGCACTTTGTACAACTAGCCTGCTTCTACTAAAACATGTGAATTAAACTTCAGGGACTAGAGGTAAATATAGAAAGAAGAAACAAAACAATAGCATTGTAGATTAAAGATACACTGACACTTCACTATGGCATACCTGGAATCCAGTAGGACCTGGAGGACCCTGTTCCCCTCTTTCACCAGCAAGTCCCTAAAGGATTAAAAAATATTAAATAAGGATAACTGTCATCATACACGATGATTAAAATCTACAGCTTTTTATTCACTTACTGGGGGACCAGTTGGACCAGAGGGACCAATTTCACCATCTTTTCCTGGAGCACCCTAATAAAGACAAGTAAAAAACAACATCACGAATAGGAAGATCCGTGCGCCGGCCAGTAGCATTGCCGTGAACAATGGAAATCGGAAACCTACTCTCTGTCCGTTTACTCCTGCATTGCCCTGTTCACCAGGCTTTCCGGGATCTCCCTGTTAAAGAGACATTGATTCATTTAGGAAATCTAAAAAAAATAACGATAACTGTGTATTTTGAGAAGTAAATCTGTGGGCCTACACTGTTGCCTTTTGGGCCAGCGGGGCCCATCGTCCCAGTTTCACCGCGGATTCCAATTGGACCAGGTGGGCCACTACGACCATCTTCTCCAGGGCCTCCCTGCAACACAAAAACAACACAGGCTTACACAACTTTCCATTGTATGTATGTCACATTGTAAGTTACTACACATCCTGTACATAAACAAAAAATATATTCAAAAAATGGACAAGAGGAACTGGAATTTTGAACTAAGCTAAAATGATTTGACGGCATAAAGCTGGTATTGAAGATTAAGGTAACAGATTAAGGGGGTCATTCAGACCCGATCGCTGCTGTGCGTTTTTGCACAGCAGCGATCGGGTCTGAACTATGCGTGCGCCAGCGCCGCAGTGCGCCGGCACATGGCAGGAAGCCGACGGCTGTCTTAGGCTAGCGATCGCCTCTGCCTGATTGACAGGCAGAGACGGTCGCTGGGCGGGCGGGAAGGGGCGGGCTGGCGGCATTTGTCCGCCATTTAGGGGGAGCGGTCCGGGCAACACAGGCGTGCCCGGACCGTTGGGGGGGGCGGGCCGCGGCGGCTGCGTGATGTCACATGCAGCCACTGCGACCCGGGCAGCAATGAGTAACTCTTGCCAACGCTGGCTGGGAGTTACTCCTATAGTACAAAAGTATCACCGCTGTGAGATGCTTTTGTATTTGTGCGACGGGGTAGGGCCTGACATGTGGGGCGGACTATCCCTGTGCTGGGCGTCCCCCCCGCATATCTGTGTGCCTGATCATAGCTACAATCAACCCTTTATTTATTGTTTAGCTAAAACTCATTCCGCATAGCTTGCTATACAAGGGAAAGAAAATGCAGACACATTGATTCCAGTAGGGAAACAACATTTAGGCTGTTCAGACTCAGCTACAATGTGCGGTAAATGGAATATAGAGTCCTTTTTGCAGTTGACTCTGGAGGATCCATATGATAGGGTAAATACCAGGGACTGTTCTAACAATTTAGCAGCGCTCATAAATGCTGAGGTGGACAAAGAAATTAGTTAAAATAAAAAAAGAAGAAGCAGCAGCAGGCGGTTAGGTAGTGTAATAAATTCCACAATGAGATAATGGGGGGAATTCAAATGTTTGAAAAGTCGGTTGGGCGTCTGTCTATTAGACAGGAAATAACAGACACCCAACTGACTTTTCAGACATTTGAATTCCCCCCCTTTATGTCTTAAAGAAATTAAGGTTTGGGGACAGCATGGCAAAAGTGAAGCAAAACGATCCACTGCAGCACATAGGAAGGAAGGATAATAAGATTTTACTTACCGGTAAATCTATTTCTCGTAGTCCGTAGTGGATGCTGGGGACTCCGTAAGGACCATGGGGAATAGACGGGCTCCGCAGGAGACATGGGCACTTTAAGAAAGAATTTAGATTCTGGTGTGCTCTGGCTCCTCCCTCTATGTCCCTCCTCCAGACCTCAGTTAGAGAAACTGTGCCCGGAAGAGCTGACAGTACAAGGAAAGGATTTTGGAAATCCAGGGCAAGACTCATACCAGTCACACCAATCACACCGTATAACTTGTGATAAACTTACCCAGTCAACAGTATGAACAACAACAGAGCATCAGTTCAACCCTGATGCAACAATAACATAGCCCTTATTGCAGCAATAACTATATACAAGTATTGCAGAAAAAGTCCGCACTTGGGACGGGCGCCCAGCATCCACTACGGACTACGAGAAATAGATTTACCGGTAAGTACAATCTTATTTTCTCTAACGTCCTAGTGGATGCTGGGGACTCCGTAAGGACCATGGGGATTATACCAAAGCTCCCAAACGGGCGGGAGAGTGCGAATGACTCTGCAGCACCGATTGAGCAAACAATAGGTCCTCATCAGCCAGGGTATCAAACTTGTAGAACTTTGCAAAAGTGTTTGAACCTGACCAAGTAGCAGCTCGGCATAGTTGTAATGCCGAGACCCCTCGGGCAGCCGCCCAAGAAGAGCCCACCTTCCTAGTGGAATGGGCTTTAACTGATCTTGGCAGTGGCAATCCAGCCGCAGAATGAGCCTGCTGAATCGTGTTACAGATCCAGCGAGCAATAGATTGCTTTGAAGCAGGAGCACCCAGCTTGTTGGATGCATACAGGATAAACAGCGACTCCGTTTTCCTGACTCTAGCCGTTCTGGCTACATAAACCTTCAAAGCCTTGACCACATCCAGTAACTCGGAATCCTCCAAGTCACGAGTAGCCACAGGCACCACAATAGGTTGGTTCATATGAAAAGATGACACCACTTTTGGCAGAAACTGTGGACGGGTCCGCAATTCTGCTCTATCCATATGGAAAATCAGATAGGGGCTTTTATGTGACAAAGCCGCTAATTCTGACACACGCCTAGCCGAAGCCAAGGCTAATAGCATGACCACCTTCCACGTGAGATATTTTAACTCCACTGTTTTAAGTGGTTCAAACCAGTGTGATTTCAGGAAACTTAACACCACGTTAAGATCCCAAGGTGCCACTGGAGGCACAAAAGGAGGCTGAATATGCAGCACTCCCTTTACAAACGTCTGAACTTCTGGTAGAGAAGCCAACTCTTTTTGAAAGAAAATGGATAGGGCCGAAATCTGGACCTTAATGGAGCCCAATTTTAGGCCCAAATTCACTCCTGACTGTAGGAAGTGAAGGAAACGGCCCAGCTGGAATTCCTCTGTAGGAGCATTCCTGGCCTCACACCAAGAAACATATTTTCGCCATATACGGTGATAATGTTTTGCTGTCACGTCCTTCCTAGCCTTTATCAGCGTAGGTATGACCTCGTCCGGAATGCCCTTTTCTGCTAGGATCCGGCGTTCAACCGCCATGCCGTCAAACGCAGCCGCGGTAAGACTTGGAACAGACAGGGCCCCTGTTGCAACAGGTCCTGTCTTAGAGGAAGAGGCCACGGGTCCTCTGTGAGCATTTCTTGCAGATCTGGATACCAGGTCCTTCGTGGCCAATCTGGAACAATGAGGATTGTTCTCACTCCTCCTTTTCTTATTATCCTCAGCACCTTGGGAATGAGAGGAAGAGGAGGAAATACATAGACCGACTGGAACACCCATGGTGTCACCAGGGCGTCTACCGCTATTGCTTGAGGGTCTCTTGACCTGGCGCAATACCTCTGTAGTTTTTTGTTGAGGCGGGATGCCATCATGTCCACCTGTAGCAGTTCCCACCGATATGTGATCTGTGTGAAGACATCCTGATGAAGTCCCCACTCTCCCGGGTGGAGGTCGTGTCTACTGAGGAAGTCTGCTTCCCAGTTGTCCACTCCCGGGATGAACACTGCTGACAGAGCGCTTACGTGATTCTCCGCCCAGCGAAGAATTCTGGTGGCTTCTGCCATCGCCACTCTGCTCCTTGTGCCGCCTTGGCGGTTCACCTGAGCCACTGCGGTGATGTTGTCTGACTGAATCAGAACCGGTTGGTCGCGAAGCAAGTGCTCCGCTTGACGTAGGGCGTTGTATACGGCCCTTAGTTCCAGGATGTTGATGTGAAGGCAAGTCTCTTGACTTGACCACAGACCTTGGAAATTTCTTCCCTGTGTGACTGCTCCCCACCCTCGGAGGCTAGCGTCCGTGGTCACCAGGACCCAGTCCTGAATTCCGAATCTGCGTCCCTCTAGAAGGTGAGAACTCTGCAGCCACCACAGGAGTGACACCCTGGCCCTGGGGTACAGGGTGATTAACCGATGCATCTGAAGATGTGATCCGGACCACTTGTCCAGTAAGAAGGTCCTCGCATGGAACCTGCCGAAGGGAATGGCCTCGTATTATGCCACCATCCTTCCCAGGACTCGAGTGCAGTGATGCACTGACACCTGTTTTGGTTTTAATAGATTCCTGACCAGTGTCATGAGCTCCTGAGCACTCTCTATCAGGAGATAAACCCTTTTCTGGTCTGTGTCTAGGATCATGCCTAGGCCGTGTTGCCGTTACACTTCCAGAGAAAGTGATACGCTGTTCAGCAACTGCTCTCTTGATCTCGCTTTTATGAGGAGATCGTCCAAGTACGGGATAATTGTGACACCTTGCTTCCGCAGGAGCACCATCATTTCCGCCATTACCTTGGTGAAGATTCTCGGGGCCGTGGAGAGACCAAACGGCAACGTCTGAAATTGGTAATGACAATCCTGTACCGCAAATCTGAGGTACGCCTGATGAGGTGGATAGATGGGGACATGAAGGTATGCATTCAGGCTTGCGATGACCGCTCTTAGCGATTCCATCTTGAACTTGAACCTTTTCAGGTATATGTTCAGGGATTTTAAATTCAATATGGGTCTGACCGAACCGTCCGGTTTTGGGACTACAACATGGTCGAATAATAACCCCCTCCTTATTGAAGGAGGGGAACCTTGACCACCCCCTGTTGAAGATACAATTTGTGAATTGCAGTTAACACTATTTCCCTCTCGTGGGGGGAAGCCGGCAGGGCCGTCGGTGAGGGGGCATCCCCTCAAAGTCCAGCTTGTATCCCTGAGACACAATATCTATTGCCCAGGGATCCAACAGGGAGTGAACCCACTTGTGGCTGAAATTACGAAGACGTGCCCCCACCGGGCCTAGCTCCGCCTGTGGAGCCCCAGCGACATGCGGTGGATTTTGTAGAGGCCGGGGAGGACTTCTGTTCCTGGGAACTAGCTGTGTTGAGCAGCTTCTTTCCTCTGCCCCTGCCTCTGGCAAGAAAGGACGCACCTCGGACTTTCTTGTTTCTTTGTGTTCGAAAGGCTGCATTTGATAATGTCGTGCTTTCCTAGGCTGTGCAGGAATATAAGGCAAAAGATCAGAATTACCAGCTATAGCTGTGGAGACCAGGTCCGAGATCCCTTCTCCACACAATCCTCAGCCTTCCATATGCCTCTTAAGTCGGCATCACCTGTCTATTGCATATTCTACAGGACACGTCAAGCAGAAATCGACATAGCGTTGACTCTAGAACCCAGTAGACTAATGTCTCTTTGGGCATGTTTAATATATATATACATATCTTAAGACAGCATCTTTAATATATATATCTATATATATATACATATATATATATATACATACTAGGGTCGCAATCTCTGCTGATAAGGTACCTGTCCACGCTGCTACAGCGCTATAAACCCATGCCGACACAATCGCCGGTCTGAGTAGTGTACCAGAATGTGCACGCTATCTGCAGGATCCCTGAGGATAGCTGTTAAGTCAGGGCTACATTTTTGGGCAAACGTGACACCCTAGGGGAAGATTCCCATCGTATCCTGGCCCTAGTAGGGAAAGGATACTCCCTGAGAATTCTTTGTGGGAAACTGCAGTCTCTTGTCTGGAGATTCCCGCTCTTTTTCCTCATGAGAGGAGGGAAATTTACCTCAGCTTTCTTCCTCTTAAACATGTGTACCCTTGTGTCAGGGACAGATGAATCATCAGTGATATGCAAAACATTTTTTATTACAATAATCATATATTGAATACTTTTCTGCCCTTTTGGCTGTAACTTTGCATTATCGTAGTCGACACTGGAGTCAGACCCTGTGTCGATATCAGTGTCTATTATTTTGGATAGTGAGCATTGAGAGACTCTGAAGGTCTCTGCGACATAGGGACAGATATGGGTAGATTCCCTGTCTGTTCTCTAATCTTTTGTGCAATAAATTTTCCTTAGCACTTAATTACACATATCCAAACAGGTGTCGGCGTTGTCGACAGAGACACCCCTCACACACACATTTGCTCCATCTCCTCCTTAGGGGAGCCTTTTACCTCAGACATGTCGACACACACGTACCGACACACCACACACTCAGGGAATGCTCATCTGAAGACAATTCCCCCACAAGGCCCTTTGGAGAGACAGAGAGAGAGTATGCCAGCACACACCCCAGCGCTATTAACCCAGGAATAACACAGTAACTTAATGTTAACCCAGTAGCTGCTGTTTATATTGATTTTTGCGCCTAATTATGTGCCCCCCCCCCCCCCCCCTCCTCTATTTTTACCCTCTTCTACCCTGTATCTGCAGGGGAGAGGCTGGGGAGCTTCCTCTCAGCGGTGCTGTGGAGAAAAAACATGGCGCTGGTGAGTGCTGAGGAAGAAGCCCCGCCCCCTCGACGGCGGGCTTCTGTCCCGCTTAAAAATACATTTACTTGGTGGGGGCTCATACATATATACAGTGCCCAACTGTATATATGCTAAACTTTTGCCAAAGAGGTCCCAATTGCTGCCCAGGGCGCCCCCCCCTGCGCCCTGCACCCTTACAGTGACCGGAGTATGTGAGGGGTGTGTGGGAGCAATGGCGCACAGCTGCAGTGCTGTGTGCTACCTCAGTGAAGACTGGAGTCTTCTGCCGCCGATTTCGAAGTCTTCTTGCTTCTTATGCTCACCCGGCTTCTGTCTTCCGGCTCTGCGAGGGGGACGGCGGCGCGGCTCTGGGATCGGACGACGAGGGTGAGATCCTGTGTACGATCCCTCTGGAGCTAATGGTGTCCAGTAGCCTAAGAAGCAGGACCTATCTTCAGAGAGTAGGGCTGCTTCTCTCCCCTCAGTCCCACGATGCAGGGAGTCTGTTGCCAGCAGAGCTCCCTGAAAATAAAAAACCTAACAAAATACTTTCTTACAGCAAGCTCAGGAGAGCTCACTGAACAGCACCCAGCTCGTCAGGGCACAGATTCAAACTAAGGTCTGGAGGAGGGACATAGAGGGAGGAGCCAGAGCACACCAGAATCTTAATTCTTTCTTAAAGTGCCCATGTCTCCTGCGGAGCCCGTCTATTCCCCATGGTCCTTACGGAGTCCCCAGCATCCACTAGGACGATAGAGAAAAAAGGTTTAGGTCACTGACAGACCAAAGTGCAATTTGTTCATCTTATTCTGTAGTAAAAATGAGTCACATCCCAAATGTATTTAAGTAGAAAAACAATACTGATAGGTAATCGTTTTCTTCTATTTTTATTTTAAACACAGCAGCTTTGGATGAATGCGTCCCTTCTAGATGAGTGCATCAATTCGGGGATAAGTGCGTCACTTCGGGGATGAGTGCATCACTTCGGGGATAAGTGCGTCACTTCGGGGATGAGTGCGTCACTTCGGGGATGAGTGCGTCACTTCGGGGATGAGTGCATCACTTCGGGGATAAGTGCGTCACTTCGGGGATGAGTGCGTCACTTCAGGGATGAGTGTGTCACTTCGGGGGTGAGTGTGTCACTTCGGGGATGAGTGCATCACTTCGGGGATGAGTGTGTCACTTCGGGGATGAATGCGTCACTTTGGGGATGAGTGCGTTACTTCTGGATAAGTGTGTCACTTCTAGATGAGTGTGTCACTTCGGGGATGATTGCATCACTTCGGGGATGAGTGAGTCACTTCGGGGATGAGTGCGTCACTTCGGGGATGAGTGCGTCACTTCGGGGATGAGTGCGTCACTTCGGGGATGAGTGCGTCACTTCGGGGATGAGTGAGTCACTTCGGGGATGAGTGCGTCACTTCGGGGATGAGTGAGTCACTTCGGGGATGAGTGCATCACTTCGGGGATGAGTGCGTCACTTCGGGGATGAGTGAGTCACTTCGGGGATGAGTGCATCACTTCGGGGATGAGTGCATCACTTCGGGGATGAGTGAGTCACTTCGGGGAGGAGTGCATCACTTCAGGGATGAGTGAGTCACTTCGGGGATGAGTGCATCACTTCGGGGATGAGTGCGTCACTTCGGGGATGAGTGCGTTACTTCGGGGATGAGTGCGTCACTTCTGTGCATCTTTAAATGTTTTATTACAATGTTCTCATAGTGTAGAGAAGGAAGAAGAACATGTTTTTAAAGAGAAACCAGCAGAGTGCTTGTTACAAGTTTATTGTGTTGGAGTGAAGTGTACATCTGTGTACCATCAGAACAGAGACTGTAATGAAATCCAGACCCATGTACTGTATGTCTCCTTTCCCAGTTATTGGCCTATTGTAGGCCTCCTCTTGCCCTGCTCTGTTGCGCTGGGCAGGATGAACCAAGTCTTCCTGTTTTCAGAGACAAACACACAGCGGAAAATGGGAGCAGGGGGGTCCAAGAACCAGAGATGCACGACCCTCACGTTTTGGTCTTGGTTCTAATTCATCATTGTGTTTTTGGTTTTAGATTTGGCAAAATGACCCTCAAATGTTATGGTAGAGATTCGGTTTTTGGTTTGGTTAGAAATCATTAAAAAATAAAAAATAAAATATTACAATCATTAACAAAAACAGCTAAAATCATGTCATTTTTGCAATCCAAAACCGCGTGGAAGATCTGGAATGAGTTTTTGTTAAGTTCAGATCCACAAAATTCGAGAACCGAACTCCACATCTCTACCATAACTTGTTACATGGGGTGATGTACAGAAATATAGGTACAAATGTAACAGCCTGTGGGTTGCAAACACCAGTGAATTTTGGTGATTTAGCCATTAGATTTAAAATGGCAACAATTTATAAGGCAAAACCAACCAGGCTCTACCTATTAAGTTATTGCCACTTTAATATTAGTAGCTAAAATGTACCGATGGCAGCAGCTCGCAGGCTATTACATTTGGGCCACAGAAAGATTGATTTCTAAAGTGCACACTACCAGTAAGGCTTCAGGATTCACTTACAGACCACATTACAAAACATTGTGGTCTGATTACTTAATGATGGGACTGACCAAAAAAATATTGTGCACAAATTAATAACTTATAACTTCCGGGGTGAAGAAGGATTCATGTATAGATTGTCAGTGATTCAAAGTTATTGCATTTTTTCCATAAAAACATGTAATCTGAGGACTAAATGTGCGGTGATGGGATTAATAGATCGTGTGGGAACGGGGTGATTTTCTTATATGCAGGTTTCTGTGATTGCTGTCTCAAGGAGTTGGATAATTTAGAGAAGTGTTAGGAAGAAACCACCCAACACAACGAGCGGTCTATGCTCTACACACTGCGGATTAGGAAGGTAATACCGCACTCACCGCCATTCAGGACCTTCCGAGAAAGTGCGGTATAAATACTGATTTATTATTTTGTGAATGCAGAGGTTAATCGACAGATCTTTATATTGTATTATCTAATATTGTATTACAAAACGTTACTTACCACTGGTCCCGGCTTCCCTTCTGGGCCTTGTACTCCAGGATTTCCAGTCAAACCCTGGGAATAACGAAGGATATACAATTATACACTAGTAATGTGCCTTTATGTCCTGGATTTACAATCTGGAGAGCACGGCTCCCGCTGGGAATACATTGCAGAAATGGAGCTGCAACAATAGTGGATGTTTCTCATTATCACAGAGAGAAAGACTTCAACGCTCTAGAGGGAAATTATGATCTAGATGTGATATTCTGTAATGCGGGCAGAACAGTAACACGGTATAATGTCCAGCCGCAGCAGTTACTGTATACAGCACGTACAGCCTCACACAGCAGAACAGTAACACGGTATAATGTCCAGCCTCAGCAGTTACTGTATACAGCACGTACAGCCTCACACAGCAGAACAGTAACATAGTATAATGGCCAGCCGCAGCAGTTACTGTATACAGCACGTACAGCCTCACACAGCAGAACAGCGTACACAGTATAATGTCCAGCCTCAGCAGTTACTGTATACAGCGCGTACAGCCTCACACAGCAGAACAGTAACACGGTATAATGTCCAGCCTCAGCAGTTACTGTATACAGCACGTACAGCCTCACACAGCAGAACAGTAACATAGTATAATGGCCAGCCGCAGCAGTTACTGTATACAGCACGTACAGCCTCACACAGCAGAACAGCGTACACAGTATAATGTCCAGCCTCAGCAGTTACTGTATACAGCGCGTACAGCCTCACACAGCAGAACAGTAACACTGTATAATGTCCAGCCTCAGCAGTTACTGTATACAGCACGTACAGCCTCACACAGCAGAACAGTAACACAGTATAATGGCCAGCCTCAGCAGTTACTGTATACAGCGCGTACAGCCTCACACAGCAGAACAGTAACACGGTATAATGTCCAGCCTCAGCAGTTACTGTATACAGCACGTACAGCCTCACACAGCAGAACAGTAACACAGTATAATGTCCAGCCTCAGCAGTTACTGTATACAGCACGTACAGCCTCACACAGCAGAACAGTAACACAGTATAATGTCCAGCCTCAGCAGTTACTGTATACAGCACGTACAGCCTCACACAGCAGAACAGCAACACAGTATAATGTCCAGCCTCAGCAGTTACTGTATACAGCGCGTACAGCCTCACACAGCAGAACAGTAACACGGTATAATGTCCAGCCTCAGCAGTTACTGTATACAGCACGTACAGCCTCACACAGCAGAACAGTAACACAGTATAATGTCCAGCCTCAGCAGTTACTGTATACAGCACGTACAGCCTCACACAGCAGAACAGTAACACAGTATAATGTCCAGCCTCAGCAGTTACTGTATACAGCACGTACAGCCTCACACAGCAGAACAGCAACACAGTATAATGTCCAGCCTCAGCAGTTACTGTATACAGCGCGTACAGCCTCACACAGCAGAACAGTAACACGGTATAATGTCCAGCCGCAGCAGTTACTGTATACAGCACGTACAGCCTCACACAGCAGAACAGTAACATAGTATAATGTCCAGCCGCAGCAGTTACTGTATACAGCACGTACAGCCTCACACAGCAGAACAGCGTACACAGTATAATGTCCAGCCTCAGCAGTTACTGTATACAGCGCGTACAGCCTCACACAGCAGAACAGTAACACGGTATAATGTCCAGCCTCAGCAGTTACTGTATACAGCACGTACAGCCTCACACAGCAGAACAGCAACACAGTATAATGTCCAGCCGCAGCAGTTACTGTATACAGCACGTACAGCCTCACACAGCAGAACAGTAACACAGTATAATGGCCAGCCTCAGCAGTTACTGTATACAGCACGTACAGCCTCACACAGCAGAACAGTAACACGATATAATGTCCAGCCTCAGCAGTTACTGTATACAGCACGTACAGCCTCACACAGCAGAACAGTAACACAGTATAATGGCCAGCCTCAGCAGTTACTGTATACAGCACGTACAGCCTCACACAGCAGAACAGTAACACTGTATAATGTCCAGCCTCAGCAGTTACTGTATACAGCACGTACAGCCTCACACAGCAGAACAGTAACACGGTATAATGGCCAGCCTCAGCAGTTACTGTATACAGCACGTACAGCCTCACACAGCAGAACAGCAACACAGTATAATGACCAGCCTCAGCAGTTACTGTATACAGCACGTACAGCCTCACACAGCAGAACAGTAACACAGTATAATGTCCAGCCTCAGCAGTTACTGTATACAGCACGTACAGCCTCACACAGCAGAACAGTAACACAGTATAATGTCCAGCCTCAGCAGTTACTGTATGCAGCACGTACAGCCTCACACAGCAGAACAGTAACACAGTATAATGTCCAGCCTCAGCAGTTACTGTATACAGCGCGTACAGCCTCACACAGCAGAACAGTAACATAGTATAATGTCCAGCCTCAGCAGTTACTGTATACAGCGCGTACAGCCTCACACAGCAGAACAGTAACATAGTATAATGTCCAGCCTCAGCAGTTACTGTATACAGCACGTACAGCCTCACACAGCAGAACAGTAACACGGTATAATGTCCAGCCTCAGCAGTTACTGTATACAGCACGTACAGCCTCACACAGCAGAACAGTAACACAGTATAATGTCCAGCCTCAGCAGTTACTGTATACAGCACATACAGCCTCACACAGCAGAGCAGTAACACGATATAATGTCCAGCCTCAGCAGTTACTGTATACAGCACATACAGCCTCACACAGCAGAGCAGTAACACGATATAATGTCCAGCCGCAGCAGTTACCGTATACAGCACGTACAGCCTCACACAGCAGAACAGCAACACGGTATAATGTCCAGCCTCAGCAGTTACTGTATACAGCACGTACAGCCTCACACAGCAGAACAGTAACACAGTATAATGTCCAGCCTCAGCAGTTACTGTATACAGCACATACAGCCTCACACAGCAGAACAGTAACACAGTATAATGTCCAGCCTCAGCAGTTACTGTATACAGCACGTACAGCCTCACACAGCAGAACAGCAACACGGTATAATGTCCAGCCTCAGCAGTTACTGTATACAGCACGTACAGCCTCACACAGCAGAACAGTAACACTGTATAATGTCCAGCCTCAGCAGTTACTGTATACAGCACGTACAGCCTCACACAGCAGAACAGTAACACTGTATAATGTCCAGCCTCAGCAGTTACTGTATACAGCGCGTACAGCCTCACACAGCAGAACAGTAACACAGTATAATGTCCAGCCTCAGCAGTTACTGTATACAGCACGTACAGCCTCACACAGCAGAACAGTAACACGGTATAATGTCCAGCCTCAGCAGTTACTGTATACAGCACGTACAGCCTCACACAGCAGAACAGTAACACAGTATAATGTCCAGCCGCAGCAGTTACTGTATACAGCACGTACAGCCTCACACAGCAGAACAGTAACACAGTATAATGTCCAGCCTCAGCAGTTACTGTATACAGCACGTACAGCCTCACACAGCAGAACAGCAACACAGTATAATGTCCAGCCTCAGCAGTTACTGTATACAGCATGTACAGCCTCACACAGCAGAGCAGCAACACAGTATAATGACCAGCCTCAGCAGTTACTGTATACAGCACGTACAGCCTCACACAGCAGAACAGCGTACACAGTATAATGTCCAGCCTCAGCAGTTACTGTATACAGCACGTACAGCCTCACACAGCAGAGCAGTAACACAGTATAATGTCCAGCCTCAGCAGTTACTGTATACAGCACGTACAGCCTCACACAGCAGAACAGTAACATAGTATAATGGCCAGCCGCAGCAGTTACTGTATACAGCACGTACAGCCTCACACAGCAGAACAGCGTACACAGTATAATGTCCAGCCTCAGCAGTTACTGTATACAGCGCGTACAGCATCACACAGCAGAACAGTAACACAGTATAATGTCCAGCCTCAGCAGTTACTGTATACAGCACGTACAGCCTCACACAGCAGAACAGTAACACAGTATAATGTCCAGCCTCAGCAGTTACTGTATACAGCACGTACAGCCTCACACAGCAGAACAGCGTACACAGTATAATGTCCAACCGCAGCAGTTACTGTATACAGCACGTACAGCCTCACACAGCAGAACAGTAACACAGTATAATGTCCAGCCTCAGCAGTTACTGTATACAGCACGTACAGCCTCACACAGCAGAACAGTAACATAGTATAATGGCCAGCCGCAGCAGTTACTGTATACAGCGCGTACAGCCTCACACAGCAGAACAGTAACACGGTATAATGTCCAGCCGCAGCAGTTACTGTATACAGCACGTACAGCCTCACACAGCAGAACAGCGTACACAGTATAATGTCCAGCCTCAGCAGTTACTATATACAGCACGTACAGCCTCACACAGCAGAACAGTAACACAGTATAATGTCCAGCCTCAGCAGTTACTGTATACAGCGCGTACAGCCTCACACAGCAGAACAGTAACACAGTATAATGTCCAGCCGCAGCAGTTACTATATACAGCACGTACAGCATCACACAGCAGAACAGTAACACAGTATAATGTCCAGCCTCAGCAGTTACTGTATACAGCACGTACAGCCTCACACAGCAGAACAGCAACACAGTATAATGTCCAGCCTCAGCAGTTACTGTATACAGCACGTACAGCCTCACACAGCAGAACAGCAACACAGTATAATGTCCAGCCTCAGCAGTTACTGTATACAGCACGTACAGCCTCACACAGCAGAACAGTAACACTGTATAATGTCCAGCCTCAGCAGTTACTGTATACAGCACGTACAGCCTCACACAGCAGAACAGTAACACAGCATAATGTCCAGCCTCAGCAGTTACTGTATACAGCACGTACAGCCTCACACAGCAGAGCAGTAACACAGTATAATGTCCAGCCTCAGCAGTTACTGTATACAGCACGTACAGCCTCACACAGCAGAACAGTAACACAGTATAATGTCCAGCCGCAGCAGTTACTGTATACAGCACGTACAGCCTCACACAGCAGAACAGTAACACAGTATAATGGCCAGCCACAGCAGTTACTGTATACAGCACATACAGCCTCACACAGCAGAACAGCAACACAGTATAATGTCCAGCCTCAGCAGTTACTGTATACAGCACGTACAGCCTCACACAGCAGAACAGTAACACAGTATAATGTCCAGCCTCAGCAGTTACTGTATACAGCACGTACAGCCTCACACAGCAGAACAGCAACACAGTATAATGTCCAGCCTCAGCAGTTACTGTATACAGCACGTACAGCCTCACACAGCAGAACAGTAACACAGTATAATGTCCAGCCTCAGCAGTTACTGTATACAGCACGTACAGCCTCACACAGCAGAACAGTAACACAGTATAATGTCCAGCCTCAGCAGTTACTGTATACAGCACGTACAGCCTCACACAGCAGAACAGCGTACACAGTATAATGTCCAGCCTCAGCAGTTACTGTATACAGCGCGTACAGCCTCACACAGCAGAACAGTAACATAGTATAATGGCCAGCCTCAGCAGTTACTGTATACAGCACGTACAGCCTCACACAGCAGAACAGTAACACGGTATAATGTCCAGCCTCAGCAGTTACTGTATACAGCACGTACAGCCTCACACAGCAGAACAGCAACACAGTATAATGTCCAGCCTCAGCAGTTACTGTATACAGCACGTACAGCCTCACACAGCAGAACAGTAACATAGTATAATGTCCAGCCGCAGCAGTTACTGTATACAGCACGTACAGCCTCACACAGCAGAACAGTAACACAGTATAATGTCCAGCCTCAGCAGTTACTGTATACAGCACGTACAGCCTCACACAGCAGAACAGTAACACAGTATAATGTCCAGCCTCAGCAGTTACTGTATACAGCACGTACAGCCTCACACAGCAGAGCAGTAACACGATATAATGGCTAGCCTCAGCAGTTACTGTATACAGCGTGTACAGCCTCACACAGCAGAACAGTAACACAGTATAATGTCCAGCCTCAGCAGTTACTGTATACAGCACGTACAGCCTCACACAGCAGAACAGCAACACAGTATAATGGCCAGCCTCAGCAGTTACTGTATACAGCACGTACAGCCTCACACAGCAGAACAGTAACACAGTATAATGTCCAGCCTCAGAAGTTACTGTATACAGCACGTACAGCCTCACACAGCAGAACAGTAACACAGTATAATGTCCAGCCTCAGCAGTTACTGTATACAGCACATACAGCCTCACACAGCAGAACAGTAACACAGTATAATGTCCAGCCTCAGCAGTTACTGTATACAGCACGTACAGCCTCACACAGCAGAACAGTAACACAGCATAATGTCCAGCCGCAGCAGTTACTGTATACAGCACGTACAGCCTCACACAGCAGAACAGCAACACGGTATAATGTCCAGCCTCAGCAGTTACTGTATACAGCACGTACAGCCTCACACAGCAGAACAGCAACACAGTATAATGGCCAGCCTCAGCAGTTACTGTATACAGCACGTACAGCCTCACACAGCAGAGCAGTAACACAGTATAATGTCCAGCCTCAGCAGTTACTGTATACAGCACGTACAGCCTCACACAGCAGAACAGTAACACAGTATAATGGCCAGCCTCAGCAGTTACTGTATACAGCACGTACAGCCTCACACAGCAGAACAGTAACACAGTATAATGTCCAGCCTCAGCAGTTACTGTATACAGCACGTACAGCCTCACACAGCAGAACAGCAACACAGTATAATGGCCAGCCGCAGCAGTTACTGTATACAGCACGTACAGCCTCACACAGCAGAACAGTAACACTGTATAATGGCCAGCCTCAGCAGTTACTGTATACAGCACGTACAGCCTCACACAGCAGAACAGTAACACTGTATAATGGCCAGCCTCAGCAGTTACTGTATACAGCGCGTACAGCCTCACACAGCAGAACAGCAACACAGTATAATGTCCAGCCTCAGCAGTTACTGTATACAGCACGTACAGCCTCACACAGCAGAACAGTAACACTGTATAATGTCCAGCCTCAGCAGTTACTGTATACAGCACGTACAGCCTCACACAGCAGAACAGTAACACAGCATAATGTCCAGCCGCAGCAGTTACTGTATACAGCACGTACAGCCTCACACAGCAGAACAGTAACACAGTATAATGGCCAGCCTCAGCAGTTACTGTATACAGCACGTACAGCCTCACACAGCAGAACAGCAACACGGTATAATGTCCAGCCTCAGCAGTTACTGTATACAGCGCGTACAGCCTCACACAGCAGAACAGCAACACAGTATAATGTCCAGCCTCAGCAGTTACTGTATACAGCACGTACAGCCTCACACAGCAGAGCAGTAACACGATATAATGTCCAGCCTCAGCAGTTACTGTATACAGCGCGTACAGCCTCACACAGCAGAACAGTAACATAGTATAATGTCCAGCCTCAGCAGTTACTGTATACAGCACGTACAGCCTCACACAGCAGAACAGTAACACAGCATAATGTCCAGCCGCAGCAGTTACTGTATACAGCACATACAGCCTCACACAGCAGAACAGTAACACGGTATAATGTCCAGCCTCAGCAGTTACTGTATACAGCACGTACAGCCTCACACAGCAGAACAGTAACACAGTATAATGTCCAGCCTCAGCAGTTACTGTATACAGCACGTACAGCCTCACACAGCAGAACAGTAACACAGTATAATGTCCAGCCTCAGCAGTTACTGTATACAGCACGTACAGCCTCACACAGCAGAACAGCAACACAGTATAATGTCCAGCCTCAGGAGTTACTGTATACAGCACGTACAGCCTCACACAGCAGAACAGTAACACAGCATAATGTCCAGCCTCAGCAGTTACTGTATACAGCACGTACAGCCTCACACAGCAGAACAGTAACATAGTATAATGTCCAGCCGCAGCAGTTACTGTATACAGCACGTACAGCCTCACACAGCAGAACAGCAACACAGTATAATGTCCAGCCTCAGCAGTTACTGTATACAGCGCGTACAGCCTCACACAGCAGAACAGTAACACAGTATAATGTCCAGCCTCAGCAGTTACTGTATACAGCACGTACAGCCTCACACAGCAGAACAGTAACACAGTATAATGTCCAGCCTCAGCAGTTACTGTATACAGCACGTACAGCCTCACACAGCAGAACAGTAACACGGTATAATGTCCAGCCTCAGCAGTTACTGTATACAGCACATACAGCCTCACACAGCAGAACAGTAACACAGCATAATGTCCAGCCGCAGCAGTTACTGTATACAGCACGTACACCCTCACACAGCAGAACAGCAACACAGTATAATGTCCAGCCTCAGCAGTTACTGTATACAGCGCGTACAGCCTCACACAGCAGAGCAGTAACATAGTATAATGTCCAGCCTCAGCAGTTACCGTATACAGCACGTACAGCCTCACACAGCAGAACAGCAACACAGTATAATGTCCAGCCTCAGCAGTTACTGTATACAGCACGTACAGCCTCACACAGCAGAGCAGTAACACAGTATAATGTCCAGCCTCAGCAGTTACTGTATACAGCACGTACAGCCTCACACAGCAGAACAGTAACACTGTATAATGTCCAGCCTCAGCAGTTACTGTATACAGCACGTACAGCCTCACACAGCAGAGCAGTAACACGATATAATGTCCAGCCGCAGCAGTTACTGTATACAGCACGTACAGCCTCACACAGCAGAACAGTAACACTGTATAATGACCAGCCTCAGCAGTTACTGTATACAGCACGTACAGCCTCACACAGCAGAACAGTAACACAGTATAATGTCCAGCCTCAGCAGTTACTGTATACAGCACGTACAGCCTCACACAGCAGAACAGTAACACAGTATAATGTCCAGCCTCAGCAGTTACTGTATACAGCACGTACAGCCTCACACAGCAGAACAGTAACACTGTATAATGTCCAGCCTCAGCAGTTACTGTATACAGCACGTACAGCCTCACACAGCAGAGCAGTAACACAATATAATGGCTAGCCTCAGCAGTTACTGTATACAGCACGTACAGCCTCACACAGCAGAACAGTAACACAGTATAATGTCCAGCCTCAGCAGTTACTGTATACAGCACGTACAGCCTCACACAGCAGAACAGCAACACAGTATAATGGCCAGCCTCAGCAGTTACTGTATACAGCACGTACAGCCTCACACAGCAGAACAGTAACACAGTATAATGTCCAGCCTCAGCAGTTACTGTATACAGCACGTACAGCCTCACACAGCAGAACAGTAACACTGTATAATGTCCAGCCGCAGCAGTTACTGTATACAGCACGTACAGCCTCACACAGCAGAACAGTAACACAGTATAATGTCCAGCCTCAGCAGTTACTGTATACAGCACATACAGCCTCACACAGCAGAACAGTAACACAGTATAATGGCCAGCCTCAGCAGTTACTGTATACAGCACGTACAGCCTCACACAGCAGAGCAGTAACACAGTATAATGTCCAGCCTCAGCAGTTACTGTATACAGCACGTACAGCCTCACACAGCAGAACAGCAACACAGTATAATGTCCAGCCTCAGCAGTTACTGTATACAGCACGTACAGCCTCACACAGCAGAACAGTAACATAGTATAATGTCCAGCCACAGCAGTTACTATATACAGCACGTACAGCCTCACACAGCAGAACAGTAACACAGTATAATGTCCAGCCTCAGCAGTTACTGTATACAGCGCGTACAGCCTCACACAGCAGAACAGTAACACAGTATAATGTCCAGCCTCAGCAGTTACTGTATACAGCACGTACAGCCTCACACAGCAGAACAGTAACACAGTATAATGTCCAGCCTCAGCAGTTACTGTATACAGCACGTACAGCCTCACACAGCAGAACAGCAACACAGTATAATGTCCAGCCTCAGCAGTTACTGTATACAGCACGTACAGCCTCACACAGCAGAACAGTAACACAGTATAATGTCCAGCCTCAGCAGTTACTGTATACAGCACGTACAGCCTCACACAGCAGAACAGTAACACGGTATAATGTCCAGCCTCAGCAGTTACTGTATACAGCACGTACAGCCTCACACAGCAGAACAGTAACACGGTATAATGTCCAGCCTCAGCAGTTACTGTATACAGCACGTACAGCCTCACACAGCAGAACAGTAACACAGTATAATGTCCAGCCTCAGCAGTTACTGTATACAGCACGTACAGCCTCACACAGCAGAACAGTAACACGGTATAATGTCCAGCCTCAGCAGTTACTGTATACAGCACGTACAGCCTCACACAGCAGAACAGTAACACGGTATAATGGCCAGCCTCAGCAGTTACTGTATACAGTGCGTACAGCCTCACACAGCAGAGCAGTAACACGGTATAATGTCCAGCCGCAGCAGTTACTGTATACAGCGCGTACAGCCTCACACAGCAGAACAGTAACACAGTATAATGTCCAGCCGCAGCAGTTACTGTATACAGCACGTACAGCCTCACACAGCAGAGCAGTAACACAATATAATGGCTAGCCTCAGCAGTTACTGTATACAGCACATACAGCCTCACACAGCAGAACAGTAACACAGTATAATGTCCAGCCTCAGCAGTTACTGTATACAGCACATACAGCCTCACACAGCAGAACAGTAACACAGTATAATGTCCAGCCTCAGCAGTTACTGTATACAGCACGTACAGCCTCACACAGCAGAACAGTAACACGGTATAATGGCCAGCCTCAGCAGTTACTGTATACAGCACGTACAGCCTCACACAGCAGAACAGTAACACAGTATAATGTCCAGCCTCAGCAGTTACTGTATACAGCACGTACAGCCTCACACAGCAGAACAGTAACACAGTATAATGTCCAGCCTCAGCAGTTACTGTATACAGCACGTACAGCCTCACACAGCAGAACAGTAACACAGTATAATGTCCAGCCTCAGCAGTTACTGTATACAGCACGTACAGCCTCACACAGCAGAACAGTAACACAGTATAATGTCCAGCCTCAGCAGTTACTGTATACAGCACGTACAGCCTCACACAGCAGAACAGCAACACAGTATAATGTCCAGCCGCAGCAGTTACTGTATACAGCGCGTACAGCCTCACACAGCAGAGCAGTAACACGGTATAATGTCCAGCCTCAGCAGTTACTGTATACAGCACGTACAGCCTCACACAGCAGAACAGCGTACACAGTATAATGTCCAGCCTCAGCAGTTACTGTATACAGCACGTACAGCCTCACACAGCAGAACAGTAACACAGTATAATGTCCAGCCTCAGCAGTTACTGTATACAGCACGTACAGCCTCACACAGCAGAACAGTAACACGGTATAATGTCCAGCCTCAGCAGTTACTGTATACAGCGCGTACAGCCTCACACAGCAGAACAGTAACACTGTATAATGTCCAGCCTCAGCAGTTACTGTATACAGCACGTACAGCCTCACACAGCAGAACAGTAACACAGTATAATGGCCAGCCTCAGCAGTTACTGTATACAGCACATACAGCCTCACACAGCAGAACAGTAACACAGTATAATGTCCAGCCTCAGCAGTTACTGTATACAGCACGTACAGCCTCACACAGCAGAACAGTAACACAGTATAATGGCCAGCCTCAGCAGTTACTGTATACAGCACGTACAGCCTCACACAGCAGAACAGCAACACAGTATAATGTCCAGCCGCAGCAGTTACTGTATACAGCGCGTACAGCCTCACACAGCAGAGCAGTAACACGGTATAATGTCCAGCCTCAGCAGTTACTGTATACAGTACGTACAGCCTCACACAGCAGAACAGCGTACACAGTATAATGTCCAGCCTCAGCAGTTACTGTATACAGCACGTACAGCCTCACACAGCAGAACAGTAACACAGTATAATGTCCAGCCTCAGCAGTTACTGTATACAGCACGTACAGCCTCACACAGCAGAACAGTAACACGGTATAATGTCCAGCCTCAGCAGTTACTGTATACAGCGCGTACAGCCTCACACAGCAGAACAGTAACACTGTATAATGTCCAGCCTCAGCAGTTACTGTATACAGCACATACAGCCTCACACAGCAGAACAGTAACACAGTATAATGTCCAGCCTCAGCAGTTACTGTATACAGCACGTACAGCCTCACACAGCAGAACAGTAACATAGTATAATGGCCAGCCTCAGCAGTTACTGTATACAGCACATACAGCCTCACACAGCAGAACAGTAACATAGTATAATGGCCAGCCTCAGCAGTTACTGTATACAGCACGTACAGCCTCACACAGCAGAACAGTAACACGGTATAATGTCCAACCTCAGCAGTTACTGTATACAGCACGTACAGCCTCACACAGCAGAACAGCGTACACAGTATAATGTCCAGCCTCAGCAGTTACTGTATACAGCACGTACAGCCTCACACAGCAGAACAGTAACACGGTATAATGTCCAACCTCAGCAGTTACTGTATACAGCACGTACAGCCTCACACAGCAGAACAGCGTACACAGTATAATGTCCAGCCTCAGCAGTTACTGTATACAGCACATACAGCCTCACACAGCAGAACAGCGTACACATGCAATCACACACTTGCACAGGGCAAATCTTCACTACCCCTGGGCAGCGACAATCTGATGGTAGGACGGTGTAATTTGCAGCACAGCGGTCAGGTCTGAATCGGCCCTTAGTTGTCATATTGAACTTCAGAATTGTTACTTTTTGCATCTGTTTATTACATGTGTGTAGAATGTACATCAACTATTACATGGCTAGTTACCAGCCCGTCAAAATGACGGAACAACGTAACAGTAATGTCGGCGCCGGCATCTGTGTGCGTCCGAATGGAGCAACACTGGGATTGTTCCATCAGGCGGCATCTAGCGGCCACCGGCGTGCAAAACACTTGAAGTCCCCCCATAGAGGTGAGAAGCAGCGTTAGCCTTTTATTATATAGGATGTTAGAGGACAATACATCATTTAATGAGCATTTATTTGACAGAAGAATATAATATGGATTATATTAAACAGCAGAGTAATGGAATATTCTATTTAAACCCTATTGGTTGGGAGTGCAGATTTGGGTGACCATAAAGATTTAGGGTTTACGTTCATATTTGTTTTTGTGAATGTAATTTAGTGGAGAGTAAGAAATGTACGTCATCTTAGAGAGACATATTGTAGGGGAATCAACTAAAGATGATTAATCTGGGTTTGAAATGATCTATGACCGTGGGGGATAAACATAAGAATGCTGGGAAATAAGGACTATTTAGTGGTAAACCCAGTACAGCACTGAAACAGACCATGGTGGTCATTCGAGTTGTTCGCTCGCTAGCAGTTTTTAGCAGCCGTGCAAACGCTATGCCGCCGCCCACTGGGAGTGTATTTTAGCTTAGCAGAAGTGCGAACGAAAGGATCGCAGAGCGGCTACAAAATAATTTTGTGCAGCTTCAGACCTAACTCAGCGCTTGCGATAACTTCAGACTATTCAGTTCCTGATTTGACGTCACAAACACGCCCTGCGTTCGCTCAGCCATGCCTGCATTTTTCCAGCCATGCCTGCGTTTTTTCAAACACTCCCTGAAAATGGTCAGTTGACACCCAGAAACGTCCTCTTCCTGTCAATCACTCTGCGGCAACCAGTGCGACTGAAAAGCTTCGCTAGACCTTGTGTGAAACTACATCGTTTGTGGCAATTGTACGACGCGCCTGCGCATTGCGCCGCATACGCATGCGCAGAAGTGCCATTTTTTTGCCTGATCGCTGCACAGCGAACGAATGCAGCTAGTAATCAACTCGGAATGACCCCCCTTGTCCTATCATTCTTATGAACCCTGCAGTATGAATAAGAAGGCAAAGTTTACATAAAATATAAATACCACATGACATATTGTAACCATAAACTGCAACAACATGGGGCCTAATTCAGGTTGGATCGCAGTAATTTTTGAGAAAAAGATGCGTCCGCATAAAAATGCGATCGCCTCTGCTTGTCAATCAGGTAAAGGCAGGGCAGGGGAGGGGGGCACGAACAGGGGCGGAGGTGGCCAAACGGGGGCGTGTTGGTGGTGCGATCACGGCAGCTGCGTGATGTTACACGCAATTCCCAGCGATCGCCGGCAGGAGGCTTCCACAGTTTCTGCTAACAAGCAGAAATTGCTATGCGTTCGCAATTCCTGCTTGTTAAACTGGTGGAGGCGCCAGTCAGCGTGCAGCGATGGGGGCGGTCCCCAGCATGTGATCCAAAGGATTGCAAATTTTGCTAATTACCAGAATTTGCAAACTGATAAGATTAAAAAGCTCTAACAATACAAATATCATATAATATACAGTAACCCTGGGATTTCCTCCAATGATCTGCATTGTGCAGAGCGTCACTTACTCTGGCGCCCGGAAGGCCAGGCTCTCCTAGACGACCTGGGTCTCCAGTAGCTCCTTTAGGGCCAGAAATTCCAGCAATCCCTCGCTCACCTTGTGCTCCCTTCAATGGGTTTCATTCAATTTCCAGCAGAGAAATAAAACAACAGAGAAAAGAGGTGTTACTAGGTTACCACAGGCACGGCAAATTAACCTAACTAATTAAAGAATCTTCTCAAATAACCAATTTTATTTTAATGATTGTATTTATGCAAATGTCATTCCATAACCGTAGTACGTTATAGTAACTGGCAGATGTTACTGTTGCAAGCGCTGGGGAGCAAATGGCAAACATGTTTTTTTAAATCTGCGCTGGAACTGGTTTAACCTTTGCAGATGAAAGCGGAGTCTTGCAGATATAATACTAATTCTCTGCCATATGGGACTCTTCATCCACGGAGCATTCTCTGCTCTGCTCCTGTCTGTTGTTTATATATCAATGCACTTTTTTTTTTCTTCTTAAAATGTAGATCTGGATAAAGATCCAATTTCCTGAGAGATAAAACCACCACGCCCAATGGAGCATGAAGATGTTTCACATAAAAACTATGACCCAGGAGCCTAAGGAAGTCTGAATTCTAGGAAAACATTTTCCAGAGTAAAGATGAGGTCGGTCCATGGGCGTTCCTGACAGATGGAATTGGGATTACACCAAGATCACACTACAGATTTATAGCAGGTCAGTGGCAGCAGCATTACCTTAGGTCCAGGTAACCCGTCTGATCCAGGGAAGCCACGATTACCAGGGGTGCCCTAAAAACAATATAACAGGAATATTTGACAAAAGAGCAAAATGATGACAAAATTCAGAGCATGGTCACACGTGGCTCCTGGCCTCAATCATCACAATTTATTGAGCATGTGTGTACAGAAAATGCCACGTAGATTTTAAAGGAAAAATTGTAATTTTTTTAAAACTTTTCTCTGCTTGATTTATATTCCAAATATATGGCGCAAGGTAATATCAGTGCTGAGCGGCCATTTGTGCTGTGCGCATTGTTTGTACTATACTTATCACGCCGTCATAACCAGAGCACTCACCATACTAGCTGTAGGAGTGGTCAATCACCATACTAGCTGTAGGAGTGGTCACTCACCATTCTAGCTGTAGCAATGGTCACTCACCATACTAGCTGTAGGAGTGGTCAGTCACCATACTAGCTGTAGGAGTGGTCAGTCACTATACTAGCTGTAGGAGTGGTCGCTCACCATACTAGCTGTAGGAGTGGTCACTCACCATTCTAGCTGTAGCAGTGGTCAGTCACTATACTAGCTGTAGGAGTGGTCGCTCACCATACTAGCTGTAGGAGTGGTCACTCACCATACTAGCTGTAAGAGTGGTCAGTCACTATACTAGCTGTAGGAGTGGTCACTCACCATACTAGCTGTAAGAGTGGTCAGTCACCATACTAGCTGTAGGAGTGGTCAGTCACCATACTAGCTGTAGGAGTGGTCACTCACCATACTAGCTGTAGGAGTGGTCAGTCACCATACTAGCTGTAGGAGTGGTCAATCACCATACTAGCTGTAGGAGTGGTCAGTCACCATACTAGCTGTAGGAGTGGTCACTCACCATTCTAGCTGTAGCAGTGGTCAGTCACTATACTAGCTGTAGGAGTGGTCGCTCACCATACTAGCTGTAGGAGTGGTCACTCACCATACTAGCTGTAAGAGTGGTCAGTCACTATACTAGCTGTAGGAGTGGTCACTCACCATACTAGCTGTAAGAGTGGTCAGTCACCATACTAGCTGTAGGAGTGGTCACTCACCATACTAGCTGTAGGAGTGGTCAGTCACCATACTAGCTGTAGGAGTGGTCACTCACCATACTAGCTGTAGGAGTGGTCAGTCACCATACTAGCTGTAGGAGTGGTCAGTCACCATACTAGCTGTAGGAGTGGTCTCTCACCATACTAGCTGTAGGAGTGGTCAGTCACCATACTAGCTGTAGGAGTGGTCACTCACCATACTAGCTGTAGCAGTGGTCAGTCACTATACTAGCTGTAGGAGTGGTCGCTCACCATACTAGCTGTAGGAGTGGTCAGTCACCATACTAGCTGTAGGAGTGGTCACTCACCATACTAGCTGTAGGAGTGGTCAGTCACCATACTAGCTGTAGGAGTGGTCACTCACCATACTAGCTGTAGGAGTGGTCAGTCACCATACTAGCTGTAGGAGTGGTCAGTCACCATACTAGCTGTAGGAGTGGTCTCTCACCATACTAGCTGTAGGAGTGGTCAGTCACCATACTAGCTGTAGGAGTGGTCACTCACCATACTAGCTGTAGCAGTGGTCAGTCACTATACTAGCTGTAGGAGTGGTCACTCACCATACTAGCTGTAGGAGTGGTCACTCACCATACTAGCTGTAAGAGTGGTCAGTCACTATACTAGCTGTAGGAGTGGTCACTCACCATACTAGCTGTAGGAGTGGTCAGTCACCATACTAGCTGTAGGAGTGGTCAGTCACCATACTAGCTGTAGGAGTGGTCACTCACCATACTAGCTGTAGGAGTGGTCACTCACCATACTAGCTGTAGGAGTGGTCTCTCAGCATACTAGCTGTAGGAGTGGTCAGTCACCATACTAGCTGTAGGAGTGGTCAGTCACCATACTAGCTGTAGGAGTGGTCAGTCACCATACTAGCTGTAGGAGTGGTAAGTCACCATACTAGCTGTAGGAGTGGTCTCTCAGCATACTAGCTGTAGGAGTGGTCTCTCAGCATACTAGCTGTAGGAGTGGTCAGTCACCATACTAGCTGTAGGAGTGGTCAGTCACCATACTAGCTGTAGGAGTGGTCAATCACCATACTTGCTGTAGGAGTGGTCAGTCACCATACTAGCTGTAGGAGTGGTCAGTCACCATACTAGCTGTAGGAGTGGTCAGTCACCATACTAGCTGTAGGAGTGGTCAGTCACCATACTAGCTGTAGGAGTGGTCAGTCACCATACTAGCTGTAGGAGTGGTAAGTCACCATACTAGCTGTAGGAGTGGTCTCTCACCATACTAGCTGTAGGAGTGGTCTCTCAGCATACTAGCTGTAGGAGTGGTCAGTCACCATACTAGCTGTAGGAGTGGTCAGTCACCATACTAGCTGTAGGAGTGGTCTCTCAGCATACTAGCTGTAGGAGTGGTCAGTCACCATACTAGCTGTAGGAGTGGTTACTCACCATACTAGCTGTAAGAGTGGTCACTCACCGAACTAGCTGTAGGAGTGGTCAGTCACCATACTAGCTGTAGGAATGGTCAGTCACCATACTAGCTGTAGGAGTGGTCACTCGCCTTACTAGCTGTAGGAGTGGTCACTCACCATACTAGCTGTAGGCGTGGTCTCTCAGCATACTAGCTGTAGGAGTGGTCAGTCACCATACTAGCTGTAGGAGTGGCAGTCACCATACTAGCTGTAGGAGTGGTCAATCACCATACTAGCTGTAGGAGTGGTCTCTCACCATACTAGCTGTAGGAGTGGTCACTCACCATACTAGCTGTAGGAGTGGTC
Source organism: Pseudophryne corroboree (assembly GCF_028390025.1). Lineage (NCBI taxonomy): Eukaryota > Metazoa > Chordata > Amphibia > Anura > Myobatrachidae > Pseudophryne > Pseudophryne corroboree. The sequence goes on from NC_086450.1 coordinate 22,002,444, forward strand.
ACTCACCATACTTGCTGTAGGAGTGGTCAGTCACCATACTAGCTGTAGGAGTGGTCACTCACCATACTAGCTGTAGGAGTGGTCAGTCACCATACTAGCTGTAGGAGTGGTCACTCACCATACTAGCTGTAGGCGTGGTCACTCACCTTACTAGCTGTAGGAGTGGTCACTCACCATACTAGCTGTAGGCGTGGTCACTCACCTTACTAGCTGTAGGAGTGGTCAGTCACCATACTAGCTGTAGGAGTGGTCAGTCACCATACTAGCTGTAGGAGTGGCTACTCACCATACTAGCTGTAGGAGTGGTCTCTCACCATACTAGCTGTAGGAGTGGCTACTCACCATACTAGCTGTAGGAGTGGTCAGTCACCATACTAGCTGTAGGAGTGGTCACTCACCATACTAGCTGTAGGCGTGGTCACTCACCTTACTAGCTGTAGGAGTGGTCACTCACCATACTAGCTGTAGGCGTGGTCACTCACCTTACTAGCTGTAGGAGTGGTCACTCACCTTACTAGCTGTAGGAGTGGTCAGTCACCATACTAGCTGTAGGAGTGGTCACTCACCAAACTAGCTGTAGGAGTGGTCACTCACCATACTAGCTGTAGGAGTGGCTACTCACCATACTAGCTGTAGGAGTGGTCAGTCACCATACTAGCTGTAGGAGTGGCTACTCACCATACTAGCTGTAGGAGTGGTCACTCACCATACTAGCTGTAGGAGTGGCTACTCACCATACTAGCTGTAGGAGTGGTCAGTCACCATACTAGCTGTAGGAGTGGCTACTCACCATACTAGCTGTAGGAGTGGTCACTCACCATACTAGCTGTAGGAGTGGCTACTCACCATACTAGCTGTACGAGTGGTCAGTCACTATACTAGCTGTAGGAGTGGTCAGTCATTATATTGCTATAGGAGTATTTCATCATATGGCCGAGTTGCAAAGAGGGACAAACATTACGCATGGACAAGTGGGCAGTACACAAGCGAGAAAGAAGTACTTAGTGCCTGGGAAGAAGCCATTCACTTGTATAAACCATGTTAATATATTGTCATTTCATTTCCAAAGGAAAAAGTGAAATGTTTATCTAAGACCCAATTGTATAAGCCTGAGTCAGCGGGGCGAGTCTCTCCTCTGGGTGATCTGACTCCCATAATACCATAATACCAGCTATATCTGTATAGTAGAATAATTTTAATGCTTTTACTACAAAAAGTAAAAAGTTTAAATGAAGATACACGCCAATATATATCAGCTACACTGTGTGCTAGATGCATTATAATTTCCATACCCTTTCCCCAACTGGTCCTGGTGGGCCTATGGATCCAGGGTCACCACGGAGTCCTCTTTTACCTTCTTCTCCTTGTGGGCCGATTGCACCTTGAGGACCATGTGGACCCTGTGTGGTTACAAGTCTATTGTTACTAAGACGCAATCAATCACTGGGATACATAAAGTATTCAATGATACAACTGTCGGTGTCAGTAACTGGTTTATCCAGTTCCAGGAATAAAATGATACGTTTACTTACAGGTTCTCCTTTGGGACCTGATTCTCCTTTGAAACCAGGGACACCTGGATCACCCTAGAAATGAATGTAAAAATAAATAAATCTTTATATAAACATTTCAATAATTAGATGGAATTAGATAACATTTAATATGAGTTCTTAATGTTGCAGAGACAAACTGTGTGGCAATAAGACAGGGCTAATAAGTCACGCTGACCCAGTGCCACACATACACAAATGTAAGTCACATAGATGTAATGTGCTACAGGTAAATGCAGGGGCGGATTCGGATGGAAAACCAGGCCGGGATCTGGATGGAAGTAGCCTTAATGGGGATGGAGTCTGTTGACAGGGTGGGATCCCTCCTTATAGGGCCTACGGGGTGGATTGTGTATGTCCCTGGGTTGGGTGGGAGTTACTGTATCAAGGGGGCTAACACACTTACACACCAATGCTGACACACAAACAGATGCTGACACACTGATGCTGACACATAAACAGATGCTGACACACTGACACAGACAGATGTTAGCACAGTGACGCTGACACACTGACAAAGACAGATGCTAGCACAGTGACGCTGACACACAGACACTGACATACATAAACTGACACACAGATGGTGACACACTGTCACACAGACACTGACAAATAAAAATTGACACAAAGATGCTGACACACAGACACTGACACACTGAAGCTGACAGTCACTGACACAGACAGTAGTTAGAACAGTGACGCTGACACACAGATGCTGACACACAGTCACTGACAAACAGAAATGAAACACAGATGGTGACACGCTGTCACACAGATGCTGACACATAAAAATTGACACAAAGATGCTGACACAGATGTTGACACAGACACTGACACACTGAAGCTGACAGACACTGACACACTGACGCTGACACACACACACATATGCTGACACACACACATATATCTGCAGGGCCATCCATGTAAAGTCTACACCAGCACTTCAGGTTGTATAGAAGACTTTAGTCATAGTCTTTCCTCACACTCTGCCAAATTTTCTTTTTCAAATTCACCAAATTCAAAACACTCTTTTCAAATTTCACCAAAGCCTAGCACCAATCTAACAAATATCTACCAACTCCTGGGAGTACGTGTCCTACATAGTCTTCAATTAGACACTTCATAGCTACACAGGATAGGCTATGGCATGGACCTCATGCAACGGTGATGAGTCTACAATGTTCAGTCCTGTGATTAATAAATAACATAGAACAGACTTACCGCTGAGCCGCGGATACCAGGTGTTCCAGTGCTTCCTTGAGGTCCTGGGGATCCCGCTGGTCCTATAAGCCCAGGTGAGCCAGCAATACCGGGCCCACCCTGGAATCAGATCAGAATTTCAGTATTTAACACATTTCCTATCAGTTATCAGCTGGTAAACACATTCTAAGAGACGTAGTTAAAGACTTACGGTTGGTCCTTTGGCCCCACCACTGCCATCCGTTCCTGGTGTACCCTGCAAACACACGTAAGAATTAGAAACCTATCCTCGTTTAGATGTTTCACCTGAGTCAATGTAGATAAGATTTCCAAATCAGGAGGTTTATACTAACTATATACAACAAAGATCAGATAATTCATTTAGTTCTGATATCTCGTGTAATACTCAGCAGATGATGATGATGATGATGATGATGATACATTCATCTGTGTTCAGTTACTTTTTATATCTGAAATGCATTCTGAAATGTTACGTCACAGGACATAGCAAAGAGACAAAGACTTACCTGAAGACCCTGCGAGCCAGCAAACCCCTGCGTACCGGTCTCTCCTCTCGGTCCTTGGGGACCTTCAGTACCACGTGCACCTGTTGGTCCAGCTTCACCCTTAAATTACAAAATAATATTAATGACATAAAATGCTTTAACACGGATCCACAGATTATGTAATATACACACGGTTATTACCAGGCCAAACTCACTTTTCTCTAAAGCTTTTTACATTGTATTATAACATTTCTAAATTACCAATGTTTCTGAATTTTATTATAGGATTGCAAAAAGGCATATGAATCTAATAAATAAAGAGGGAACAATATTTTGGAAGATATCTGATTGTAAGCAGGTAATTGCAGGACAAATAATGTGTTAGAGTAGTAATCATAGCAGTAGACGGTTATTTTTGAAAAAGGTGAGAAGACGAATTCAACCAATAAAGCGACAAAGCTACTAAAAACGCACAAAGCAAAACTAAAGCACACACAAGGAATACTCCCGCTTCAGTAAGTAGTATCATTATCTGTACTCCAACAAGTTGACTTTCTCACACCCGCTGAGACATATAAGGAATAATGGCCCTCATTCCGAGTTGTTCGCTCGCAAGGCGAATGTAGCAGAGTTACACACGCTAAGCCGCCGCCTACTGGGAGTGAATCTTAGCTTCTTAAAATTGCGACCGACGTACGCGCAATATTGCGATTACAAACGAGTTAGCAGTTTCAGAGTAGCTCCAGACTTACTCTGCCTGTGCGATCATTTCAGTGCTTGTCGTTCCTGGTTGACGTCACAAACACACCCAGCGTTCGCCCAGGCACTCCCACCGTTTCCCCGGCCACTCCTGCGTTTTTTCCGGAAACGGTAGCGTTTTCAGCCACACGCCCCTGAAACGCCGTGTATCCGCCCAGTAACACCCATTTCCTGTCAATCACATTACGATCGCCGGAGCGAAGAAAAAGCCGTGAGTAAAAATACTTTCTTCATAGTAAAGTTACTTGGCGCAGTCGCAGTGCGAACATTGCGCATGCGTACTAAGCGGATTTTCACTGCGATGCGATGAAAAATACCGAGCGAACAACTCGGAATGAGGGCCCATGTACATTCTTCAGCCCATATCCATTGTAAGCAAAAATATTCTAGGCACTTTTTATTTTCTAGATATTTATTATTCATTTTAATTCCCTTACAAAGTAGTGCTAGATTAAATTAGCTGTTATTAACCTATGGGTAAGGGTGCAGAGAAGGTGGAGGTGTAAAGTACCCTGGTGTGGCCTCTATAGGGGGTGTGCTCATGATGTTGTCCCAATGGCCCATGACACTTATCATTGTACTCTACACAGAGTAGCCACGCCCCCTCCATTGTCAACATCCCCCAATAACCATGCCCACCCAAACATTTTTTTTCATCGTATCATTTTATTGAGGAGAGCAAAAGATCCATCATCAAAAAAGATTAGATTATAAACCATGTTATAAACAATCTACATGAAAGCGCAAATAGTGTATTGTTGAAAATGTAATATGGAACAGTTTATTAATAGTTAAGAATTATACCAAAGTAACAATAAAACAAAGAAAAACATAAAGGGAATTTGGGTAGGGGTGGTTTGTAAAATGAGGCGCACGGGGTATAAAAAAAAATAGGGAGCAGCAATAATCGGAGGAGTGTAATGAGTGGCAATATAATATATTGTGAGTAGTTCTTAAGAGACCTGATAGGAAAAATAATCGGGCTCGAAGACAATTGGGTGAGAAATGATAACAATTATATAACTATATATACAGTACCAAGAATGAGGTAGTAATAAGCGACCAATGGTTCCAAACAATACCAAAAACAGGGCGGTAATATAAAGGTATGTACAAATTTATTGCAATGGAAAGCACTCAAACAATACTGATTATAAAAGCATACAAACTAATATAAACATATAGGACTCTTAAAAATGCAAAAAGGAGCATAAAAACAAAAGAAAAAACCCACCTAAAAGCATTGAAATAGCATTCGACATAAAAGATAAAAAAGTCAAAGTTAAAAATAGCGTTCACCCCTTGATGAAGTCCAGATAGGACGAAACGCGTTGGGTACTACCTTGATATAACCTCACTCACTAAAAAGCTAAGATATTTTATTCCTCTTTTTTAAGTTTATTTATTTTTTCTCTTTTTGAACGCTATTTTTAACTTTTACTTTTTTATTTTTTATGTCGAATGCTATTTCAATGCTTTTAGGTGTTTTTTTTCTTATGTTTTTATGCTCCTTTTTGCATTTTTAAGATGACTATATGTTTATATTATACATACATACATTCATACATACATACATACATATTATACATACATACATACATACATACATACACAAACACACATACAATATACATGTAAATAATAAATATAATAAAAATTGGTAGGGGAGCAACCAAACAGTGAAAAAGATAAATTAATAGACTAAATTAAAAGAAAAAGAAAATAAATGGAACATGTAAAGAGGGGAGGCAGCTGGGGAAGAGAGAGAAAAAGAAAAGAGGAAGCCACAAAAAATTACAAAAAAGAGAAGATGATTAGAGGGAAATACTAGCGGGAATAGAGGGGAAGCAGTTAGGTAAGGTCGGGGCGGGGGGGGGGGGTTACAGCCTGAGTTCTATACTATGGGGTCCAGACTGCATGAAACTTGTCTACCGTGTTATTATGGAGAAGCGGTCGAGAGGCTGTTGGCGGGTTGGAGGGTGTGATTGTTTCCATGATCTAGCAGCACAAGAAATTTGTAGGACCAATTTTTTTCTCCTGGTTTGGGTAATTGGCAGAACAGGGCACACAGTAGCATTGAGGCTGGGGTAAGGGGAGTATCCAGGGGGACTAATGAAGAAATAAGAGATTGGACTATTCACCAGAAGGAGGCTCTATGTGGACAGGTCCACCAGACATGAAAAAAGGAACCGATTTGTCCGAAATGTCTTCAGCAGAGGTTAGAGGTATCAGGATAAATTTAATGTAAATGTTCAGGGACAAGGTACCAAAGAGTGTACACCTTATAAGAGTTCTCTTTAGTAGAAACACAAATGGAACATTTAGATACGTTAAGGCAAATTGCCTCCAATATGTCGTCACTTAGTCCGATTCCCAACAGTGTTCATGAGCCTCAAGGAGTGGGGCGTCCTGGACTAAGATAGAATGGTAAGTTTGAGATACAGTATAATGCCCTTGTCCAGGGGCCTGTAGATACAAAGACGTTCCATAGCCGTAGGAGTACATAGAGAGTATGGAGAAGAAAGAGATGAAGTAATAAAATGACGAATATGGAGATACTGATAGAAGGACCGTGGTAGAGAGTGCTTCTCCCGGAGTTCCGAGAAAGATTGTGGAGCAAATCTCCCCCGAATGTGATGAAAATGGGTAATGCTAGCTTCTGACTAAGTAGAGGCCATGTGAGGAGTGTGACCAGGGGGAAAAGAGGGGTGAAACCGTATAGGTTTTTGAGGCGATGGGTGTGTAGACAAAGCAGACTTAGTACAGAGTGAGCCCCAAACCAAAAGTGGAAGTACAACTGAGCGTACCGACAAGATTGAGAGGGTCTACATTTCTGAGGTAGCCAAGGAAGGTAAAAGGCCAAGGGAACCTAACTAACTTCATATTCAATACCAACCCAGCGTTTGGCACCTTTTGGAGAATGCCAGGCAACCAGTGCGCCCACCCAAGCTTTTGATTGGCCCTGTTGCCAGTGGGTGGCAAGCGGGACCTTGGGCTGCTGTGTGCTGCTCTGTATCACTGTAATATGTAATACGATTATACTTTAGTTTTTGAACACATGAAAGTTTCATTTTGTATAAACAGCCATGAAACACATTTTACTCTCTGGGCCAATGTTTCTGTGCCTCAGGCCTCAAATGCCCCAACCGTGGCCAAGTCCCATGCAGTGTGTGCATAAGACAAATAACTGTATTTTGGCAGCAATTAAAATGAAACTTGATTTCTATGCTAGCTGACTTGCATAAGAAACCATGGGGCAGATGTATTAACCTGGAGAAGGCATAAGGAAGTGATAAACCAGTGATATGTGCAAGGTGATAAAGGCACCAGCCAATCAGCTCTAATATGTAAATTAATAGTTAGGATCTGATTGGCTGGTGCCTTTATCACCTTGCACATATCACTGGTTTATCACTTCCTTATGCCTTCTCCAGGTTAATACATCTGCCCCCATATTTGTAAAAGCATGAGGAAACGCGAGGCAGCCTGCCGCCTACTGTCCCTGTGTCTATGTGGCTTGCGGAAATGTGGCCAAGGGCACAATCATTATATAGTATACAGCCTTGATCTTTCAGTATTTAGCTATAGTTTGGTGCAGGGTTTACTAACAAAACTGTGGCCTCAAGCTGCTGAGCGTTAGAGTATTCCTTAAACACATCAATATACAGAACAGAAAACATTGGGGGTCATTCCGAGTTGATCGCTAGCTGCCGTTGTTCACTGCATAGCGATCAGTGTAGAATATGGGTAATCTGCACATGCGTATGGACCGCAATGCGCACGCGCGTCGTACGGGTCCGAAGTCCTTTGTGGTTTTGCACTGGTTCTAGCGACGATTCCAATCGCACAGCCGAACGCAAGGAGAATGACAGGAAGAGGGCATTTCTGGGTGGCAACTGATTGTTTTCTGGGTGTGTTTGGAAAAACGCAGGCGTGGCCGGGCGTTTGCTGGGCGGGTATGTGACGTCATTACCGTGTCATTCGTCGCAGCAATCATCGCACAGGATAAGTAACTACAGGGCTGGTCTTGTTCTGCACAAAAAGTGTTTGCTGCCGCGCGGCTGCACAGGCGTTCGCACTTCTGCAAAGCGAAAATACACTCCCCCTGTGGGCGGCGACTATGCGTTTGCACGGCTGCTAAAACCTGCTAACGAGCGATCAACTCGGAATGACCCCCATTGTGCCACGAGATTGCTTATGTGGAGAGTCCAATAAAAAGAAACGTCCAAGGTCAACAAATTTAGGAGAGGCCGGTAGCGGTTGACGTCACAAATGCTACATGCTGTAGGCACGGATAAACGATGGGAAAGTTTTAGGAAAACTTTGTAAGGTATCAGTATAGCTCTAAATCCAGCAGCTCTCCTTACATTCCATGACAGCATGTATGCTTGGTGACTTTAAGGTACCTCTGACTGGCTACCCTGACTGACTCGCTGATACAGAGTGAGTACTAGCCAGTTAGGATAGCCTAGTGATCTGCACATCCCCAGAAAAGTTGGTGCTCACATACTGTATGCACTTGTGCAGAGTTGCATGGTTTTGGCACTGCACCTGGAGAGGCATCTGTGCAGTTGTGATTACATGCCGACCAACATAAAGACACATAGACATCTGGGAAAACTATATCATTTTTGAGTGGTCAAAAGCAGGTGGAAATATAGGGGGTGATTCAGACCTGATTGCTGGGTTGCGTTTTTTGCCGTGCAAGTGTGCAATCGCATGTGTACATCGAGCTGCAAAAATCCACATTGCGCAGTCTCTGCGTAGCCCAGAACTTACTCCTCAATGAGAACAGGCTGATCAGGGCCGGAGCTGATGTCAGACAACATCCCTGAAAACGCTTGGGAACGCCTGCGTTTTTCCTGACACTCCCAGTAAATGGTTAGTTACCACCCACAAATGGCTTTCTCCTGTCAATCACCCTGCCAACGCCCATGCGATTGGATTTTTCGCACCATCTCGTCGCTGACCGGTATTGCCGTTTGTTGCTGTCCGACGTGCGTGCACATTGCGGTGCATACGCATGCGCAGCTAGTACCTGATCGCCTGCTGCGCGAAAATGCCCAGCAGTGATCAGATCTATCTGAATCACCCCCATTTGATGGTGACAATGATGTTGGTTGCCAATACAAACAAAGTGCTTGCAATTATCTGATTACTGGGGGTAATTATGAGTTGATCGCAGCAGGAATTTTGGTAGCAGTTGGGCAAAACCATGTGCACTGCAGGCGGGGCAGATGTAACATGTGCAGAGAGAGAGAGAGAGAGATTTGGGTGTGGTGAGTTCAATCTGCAATCTAAATTGCAGTGTAAAAATAAAGCAGCCAGTATTTACCCTGCACAGAAACAAAATAACCCACCCAAATCTAAGGGGCCCTACACATTTTACGATGCGCCGCCGAGGTGCCCGACGGCCGATACGGCCGACGAGCGACCCGGCGGCGGGGGGGGGCAGTGACGGGGGGAGTGAAGTTTCTTCACTCCCCCCGTCACGCGGCTGCATTGAAGTGCAGGCAAATATGGACGAGATCGTCCATATTGGCCTGCATGCACAGCCGACGGGAGACCAGCGATGAACGAGCGCGGGGCCGCGCATCGTTCATCGCTGGAGTCTCCACACTGAAAGATATGAACGAGTTCTCGTTCATTTATGAACGAGATCGTTCATATCTTTCAGAAAATCAGCCAGTGTGTAGGGCCTATAACTCTCTCTGCACATGTTATATCTGCCCCCCCTGCAGTGCACATGGTTTTGCCCAACTGCTAAAAAATTTCCTGCTGCGATCAACTTGGAATTACCCCCAATGTTTCCTTTACTGCACAGGCATATACTATGCTTTTGGACATACAATACATAAATGAAGTAATACAAAGGCGCTGCTTGACACTATATTCTATCCTTAATTTCTTTTGTCCTTAATCAATTCTTCCAGCGGACAATATTCTTCCTTCCAACCAGAGCAACCTCAAAGACCGCAATCTTCCAACTTATATTTCGCACCTTTCAACTGACCTCCTTGAACAGAGTATGTACATCAAAAGGTTTCTTTTCATTCTCCATACACTGCTTATCATAACGCTGGACAACCCCTCGTCCTGGCCCTTGTAATGGACACTCACCTCTTAGAGGTTCCCTATGTGCATGGAAAGGTTTCTTTCACTCCTTCCTCGTTCCAGACAGTAATCGCTCTCTCATCACAATGTGGGTAAAAAGATATTTTTGACGGATATCCAACGATAAATAGATATTTATTCTCAATTACATAGGTATATCCACAAAAACACCCTGAGGAAGGATATTAAATCTGAAACGCGTTGGTATTTTTATACCCTAGGCTGTCTGGATATCTCCACAAGTTTTGCACCATTGGTAAGGATTTGCACTCTAAATTATATAGAAGTTTGCCGAATAAGTGGCAAACGTGGTGCCTTATACTCAAGGGTGCACGGTGGAGCAAACCAGAAGCCTATTTTGGGTAATTTTTTATGTTTTATGTTTTAATTGTTTTTGTGGATATACCTATGTAATTGAGAATAAATATCTATTTATCGTTGGATATCCGTCAAAAATATCTTTTTACCCACATTGTGATGAGAGAGCGATTACTGTCTGGAACGAGGAAGGAGTGAAAGAAACCTTTCCATGCACATAGGGAACCTCTAAGAGGTGAGTGTCCATTACAAGGGCCAGGACGAGGGGTTGTCCAGCGTTATGATAAGCAGTGTATGGAGAATGAAAAGAAACCTTTTGATGTACATACTCTGTTCAAGGAGGTCAGTTGAAAGGTGCGAAATATAAGTTGGAAGATTGCGGTCTTTGAGGTTGCTCTGGTTGGAAGGAAGAATATTGTCCGCTGGAAGAATTGATTAAGGACAAAAGAAATTAAGGATAGAATATAGTGTCAAGCAGCGCCTTTGTATTACTTCATTTATGTATTGTGTGTATTTTGTCAAGGAGTTGTGCTCTTGGAAGTTAATACGGGGATGCAGCTAAGGCGCGAGTTACTTGTTCTCTCTTTGTATTTATTATGCTTTTGGACATGCTCAGCACTTCCATCAGTCAGCTATAGGCAGCTGCCTAGGGTGCCAGGATCTTAGGTGTGCCACATTGTATGTATATTATAGACAGACTCAAACAAATCATCCAAAAAAAATATCTTTTGCGTAATGCTTCAAGGTTTTTTTTTGTCTCCCCCCCACAATCTAACATTTGGAACAACCTACCCCCCTCCCCCACCACCACACAACCACACACAAATCCTGCATGTGTCACTGGGCAGCAGTGGAGGCTGGATAACATTCTGTACAGTATCTGGACTGCAGTCTTTCCAGCTGGACAGCGGAAGTTTAGAGTTATTATTTTTATTTTACAAAATTATGAAGACCCGGAAAAGTAGCATTTGGAGTGAAACATTGTTCATCCCTACTTTTGTGTGTATATTTAAGTAATTTTTTTCCCAAACTGAAAATATTAATTTCTGGTGTATAAAATAACCCATTTCTGGTGAATTAGACTAGTATTTGGAGATTTTTATTGCCAATAATTCATATTTTGTAAATCACGTCTATAAATAAGAGTGTAAATTTATGTGACATATGTGTGGGACCCACAGGGCGCATATTCTGATGATGCAACCATCACGTTTCTTGCAATAGTTGCAGCTCTGCAATTGTAGGTTTGTTGAGTGAAAGCAAATTGCTTTTTTGTGTCCAGTTGCAACCATCTCTACATAGGGGTTAAATATTAAAAAACAGAACCCATTCTTGTGGTAAGAAAAATTAAATATATGCAAATTTCATTGATTTAAAAACAGCCAAAATGAAAAATAAGGTAAAAAAAAAAAACATAGAGAAGGGAAACCAACTGGTGAGGAAGTGTTCATCAGATATGGTTGATAAACTGGTACGTGGGGGAGCTTCACAGACGGAAAATGTTCTGGAGGCCCAAGTACTGCAACTGTTCTAAACATAGCCAACTTGATAAGTTGTGTGCCTATTCTAGATCAAGAAATCTTCTGCATATGTCTACTGATACACAGCCTGCTACTATTTCCTGGTAAAATGAACACTCCTTTTAATATTGTCTGATGTTTAAAACTTTAATAATGACCAAGCCAAAAGGTAAAATTAACAAATACCAGAAAACCACCTAAAAAAGTTAGGCGGTTACGACAGGCGAGCTAGCTCAGCAAGCATGCTGTTTGGGTTATCTGAAATACATAACATGTGACCCAAAGTAGGTGCTATTGTCCTATAGTGTAGGTCCACCAAATCATCAAAGTGTAGGTCCACCAAATCATTATAGTGTAGGTCCACCATATTATTGTAGTGTAGGTCCACCAAATCATCATAGTGTAGGTCCACCAAATCATTATAGTGTAGGTCCACCATACATTATAGTGTAGGTCCACCAAATCATCATAGTGTAGGTCCACCAAATCATCATAGTGTAGGTCCACCAAATCATCAAAGTGTAGGTCCACCAAATCATCATAGTGTAGGTCCACCAAATTATTATAGTGTAGGTCCACCATATCATTATAGTGTAGGTCCACCATACATTATAGTGTAGGTCCACCAAATCATCATAGGGTAGGTCCACCAAATCATCATAGTGTAGGTCCACCAAATCATCAAAGTGTAGGTCCACCAAATCATTATAGTGTAGGTCCACCATATCATTATAGTGTAGGTCCACCATATCATTATAGTGTAGGTCCACCAAATCATAGATGCCTTGGCGTGGCTGGTGGTTTATCATATGTTTGCAAATGTATGCAACTGAGATCTCTGCATTAATATTATTATGTAGGATGTATGTCTCTTTTGCAGGCCAGTTGCAGTGTGCTGGGGGAATTTTGTTTGTTTACCTTTCTAGATTAGGCCCCTCCCATGCATGCTCTTTTGATAGGCCTGTAAATTGATTTGTGAAACTAACATTCTGTGTATCACTGTTTGAGCTATTTTGCCAGAAGGATAGGCATCACAAATACACGTCTAATGAGAGAAATTATTATGTACTGAATAAGGATGCAGATGCAATAATAACTCTATTATGGGGGCACTATTATTTTATTAATATATTGGAGGACAAAATTAATGTTACATTTTATAATGGGTTTTTTTTATGACAAGGGCAACATTTATTATTGTTTTTTGATGTGGCACCATTTATATAGCCATAAAATAGTTGCCCATGTCAAACATTTTTTAACACCAATTAAGAATTAAGTTATATTGCCAATTAAATAAAATAAATAAATAAATAATATTGCTCTCTCAATAAAAAGAAACATTAATTTTGCTCCTGACGTATATTATAATTTCATAAGGTCTGTCATGCGCCGTGGAACCCACTGTGAGGGAGACCCGGGAAATGGGATAGACCTAGGAGAGGGGGACCAACCATTGGGAATGGGGTAAGTATGGGAGGGGAGTTCTGGACAGGGTGGGGGGAGGGAAACATGGACAGGAAGAGAAGCAGAAGCACTGCGGGGGCGGAGCAGCAGAAATAAGGGGGTGGGGTCAAACAGTGTGGGGAGGAACAGGGGGGGCAGACCACGGTATATATACCATTATACTAGTATATTAATAAAACAATATTGCCCATAAGATAATTATTAATGTTATCTGCTTCTTTACGCAATGCATAATAATTGCCCTTATTAATACTGTCAGGTGGATGCGGTCAGCGCATATGCAGGCCATGACCTACACAAGCACAGAAGTAAAATAAGGGGGTTTCAGTCATCAGAAGGATTTTTACTGACGTTAGAAACCATTGGCCATTTATGGTAGAATTGTTGATGGACAACCCAACGTAAGATATGCTCTTAGCCTGCAGAAAAAAACATATTGCTGTAGAGTATCAGTAGATGTGAGAAAATGAACCAGTGGCATTAAAGTTCTCCAAATCTAATGGTTGCCTATAAGAGAGAACCTGAAGATTTTGGAACACTGCCCTCAGCCATGCATTGGTTGTAAAGGATTTAATGCATCTCAAGGGCATCTATTTAAAACACGAGTAGACCTTTCATTATTCCCTTATATCCTGACTCCATATCAACTCGCAACTTTATTATTGACCTTACTGAACTCAGTTTTCATTCCGAGTGCAAGAAAAGGATTCCTGCAGTATAAATAAATACTAATTATATAATAACCGCAGGTCTGGACAGAAAAAAGCTCTTTACTTATCTAACTCCTTTCTCGCATAGAGTAGAGTGTATCAAAAGCCAATCATAGCCTGAAATATCCAAGTACACATTGAGTGTCATTCAGGGATAAAGTCATCTGCGTTTTACTTTTTGGTGGACAGTTAGTAAAAAAGTGAGAGGATCACAGAGCAGGAAATAGGAGACAAAGAAGAGGTCAACCTTTGTTATAAACATCAAGGTCTCTTATATAAAATAAAGGATCTAAAAGTTCAAAAGGATTCCCAGAAGCGTCACCCCCTGGAACAAGTAGGAGCCATTCTTGGGGCATCTGATCTGGTTCCCACTCAGGGGGCCAAATGTTTCCCGTTCCAGTTGTTGTAAGAGCAGTTGGGATCTTTGGAAAGCCAGAAGTTGCATGATAAACTGATTACACACCCTCACATGTGATGAGAACGTTCATTGTTTGGAAGAGTCTGCGGCTCATTATCCTGTGGCAAATAAACGTGAGGCTGTTGCCAATTGTGAAATTGTCAGTCGCAGCTGTCTCCATCGCAGCGAGTGTGGAACACCTGCAGACCTAAATTAATTTGCTTTCCATGACTCCCCAGGTGTTCTGTGCCAAACCCCTGGAGCACCAAAAATCACATACAGTAAGTAGAGAGACTGCAATATATTACAACAGCGCACAGTGTAGACAAGGTACGCCATAAGGTCATCCAAGTTATACGGTGTCCCCAAACTAAAGAACTGAACAGAGTCAAACTTTTGCAACAATGTATCCTCGTGGTCTGAGGACCTAATTCAGACCTGCTCTCAGCAGCAAATTTGGAGGGATATTTACTAACCAGAAGTGAGCCAGTGGAAAAGTTGTCCATGGCAACCAATCAGCACTGTGGTAACAGCTATAATTTGCATACTATAAAATGATACAGAGCTGTTGATTGGTTGATGGGGCAATTTCTCCACTGGCTCACTTCTCCACTCTTGTCACTGCTTAGTAAATGTTCCCCTTGGTCTCTAATGAGCAAAACCATGCTGCAACGGGGGGAAGGGGTGCAGATATAACATGTATAGAGAGAGTTAGATTTGGGTGTGGTGTGATCAAACTGAAATCTAAATAGCAGTGTAAAAATAAAGCAGCCAGTATTTAACCTGCACAGAAACAATATAACCCACCCAAATCTAACTCTCTCTGCACATGTTACATCTGCCCAACCCCCCCCTACCCTGCAGGGTATCCGGACTCCAGGTCGACAACAAAATAGTCGACACACCTTAGGTCGATGCCAATTGGTCGACACACCTTAGGTCGAAGGCACCATGCCCGAAGCATGGCGAGCGAAGCTCTACGAAGAAAACGACACCAAAAAAACATAAAAAACTCATGTCAACCTTTTTCCACGTCGACCTTGTTCCTGTCAACCTTTTGTCCATGTCGACATTTTGTCCAGGTCGACCTAAGGTGTGTCGACAATTGGCGTCGACCTAAGGTGTGTCGACCTTTTTGTTGTCGACCTGGAGTCCCAGACCCCTTTGCAGTGCACATGGTTTTGCCCATTAGAGAACAAATTTGCTGCTGCGATCAGGTCTGAATTAGGCCCTGAATCCAGTAGCTCCCCAGTGAGTGCAGTACTGGAAAGGGAGGTGTTACTCCGGGGGCGTATTAAGAGCATACTTGCCGACTTTCTGGCTGCTCTCTCCGGGAGAGAGCAGCCAGGTCGGCTCAAGAGGGTGGCGGGCAGTGATGGGGAGTGCAGAGGGGGGCGGGCCAGAGGCGTGGCGGAGGCGGGACGGGGGCGTGGTTGTGGGAACGCGTCACGTAAGCCACACACCCCGCGGTGTAATGCCGCTATTACCGGCATTATACAGCAGGGGGCGTGGCTATGATGACTCGATTCAACAATAATTGCGTCATCGGCTGCCCGGACCGCCCACTTTACTCGCTAAGTGGGCGGCCGGGCAGTGGGGAACCCCTGGAATCGGGAGACTTGCCTGTTCTTCCGGGGGGCCGGGAGGGTCACCCGATTTTCGTGAGCCTCCCGGCCATTCCGGGAGAGTAGGCAAGTCTGATTAAGAGAGGAGTGGGCCCGTGTGCAGTTTCCATCTTTAGCTGGCAGTGCAGTAGTTTCTGAGCACTAGGGTCACTAGTAGATGCTAGCAATGTGCCAGAAATGCCGGGAAAATGGCCACCGCACCACATTCCCAGTGACTTGTGCAGAGCTGCTGCTGCCGACACAGGACTCCTGAAAGGTAAGTATTAAAAAAAATGGGTGCGGTGTGGTCCTCCCTGGACCCAGGGGCCCGTGTGCACCACACACCTTGTACCGATTATAGATACACCACTGGGTTCATCTTAGCCCTTTATTCAGACATAAGCAAGATGTGCATAGACTCCTCCAAAATGGGGACACTGGTGTGGGCTCCCCAAAGATGGCTGCTGCTTCATCACTAGAGAAACTGCAGCTCCATCTGGGAGTGACTCAACAGCCGGAGATGTGCTAATGGACAGAGAGTGCTTGGCAGGACACAGCGCCCCCCGAGGTAATAAGGGAGCTGATTCAGCGCCAAAGGGAGAGACTGCCGTGGCCGAGAATAAGTGGAACCAGGAGGCAGACAGTGCAGACAAGGCTTGGCCTGCCTGAGCGACCCCCGTTAAGCAATACATTACATAAAACTGATTTAGAAGTCTCTTCCTATCTTTTCATTTTTTTATTTTATGTCTACTGACTGTAATAATAGATACTTATTGTTCTGTTCCTCAATGTATGTGACGGTATCACCAAGCAGCAGTCATACCATTCTGACTACGTATTAACGTACACAGATCTGCAAATATATACAGTACATAAATATACTCAATGCAAGGTGCGATTCCTGTGTTAGTTATGGCCACATGAAACTTAGGGTAATGCATGGTAAAGCTGGGCTAATCGCCCAATAGCCCTCATTCTGACCTGATCGCACGCTAGCAGTCTTTTGCCACGCTGCGATCAGATAGTCGCCGCCTTCAGGGGAGTGTATTTTTGCTTTGCAATTGTGCGATCGCCTGTGCAGCCGAGCGGTACAAAAAAGTTTTGAGCAGTTCCTGAGTTGCCCAGAACTTACTCAGCCGCTGCAATCACTTTTGCCTTTCCGGGGCCGTAATTGACGTCAGACACCCGCCCTGCAAACGCTTGGACACGCCTGCGTTTTTCCAAACACTCCCAGAAAACGGTCAGTTGCCACCCACAAACGCCCTCTTCCTGTCAGTCTCTTTGCGAACACCTGTGAGAATGGATTCTTCGTTAAATCCATCGCTCGGCAATGATCCGATTTGTACCCGTATGACGCACCTGCGTATTGCGGTGCATACGCACGCGCAGTAGTGACCTAATCACACCGCAGCGAAAAAACCTAGCGTGCGATCAGGTCAGAATGAGGGGCCAATATACAGTCTACCATGGAGGGAGAGACGTAATGGATATGAAATATACCTAAGAGCAGTGAAGCAATGTTATTACCTTGGTACCGGGGTTCCCAGGAAAGCCGGAAGCACCACTTATTCCGATGGGACCCTGTCAGAGAAAACAGTCAATTCGGTCAACGTGCTGTAAAATCTCTTGTCCAGCTAGGGAGTTATTTTTACATACAATTATAAAAAATACAAATTAATTAACCAATGAAAACTGAAAACTCAGCGGAAATTAATAAGAGTATTACTACGGTAACCTACTATTGGTCCAGCCAGTCCGACAAGTCCGTTGGCGCCTCTTGAACCCTGAAAGACAGCAAACAGGAATGTATTAAGAAATTGTTGAACATTTCAATGCGGAATCTGATAAATTGTTGATAATTTCCCCAATAGGATTCTGTTCCTTCTGAACATTTCCGTAGCTCTTTACACTGCTAGTGCTGCTATCTCCTGGGGTGAAATATGTATACTACCCCTCTCCCCTTACCCCTTACCCCCGTAACCCTTTCTACAACCCCTCTCCCCCTACCCCCCTAACCCTTTGTCACGATCCGAGTACTGAGACACTATCTCCCTTCTGGTTGTACGCCCTCCGCGGCCTCCGCTGCCTTCCACGTGTCTCAGCATGCACTTGTTTGGCGTCTCCTGTCTTCTGCGGCCGGAGCCGACATTACTACTATGTTTCTACATTATGTTCCAAAACAGGTTTTCCATCTTACCTCCAGCATGGGCGCAGCCATGTTGGATGCAATCACATGTTCCAGCTCCTCCAATCTACTGGCTCTGAAATCTGCATAATTGCCCAGCCAATGCCTGCATAGCTGCAGGTATAAGTATCCTGTGTCTGGGCCAGATAGATGTCAGTGCTTCATTTGTCTCCAGTGGTTCCTGTGTGCAGTCTTCTACAGATTCTCCAGTGAACTCTCCTGCATTCAAGCCTGACTCCTCTGTGTTACACTCTGTGGTGTAACACGACACCTCTGTGATTAACCCTCTACAACATCACCTTACTCACCTGTGTCTGTATTCCGGCTTTCCAGCAGCCTCTCCTTAACAACTACTGTTTTCCAGCGAACCCTAGCTTCATTTACAGTTTTCCAGCGAACCCTAGCTTCATTTACAGTCTTCCAGCGAACCCTAGCTTCATTTACAGTTTTCCAGCGAACCCTAGCTTCATTTACCGTTTACAGAACTTTTCTCTACATTCCAGGTTACTGGTATTAACCAGTTGCACACCTAAATTTCCACTTGTGACTTTCTATTGTTTTTGCACGTTTTATGACTTTTCATTTAATAAAATCACTGAAAGATATTTCCAGTTGTCGTGGTCACGCCTTCGGGCATCCTTGCTACTGTCTTTACGCATGTCCAGGAGTCCCATCGCTCCTCCAACATTCAGGTACCCGTCAACCCCTACAACTGAGGCTCCCAGTCACGGTTATCAGCCCTCAGTTGTGACAGTAAGCACTGACCTCATGGATCCAGCCGGAGACCAGACTCAGGCGCTTAGGCTGATTCAAGAATTGGCAACCCGCCTTGAACGTCAGGAGGCTGCTCAAGGCCATGTTGTTCACTGTCTCCAGGATCTCTCCTCCCGGCTGGATGAAATTCAAGCGGCCCTCCGTGGATTAGGGGCGTCCAGTGTGTCGACTCCAGCGCCTCCGGTGGTGTCCCCACCCCCCATACCTGTTCCTGCTCCCTATCTTTACTTGCCGACTCCTGGTAAATACGATGGATCCCCTAAAGCCTGCAGGGGTTTCCAAAACCAGTGCGAGATCCAATTTGAATTGCAACCCAGCAGTTTCCCTACTGACCGCATTAAGGTTGCGTACCTTATTTCTCTACTCACTGGTGCCGCTCTAGACTGGGCCTCACCTATATGGGAAAGGTCTGATGCTTTGTTGTCATCCTATGCTAACTTCGTGGCAACGTTCAGACGAATTTTCGATGAGCCAGGTCGAGTGACATCAGCCTCCTCAGAAATCCTTCGACTGCGTCAGGGGACGCGAACTGTTGGTCAGTATTTGGTGCAATTCCAGACCTTGGCATCTGAAGTCTCCTGGAATGATGACGCCTTTATGCAGCCTTCTGGGGAGGGCTATCCGAGCGTATCAAAGATGAGCTCGCTGCTAGAGACTTGCCTTTAACTTTAAACGAGCTCATTTCCCTCTGCACTAAGGTCGATTTACGGTTCCGTGAAAGGGCTGTTGAACGAGGAAGATCCACATTTCCCAGGATTCCTACTGTTTCCATTCCTCGTCAGCCATCTCCGTCTCGGGAGGAACCTATGCAGATAGGTCGCTCTTGTTTATCTCAGGCAGAGCGTAGTAGACGTCTTGCTGAGCATCTCTGTTTGTATTGTGCCGAATCTTCTCACGTTATCAAGTCCTGTCCCAAGCGTCCAGGACAACCTCAAGTCCTAGCCCACCAAGGAGAAGACCAGCTAGGAGTGACGAATTTCTCTCCATTTCCAAGTAACTGCAATCTCTCCGTTTTTCTGCAGGTGGCTCAGCGTACTAAGAATCTCACTGCCTTATTGGATTCTGGAGCAGCCGGAAACTTTATTACAGAGAGGTTCGTTAAGCAGTGGTCTCTACCCACTGAAAGACTGTCATCACCGATATCTCTAACTGCCGTGGACGTCAGTAGGATTCCTAATGCGGTGATTACCTCCAAGACCCTACCTATCCGTCTGAAGGTAGGGGATCTGCATACAGAGTTGATTTCTTTCCAGGTTATCCCCAGGGCCACCCATCCTGAGGTCCTAGGCCTTCCATGGCTACGTCTGCATAACCCTCAAGTTGATTGGAAGTCGACCCGTATCCTGGCATGGGGTCCTTCCTGCTCTGAGACCTGTCTCCAAAAAGAGCTTCCAGTTCGTCTATCCTCCTACAAGTCTTCTGATGTCCTGTCTCCTCCGTGCCAAGACTCCAAACTACAGTTTTGTCCAGGGTCACCGAATCACAAGGCCGATGCCCTTTCCCGCTCCCGGGAGCAAGAAAATGAGTGTGAGTCTACTGTCAAGCATTATATTGTTGATCCAGTGATGTTCTCGGCAGTGAGGATGGACTCTATGCCCCCGCCAGGGAAAAATTTAGTGAAGCCGGCTTTCAGGAGGAAGCTCTTGCATCGGGCACATTCCTCTCGCTTTGCCGGACACGCGGGCATACGCAAGAACTTAAAATTCGTTTCCAGGTCAAATTGGTGGCCGACCCTAAAAAAGGACATTGCTGAATTTGGGGCCTCCTGCCCGAAATCTGCCCAGCACAAAGTATCCCGCCAGTCACCCACTAGGCAACTGGTTTCCTTCCAGAAGTTCCATTCCAGATGGCCAGGAAAACTTAAGAAGTGTCCTGGGGCCACTCCTAAAAGGGGGGGTACTGTCACGATCCGAGTACTGAGACACTATCTCCCTTTTGGTTGTACGCCCTCCGTGGCCTCCGCTGCCTTCCACGTGTCTCAGCATGAACTTGTTTGGCGTCTCCTGTCCTCTGCGGCCGGAGCCGCCATTACTACTATGTTTCTACATTGTGTTCCAAACCAGGTTTTCCATCTTACCTCCAGCATGGGCGCAGCCATGTTGGATGCAATCACATGTTCCAGCTCCTCCAATCTACTGGCTCTGAAATCTGCATAATTGCCCAGCCAATGCCTGCATAGCTGCAGGTATAAGTATCCTGAGTCTGGGCCAGATAGATGTCAGTGCTTCATTTGTCTCCAGTGGTTCCTGTGTGCAGTCTTCTACAGATTATCCAGTGAACTCTCCTGCATTCAAGCCTGACTCCTCTGTGTTACACTCTGTGGTGTAACACGACACCTCTGTGATTAACCCTCTACAACATCACCTTACTCACCTGTGTCTGTATTCTGGCTTTCCAGCAGCCACTCTTCAACAACTACAGTTTTCCAGCGAATCCTAGCTTCATTTACAGTTTTCCAGCGAACCCTAGCTTCATTTACCGTTTACAGAACTTTTCTCTACATTCCAGGTTACTGGTATTAACCAGTTGCACACCTAAATTTCCACTTGTGACTTTCTATTGGTTTTGTACGTTTTATGACTTTTCATTTAATAAAATCACTGAAAGATATTTCCAGGTGTCGTGGTCACGCCTTCGGGCATCCTTGCTACTGTCTTTACGCATGTCCAGGAGTCCCATCGCTCCTCCAACATTCAGGTACCCGTCAACCTCT
This sequence comes from Pseudophryne corroboree, assembly GCF_028390025.1. Lineage (NCBI taxonomy): Eukaryota > Metazoa > Chordata > Amphibia > Anura > Myobatrachidae > Pseudophryne > Pseudophryne corroboree. The sequence continues at coordinate 22,024,261 of NC_086450.1, forward strand.
ACAACTGAGGCTCCCAGTCACGGTCATCAGCCCTCAGTTGTGACACCCTTTCTTACTATACCTCTCCCCCTACCCCCCTAACCCTTCCTACAACCCCTCTTCCCCTACCCCCCTAACCCTTCCTTCTACCCCTCTCTCCCTACCCCCTAACGCTTACCCCCGTAACCCTTTCTACAACCCCTCTCCCCCTACCCCCTAACCCTTCTTACTATCCCTCTCCCCCTACCCCCTAACCCTTCCTACTACCCCTCTCCCCCTACTCCCCTAACCCTTCCTACAACCCCTCTCCCCTGCCCCCCTAACCCTTCCTACAACCCCTCTCCCCTGCCCCCCTAACCCTTCCTACAACCCCTCTCCCCTGCCCCCCTAACCCTTCCTACTACCCCTCTCCCCCTCCCCCCAACCCTTCCTACAACCCCTCTCCCCCTAACCCCTAACCCTTCCTATTACCCCTCTCCCCCTACCCCCCTAACCCTTCCTACAACCCCTCTCACCCTACCCCCCTAACCCTTCCTACTACCCCTCTCCCCCTACACCCTAACCCTTCTTACTATCCCTCTCCCCCTACCCCCCTAACCCTTCCTACTACCCCTCTCCCCCTAACCCTTCCTACTACCCCTCTCCCCCTACCCCTTCCTACAACCCCTCTCCCCCTACCCCCATAACCCTTCCTACTACCCCTCTCCCCCTACCCCTTCCTACAACCCCTCTCCCCCTACCCCCCTAACCCTTCCTACTACCCCTCTCCCCCTAACCCATCCTAATACCCCTCTCCCCCTACTCCCTAACCCTTCCTACTATCCCTCTCCCCCTACCCCCCTAACACTTCCTACTACCACTCTCCCCCTACCCTCTAACCCATCCTACTACCCCTCTCCCCCTACCCCCTAACCCTTCCTACTATCCCTCTCCCCCTACCCCCCTAACCCTTCCTTCTACCCCTCTCCCCCTACCCCCCTAACCCTTCCTACTATCCCTCTCCCCCTACCCCCCTAACCCTTCCTACTACCCCTCTCCCCCTACACCTTCCTACAACCCCTCACCCCCTACCCCCCTAACCATTCCTACTACCCCTCTCCCCCTACCCCCTAACCCTTCCTACTACCCCTCTCCCCCTACTCCCTAACCCTTCCTACTATCCCTCTCCCCCTACCCCCCTAACCCTTCCTACTACCCCTCTCCCCCTACCCCCTAACCCTTCCTACTACCCCTCTCCCCCTACCCCCTAACCCTTCCTACTATCCCTCTCCCCCTACCCCCCTAACCCTTCCTTCTACCCCTCTCCCCAGAGCCGGCCTTAGGCATAGGCAAACTAGGCAAATGCCTAGGGCATTTGGTATGCTTAGGGGCACCAGCAGCTTCTGCTGATTAAAATGATATGCGGCATGCCTATATTCTGTGTGTGACTGCGGCTGTATCTGCATACGAAATGCTACGTTGCAGTGTATTCCTGGAAATAACTCTAATGTAGCATTTCATATGCAGATACAGCCGCAGTCACACACAGAATATAGGCATGCCACATATCATTTTAATCAGCAGAAGCTGCTTGTGCATCCTAGCCACATAGTAATGCAAATAATATGATGCATTTTCATAAACAAAAGGCGCCCAACGTTAGCAGAGCTGCCAGCTGACTCATGCCAGGCATCTCCTGCAGAACTAGCGGCGGTGCTAGGGGGCACCAGCCAAAATCTTGCCTAGGGCATCATATTGGTTAGGGCCGGCTCTGCCTCTCCCCCTACCCCCCCTAACCCTTCCTACCTGATGCCTAGCCCTAGCCCTCCCCACCCGCTCCCATAACCACCCCTACTTAGTGTCTAAACCTAACACCTTACGATTAGGATGATGGCAGTCAGGATTCCGACGCCGGTTTTCTGACCAGTGTCAGGATTATGGCACCGGGATTTCGACTACATCCCATCTTCTGCGTGTGCCATGGGGTTTTGTTTTTTTCACTTTTATTTTAACATTAATTTGTAGCCTTCATTTACTCTGTACCATAATCATAAAGATTAGAGTGTACTTACCGGCGTTCCCTGAGGTCCAAGACGTCCCCGCTCACCGGGCATTCCTCTTGGACCCTTTACAGTTTAAAAACATTGTGAGTTAATAGAACTGACAGTTTTAATTTATAGCAATATGAATATTATAGTGTATGTCATCACTATACTGCACGTCATCATTATACTGTTTATCAGCATTATACTACATGTTATCACTATACTGCACGCCATCATTATACTGCACGTCATCATTATACTGTTTATCAGCATTATACTACACGCCATCACTATACTGCACGCCATCATTATACTGCACGTTATCACTATACTGCATGTCATCATTATACTGCACGCCATCATTATACTGCACGCCATCATTATACTGCACATCATCATTCTACTGCATGTCATCATTATACTGTTTATCAGCATTATACTACACGCTATCACTATACTGCACACCATCATTATACTGCACGTCATCACTATACTGCATGTCATCATTATACTGCACGCCATCATTATACTGCACATCATCATTATACTGCACGCCATCATTATACTGCACATCATCATTATACTGCACGTCATCATTATACTGCATGTCATCATTAAACTGCACGTCATCACTATACTGCACGCCATCATTATACTGCATGCCATCATTATACTGCACGCCATTATTACATGGCACGTCATTATTATACTGCATGTCATCATTATACTGTGCATCATCAATATACTGCATGTCATCATTATACTGCACGCCATCATTATACTGCACATCATCATTATACTGCACGCCATCATTGTACTGCACGTCATCATTATACTGCATGCCATCATTATACTGCACATCATCATTATACTGTTTATCAGCATTATACTACACGCCATCACTATACTGCATGCCATCATTATACTACACGTCATTACTATACTGCACGCCATCATTATACTGCACACCACTATTACATGGCACGCCATCATTATACTACATGTCATCATTATACTGTGCATCATCAATATACTGCATGTCACCATTATACTACACGCCATCATTATACTGCACATCATCATTATACTGCACGTCATCACTATACTGCATGTCATCATTATACTGCACATCATCATTATACTGCACGTCATCATTATACTGCACGTCATCATTATACTGCACGTCATCATTAAACTGCACGTCATCACTATACTGCATGTCATCACTATAGTGCACGCCATCATTATACTGCACGCCATGCATTATACTGTGCATCATCAATATACTGCACATCATCACTATACTGCACCTCATCATTATACTGCACGTCAACATTATACTGCACGTCATCACTATACTGCACGCCATCATTATACTGCATTTCATCATTATACTGCACGCCATCATTATACTGCACGCCATCATTATACTGCACGCCATCATTATACTGCACGTCATCACTATACTGCACGTCATCATTATACTGCACGTCATCATTATACTGCACGTCATCAAAATACTGCACATCATCATTATACTGCATGTCATCACTATACTGCACGTCATCACTATACTGCATGTCATCATTATACTACGCGTTATCATTGTAGTGCACATCATCATTATACTGTTTGTCAGCATTATACTGCATGTCATCATTACAGAGTATATAGGCATGACTATAGTGCATGTCATCATTATACTGCACATAACTTCAGAACTACACATTTTCATCCCTCAGTGCCACCATTTAGCCAACATCACCAAGTGCCATGACAACACCTCGTTATAACACACACACACACACACACACACACACACAGCATTACATTGAGTCTCCGCCAGTTACTTTGCGGACATAAGACTACAGAGAATGATACACACTGATGAGTGGGGACTGAACCTTTTCTCTAGACTAATATACAGTAGTTTATTATTTGAAGCTTCATCACTTCACATTTAATCCCACTTATTGTAAACTTACCGCGGGACCGTTGAGACCCATAGGACCAGTGGGACCAGATTCACCCTGAAGAGACACATTGACGGCAGAGTAAATATCATACAACATCTGGTCACTGTAGGCAGATATTTCTAATCGGACCTATCACAGTATATGTTTTGGTCTAGGGCAGAGGTTCCCAAACTGTGTGCCGTGGCTCCCTGGGGCCCTGGGAACACTTGCAGTGGTGCCCTGGGTTGGTAGTCCAGGACCAATTCAAACTATTCACGGTCAATATAATAGGCAAATCCAGAGCTGGTGGCTGCCAGTCATAAAATATGTGGCCAACAGAAGCAAATCTTGTCCCTCACCACACAGCTGACCCTAAGGATGACATATAAACGCGATCTACTTAATGTAATATTTATTTCTAAGTTTCTCAATAAGAAATTTTTGGCCTAGGGGTGCCGTGAAAAAAATTCTGATATTCTGGGGCGCCGTGATTCAAAAAAGTTTGGAAACCACTGGTCTAGGGGATTGTAATAAAAGTGACATGTGTAAGTTATGGAAGGCTAACGCTAGAAAAATGGGAAATTCATTCATTAGAGCCAAGAGATACTGACTTCCGTTATAACAAATGTATTTCCAAGCTGAATGTAGCCAAATAATTCTCATCCATTATATCATATTAATCCCAGTCTGAATACCATATTGTAATAATCGCCCGGTGATGTCATCACACTGAGTACAGCAATCCATAGAGTATAAGGTTCTTTATAACGCTGCTCAGCTAGAAATGCAGACAATTTGTTCCGGTATGGTTCAGTAGGTGGACAGTATATACTGTAGGTCAACTGTGTCTAGGTTGACCCCAAAAGGCCGACTTGCACAGGGACGACATGAGAAAAGGTCAACACAAGCAAAAGCTTGACATGAAAATGGTCGACACATGAAAAGGTCGACGTGCATTTTTTTAAATGTTTTTAGGGTATAAATTTTAAAGTTTTGCACATGGACCCGCAATTAATGTACCTCTTCGCTCGCCAGGCTTCGGGCAAGGTGCCTCGCTTGGCTACCGCTGGCCTCAGCACAGGTTACCGTTCCCAATCGTAGTCCACGTGGATGGTAAAGTATGAAAAGGTTTTAAAACTGAATAAAAAAAAATCTTGAAAAACGTCTATCGACCATACGCTGCGTTGACCACTGCTATGTCGGCATTTTGACTTTGTCAACCAATAGTGGTGACCTATTGACTCACTGTCGACCTTTTTACTGTCAACCTAAAGACCAGATACGGTTTAATCCTGTTTATCATTTATCTGAACGCATCACCTTTGACCCAGCGGCTCCGAGCTCTCCTTTTGGACCATCTAGTCCTTTGTGGCCCTAAAAGACAAAGAGAAAGTTATCAATATCATAAACTATAGACAATCTTATAATAAAACCCAATATGTTACAAGGTGGTTGTATTTATATTAGCACAATCCATTTATAACTGATGAAAATAGTTGGTCACTTAAAACTTTTTTTTTTTCATTGGTGGCGTTTTATGCAACAAATTGAAATTTCAATTGTTCTACAACAAAAACTTTTCCGAGTAAACCATGTGGACTGTGGGGTCATATATGTGGCCGGCTGTTTCCATATCATTATCATCACAGGCGCTGGAGCAGAACAAAATGCTTTATATTACTTATATACTTGTGTACGAAACCAGTTTTGGTATTTTTCTCTATATTGTATTGGATTTGTTACTTGGGGGGCCATTCCGACCCGATCGCTCGCTGCAGTTTGTTGCAGCGCAGTGATCGGGTCGGAACTGCGCATGCGCCGGCACGGCAGTGCGCCGGCGCATGGCAGTCGTCGGTGCCCAGCAATCGCCTCTGAGACAGAGGCGGTCGCTGGGCGGGAGGGGGCTGAACGGCGGCGTTAAGCCGCCGTTTAGTAGGGGCGGTCCGGCCGACGCAGGCATGGCCGGACCATTGGGGGGGCGTGGTGCGGCGGCTGCGTGACGTCTCACGCAGCCGCTGCGGCCAGCGGCAGCGACACACAACTCCCGGCCAGCCGGGAGTTACTCCACAGATACAAAGGCATCGCATCTGTGCGATGCTTTTGTGTTTGTGCGGGGGGAGGCACTGACATGCGGGGCGGACTAGCCCTGTCTGAGTCTGAGTTTATGATCATAGCTGTGCTAAATTTAGCACAGCTACGATCAACTCGGAATGACCCCCGTGATTCAGAGAAGTGCATCAAACAAAGCTTCTTTACAGAGGTTGGACGTTCCAGCTGTTCTATTTTATATCACGCTGTTGCTTTGTCTTTGGGGAGATGCCCTTTTCATGCTCTATTTTCCAGAGTTATATAGTCTACAAGGGCACCAAGAGGTGCAGCCGGAACAAAGTAGCCAGGCCTGGAAGTTCAACCACGCCCCCATGGGTTTCGTCAAATTCCATTGACAAAACTTGCAGAAGTTCTCAGCCCGATGCGGAACGAAGCAAATGATTCTCAGAACAATTTTTGAAAAGTTTTGAAAAGTTACCACATCAGCGTTCATCATGTTATTGACCTGTGGGCAAATTAACCTGAACACTATTCAACCCCCATGTAGAGAGCTCTGAGAGGAGCAGTCGATCACAGCTAAATCGTATCAGACGTCTGAACAGTAATTGTATAAATATAATTCAAGAAAGTCGGCAAACACGTTCTTACTCTGTGTCCTTTGAGTCCCGGAAGTCCAGGAGCACCAGGAAACCCTCTGGCCCCCTAAGGAGGAGATAGGATAAAGGATTAACTCATCATTTCATACTGCAGTGAAAAAAAATAACACAAAAATAATTCCCAAGTCCAACTACTGTAAATAAGAAAACTCGCATGGCATAAAATTGGCCACACCAGTGGTGTGCAGTCACTACAGGGCCTGGAGGGGAAATGGGCCTGGTTATACCATGACACACGTTCCAGCCCTTGGAGGAGAAAAGTGGGGGCCTCTCCTGAGCATGCTCCGATCTGCACATGTGCCGAAACGTTTCACTGTGTATGCGCTAGACCCATGCGTATTTATAACCAACCCTATCTGCTCTGACAGCAGGGCAGGGGGTTAGGAGAGTGGACTGCATCAATGGGCCCTACCCAAATTTGCTATGGGGTCCGGTAAAGTCAATTTTCTGCACCTGAAAATTGCAAGTGCGTCTGCGGCCCCAGAGTGATCATATTCAATTGGATTCTTATCAGACTTGTGGTAGAATGTGGTAAGGAGATTACATCTATGTACTGTATCTCTGTGTGTAGTCATCTGCAGAATGCGCCGGTGAATGTACCGGTGTGTTCTGCGCTATTGGCCTGAGCCAGGTCTTATCCAGTTTAGATTCCCACTTGCATGGCCAAATAGAACAGCGATTCGCAGCCACTTTGGCTCATATGTTGTCAGTTTTCATTAATTATTAACAAGAAGGTTTTTTTCTTTAAAAAAAATCAGTAATAATCAGTTTTATGTCCCTCGCTTAGATAGACCAAACATAAAAAAAGAAGACTTTAATCCGTTACTTACTGCAGATCCTGAGAAACCTGGCTCACCCGTTTGCCCTGATTTTCCCGCTTCACCCTTGAAAGAGAGAAAATACTCAAATGATTAAACAGAAAGTACAACCCTTGTAATATATAATAGATCATCTTCATATAACGGGCTACAGGAACAAAATATCAGGGAGGTTTTTTTTCCAGAGAATTGGATTTTCCAGAACTGTAAACTCATTTGTAAAATGTTTTGTCGGGGCATCAAACCTGCAGGACGCTCGTTACATACTGAATGTTTAGACCGTAGAAAACACAGGGCAAGCCTTCTTTTTATAATTACAGATTAGTGGGACATCCTAGTTCGCACAGAGCCCTCTTCCATGTTGCTTTTTTATTATTTCTTGATTTGATTTTCATTGATTTCACATTGAAATCTCATTTGTATTTTCTGTTCGGTTACCATCTGTATTTCTTGTACTCCCGTTACCGTCATTGTACAGTTTTTGTCTTTATTATTGCATCATATACTTGGATATGCTCCAGATTCAATCATAAAAAATATGTTTTAAACTTACATGATGAAAACTGACTGAGATCTGTACTAAACGCGTAGGAAATGATGGTGAGTTTTGTGTATATGCTGCGTCACGCGCTTCTTACGGTGGGTTCTGTATATTATATTTCCAGTCATTATGTTGACTTGAGAATTTGGACACGGTTGTTTTGTTGACATTAAACTTGTTGACATGTTCATACTGGCCACATTGATCATGTCAACATTTCATGTCGACACTGGCGACTAATGCCGACACTGTATTTTCCATGTCTGTCTATGCTTAGCCCTAATGGTAACCCTAACCCATACTTCCCTAATGTCCCAGAATGGCCGGGAGGCTCCGTAATCTGAGATGCTACTAACAGCCGCCTGGAAGAGCATTATAGTCTCCCGGTCCTGCGGCGTATCCGCCCGGTGCCGCCCACTTCCCCCGAGTAAAGTGTGCAGTCCAGGCGGCCAATGATGGGATTTCCACTGAAATGCGTCGTCATAGCCACGCTTCTTGCTTTACATTGCCAGTAATCTTAGCATTGTATAGCAGGGGGTGGGGCTATGATCATGTGATCATGCCATCTCAGCCCCCGCACCATCCAAATATGCCACACCATGCACCCCATACACCTCACCATGCTCCCTCCCGACCCCGCAGTAAGCCTCGGATGGTTCCGCCATGGGAGGGATGTACCACATGTTGACCTATTCATACAAGGTAAAGAGATATACTTTACCTTGTATGAATAGGTCTCAGTTTTCCCATATACACCTTGAGTCCCTGTATGGCTCACTTCCATAGTGCGGCCAACATGGCTGCCTCACCTGGCACGCTAGTGGATGGAATGAAAAATACAATTGTGACGGTTATGTTGGGACCCTACTCCTAGCGTTAGCGTGCTGCAACCACCCATTTTGTGTCACCTCTCCTAGGCGTGACCTATTCCACTCAGGGTAATCCTACGTGGCGCCCCCAAGACGGCTCCTCACCTGGTACCTTTTGTGGGTGGAATATATAACCCGTGGAGGTTATTACCCAAAATGTCTGCACCTACCCTGCATTATGCTTACTGAGGATGCAAAGGGATGCCAACTGCAGTTGCTTAATTTCCCTCTGACGGCGTATAATTGCTGATACATCGGTACCACCGTCGCAAATCAGGTCATGTCGCAGAGTATGAGTGCCTCTATAGACGCGCAGGCTGCGCTGCTCTCCCGGGTTGCAGGGGTCTCTCTAGTAGCGAGTACCATAGCAACAGGTAATGTACAGTATGTACTCACAGAAAATGCTGAACGGCCATGACACGCCTACGTTTATCCGTCCACTCCCCGTCACGCCCCCCAAACGCTGTGTTCCTGTCACTCACTTAGCGACTAATTTCCCCGCATGACTGCAATCGCATTGCACTTGCTGTGCATGCGTACTGCGGCTCAGAAGAAAACATGGGCCAATTGCGTACAATAGCCATTTTGCTCTATGTTGCGCGTGGCAGCGATTCAGATGGTTTAACAAGCTCGGCTTATTCATGATGACCAAAAAACTCATCATGTGCAAATTGCAATGGAATACTCTTAGTCCTACACCTGAATATGCGCAGCTCTCTGTTAATGGCTGCCACGGATTATGTTTATCATTACATCTAGTCCCATTGGGGCTGTCACCCATCTTGTCCAATGTGCTGTCTGTTTTTCATTAACTGTGACAGCGCTATAGTGATCTCAGTGGTGTAACTACAAATTTTGCGCCCCCATCTAAAAACATTTTGGCACCTCCTATCCCCCCTCGCCTTTGGTACTTAATCATTGCCAGGGGTTCTGCTCATTTACAGGGAAAACCCCACCCCCACCCAGTTGCCGTGGGTCTGCAGTCCCAGTAGGGGTTGCTGTTCGCACCTGCCCCTTCATACTATGGAAAATGTCCTTCCCAAAATGGCCGCCGCCTCCTCTAGCATCCTTAATAACTGTCTCCTCTGAGGTAGTGGCCATTTTGGGAGGGACAACTCTCCCGCTGTGCTGCTTCTCTGGCCTCAGGTCGGCAGCTCCTCTCTGCTGCACCGACAGTGGCGTGGCAGTCTGGGACAGTTGTCCCCACAGTACCCCCAGCGCCTCCAAGCTACTGCAGGGACTGTTGCTGCGCCACTGAATGACCTATGTATTCAGTCTGTTGGTATATCTGGCTGTATATTTACTCTGCTATTTTGCTGCATTCGCATCATTTGCTTTGAAACTAAAAATAATCCAGGTTAGGGAGGATGTTCATAAGATATATGAAGCAAAGATGTGAAGGTGGATTTTTTTTCAACCAGGCTCTCTGTCTAAATATATATTTGGGTCATTTAAAGGTAATTTTTTCAAAAATGGAGAAAAAAAATGATTACTCCCACCTGCAAGTCTAAAAACCCTTGCCCCACTTATAAAGCACCCCATATACCTGTCCTCTACCTTGTATCCCAATTTTGCATTTTTTTTTCACCCCAAAAATGACACGTCATTATTGGCCAATTCAAAATAATTAAAAACATTCAAGTGCCTAATTAATTATTAAGGGGGGGTGTTCCAGGGGTCCGGAACCAAATCCCCACATTATTACCTTAAAATAGGGATCTTCCCCAACTTTTCACCTGCTCAGAGGTGGCGTAAAGAAATTTAGCCATAAAGCCTATGGAGAATTTTCGCCAGTAAATTATCGCGGCTAATTAGAGGGTGTTTTTTGTGACTCACGAGTAAAGCCCCATTTGTATTCCAAAACTGCATTTTCAATGCTAATTGGATGCCCTCCTTAGTCGTTATTAAAGCCTGTTATAATTACAAATGAAAGTAAGTCTACACAGATTTATAGACGGAGCCCAAAGCCTCCCACTAACGCACACAGTGGAGGTGGCTGGAATATCGGCTGCTATCAGGTAGTGTCTTTACTGGGGAGTCTTTTCTTTGTCTTCCCCAGAATCAGTCACATTCGGACAATTACGGAGATGTTAAAGTTGTGTCTTTCTAAGAATAAAGACTATAAATTGCCTGCAAATAACGTTTCCAATATTTCAGAGTAATTACTATAAGTCACTAGACAAAATGATTAATGCATTTGATTAGAAATAACTTACATCTTCACCTGCTTTTCCTGCAGGTCCTTCCGGGCCACGTGGACCAACTGGACCCTAAACACCAAAACAAAAGTAAATACAGTATGAGTTGACGCCGTTCTCACAAAAAAGATAAAATACCCATATAATATATCCTACCGATGCTACTATCGATGTACTCAAATTCTTCTTTAGTTGACAAATGTAATAAAAACTTACAAATACTCCAGCTGATTACATACAATTGTACACTTGTGGATACTGGACATATAAACATAGGAATTTGGTTTCCTTAACCCTCTGGTCGTCAAGAATCCTATCAGAGGGAAGTCCATTAACCTATTCATATCCATCTGAATGTAGCTCAACTGATTTACATGTTATACTGGCAATAGTCCTGTGAAAGTAACATTGTTGATACATGGTTGAAGATTAGCTACAAGGTAGCGTTGGCTATATAAACAGAGATTTATTTCTGCACTTTAATATATGCTTGGTTGTAGACTATAGGATAAAACTGTGGTACTATTTAATGCAGACCATTTTCATTAGATGGTGATGTGTTATAAAGTATTTACACTTATTTTAAAGATATAATAAATTGTTTTAACTAATTAAAAAACCTTTTTATTCATTTATTGATGCTTTTTCTGTGCGCTGCAATCTTTTTGTTTTTTTAGATTCTCTATACACAGGGTTGAGTGACCCCTGTCTTTTTGTCAGCTGCACAGAGATTGCAACTGATTAGCGCTGGGTCAACCATTTCTCTTGTTTATTCAAATACTCTAATGGTTCTTTAATTTCAGTCCCATTACTGCCACTGTGGACAACCTGCGACATTGATTTTACCCAGCAATATATATTTCTTCTCCATCATGTTTAATTCTCTACTGGTGACTCTTTGGTCACTTCTGAATGTACAATTTACCCTGCAGTTGTGGTGAGATGGACACACGCATTTCACTAACCTGGGCACCCATACAACTGGTTTTATTGTAACCAGATAACAACATACACCTCCATCTGTGTCACATCTAATGTCACACTTAATGTGTCACATCTAATGTGACAAGTTCAATTTGGTTTGTAGACTGAGATTTACCATTAAGACCCATCCAACTACAGGTATTTTACCATTCAAATGACAAATATAACTTGATTGGGACATTGATTTATTTATCTTTTATATATAGAAATATAGATTTTGTAAAGAATAAAACTATAGGTTGGACTAATCAGGGAAACATGCAAAATATTCCTATGCGTGGTTCTGTTTCCTGGTTATGTATCATGAATATTAGTTAACAAAGTCTGTTTTACTGTGGGGCCTGGCCTTCCCTCTCTTATATGGAGGAAACTTGCTTTTGCCTGGTGGTTATTTTCATCATAAAATAATTGCAAAACATCTGCAATTATCATTACTTACCATAGATCCTGGCTCGCCTAGCTCTCCGGGAGGACCGGGAGGGCCCATACCACCCTAGAAGATAAAGGAAAACAAGGTGTATCATTTGTATTACAGCTCAATATTATTTAACAGAAGATTAGACCATTTATTTAATTTATTAGGAATTGTTTTTATAGTGAACTCATATTCTGCAGCGATGTACGTAGAATATTTAGTCATTCACATCACTCCCAGCCCCAATGGTGCTTACAATATTTATCCCAAACCCCAGACACACACACACACACACACACACACACACACACACACACACACACATTATACACTAGACTAGAGATACTTTTTTTTGTCAGAAGCCAATTAACCGACCAGGATGTTTTTGGATTGTTGGAAGAAATCAAAGGACCCTGGTGCAAACCCTGGAAGAACATACAAATTTCTCACAGATAGGGATTTGGTGAGACTATAACCCAAGACAGGGCTGGGAGACAGCAAACGAACCACTGTGCCACTGTGCTGCCCACCATCACTGATAGATTTACTGTCTGTGCTATAACAGATGCGAGCCAGCCAGGCGTACCATCAGTGGTTAAAGTGGGGGGGAACGAGGTGGAACTGAGTTCCACCACCTGTAATGGTAGGGGGAACTAGTTCCACCATCTCCATTGCCCTGCACAGTAATTCCAACAGAAAATCCCACCCCATCATCTGCGTCAATCGATGATACAGGCGGCACTAGTGTTACTGATGAGCTGCAGCCACCTACTCCTTCCTCAGGTCCTGGTGCCTCCATGGTCCTCCTCCAAGAGTTCCACCACCTCACCAGGACCACTTTAACCCCTGCGTACCATTGTCTACTATGTAAACTCAAGTATCACTTTAATCGGATGTTTCAGCCGCTGGAAAACGAAGCAATACTTTTACAGTCACCATACTTAATCCACAGCTTTCCATACACATATCACCATGTAGGCATAAAAGCAGCCGATCTGAAATTGCTGTTGCATTATGTTAGTACATATAAAGCAGTATACATGCAGCATATAACGTCTATTGTTATGTTTCTTTGCTATTGTCTTTGCCAACATTACTATTCAAAATTTCATACGGCCACTTACCGGGTTGCCTGGTAGACCTTGTGGTCCTCTTGGCCCAACTTGTCCCTGAAAAACATTATTCAGAGCCACAATTAATAAGTGGTCACAAACATTCACAGACAAATACGACAACAGCTCATACGCAAATGATAAATGAGATTATGTTTTTCTGTCCTCAGCAAATATACAGAAGATTGTTCAGGGAACATCAATGAAAACTCGGTAACCGTGCAAAAAAAAAAAAAAAAGTGTGTGAATAAAAGGTTATATTTTGCCATTTTCTATTGTAGTTGAGATATCAGGATTTTGGTACTTACCGATAAATCCCTTTCTCCGATTCCACAGGGGCCACTGGAGTGCAGATACAATGGGATATAGTAGGCAGTAACTGGGAGCTGGCACTTTAAATTTATAACCATGTGACTAGCTCCTCCCCTACTATGTCCCCCCTCCAAGCCAGTCTAGTCAAAACTGTGCCCGAGGAAAGCTGGAAAAGACCAACGTAATAGTAGAGGAGGTTCGCTAAGCCAACTAAAACAAGATAATACCCAGGAAACCTGGAAACATAGTGATAGGGTAATAGGAACAAAACGCGCAGTCACACAGTGACCTGCAACCCGGTAGGTGTAGAAGGAGGAAACAGCGCTGGGTGGGATTGGAGAAAGGGATTTATCGGTAAGTACCAAAATCCTGATTTCTCCTTCATCCACTAGGGGCCACTGGAGTGCAGATACAATGGGGACGTCCCAGAGCTCCCAAGACGGGAGGGAGAGCGCTGAGAGTCCTGCAAAACCGCTCGGCCAAACTGAGACACAGAGGCCGCTAAAATGTCAAATCCGTAAAAACGTGACAAATGTACGATGTCCCGACTAAGCGGCATCGCAACATAAAGCATTCACGGCAACCCCGTGGGCGGCTGCCCCCGAAGGTCCCCCAGAGTGCATGGAGTGTGCCGAAATGGAAAACGAAGGCTCTCAAGCAACCGCCAAATAAGACTGTCTGATGGTCAGACGTATTCTACGGCCCAACGGCTGCTGGTACCCCGGCCATTTAGGACGGGAGCATCGTACAGAACAAAGAAAAAACATTTCTGTTGAATAGCCGAAGACCACCTATACAGGGAGCCCTGACAACATCCGAAGGTCACGAAGCCGGTGAAACCGCAGAGAGAGACGAAAAAAGTGTCAGAGTCATATGAAGAGCAGACATGAAGCTCAGCCGTAACCTTATTCAAAAAGGGGGGTTACCGGCACAGTACTCCCTGCAAGAAAACCCGAACTTTTGGCAGCCAGGCTAAATACCTGTGGAAGAAAACTGATTGAGCAGAGACCTGAAATTCAGGTCAACCTAGTCGAAGCGCAACCGAGCAAACCACCCGGAGAAACCAAAGAAGGCGGCTAAATGAAAAACCGAAAGGAAAAACCCTCGTCATCCACACCAGGCCACATAAAGTTTCCAAAAGTGGCAGAAGTGAGACGAGGTAACCGACTTCCGAAATCGAGGCCCAGTAGGTATAACCAAACTAGGGAACTCCTTCCTCCTGAGAAGGTCTTGTGAACAGCCACACCGTTAAACGAAACCTGTGTAAGACTGAACAAAGAAAAGGACCCTGTTGAAGTAGACATTCCCGCAGAGGTAGGAGCCAAGGCTCCTCTACTGACAACAGGTGCAGGGTGGACTTCCAAGTCTTGCGCGGCTAAACTGGAGTCACCGGGAAGACTAGCGCGCATTCTCCCTTTATGTGTTGCAGAAAGTGAGGTAGTAACGGAAAAGGAGGAAAGATAGACTAACCAGAAGCTCCAAGGAGCCGCGAGGGCATCCTTGGCTGCTGCCGTCAGAGCTCACGTCTAAGAGTAGTAAAGGGGCAGTTGAAGAGTCAGTTGGAACGCCATGAGGTCGAGCCAAGTTCTCCGCAAACAGCGGACCCGCTGACAAAACTCCGGGGAATGTCCACTCACCCGGGTTCCTGACCTGGCGGCTTGACATGGAACGAAGACTGTTATCCTCTGCTCAGAGGAGGATGTAGGTGACCTCTCTCAGCGCCGCACCTGGCCGAATGAGATAGAGTACTGGTCCCGGGGAAGGAAAAATCCTCTGACGGACTGAGTTGAGAACAGTACGAGGAGCATAAATGGGACCTGTGTCGAATCAGAAGATCCTGGATCCTGCGGATATTCTCCAGTTAGGGAACAAACCTCACTCCCTGCCCTTGAAGTAGGGCCATCTTGTGACCTTCATGAACACAGTGGGAGCGGAAGAGAGACCGAACGGAAAGGTCTGAAAGTGGAAATGAGTATCCTGTACTACGAATCGGAGAAAAGCCAGATGAGGAAGCCCAATGGAAGTAAACAGGCATTCCTGATGACTAAGGACGCCTAAACCCCTTTTTGCTCCAAACTAGCAATCACAGGGGTATATTTACTAAGGTCCCGATTTTGACCGAGATGCCGTTTTATCAAAGTGTCATCTCGGTAATTTACTAAGCAAAAATCACGGCAGTGATGAGGGCATTCGTAATATTTTGGAAGTCCTAGGAAAAAATCACGAATCAATACACCATCGGTCAAATACGCCTGCAATTTGCTAGAAATCGGGAATTTACTAAAAAGTGCAAAACACAAACACTGCCGACAATAGCCAAACACTGCCGTGCTGAAATACAATTCGTGAAAAAGTGCTAAAAAAAAACAGACCTGCTTTTTTTTACCGTGTTTGTAAAGGCATGCACGGATCCATGAGATCCGTGCATGTTTTTCAGTGGGAAGGGGGGTGAAATGTTCTAAATTTACAGAAAAAAAATTGTGTGGGGTCCCCCCTCCTAAGGCAAACCAGCCTCGGGCTCTTTGAGCCGATCCTGGTTGCAGAAATATGGGAAAAAAATGGACAGGGGTTCCCCCATATTTAAGCAACCAGCATCGTGCTCTGCGCCTGGTCCTGGTTCCAAAAATACGGGGGACAAAAAGAGTAGGGGTCCCCCGTATTTTTGAAACCAGCACCGGGCTCCACTAGCTGGACAGATAATGCCACAGCCGGGGGTCACTTTTATACAGTGCCTTGCGGCCGTGGCATCAAATATCCAACTAGTCACCTCTGGCCGGGGTACCCTGGGGGAGTGGGGACCCCTTCAATCAAGGGGTCCCCCCCCCCCAGCCACCCAAGGGCCAGGGGTGAAGCCCGAGGCTGTCCCCCCCATCCAATAGGCTGCGGATGGGGGGCTGATAGCCTTTGTGAAAAGTGATTGATATTGTTTTTAGTAGCAGTACTACAAGGCCCAGCAAGCCTCCCCCGCAAGCTGGTACTTGGAGAACCACAAGTACCAGCATGCGGCGGAAAAATGGGCCCGCTGGTACCTGTAGTACTACTACTAAAAAAATACCCCAAAAAAGACATTACACACACACCTTGAAAGTATAACTTTAATACATCCATCCACACCTCCATATACACATACTTACCTTATGTTCACACGCAGGTCGGTCCTCTTCTCCAGTAGAATCCATGGTGTACCTGTAGAAAAAATTATACTCACATAATGCAGTGTTTTCTGCTCCTCGGTAAATCCTTTTGTAATCCACGTACTTGAAAAAATAAAAAAACGGGACACCCGACCACGAACTGAAAGGGGACCCATGTTTTCACATGGGCCCCCTTTCCCCGAATGCCAGAAACCCACTCTGACTGATGTCTAAGTGGGTTTCTTCAGCCAATCAGGGAGCGCTACGTTGTGGCACCCTCCTGATCGGCTGTGTGCTCCTGTACTGTATGACAGGCGGCACACGGCAGTGATACAATGTAGCGCCTATGCGCTCCTTTGTAACCAATGGTGGGAACTTTGTGGTCAGCGGTGAGGTCACTTTCGGTCAACCGCTGACCTGAAAGTTCCCACCATTGGTTACAATGGAGCGCATAGGCGCTACATTGTAACACTGCCGTGTGCCGCCTGTCATACAGTACAGGAGCACACAGCCGATCAGGAGGGTGCCACAACGTGGCGCTCCCTGATTGGCTGAAGAAACCCACTTAGACATCAGTCAGAGTGGGTTTCTGGCATTCGGGGAAAGGGGGCCCATGTGAAAACATGGGTCCCCTTTCAGTTCGTGGTCGGGTGTCCTGTTTTTTTATTTTTTCAAGTACGTGGATTACAAAAGGATTTACCGAGGAGCCGAAAACACTGGATTATGTGATTATGTGATTGAAGGGGTCCCCACTCTCCCAGGGTACCCCGGCCAGAGGTGACTAGTTGGATATTTGATGCCACGGCCGCAAGGCACTGTATAAAAGTGACCACCGGCTGTGGCATTATCTGTCCAGCTAGTGGAGCCCGGTGCTGGTTTCAAAAATACGGGGGACCCCTACTCTTTTTGTCCCCCGTATTTTTGGAACCAGGACCAGGCGCAGAGCCCGATGCTGGTTGCTTAAATATGGGGGAACCCTTGTCCATTTTTTTCCCATATTTCTGCAACCAGGATCGGCTCAAAGAGCCCGAGGCTGGTTTGCCTTAGGAGGGGGGACCCCACGCAATTTTTTTTAACATTTAAACTTTATTTTTTTGTTTAACAAAGTGCACAATGAAGCCCAGCACGGATCTCTCAGATCCGGCCGAGATTCATTGTATTAAAGTCGGCAGTGTTTTACAAGTCACCCACGTAAAACACTGCCTAAAAAAACGAATGACATCGACATCGGAAAACCCGAAAATGCAGAATACGGCAGCTTAGTAAATTAGTCGTAATCAATTCAAAAAGTTGCATATTTACACTTTCGATGTCATTCGTGATTGAACTTTGACCTCAAACGGGAAAACACGAATCTTAGTAAATTTACCCCACAGACTGAAGGAAATCTAAGTTCAGAATAGGCCTGGCCGAGCCATCTGGCTTCGGCACGGGAAAAAACAAAGGCCTGAGTAAAAACCCCAATTCCAATGATGTGCGGAAACAGGAATCAGCACCCTTGCGGATAGAAACATCTGGAATGCCGCCTGGAGTACGACTCTCTTGTCGTTGGAAACCGGCAGACCCGTGGAGAGGGACCACTGAGGCGGTTGATCTCCAAAATCGAGTACGTAACCGCCCGAGATGAGAAACCTAACCTAAGCATACCCAGGCCTCCCAGAAGAACCACAGATATGCGCCCACCCTGGGATCTCCCAGGTGGGAGGGAGGACCTACAATCAGACTGGTCCGAGGGTGCTGAACCTTTGCCTCGGCCTCTTACTCTGAGATCCCCTGGTGACGGAGATACCACCTGCCATGGACTCGAAATTTGGAAAGGGCACGGAAAGATCTAAAGGAAAGACCGGTATAGGTCCGTCTTGGAGCTGGAGCAGCCGTAGGGGAAAGAAAAGTGGACTTACCCCCAATGACCTGAGAAATCCAGGCGGGAAGATCCTTCCCCACCATCTGCTGCCCATTAGGATTCAATATCCGCATGTCACTGTCGCAGCCCTAAAGGTCGTCGGGCTAAAACATTTAAGCGGAAATTCGGGCTCCGAGTATACAACCGTCCTTGGATACCTCAAAAGAACATAAAGTAGAATCGTGACTCTGATCTGCCCAAGGAATCAGTTGATCCTGATGCAAACCATCCGGAAACCCAGAGGACAATTGTTCCACAACTTACCTGCTCCGGACAAGGTAGAACCCCTGCTGCCGCATATTTCTCTCAGGACGGCTCCTGCAGCAAGGTTGCACCAGGAACCGGCAGCTTCTTGGACCGGCGATACATCGAGGGGTATACCTTTGGAGAGGTCTCATATCGTTTCCTGCTGTCTGCGGGGAAAGGATAGGAAAACAAACATTGTTTGATACCTGAAATTGTGCATCCGGATGTTTCCAGGCCGCCGACCGGAGCACATCCAGCTCATCCGAAACAGGAAAAATCGCTGTCATTTCTTCATTAGCGCCAAACCCCGAGGAACCTAAAGTGTCTAGTTCCGACTCCTTTACCTGCAGCACCAGACGAACTGCTATAAAAAGCGCCTCGATACCCTGAGACACTGGTTCAGACTCCACCGAAAATCGACGTCATCAGTATTCTGGACATCTATCGCCTCCTCCAAGAGAGGCCTCTCATCCGCAGTCGTGTAACCTGGAGGTTAGCAAGCTCCCTTTAGAAACCTGGAGAAGAGAAATGACGGACGGGGTCTCTGGTAACAGTGACATTACCTGCATAAGCCGAGCTGTTCAAACAGGAGTGCGCTGCAGCTGTGTTGAGGGCTAAGCAGATGGTTCCACCGCACAAACCTCACATAACAGGGATTCCTCTGACTGTCCTGGGTGTTACGTTTAGTTAAACGAAAAGAGAAAAGTAGAGTTAAAGAAGTGTAGCCCTATGTAATCCCTGCACTATAACGTGCAGTGACAGACACGTTTCCCTCCTCTGTCGTCAGATGTCCCCGCTACTAGCATACTGAGCCACAGCGGCTATTTGTCTGATGCCACACACCGTCCCCAAATTACAAACAGCATTAGTACCAAGGAACAATAAAGGGAAGGCAATACCCGCCCTGTATGTAGAGTACTGCTAAATTAGGAAGAACAGGTGAAATACATGTTTCTCGGAAGATCCGCTGGTTGCCCAAAATGGTGGCCAGCCTGTGATAAAAGCTGGGGAAAATTTGATGTGGCGAGGTGAAGGTATGTGGGAAATGAATCCTGGTCTGTACCTGGATGTCCCTGCTATATTAATACATTGCGGTGGAAGTTGTAACCACTAAATATGTTATTATAACAGTAAATACTCAGTGAGCCTAACTGAGCTCTGTGTGTAATTAACAGTACTGGCCCCTTTGGACAATGTGCACTGACTAAAGGGCCTAAGTCAGGTTGAAACCCTGCACCCCCGCCGCTATGGCGTCTGTATTTATTATCAACAGCGCTAGCGCAGTAACAAATTGCCAAGGCAACGCTGTGAAGTTATGTTACCTGTAATCACTGAAAACACTACACAGCAAGCAGCGGAGGTAAAGGTTTCCCCTGCAGTGGGGAAATGGCCAGAGTGTGCAGAGCCGCCGGGAGCTGAGGCCCTCTGTCGGGCTTAAGCTCCGCCCCCCTTATGGCGCCCCATTTAAATCTTAAAAATCTCCAGCTCCATCAGAGCCAGGGGCGCCCCGCATCCCCCGCCGGAAAAGCGAGCCGCGGCCGGGGAGCGGGTGACTGTACCGAACCCGCTGTGCAGAGCGGGACCAGGCTCCACCCCCCATCCCCCGCTACAGCGCCATCGGAGCGGGGGGCACCCGCATCCCCCGCCAAGCCGAACCCACCGTGCAGAGCGGGACCAGGCTCCGCCACCCCCCCGTCATGGCGCCCATTTCAAATCTTAAAACCTTTAGCGCCATCAGAGCGGGGAGCACAGCGAGCCGCGGCCGGGGAGCGGGCGAAGGTACCGAACCCGCTATGCAGAGCGGGACTAGGCTCCGCCTCCTGAATTTAAACCTGTAGCGCAATCGCAATGGGGGGCGAGCTGGGGGGGTGTTGAACCCGCTCTACAGAGCGGGAATAAGCTCCGCCCCCTCTATAATGGCGCCAAATTTAAAAAATGTCTGGCGCCTCTTTTTTCTAAATATCAAGTGGCCGACTGGGGTCTTGATATTGTGACCCTGAGTATCTGAATACGGTGACTAGCCATGTGAGCTATAAGAGCACACTGCCTGCAAT
The DNA here is from genome assembly GCF_028390025.1 of Pseudophryne corroboree. NCBI lineage: Eukaryota > Metazoa > Chordata > Amphibia > Anura > Myobatrachidae > Pseudophryne > Pseudophryne corroboree. The sequence continues at coordinate 22,045,510 of NC_086450.1, forward strand.
ATGAGCCGTGGTCAGGGGACGGAGTTCAGAGCTGGGTGCGGGGGGAGCATTTGTACTCACCACTGTTGCTGCATAAATGTCTGGAAGTCCATGACTCTGCAGGATGATGGAGTGGCCCCGACACGCGCCGCACGCAGCGGTGTCCGGCCACTCATACTCACCGCTGCCTTGCTGCCAGAATCTTCTGCCGACGGAGCGGCCCTGACACTCGCCGCACGCAGCGGTGTCCGGCCAGTCTCCGGAGAGCTCAGTGTCTCCTTCAGCCAAGGCCCATCCCAAGCCGCACGCAGCTGCGATGGGACCTCGCTGGCAGCTCCCGCGGTGCAGACTGGCAGTGGCAGAGCTGCCAGTCTGTGAGTGTAAGCAAGAAGAAAAATAAATAAAAATTTTCAAGAGAAAGCCCAAGAGTGAACCAGCTCCCTCGGGCACTAAACTAAGACTGGCTTGGAGGGGGGGCATAGTAGGGGAGGAGCTAGTCACATGGTTATAAATTTAAAGTGCCAGCTCCCAGTTACTGCCTACTATATCCCATTGTATCTGCACTCCAGTGGCCCCTAGTGGATGAAGGAGAAAATGATTGGTTTGTTTGGGGTGCATCAGCATTTTGCGGGGTTACCTGTGGCGATGCAACATTGGGGGGGCAGAAGGGGGCGTGCCTTGACCATTTTTGTGGCGGCTGCTTGACGTCACACACAGCCGCTGCGATTAAAAAAATGGCGTCCGACCACCTGACAGTGCAACCAGGGGTCAACCTTAGTTTTATGTGTCCTCAATCTAATTGCAGACGCATCGGGAGGCGGCCTTACACAAGCTGGGCAGCCTTGCCCTGTGCTGGGCGGCCCTCAGCATGTGAGGAGATGGACGCAGATCTTGCTGAGAATGCATTGATCTGCATTCATCTCTGAATCAGGTCCTTAGTTGTGTAATTAAGTTACTACATTTGTTCTGAGTGGTCAATGTGGTTTGTGTAGGTCCATGACGGAAAGTCTGATCGGCATGTGGATGACGTTGGTGGGTCTGAGTGGCATGTGGATGACGTTGGTGAGTCTGATTGGCATGTGGATGACGTTGGTGGGTCTGAGTGGCATGTGGATGACGTTGGTGGGTCTGATTGGCATGTGGATGACGTTGGTGGGTCTGAATGGCATGTGGATGACGGTGGGTCTGAGTGGCATGTGATGACGTTGGTGGGTGTGAGTGGCATGTGGATGACGTTGGTGGGTCTGAGTGGCATGTGATGACGTTGGTGGGTCTGAATGGAATGTGGATGACGTTTGTGGGCCTGAGTGGCATGTGGATAATGTTGGTGGGTCTGAGTGGCACATGGATAACGTTGGTGGGTCTGAGTGGCATGTGGATGATGTTTGTGGGCCTGAGTGGCATGTGGATGACGTTGGTGGGTCTGAGTGGCATGTGGATGACGTTGGTGGGTGTGAGTGGCATGTGGATGACGTTGGTGGGTCTGAGTGCCATGCGGATGACGTTGGTGGGTCTGAGTGGCATGTGGATGACGTTAGTGGGTCTGAGTGGCATGTGGATGACGTTGGTGGGTCTGAGTGACATGTGGATGACGTTGGTGGGTCTGAGTGTCATGTGGATGACGTTGGTGGGTCTGATTGGCATGTGGATGACGTTGGTGGGTCTGAGTGGCATGTGATGATGTTGGTGGGTCTGAGTGGCATGTGGATGACGTTGGTGGGTGTGAGTAGCATGTCGATGACGTTGGTGGGTGTGAGTGGCATGCGGATGACGGTGGGTCTGAGAGGCATGTGGATGATGTTGGTGGGTCTGAGTGGCATGTGGATGACGTTGGTGGGTCTGACTGGCATGCGGATGACGCTGGTGGGTTTGAGTGGCATGCGGATGACATTGGTGGGTCTGAGTAGCATGTGGATGACGTTGGTGGGTCTGAGTGGCATGTGGATGATGTTGGTGGTTCTGAGTGGCATGTGGATGATGTTGGTGGTTCTGGGTGGCATGTAGATGACGTTGGTGGGTCTGAGCGGCATGTGGATGACGTTGGTGGGTCTGAGTGGCATGTGGATGATGTTGGTGGTTCTGGGTGGCATGTAGATGACGTTGGTGGGTCTGAGCGGCATGTGGATGATGTTGGTGGGTCTGAGTGGCATGTGGATGACGTTGGTGGGTCCGAATAGCATGTGAGGTTTGTTTGTTTGTTAGTGGAGGTATGAGGGCCTGTGGGGGGAAATCACAATCACATGGGTGCATTTTCTGAAAACAAGTGGAAGGTCTGAGGAAATGTGTGGGAACTTTAGAGCAAGCACAAGATCTGAGAGACAGGAGGGACATTTTGGGATGAGTGTGGTGGCAAAGATGTTTTTTGGGGCTGATTTTTATGAATTAGACAGACACATGCTAATGCTCACACATAAGACTTTTAAAGAATAAGTAATGTTCTATTAAAGTTCTTGAGTGTGCCGTGTAGAAATGGGGCACCTATGATAACGTTGTATCATGGTCCTAACATGGGAACTGTGACATACCAAGTTCCCTAGAATGTTTCTAAGGGATAGCTGTACCAAGCAGTAAAAACAGTGGACCAGAAGTGGACCAGAGGAAAAGTCGCCCATAGCAACCAACCGATCAGCTTCTACCTATCATTTTATAGAATGTGCTTGATAAATGCTACATCAAAGTCCCGGGTCCCACAATTTCTGATTGCAGCCCTGACTGTATGTGCTGTTCACAGCCCTCCATGCCCACTTTCTGTAAGTCTCCGATATACAAATGTGGTAACACGGGACAGACAAAGGACACAGGGCCCCTCCCCCCCAAATAAGATTCTGCTGTACAACTCCACTCCTGTGTGATGTCATACATTGTGATATTACATCTAGGTGGAGTGTTGCAGACCTACAAGACCTGTTCACAGAGAGCTGATGCATAGTTCACGGCTTGTTCTAAGACGGCTTTCACTCTGCTCTGCATCAACCCACTGTTGTTTCACAGCCTGCTGCAGCTCTACAGGTATTGGTAGTAGGAGTAGGTTGTGGGTATCCCATCCACGCAGCTTTGAAACTAATTTCTATTATTTATTTCTGTCTTTTGTAAACCTTAAACGAAGAGCTTATTACCTCAGGACCACCCGGCTGCAATGCACATAGAGGGTGGTGTTTCCCCCTGTATGTGAGATGTCCTTCAGTATGACAAGCTCATGTTTCCAGCTGTAGTTCCTTGTACTACAAAGTACCACAATCGGTCTAAGTGTGTGAATTGGCTGACGCTACCAAGGCTCATTGTAACAGCTTTTCCAGAGGAATTTATTCCAGGGAAAAACTCTCTCTGTATGTGATCAGTCTACAAAATCCTGGCAAACACATTGACTGACCGTCTCGCACCCCATTCACTGCGCTTACAGGTCCAAATGTTAGGATAACGCTTAACGCAATTCAATTTTTTTTTCTTTTTTCTTTTTGGCTTAAAAGAGATGTGTCGTGTTTTGTTGTCTGTATTTTGCTCATCTGTACTTTGATGTGTTATTTTTATGTCCAGATATCTGATCAGCACTAAAGACGCACACAGTATTCAACAACTGCCATACAAATGGAAATATCTTGTATACAGTAACAGTAGATTTATTTCCCCTTGTTTTATAATAACCTCAACATATTTTGGGTGCGCTAAAATAAAAATATAAATAAATGCATTCATTTTACCATCTGCATTCTTTATCCAATCAAATAAATTGTAACTTCAATCATGTTAAAGTGAAAATGAATTTACAGTTGATACATTAGGATTGCAACACAAAAAATGCAAACAAGTGAAATGCAGGTTCTTCTCAGTAAAAGCGTTACTGATGAAAGTCTCATTGCCATGTCGCTACAGATTACAGAATTAGGAATGACTGGTGCAGAAATGGAATATAGAGGGGAATTTTAGCCTTTTGATGTTTAGAAAAAGAATAATTAACCAGATCGCCATTACCAGAATACAAGAAATGTTATAAAAAATACAACATACAATATAAATATACTGTATGCAAAATGTTCCCTAAAGTGTATGTCAGTAGTTTATAAGCAAAGCCAACAACACCAGGCGCCTGTAATAAGCTGGAACCTGTTCTATGGTTATTTGCAATTTATATATATGTGTTGCCCCTAGTTATCAATGTCACGAATGCACCATGTACAACGGTTCCGGTATGAATGGTCGACCATGTTATGGTCGACAGTCATTAGGTCGACCACTATTGGTCGACATTAACATGGTCGACGTGGACACATGGTCGACACATGAAAATGGTCGACACATGAAAGGTCGACATATGAAAAGGTCGACATGAGTTTTTTTAACTTTTTTTGGTGTCGTTTTTTGCGTAAAGTGACTGGGAACCCCAATTAGTGCACCGCTTCGCTCGCCATGCTACGGGCATGGTGCCTTCGCTTCGCTCGGCACACTTTACCGTTCCAATCGTAGTCCATGTGGATCGTAAAGTATGGAAAAGTTCCCCAAAAGAAAAAAAAGTTAAAAAACTCATGTCGACCTTTTAATGTGTCGACCTTTCATGCGTCGACCATTTTCACGTGTCGACCATGTGTCCATGTCGACCATGTCAATGTCGACCAATAGTGGTCGACCTAATGACTGTCGACCATAACATGGTCGACCATGTGAACGGATACCATGTACAACATAGCTAGAATTTGATTGGTTCCTGGGAGTTATCTCCTCTACTTTTGTAAAACCACATTTCTTTTCAGTAAATTGGCCCCAAGCTGTCATCCTGACCAAGTGATGAAACACAATTTAGTGTATTTAATGATGGAATATTATAGGGACAGTATAGTCACAGACAGTGGCTGCCTTATTATATCACAGAATATATTCTGCTGTGTTATCTTGGAGATGAGACTGGGAAGTATAATAGGTCAGAACCGAATAAAGTCTGACATATTATAGTGCAGAAGCCTCCTAAAGTTACCCCTAATGTTACCCCTTCCCAGCACTCATCCGGGCACTGCCTGGCTTAGTTATACTGTACACCCCCAATGTTACCCCTTCCCAGCACTCATCCGGTCACTGCCTGGCTTAGTTATACTGTACACCCCTAATGTTACCGCTTCCCAGGACTCATCCGGGCACTGCCTGGCTTAGTTATACCGTACACCCCTAATATTACCCCTTCCCAGCACTCATCCGGTCACTGCCTGGCTTAGTTTTACTGTACACCCCTAATATTACCCCTTCCCAGGACTCATCCGGGCACTGCCTGGCTTAGTTATATAGTATACCCCCAATGTTACCCCTTCCCAGCACTCATCCGGGCACTGCCTGGCTTAGTTATACTGTACACCCCTAATGTTACCCCTTCCCAGCACTCATCCGGGCACTGCCTGGCTTAGTTATACAGTATACCCCCAATGTTACCCCTTCCCAGCACTCATCCGGGCACTGCCTGGCTTAGTTATACTGTACACCCCCAATGTTACCCCTTCCCAGCACTCATCCGGGCACTGCCTGGCTTAGTTATACTGTACACCCCTAATGATACCCCTGCCCAGCACTCATCCGGGCACTGCCTGGTTTAGTTATACTGTACACCCCTAATGTTACCCCTTCCCTGCACTCATCCAGGCACTGCCTGGCTTAGTTATACTGTACACCCCTAATGTTACCCCTTCCCAGCACTCATCCGGCACTGCCTGGCTTAGTTATATTGTACACATCCAATGTTACCCCTTCCCAGCACTCATCCGGGCACTGCCTGGCTTAGTTATACTGTACACCCCTAATGTTACCTCTTCCCTGCACTCATCCGGGCACTGCCTGGCTTAGTTAAACTGTACATCCCCAATGTTGCCACTTCCCAGCACTCATCCGGGCACTGCCTGGCTTAGTTATACTGTACATCCCCAATGTTACCCCCTTCCCAGCACTCATCCGGGCACTGCCTGGCTTAGTTATACTGTACACCCCTAATGTTACCTATTCCCAGCACTCATCCGGGCACTGCCTGGCTTAGTTATACTGTACATCCCCAATGTTACCACTTCCCAGCACTCATCCGGGCACTGCCTGGCTTAGTTATACTGTACACCCCTAATGTTACCCCTTCCCAGCACTCATCCGGGCACTGCCTGGCTTAGTTATACTGTACACCCCTAATGTTACCCCTTCCCAGCACTCATCCGGGCACTGCCTGGCTTAGTTATACTGTACACCCCTAATGTTACCCCTTCCCAGCACTCATCCGGGCACTGCCTGGCTTAGTTATACTGTACACCCCTAATGTTACCCCTTCCCAGCACTCATCCGGGCACTGCCTGGCTTAGTTATACTGTACACCCCTAATGTTACCCCTTCCCAGCACTCATCCGGGCACTGCCTGGCTTAATTATACTGTACACCCCCAATGTTACCCCTTCCCAGCACTCATCCGGGCACTGCCTGGCTTAATAATACTGTACACCCCTAATGTTACCCCTTCCCAGCACTCATCCGGGCACTGCCTGGCTTAGTAATACTGTACACCCCTAATGTTACCCCTTCCCAGCACTCATCCGGGCACTGCCTGGCTTAGTAATACTGTACACCCCTAATGATACCCCTTCCCAGCACTCATCCGGGCACTGCCTGGCTTAGTAATACTGTACACCCCTAATGTTACCCCTTCCCAGCACTCATCCGGGCACTGCCTGGCTTAGTTATACTGTACACCCCCAATGTTACCCCTTCCCAGCACTCATCCGGGCACTGCCTGGTTTATTTATACTGTACACGCCTAATGTTACCCCTTCCCAACACTCATCCGGGCACTGCCTGGTTTAGTTATACTGTACACCCCTAATGTTACCCCTTCCCTGCACTCATCCGGGCACTGCCTGGCTTAGTTATACTGTACACCCCTAATGTTACCCCTTCCCTGCACTCATCAGGGCACTGACTGGCTTAGTTATACTGTACACCCCCAATGTTACCCCTTCCCAGCACTCATCCGGGCACTGCCTGGCTTAGTTATATTGTACACATCCAATGTTACCACTTCCCAGCACTCATCCGGGCACTGCCTGGCTTAGTTATACTGTACACCCCTAATGTTACCCCTTCCCAGCACTCATCCGGGCACTGCCTGGCTTAGTTATACTGTACACCCCTAATGTTACCCCTTCCCAGCACTCATCCGGGCACTGCCTGGCTTAGTTATATTGTACACATCCAATGTTACCCCTTCCCAGCACTCATCCGGGCACTGCCTGGCTTAGTTATACTGTACACCCCTAATGTTACCCCTTCCCAGCACTCATCCAGGCACTGCCTGGCTTAGGTATACTGTACACCCCAAATGTTACCCCTTCCCTGTACTCATCCGGGCACTGCCTGGCTTAGTTATACTGTACACCCCTAATATTACCCCTTCCCAGCACTCATCCGGTCACTGCCTGGCTTAGTTATACTGTACACCCCTAATGTTACCCCTTCCCAGCACTCATCCGGGCACTGCCTGGCTTAGTAATACTGTACACCCCTAATATTACCCCTGCCCAGCACTCATCCGGGCACTGCCTGGTTTAGTTATACTGTACACCCCTAATGTTACCCCTTCCCAGCACTCATCTGGGCACTGCCTGGCTTAGTTATATTGTACACATCCAATGTTACCCCTTCCCAGCACTCATCCGGGCACTGCCTGGCTTAGTTATACTGTACACCCATAATGTTACCCCTTCCCAGCACTCATCCGGGCACTGTCTGGCTTAGTTATATTGTACACATCCAATGTTACCCCTTCCCAGCACTCATCCGGGCACTGCCTGGCTTAGTTATACTGTACACCCCTAATGTTACCCCTTCCCAGCACTCATCCAGGCACTGCCTGGCTTAGTTATACTGTACACCCCAAATGTTACCCCTTCCCTGTACTCATCCGGGCACTGCCTGGCTTAGTTATACTGTACACCCCTAATATTACCCCTTCCCAGCACTCATCCGGTCACTGCCTGGCTTAGTTATACTGTACACCCCTAATGTTACCCCTTCCCAGCACTCATCCGGGCACTGCCTGGCTTAGTAATACTGTACACCCCTAATGTTACCCCTTCCCAGCACTCATCCGGGCACTGCCTGGCTTAGTTATACTGAACACCCCCAATGTTACCCCTTCCCAGCACTCATCCGGGCACTGCCTGGTTTATTTATACTGTACACCCCTAATGTTACCCCTTCCAGGCACTCATCCGGGCACTGCCTGGCTTAGTTATACTGTACACCCCCAATGTTACCCCTTCCCAGCACTCATCCGGGCACTGCCTGGCTTAGTTATATTGTACACATCCAATGTTACCACTTCCCAGCACTCATCCGGGCACTGCCTGGCTTAGTTATACTGTACACCCCTAATGTTACCCCTTCCCAGCACTCATCCGGGCACTGCCTGGCTTAGTTATACTGTACACCCCTAATGTTACCCCTTCCCAGCACTCATCCGGGCACTGCCTGGCTTAGTTATATTGTACACATCCAATGTTACCCCTTCCCAGCACTCATCCGGGCACTGCCTGGCTTAGTTATACTGTACACCCCTAATGTTACCCCTTCCCAGCACTCATCCGGGCACTGCCTGGCTTAGTTATACTGTACACCCCAAATGTTACCCCTTCCCTGTACTCATCCGGGCACTGCCTGGCTTAGTTATACTGTACACCCCTAATATTACCCCTTCCCAGCACTCATCCGGTCACTGCCTGGCTTAGTTATACTGTACACCCCTAATATTACCCCTTCCCAGGACTCATCCGGGCACTGCTTGGCTTAGTTATACAGTATACCCCCAATGTTACCTCTACCCAGCACTCATCCGGGCACTGCCTGGCTTAGTTATACAGTAAACCCCCAATGTTACCCCTTCCCAGCACTCATCCGGGCACTGCCTGGCTTAGTTATATAGTATACCCCCAATGTTACCCCTTCCCAGCACTCATCCGGGCACTGCCTGGCTTAGTTATACAGTATACCCCCAATGTTACCCCTACCCAGCACTCATCCGGGCACTGCCTGGCTTAGTTATACTGTACACCCCTAATGTTACCCCTTCCCAGCACTCATCCGGGCACTGCCTGGTTTAGTTATACTGTACACCCCTAATATTACCCCTTCCCAGCACTCATCCGGGCACTGCCTGGCTTAGTTATACTGTACACCCCTAATGTTACTCCTTCCCAGCACTCATCCGAGCACTGCCTGGCTTAGTTATACTGTACACCCCCAATGTTACCCCTTACCAACACTCATCCGGGCACTGCCTGGCTTAGTTATACTGTACACCCCTAATATTACCCCTGCCCAGCACTCATCCGGGCACTGCCTGGTTTAGTTATACTGTACACCCCTAATGTTACCCCTTCCCAGCACTCATCTGGGCACTGCCTGGCTTAGTTATATTGTACACATCCAATGTTACCCCTTCCCAGCACTCATCCGGGCACTGCCTGGCTTAGTTATACTGTACACCCCTAATGTTACCCCTTCCCAGCACTCATCCGGGCACTGTCTGGCTTAGTTATATTGTACACATCCAATGTTACCCCTTCCCAGCACTCATCCGGGCACTGCCTGGCTTAGTTATACTGTACACCCCTAATGTTACCCCTTCCCAGCACTCTTCCAGGCACTGCCTGGCTTAGTTATACTGTACACCCCAAATGTTACCCCTTCCCTGTACTCATCCGGGCACTGCCTGGCTTAGTTATACTGTACACCCCTAATATTACCCCTTCCCAGGACTCATCCGGGCACTGCTTGGCTTAGTTATACAGTATACCCCCAATGTTACCTCTACCCAGCACTCATCCGGGCACTGCCTGGCTTAGTTATACAGTAAACCCCCAATGTTACCCCTTCCCAGCACTCATCCGGGCACTGCCTGGCTTAGTTATATAGTATACCCCCAATGTTACCCCTTCCCAGCACTCATCCGGGCACTGCCTGGCTTAGTTATACAGTATACCCCCAATGTTACCCCTACCCAGCACTCATCCGGGCACTGCCTGGCTTAGTTATACTGTACACCCCTAATGTTACCCCTTCCCAGCACTCATCCGGGCACTGCCTGGCTTAGTTATACTGTACACCCCTAATATTACCCCTGCCCAGCACTCATCCGGGCACTGCCTGGTTTAGTTATACTGTACACCCCTAATGTTACCCCTTCCCTGCACTCATCCGGGCACTGCCTGGCTTAGTTATACTGTACACCCCTAATGTTACCCCTTCCCAGCACTCATCCGGGCACTGCCTGGTTTAGTTATACTGTACACCCCTAATGTTACCCCTTCCCTGCACTCATCTGGGCACTGCCTGGCTTAGTCATATTGTACACATCCAATGTTACCCCTTCCCAGCACTCATCCGGGCACTGCCTGGCTTAGTTATACTGTACACCCCTAATGTTACCCCTTCCCAGCACTCATCCGGGCACTGCCTGGCTTAGTTATAATGTACACATCCAATGTTACCCCTTCCCAGCACTCATCCGGGCACTGCCTGGCTTAGTTATACTGTACACCCCTAATGTTACCCCTTCCCGGCACTCATCCAGGCACTGCCTGGCTTAGTTATACTGTACACCCCAAATGTTACCCCTTCCCTGTACTCATCCGGGCACTGCCTGGCTTAGTTATACTGTACACCCCTAATATTACCCCTTCCCAGCACTCATCCGGTCACTGCCTGGCTTAGTTATACTGTACACCCCTAATATTACCCCTTCCCAGGACTCATCCGGGCACTGCCTGGCTTAGTTATACAGTATACCCCCAATGTTACCCCTACCCAGCACTCATCCGGGCACTGCCTGGCTTAGTTATACAGTATACCCCCAATGTTACCCCTTCCCAGCACTCATCCGGGCACTGCCTGGCTTAGTTATACAGTATACCCCGAATGTTACCCCTACCCAGCACTCATCCGGGCACTGCCTGGCTTAGTTATAATGTACACCCCTAATGTTACCCCTTCCCAGCACTCATCCGGGCACTGCATGGCTTAGTTATACTGTATACCCCTAATATTACCCCTTCCCAGCACTCATCCGGGCACTGCCTGGCTTAGTTATACTGTACATCCCTAATATTACCCCTTCCCAGCACTCATCCGAGCACTGCCTGGCTTAGTTATACTGTACACCCCCAATGTTACCCCTTCCCAGCACTCATCCGGGCACTGCCTGGCTTAGTTATACTGTACACCCCTAATATTACCCCTGCCCAGCACTCATCCGGGCACTGCCTGGTTTAGTTATACTGTACACCCCTAATGTTACCCCTTCCCAGCACTCATCTGGGCACTGCCTGGCTTAGTTATATTGTACACATCCAATGTTACCCCTTCCCAGCACTCATCCGGGCACTGCCTGGCTTAGTTATACTGTACACCCCTAATGTTACCCCTTCCCAGCACTCATCCGGGCACTGTCTGGCTTAGTTATATTGTACACATCCAATGTTACCCCTTCCGAGCACTCATCCGGGCACTGCATGGCTTAGTTATACTGTATACCCCCAATGTTACCCCTTCCCAGCACTCATCCGGGCACTGCCTGGCTTAGTTATACAGTATACCCCCAATGTTACCCATACCCAGCACTCATCCGGGCACTGCCTGGCTTAGTTATACTGTACACCCCTAATGTTACCCCTTCCCAGCACTCATCCGGGCACTGCCTGGCTTAGTTATACTGTACACCCCTAATATTACCCCTGCCCAGCACTCATCCGGGCACTGCCTGGTTTAGTTATACTGTACACCCCTAATGTTACCCCTTCCCTGCACTCATCCGGGCACTGCCTGGCTTAGTTATACTGTACACCCCTAATGTTACCCCTTCCCAGCACTCATCCGGGCACTGCCTGGTTTAGTTATACTGTACACCCCTAATGTTACCCCTTCCCTGCACTCATCTGGGCACTGCCTGGCTTAGTTATATTGTACACATCCAATGTTACCCCTTCCCAGCACTCATCCGGGCACTGCCTGGCTTAGTTATACTGTACACCCCTAATGTTACCCCTTCCCAGCACTCATCCGGGCACTGCCTGGCTTAGTTATAATGTACACATCCAATGTTACCCCTTCCCAGCACTCATCCGGGCACTGCCTGGCTTAGTTATACTGTACACCCCTAATGTTACCCCTTCCCGGCACTCATCCAGGCACTGCCTGGCTTAGTTATACTGTACACCCCAAATGTTACCCCTTCCCTGTACTCATCCGGGCACTGCCTGGCTTAGTTATACTGTACACCCCTAATATTACCCCTTCCCAGCACTCATCCGGTCACTGCCTGGCTTAGTTATACTGTACACCCCAAATATTACCCCTTCCCAGGACTCATCCGGGCACTGCCTGGCTTAGTTATACAGTATACCCCCAATGTTACCCCTACCCAGCACTCATCCGGGCACTGCCTGGCTTAGTTATACAGTATACCCCCAATGTTACCCCTTCCCAGCACTCATCCGGGCACTGCCTGGCTTAGTTATACAGTATACCCCGAATGTTACCCCTACCCAGCACTCATCCGGGCACTGCCTGGCTTAGTTATAATGTACACCCCTAATGTTACCCCTTCCCAGCACTCATCCGGACACTGCATGGCTTAGTTATACTGTACACCCCTAATATTACCCCTTCCCAGCACTCATCCGGGCACTGCCTGGCTTAGTTATACTGTACATCCCTAATATTACCCCTTCCCAGCACTCATCCGAGCACTGCCTGGCTTAGTTATACTGTACACCCCCAATGTTACCCCTTCCCAGCACTCATCCGGGCACTGCCTGGCTTAGTTATACTGTACACCCCTAATGTTACCCCTTCCCAGCACTCATCCGGGCACTGCCTGTCTTAGTTATACTGTACACCCCTAATATTACCCCTTCCCAGCACTCATCCGGGCACTGCCTGGCTTAGTTATACTGTACACCCCAATGTTACCCCTTCCCAGCGCTCATCCGGGCACTGCCTGTCTTAGTTATACTGTACACCCCTAATGTTACCCCTTCCCAGCACTCAACCGGGCACTGCCTGGCTTAGTTATACTGTACAACCCAAATGTTACCCCTTCCCAGCACTCATCCGGGCACTGCCTGGCTTAGTTATACTGTACACCCCTAATGTTACCCCTACCCAGCACTCATCCGGGCACTGCCTGGTTTAGTTATACTGTACACCCCTAATGTTACCCCTTCCCTGCACTCATCCGGGCACTGCCTGGCTTAGTTATACTGTACACCCCTAATGTTACCCCTTCCCAGCACTCATCCGGGCACTGCCTGGCTTAGTTATATTGTACACATCCAATGTTACCCCTTCCCAGCACTCATCCGGGCACTGCCTGGCTTAGTTATACTGTACAACCCAAATGTTACCCCTTCCCAGCACTCATCCGGGCACTGCCTGGCTTAGTTATACTGTACACCCCTAATGTTACCCCTACCCAGCACTCATCCGGGCACTGCCTGGTTTAGTTATACTGTACACCCCTAATGTTACCCCTTCCCTGCACTCATCCGGGCACTGCCTGGCTTAGTTATACTGTACACCCCTAATGTTACCCCTTCCCAGCACTCATCCGGGCACTGCCTGGCTTAGTTATATTGTACACATCCAATGTTACCCCTTCCCAGCACTCATCCGGGCACTGCCTGGCTTAGTTATACTGTACACCCCTAATGTTACCTCTTCCCAGCACTCATCCGGGCACTGCCTGGCTAGGTTATACTGTACATCCCCAATGTTACCACTTCCCAGCACTCATCCGGGCACTGCCTGGCTTAGTTATACTGTACATCCCCAATGTTACCCCCTTCCCAGCACTCATCCGGGCACTGCCTGGCTTAGTTATACTGTACACCCCTAATGTTACCCCTTCCCAGCACTCATCCGGGCACTGCCTGGCTTAGTTATACTGTACACCCCTAATGTTACCACTTCCCAGCACTCACCTGGGCACTGCCTGGCTTAGTTATACTGTACACCCCTAATGTTACCCCTTCCCAGCACTCATCCGGGCACTGCCTGGCTTAGTTATACTGTACACCCCTAATGTTACCCCTTCCCAGCACTCATCCGGGCACTGCCTGGCTTAGTTGTACTATACACCCCCAATGTTACCCCTTCCCAGCACTCATCCGGGCACTGCCTGGCTTAGTTATACTGTACACCCCTAATGTTACCCCTTCCCAGCACTCATCCGGGCACTGCCTGGCTTAATTATACTGTAGACCCCCAATGTTACCCCTTCCCAGCACTCATCCGGGCACTGCCTGGCTTAGTTATAGTGTACACCCCTAATGTTACCCCTGCCCAGCACTCATACGGGCACTGCCTGGTTTAGTTATACTGTACACCCCTAATGTTACCCCTTCCCTGCACTCATCCGGGCACTGCCTGGCTTAGTTATACTGTACACCCCTAATGTTACCCCTTCCCAGCACTCATCCGGGCACTGCCTGGCTTAGTTATATTGTACACATCCAATGTTACCCCTTCCCAGCACTCATCCGGGCAATGCCTGGCTTAGTTATACTGTACATCCCTAATGTTACCTCTTCCCAGCACTCATCCGGGCACTGCCTGGCTTAGTTATACTGTACATCCCCAATGTTACCACTTCCCAGCACTCATCCGGGCACTGCCTGGCTTAGTTATACTGTACATCCCCAATGTTACCCCTTCCCAGCACTCATCTGGGCACTGCCTGGCTTAGTTATACTGTACACCCCTAATGTTACCACTTCCTAGCACTCATCCGGGCACTGCCTGGCTTAGTTATACTGTACACCCCTAATGTTACCCCTTCCCAGCACTCATCCGGGCACTGCCTGGCTTAGTTATACTGTACACCCCTAATGTTACCCCTTCCCAGCACTCATCCGGGCACAGCCTGGCTTAGTTGTACTGTACACCCCCAATGTTACCCCTTCCCAGCACTCATCCGGGCACTGCCTGGCTTAGTTATACTGTACACCCTTAATGTTACCCCTTCCCAGCACTCATCCGGGCACTGCCTGGCTTAATTATACTGTACACCCCCAATGTTACCCCTTCCCAGCACACATCCGGGCACTGCCTGGCTTAGTAATACTGTACACCCCTAATGTTACCCCTTCCCAGCACTCATCCGGGCACTGCCTGGTTTATTTGTACTGTACACCCCTAATGTTACCCCTTCCCAGCACTCATCCGGGCACTGCCTGGTTTAGTTATACTGTACACCCCTAATGTTACCCATTCCCTGCACTCATCCGGGCACTGCCTGGCTTAGTTATACTGTACACCCCTGTTTCCCCTTCCCTGCACTCATCAGGGCACTGCTTGGCTTAGTTATACTGTACACCCCTAATGTTACCCCTTCCCAGCACTCATCCGGGCACTGCCTGGCTTAGTTATACTGTACACCCCCAATGTTACCCCTTCCCAGCACTCATCCGGGCACTGCCTGGCTTAGGTATATTGTACACATCCAATGTTACCACTTCCCAGCACTCATCCGGGCACTGCCTGGCTTAGTTATACTGTACACCCCTAATGTTACCCCTTCCCAGCGCTCATCCGGGCACTGCCTGGCTTAGTTATACTGTACACCCTTAATGTTACCCCTTCCCAGCACTCATCCGGGCACTGCCTGGCTTAGTAATACTGTACACCCCTAATGTTACCCCTTCCCAGCACTCATCCGGGCACTGCCTGGCTTAGTTATACTGTACACCCCCAATGTTACCCCTTCCCAGCACTCATCCGGGTACTGCCTGGCTTAGTTATACTGTACACCCCTAATGTTACCCCTGCCCAGCACTCATCCGGGCACTGCCTGGTTTAGGTATACTGTACACCCCTAATGTTACCCCTTCCCTGCACTCATCCGGGCACTGCCTGGCTTAGTTATACTGTACACCCCTAATGTTACCCCTTCCCAGCACTCATCCGGGCACTGCCTGGTTTAGTTATACTGTACACCCCTAATGTTACCCCTTCCCTGCACTCATCTGGGCACTGCCTGGCTTAGTTATATTGTACACATCCAATGTTACCCCTTCCCAGCACTCATCCGGGCACTGCCTGGTTTAGGTATACTGTACACCCCTAATGTTACCCCTTCCCTGCACTCATCCGGGCACTGCCTGGCTTAGTTATACTGTACACCCCTAATGTTACCCCTTCCCAGCACTCATCTGGGCACTGCCTGGCTTAGTTATATTGTACACATCCAATGTTACCACTTCCCAGCACTCATCCGGGCACTGCCTGGTTTAGTTATACTGTACACCCCTAATGTTACCCCTTCCCTGCACTCATCTGGGCACTGCCTGGCTTAGTTATATTGTACACATCCAATGTTACCCCTTCCCAGCACTCATCCGGGCACTGCCTGGTTTAGTTATACTGTACACCCCTAATGTTACCCCTTCCCTGCACTCATCTGGGCACTGCCTGGCTTAGTTATATTGTACACATCCAATGTTACCCCTTCCCAGCACTCATCCGGGCACTGCCTGGCTTAGTTATACTGTACACCCCTAATGTTACCCCTTCCCAGCACTCATCCGGGCACTGCCTGGCTTAGTTATATTGTACACATCCAATGTTACCCCTTCCCAGCACTCATCCGGGCACTGCCTGGCTTAGTTATACTGTACACCCCTAATGTTACCCCTTCCCAGCACTCATCCGGGCACTGCCTGGCTTAGTTATATTGTACACATCCAATGTTACCCCTTCCCAGCACTCATCCGGGCACTGCCTGGCTTAGTTATACTGTACACCCCTAATGTTACCCCTTCCCAGCACTCATCCGGGCACTGCCTGGCTTAGTTATATTGTACACATCCAATGTTACCCCTTCCCAGCACTCATCCGGGCACTGCCTGGCTTAGTTATACTGTACACCCCAAATGTTACCCCTTCCCTGTACTCATCCGGGCACTGCCTGGCTTAGTTATACTGTACACCCCTAATGTTACCCCTTCCCTGCACTCATCCGGGCACTGCCTGGCTTAGTTATACTGTACACCCCTAATGTTACCCCTTCCCAGCACTCATCCGGGCACTGCCTGGCTTAGTTATACTGTACACCCCTAATGTTACCCCTTTCCTGCACTCATCCGGGCACTGCCTGGCTTAGTTATACTGTACACCCCTAATGTTACCCCTTACCAGCACTCATACGGGCACTGCCTGGCTTAGTTATATTGTACACATCCAATGTTACCCCTTCCCAGCACTCATCCGGGCACTGCCTGGCTTAGTTATACTGTACACCCCTAATGTTACCCCTTCCCAGCACTCATCCAGGTACTGCCTGGCTTAATTATACTGTACACCCCAAATGTTACCCCTTCCCTGTACTCATCCGGGCACTGCCTGGCTTAGTTATACTGTACACCCCTAATGTTACCACTTCCCTGCACTCATCCGGGCACTGCCTGGCTTAGTTATACTGTACACCCTTAATGTTACCCCTTCCCTGCACTCATCCGGGCACTGCCTGGCTTAGTTATACTGTAAACCCCTAATGTTACCCCTTCCCTGCACTCATCCGGCACTGCTTGGCTTAGTTATACTGTACACCCCTAATGTTACCCCTTCCCTGCACTCATCCGGGCAGTGCCTGGCTTAGTTATACTGTACACCCCCTAATGTTACCCCTTCCCTGCACTCATCCGGGCACTGCCTGGCTTAGTTATACAGTACACCTCTAATGTTACCCCTTCCCTGCACTCATCCGGGCACTGCCTGGCTTAGTTATACTGTACACCCCTAATGTTACCCCTTCCCAGCACTCATCCGGGCACTGCCTGGCTTAGTTATACTGTACACCCCTAATGTTACCCCTTCCCAGCACTCATCCGGGCACTGCCTGGCTTAGTTATATTGTACACATCCAATGTTACCCCTTCCCAGCACTCATCCGGGCACTGCCTGGTTTAGTTATACTGTACACCCCTAATGTTACCTCTTCCCAGCACTCATCCGGGCACTGCTTGGCTTAGTTATACTGTACATCCCCAATGTTACCACTTCCCAGCACTCATCCGGGCACTGCCTGGCTTAGTTATACTGTACATCCCCAATGTTACCCCCTTCCCAGCACTCATCCGGGCACTGCCTGGCTTAGTTATACTGTACACCCCTAATGTTACCCCTTCCCAGCACTCATCCGGGCACTGCCTGGCTTAGTTATACTGTACACCCCTAATGTTACCACTTCCCAGCACTCATCCGGGCACTGCCTGGCTTAGTTATACTGTACACCCCTAATGTTACCCCTTCCCAGCACTCATCCGGGCACTGCCTGGCTTAGTTATACTGTACACCCCTAATGTTACCTCTTCCCAGCACTCATCCGGGCACTGCCTGGCTTAGTTGTACTGTACACCCCCAATGTTACCCCTTCCCAGCACTCATCCGGGCACTGCCTGGCTTAGTTATACTGTACACCCCTAATGTTACCCCTTCCCAGCACTCATCCGGGCACTGCCTGGCTTAATTATACTGTACACCCCCAATGTTACCCCTTCCCAGCACTCATCCGGGCACTGCCTGGCTTAGTTATACTGTACACCCCTAATGTTACCCCTGCCCAGTATTCATCCGGGCACTGCCTGGTTTAGTTATACTGTACACCCCTAATGTTACCCCTTCCCTGCACTCATCCGGGCACTGCCTGGCTTAGTTATACTGTACACCCCTAATGTTACCCCTTCCCAACACTCATCCGGGCACTGCCTGGCTTAGTTATACTGTACACCCCTAATGTTACCTCTTCCCAGCACTCATCCGGGCACTGCCTGGCTTAGTTATACTGTACATCCCCAATTTTACCCCCTTCTCAGCACTCATCCGGGCACTGTCTGGCTTAGTTATACTGTACACCCCTAATGTTACCCCTTCCCAGCACTTATCCGGGCACTGCCTGGCTTAGTTATACTGTACACCCCTAATGTTACCACTTCCCAGCACTCATCCGGGCACTGCCTGGCTTAGTTATACTGTACACCCCTAATGTTACCCCTTCCCAGCACTCATCCGGGCACTGCCTGGCTTAGTTATACTGTACACCCCTAATGTTACCCCTTCCCAGCACTCATCCGGGCACTGCCTGGCTTAGTTGTACTGTACACCCCCAATGTCACCCCTTCCCAGCACTAATCCGGGCACTGCCTGGCTTAGTTATACTGTACACCCCTAATGTTACCCCTTCCCAGCACTCATCCGGGCACTGCCTGGCTTAATTATACTGTACACCCCCAATGTTACCCCTTCCCAGCACACATCCGGGCACTGCCTGGCTTAGTAATACTGTACACCCCTAATGTTACCCCTTCCCAGCACTCATCCGGGCACTGCCTGGCTTAGTTATACTGTACACCCCCAATGTTACCCCTTCCCAGCACTCATCCGGGCACTGCCTGGTTTATTTGTACTGTACACCCCTAATGTTACCCCTTCCCAGCACTCATCCGGGCACTGCCTGGTTTAGTTATACTGTACACCCCTAATGTTACCCCTTCCCTGCACTCATCCGGGCACTGCCTGGCTTAGTTATACTGTACACCCCTAATGTTACCCCTTCCCTGCACTCATCAGGGCACTGCTTGGCTTAGTTATACTGTACACCCCTAATGTTACCCCTTCCCAGCACTCATCCGGGCACTGCCTGGCTTAGTTATACTGTACACCCCCAATGTTACCCCTTCCCAGCACTCATCCGGGCACTGCCTGGCTTAGGTATATTGTACACATCCAATGTTACCACTTCCCAGCACTCATCCGGGCACTGCCTGGCTTAGTTATACTGTACACCCCTAATGTTACCCCTTCCCAGCGCTCATCCGGGCACTGCCTGGCTTAGTTATACTGTACACCCTTAATGTTACCCCTTCCCAGCACTCATCCGGGCACTGCCTGGCTTAGTAATACTGTACACCCCTAATGTTACCCCTTCCCAGCACTCATCCGGGCACTGCCTGGCTTAGTTATACTGTACACCCCCAATGTTACCCCTTCCCAGCACTCATCCGGGTACTGCCTGGCTTAGTTATACTGTACACCCCTAATGTTACCCCTGCCCAGCACTCATCCGGGCACTGCCTGGTTTAGGTATACTGTACACCCCTAATGTTACCCCTTACCTGCACTCATCCGGGCACTGCCTGGCTTAGTTATACTGTACACCCCTAATGTTACCCCTTCCCAGCACTCATCCGGGCACTGCCTGGTTTAGTTATACTGTACACCCCTAATGTTACCCCTTCCCTGCACTCATCTGGGCACTGCCTGGCTTAGTTATATTGTACACATCCAATGTTACCCCATCCCAGCACTCATCCGGGCACTGCCTGGCTTAGTTATACTGTACACCCCTAATGTTACCCCTTCCCAGCACTCATCCGGGCACTGCCTGGTTTAGTTATACTGTTCACTTCTAATGTTACCCCTTCCCTTCACTCATCTGGGCACTGCCTGGCTTAGTTATATTGTACACATCCAATGTTACCCCTTCCCAGCACTCATCCGGGCACTGCCAGGCTTAGTTATACTGTACACCCCTAATGTTACCCCTTCCCAGCACTCATCCGGGCACTGCCTGGCTTAGTTATACTGTACACCCCTAATGTTACCCCTTCCCAGCACTCATCCGGGCACTGCCTGGCTTCGTTATACTGTACACCCCTAATGTTACCACTTCCCAGCACTCATTCGGGCACTGCCTGGCTTAGTTATACTGTACACCCCTAATGTTACCACTTCCCAGCACTCATCCGGGCACTGCCTGGCTTAGTTATACAGTACACCCCTAATGTTACCCCTTCCCTGCACTCATCCGGGCAGTGCCTGGCTTAGTTATACTGTACACCCCCTAATGTTACCCCTTCCCTGCACTCATCCGGGCACTGCCTGGCTTAGTTATTCTGTACACCCCCAATGTTACCCCTTCCCAGCAGTCATCCGGACACTGCCTGGCTTAGTTATACAGTACACCCCTAATGTTACCCCTTCCCAGCACTAATCCGGGCACTGCCTGGCTTAGTTATACTGTACACCCCTAATGTTACCCCTTCCCTGCACTCATCCGGGCAGTGCCTGGCTTAGTTATACTGTACACCCCCTAATGTTACCCCTTCCCTGCACTCATCCGGGCACTGCCTGGCTTAGTTATACAGTACACCCCTAATGTTACCCCTTCCCTGCACTCATCCGGGCACTGCCTGGCTTAGTTATTCTGTACACCCCCAATGTTACCCCTTCCCAGCACTCATCCGGACACTGCCTGGCTTAGTTATACAGTACACCCCTAATGTTACCCCTTCCCAGCACTCATCCGGGCACTGCCTGGCTTAGTTATACTGTACACCCCTAATGTTACCCCTTCCCAGCACTCATCCGGGCACTGCTTGGCTTAATTATACTGTACACCCCAAATGTTACCCCTTCCCTGTACTCATCCGGGCACTGCCTGGCTTAGTTATACTGTACACCCCTAATGTTACCCCTTCCCAGCACACATCCAGGCACTGCCTGGCTTAGTTATATTGTACACATCCAATGTTACCCCTTCCCAGCACTCATCCGGGCACTGCCAGGCTTAGTTATACTGTACACCCCTAATGTTACCCCTTCCCAGCACTCATCCGGGCACTGCCTGGCTTAGTTATACTGTACACCCCTAATGTTACCCCTTCCCAGCACTCATCCGGGCACTACCTGGCTTAGTTATACTGTACACCCCAATGTTACCCCTTCCCAGCGCTCATCCGGGCACTGCCTGGCTTAGTTATACTGTACACCCCTAATGTTACCTCTTCCCAGCACTCATCCGGGCACTGCCTGGCTTAGTTATACTGTACACCCCCAATGTTACCACTTCCCAGCACTCATCCGGGCACTGTCTGGCTTAGTTATACAGTACACCCCTAATGTTACCCCTTCCCAGCACTCATCCGGGCACTGCCTGGCTTAGTTATACTGTACACCCCTAATGTTACCCCTTCCCAGCACTCATTCGGGCACTGCCTGGCTTAGTTATAATGTACACATCCAATGTTACCCCTTCCCAGCACTCATCCGGGCACTGCCTGGCTTAGTTATACTGTACACCCCTAATGTTACCCCTTCCCAGCACTCATCCGGGCACTGCCTGGCTTAGTTATACTGTACACCCCTAATGTTACCCCTTCCCAGCTCTCATCCGGGCACTGCCTGGCTTAGTTATAATGTACACCCCTAATGTTACCCCTTCCCAGCACTCATCCGGGCACTGCCTGGCTTAGTTATAATGTACACCCCTAATGTTACCCCTTCCCAGCACTCATCCGGGCACTGCCTGGCTTAGTTATACTGTACACCCCTAATATTACCCCTTCCCAGCACTCATCCGGGCACTGCCTGGCTTAGTTATAATGTACACCCCTAATGTTACCCCTTCCCAGCACTCATCCGGGCACTGCCTGGCTTAGTTATAATGTACACCCCTAATGTTACCCCTTCCCAGCACTCATCCGGGCACTGCCTGGCTTAGTTATACTGTACACCCCCAATGTTACCCCTTCCCAGCACTCATCCGGGCACTGACTGGCTTATTTATACTGTACACCCCTAATGTTACCCCTTCCCAGCACTCATCCGGGCACTGCCTGGCTTAGTTATAATGTACACCCCTAATGTTACCCCTTCCCAGCACTCATCCGGGCACTGCCTGGCTTAGTTATACTGTACACTAGAACACGCACAGCCATTGACCCTATAGCTGCATGGTCACGGCTCTCAGGACATCAGGAACATTGACCAGATTGCTCTTACCACTGATCCAGGCATTAATCCGACTTGTGAGCCAAGACCAGACTTCTCGTCAAAGCCGCCCTGCATCTGAGAGGAAAACGGCTGCAAGAAAGGGAAACAATGAATAATTATATGCATGTTATTAGGAGTCACTAGAGCAATAGATTATATCTGATGAGGACAGAAGCTGGTGATAGTATTTCTGCTGCAGCTAATGCCCATACTGCATTCATCGCCGTGTAGCGCAGTAGTGACTAGTAGCCAGCTCGCTGTGCTATAATTAGTACATAGCACTGGGCAGGTTATTCTGCAATGGGCTCCGGATTCCACAGTGCGCTCTACGCGGTTCCTAATGTTGTACATTTGCTGTAGTAAGGGGTCTTCTTTGTGCACTAGGCATCAATCTTGATTTTTTTCAGCATCGCACAGTACAACTTCCCTTGGTCACTACCCGGTACGGCAGCATTTAAGTTCCATGCCTAGTCCAACTTCTCTGCTCTGCATCCTTTGTTTGTCTCTCACTATAGGGGATATTTATCCATCCTACTGAAGAGAACAAGCGGAGGTGTTGCCCAGTCAGATTCTGGCTCTTATTTATCTAGTGCATTCTATAAAATGGTAGCTAGATTCTGATTGGTTGATATGGGCAACTCCCCCCACTTGTTCTCTTTTAGCAGGTTTCTCTTGCATACAATAGCGGTTCCATTCTTGGCCGCTTTCATGGGTCGTTCAGTAGATGCATACAGTATGTGATGGAGGTGTATCCGCTCTGTGGGACAAATGCTATAGGCAGCGGGGGTTCCCCGGTGCAGAGATTTCAGGGAGCTAAAGCAGCAATGTCCGTTATGGGAATGCAGGTTGGTATCTGGCATACGCGTAGCCTAATACATCGTCCCGGTATATACTTTGTTCATGAAACTCTAGAGGGACCAGGTATACTGTGTGTAGCTGCCTCTGGATGTTAGAAGAGGGGTCCTCTACATTTAGTGACATTACAGATGAAGCCACGCTCATCTAGCCTTCTCTGCTGCACCTAGGTGCACCAAGGTTTATTAGCATATGCCTGTCATCTATTGTCCTCAGCTGCAATACAATACAGAGAGAACAATACAGCAGGGGATTAAGTCCGACAGCACTGGCTCAATTAATCCTATTAAAGGGATAAATGAGCAGGGCTCCATCTGTATATAGTAAACTACCCCAGTATTTTCATGGCCTTCCCTTACATGACTTCCAGGGAGTGAAGGATGGCCAGGTGGTCCGGGATCACCAGGCTGTCCGGGAATACCGGGTTCTCCATCTATTCCAGCAGGACCACGTGCGCCCTATGGGTGAAAAAAAGATATATTAAAGGAATGCATCTGTAATCTATGGTGTTAGGCAGCACTGAAATAAACGTCTAGCGGTAACCAATACATTATATTTATTTCCCAGCACCACAGACATGTCCACATTCAGCGCCACAGATATCATCCGGTCTCCACACAGAATGGTCAGCTCGGTGGAAAGGAAAGTCCACAGAGAACACACCTGGCCGGACTAGATGGGACAAGTGGCTCTTATCTGCTATCAAATTCTATGGACAGTATGTTTCTATGTTTCCACCTGGATTTACCTGCTGGGGTATAATGTGATACACCTGTGGGTCCTAGTTTCTGGATTTACCTGCTGGGGTATAATGTGATACACTTGTGAGTCCTAGTTTCTGGATTTACCTGCTGGGGTATAATGTGATACACCTGTGAGTCCTAGTTTCTGGATTTACCTGCTGGGGTATAATGTGATACACCTGTGGGTCCTAGTTTCTGGATTTACCTGCTGGGGTATAATGTGATACACCTGTGAGTCCTAGTTTCTGGATTTACCTGCTGGGGTATAATGTGATACACCTGTGGGTCCTAGTTTCTGGATTTACCTGCTGGGGTATAATGTGATACACCTGTGAGTCCTAGTTTCTGGATTTACCTGCTGGGGTATAATGTGATACACCTGTGGGTCCTAGTTTCTGGATTTACCTGCTGGGGTATAACGTGATACACCTGTGGGTCCTAGTCATGACGAGTGCCGCCACTGTACAATATGACCAACAACAAAACAACAGTAAAAATGGGGTTAGGTGAAAACCGGAGCGGTCCAGACCCCGGAACGTCGTACCAGACCGGTTCCCTGCAGCAAACTCTGCTGTTCTGGAGCTTGTAGTGCTCGTCCCCGTCGGGGGTGCCTTGTCCTGGGGGGGTTGTCTGTGACAGCTGTCATCGGTGAGGCAGAGAGGGAGAGATTACAGCCTCCCCATATGGTCCGGACCGTTACGGTCAGGGGTTAAAGTGAGCCGGAACGGGGCGGAACTGCGTTCCGTCAGTTCCACTTGGAGACGGAACGCAGTTCCGCCTCCTCCGGCTCACCTAACCCAGCGATGTGTCCCCGTCACTGCAGGGAGATGACGGGCGCCCGCTGAGATTGTGTTTCCAGCGGGCGCCAATCTCCCGCATTACAGCGGCAGCCCAAGGCAGGAGCTCAGTACTGAGCTCCGGCTTCCGCCTATGTCACTGGGCGCTATGGGAGAGACGTCATGACGTCTCTCCCATAGTGCCGAGGAGCGGGCAGCCAGAGGACTGCAGCAGCCGGACATGGAGTGCTGCTTGGTAAGTATGGTCTGTGTTTTGTCTGTTATTTTTCCTTTGCAGCTACGCATCTACTGGAGGGCATTACTACTAAGGGGCATCTACTGAGGACATTACTACTGGGGGCAAACTACTGGGGGGCATTACTACTGGGGCAAACTACTGGCGGGCATTACTACTGGGGGGCATTGCTACTAAGGGGCATCTACTGAGGGCAGTACTTCTGGGGGCAAACTACTGGGGGGCATTACTACTGGGGCAAACAAACTACTGGGGGGCATTACTACTAAGGGGCATCTACTGAGGGCATTACTACTGGGGGCAAACTACTGGGGGGTATTACTACTGGGGCAAACTACTGGCGGGCATTACTACTGGGGGGCATTGCTACTAAGGGGCATCTACTGAGGGCAGTACTACTGGGGGCAAACTACTGGGGGGCATTACTACTGGGGCAAACAAACTACTGGGGGGCATTACTACTAAGGGGCATCTACTGAGGGCATTACTACTGGGGGCAAACTACTGGGGGGCATTACTACTGGGGCAAACTACTGGCGGGCATTACTACTGGGGGCAAACTACTGGGGGACATTACTACTGGGGCAAACAAACTACTGGGGGGCATTACTACTAAGGGGCATCTACTGAGGGCATTACTACTGGGGGCAAACTACTGGGGGGCATTACTACTGGGGCAAACTACTGGCGGGCATTACTACTGGGGCAAACTACTGGGGGGCATTACTACTAAGGGGCATCTACTGAGGGCATTACTACTGGGGGCAAACTACTGTGGGGCATTACTACTGGGGCAAACTACTGGGGGACATTACTACTGGGGCAAACTACTGGGGGGCATTACTACTAAGGGGCATCACTACTGGGGGCAAACTACTGGGGGGCATTACTACTGGGGCAAACTACTGGGGGGCATTACTACTAAGGGGCATCTACTGAGGGCATTACTACTGGGGGCAAACTACTGGGGGGCATTACTACTAAGGGGCATCTACTGGGGCAAACTACTGGGGTGCATTACTACTAAGGGGCATCTACTGAGGGCAAACTACTGGGGAGCATTACTACTAAGGGGCATCTACTGGGGGCAAACTACTGAGGGGCATGACTACTACGGGGCATCTACTAAGGGCATTACTACTGGGGGCAAACTACTGGGGGGCATTACTACTGTGGGGCATCTACTGGGGGCAAACTACTGGGGGACATTATTACTGGGGGCCAACTACAAGGGGGCAAGCTACAAGGGGGCAAGCTTCTGGGGGCAAACTACAGGAGAGCATTACTACTGGGGGCATAACTACATGGGCATTACTACTGGGGGCGTAACTACAGGGGCACTACTACTGGGGGCATAACTACAGGGGCTAAACTACTGGGGGCTAAACTACATGAGGACTAATCTACAGGGGCATTACCACTGGGAAGCTAAACTAAAGGAGGGGTAAACTACTGGGGTCATAACTGCAGGGGCATTACCACTGGGGGCATAACTACTAGGGCTAAACTACAGGGGGCTAAATGACTGGGGCATTACTACAGGCAACATTACTACTGGGGGCAATACTACACAGGGGCATTACCATTAAGGGCCTTACTACTGCGGGCACGACTAATGAGGGCATTGTCAAGGGGGCACTTCATAAGGGGCATCACTCCTGGGGACATAAGGGGTACTACTATTGCGGGCATTGCATAAGGGGCACCACTACTATGGGGTCTATATAAGGGGCACTACCATGTGGGCACCTCCAGTACAGTGGACATTGTATAAGAAGCGCTACTGCAGTGGGCATTATGTGTATTATGGGGTGCTACCACTGTGGGCATTATTACTATTCTGTGACCACGCCCCTTTCTTTTTGAGACCACGCCCTTTCTTTTTGCGGCGCGTGCCGCAATGCCTTTATTGCATGGGCGCTGTGGGGAGGGGGGTTGACTTCCACCACCTCTCTAGGACCACTTTAAGCACTGGTTACGGTTATCACCCCAGACCATAATCTCTCCCTTCCCCGCCTCCCCAGTGACACCTGTCACTGACACCCTCTGCATGGGACACCGACTGGACGTGGATGAGCACTACAAGCTCCAGAATGGCAGAATTTGCAGCAGGGAGCCGGTCCGGCATTCCGGGGTCCGGACCGTTCCGATTTTTACGCAATCCTGGTAAAAATCATGCTGCACTGGGAGGGAATGGAACGTGTACAGTACAGTGCACCACATGGGGATTAGGTAAAAACCAGAATGGTCCGGACCCCGGCTCTGCATTCTGGAGCTTGTAGTGCTCGTCCCTGTCCAGGGGGTGTCCGGTCCAGGGGACTGCCTGTGGCAGCTGTCACCAGGGAGGCGGGGCGAGTGATGGGGTAACAGTCGGAATACGGGGAGGATGTAGTCTCTCCCTCCCCACCTCCCTGGTCACAGATGTCACAGACACCCCACCCCCCTGACAGGACACCACTTGGACGGGGACAAGCACTACAGGCTCCAGAATGAAAGCGTTTGAAGCAGGGAGCTGGTCCAGTCCGGCGTTCCTGGGTCTGGACCGTTCCGATTTTTACTCAGTCCCCACAACATCTACCGCAGTTTCCATCTGCCTGCTTCTCGCTATGCGCCCTAACGCAGTATGAGTAATTCCACTATTATAGCAGAATGATACTCTGGCAAAACGGAACCCTGACGTATTTATTTTCCTGAGAACAAAAATCACTTTCGATCTTGATGAAGTAACTATATCTGATCTATCACATTCACTATCTGAACACGCAACATTTTTTTTTTTGTAGAAATCAGTGCAATTATTTCAGGAAAGAATAAAATAAACATCTGCGCCCTTATCCGGAGCGTGGCAGGGTCTAAGCATCATTTCAGAGTAGCGGTATCATTTCACGCACACGCAGCAGCAAAAGATCGCTTCCGGCGTTGCTTGTGAATCAGTATAATCGTTTAGGCTCCTGTATAGATATGTATGACCACGTACTCTTCCCACATCAGTCTTCCGACTTCCACTGTATACTCTCAAGCTGTGGCCTCCTACTCTCCACTTTATAACACTGTCGCTATCAAATGCAGTCTGGGCCCACTTCCAGGGTAATGTGAACTTCCCTCCGCTGTTTCTACCGGGCTCCTAAGCCGTGACCCCCACTTATCATATCACCTAGTCACCCTCTTTTCTCCCAGCCTGCGTCTAATCTGCAAATGCTGTTTGTATCTGACAGAAGCTTCGCTACCCCCATTAGGAAGTAATATCTGCTGAAATACTCTGTGTTGCTGTGAGCATTCCGCTGATCTGATTGTTCGTAAGATATTCTATCCTGCTCCTCTAGAAACACACAGGCACAGTCTGACCCTGGTGAAACACACTAAAAGAAACATAAAACATCTTTGCTGTAGAGAATGACAGGGATCTCAGATGCCTGCTCAACTTTTAAGCATTTTAAAGTTCACGGTTAATAGAAATCATAACTAAATAATATTAATTTATTTAAAATTATATTCTAAAAAAAAAAGAAAAAATCTATATAAATCTTCAGATATGTGACATGAAATTCCCATTTTGTGCAATACACATACTGAAAGCATTGTAATCACTGTGTTAAAACTATTTGTGCCTGGCGCTCGCCCAGCGGGCGTCACCGATCGCCTGATTCCATGAGGCAGCACTGACATCCAGTGTTTACTACAGGCAAATACAATGGATAAACTGTACACAATCTCTAATTACTGCTGGAAATGTTCTGTAAGCCTCAGTTACTACCCCAAGCACTGAGAAGTCAAGATTTTAACATACGGATTGTTCTAGTACCGTTCTCCAAATCTCTATGTTCTATGTGCAACATAAAACCTGTAGACTGTGTATAGTCCTCATCCGAGAGGTTCACTTATCACATTATTCTTCATATTTATTATTTTACTTATTAGCAGTTATTTATATAGCGCACACATATTCCGCAGCGCATTACAGAGAATATTTGGCCATTCACATCAGTCCCTGCCCCAGTAGAGCTTACAATCTATATTCCCTATCACATGTACACACACACACATTCACACTAGGGTTAATTTTATTGGGATCCAATTAACCTACCAGTATATTTTTGGATTGTGGGAGGAAACCGGAGTACCCAGAGGAAACCCACGCAAGAACGGGGAGAATATACAAACTCCACACAGTTAGGGCCATGGTGGGAATAGAACCCATGACCTCAGTGCTGTCTCTCTGCGTTTATATGTGCTCTGTATTGTGGTAAAAGTGGGATACTGTACTCAGGGCTGGTAACCTGACATAATTATTGTCAATATCTACTGGAGAATATTTTTAGGAAAAAAACCAATGTAATCAGATACCAAGCTTTCAATATCAGGGTCCTGATCCTGTCTGCTGCACCTAGGGGGGAATTCAACCAGCCCTGATAATTTTTCAGGAGAAAAAAAAAAAGGCATTTATCGCGATTTTTTTACCCCAATGTTTTTCTTGGGTAATTCATTCGTAGCCCGTTTTGTTCTCCTGAAAAAATGCCCCTTTTTGGGTGAAAACACATATGATCTGGGAAAAGTTTTTGGGCCTATGTGTTTTTGCGGCTGCGTTCACAAAAACAGGGCATTTACTGTATCTGGGAAATTTTTATCGGGTCTTCAGCAGGGCCTGGGAAAAAAATACCAGATGAGCTAATTGGATAGCCCCCAGGGAATCAATCAGCTGCAGTAAATTACCAAGGCTGATTGAATTCCCCCTAAATCTACGAAGAAAAAAAAACTCCTACACAGTATGGCCTGATTCTGGGTCAGAAGCAGCAGGGATGACAGACGCAGTGGAGCGGATGTTTTACTTCTGTACATGCATCTAAGTCACACTGCGCATGCATCAGAGTCCGTGCGCACAGAGTCGGAGTTGTGATTCAGGTGCACGGGAGACGCATGGTCTCAAAAATGTTTTGAAAGTGAATTGGACGTTCCTGTGTGGTGACAGAAAAGGGGCTGAGTGAACGCACAGAGACAGTGGGTTATGGAAGTGCCGCAGGCGTTTCGCCACTATCGGCTGAGTACAGACGCAAAACGTTCACATAGCAGGCCGTATTCAAACGGATAAGCCATGGGACAGGTGCGAAATTCTATGTTGCCCCTGATGGTGGCATCTAAGGCACCAAGTGGTATTTCAGTGTCAACGGATGCTCAAAGTGGGCATGTCATGCCTTGCACATTCAGACGCACGGATGTACACCGCGGAAGGGCTGTGTTGTGCATCTGCATAAAGTTACAGACTTTGCTCTGTTTCGTGCTGCTGCTTTTGTGCAATCATGCTATACTTTAGTTCTAGGGCTACAGCTGCAAGTTACCCATCTACCAAATTAACCGGAGGGCCCGCAATTATCCCAGATGTCCCTAAGTACACATGCAGGGTCACTTTTTTTTGTTGTAAGTTACACATTCCATGTATTCATATTAACATAATCCAGGGACGTGGTCTCTAAAGCAGCACGGGCATTGTACTGGCACATGCTAGCGACAAGAGGGAGTGGTCACAACTTAAGGGGGCATGCCACGAGTCACGGGGGCTTGGTCTCGCAGCACACCCCTGTGTATCTGAATGCCGGGGGGGGGGGAGGGGGTAGCGAGCAGGGCACAGGAGGCAGAGCTGCTCAGCCAGCCTCCGTGACAATGTGTGCTGAGCCACGGCCGGACCAGCATTTGCCAGATGGTCAGTCTGGCCCTGAAATAATCTGGGTTTTTTTTATACACGATAAATAGCCCCATTTCAATGACAGAAATAATAAGAATTTACTTACCGATAATTCTATTTCTCATAGTCCGTAGTGGATGCTGGGACTCCGTCAGGACCATGGGGAATAGCGGGCTCCGCAGGAGACAGGGCACATCTAAAAAAGCTTTTAGGTCACATGGTGCGTACTGGCTCCTCCCCCTATGACCCTCCTCCAAGCCTCAGTTAGGTACTGTGCCCGGACGAGCGTACACAATAAGGAAGGATCTTGAATCCCGGGTAAGACTCATACCAGCCACACCAATCACACCGTACAACTTGTGATCTGAACCCAGTTAACAGTATGATAACACAAACGAAGTAGCCTCTGAACAGATGGCTCACAACAACAGTAATAACCCGATTTTTGTAACAATAACTATGTACAAGCATTGCAGACAATCCGCACTTGGGATGGGCGCCCAGCATCCACTACGGACTATGAGAAATAGAATTATCGGTAAGTAAATTCTTATTTTCTCTAACGTCCTAGTGGATGCTGGGACTCCGTCAGGACCATGGGGATTATACCAAAGCTCCCAAACGGGCGGGAGAGTGCGGATGACTCTGCAGCACCGAATGAGAGAACTCCAGGTCCTCTTTAGCCAGAGTATCAAATTTGTAAAATTTTACAAACGTGTTCTCCCCTGACCACGTAGCTGCTCGGCAAAGTTGTAATGC
Organism: Pseudophryne corroboree; assembly: GCF_028390025.1. NCBI lineage: Eukaryota > Metazoa > Chordata > Amphibia > Anura > Myobatrachidae > Pseudophryne > Pseudophryne corroboree. The sequence continues at coordinate 22,077,388 of NC_086450.1, forward strand.
CGAGACTCCTCGGGCAGCCGCCCAGGATGAGCCCACTTTCCTTGTGGAATGGGCCTTTACAGATTTAGGCTGTGGCAGGCCTGCCACAGAATGTGCAAGTTGGATTGTACTACATATCCAACGTGCAATCGTCTGTTTAGACGCAGGAGCACCCAACTTGTTGGGTGCATGCAATGTAAACAACGAGTCAGATTTTCTGACTCCAGCTGTCCTTGAAATATATATTTTTAATGCTCTGACAACGTCCAGTAACTTGGAGTCCTCCAAGTCGCTAGTAGCCGCAGGCACCACAATAGGCTGGTTCAAGTGAAATGCCGAAACCACCTTAGGGAGAAATTGAGGACGTGTCCTCAATTCTGCCCTGTCCGAATGGAATATCAGATATGGGCTTTTGTATGACAAAGCTGCCAACTCCGAAACTCTCCTGGCTGAAGCCAGGGCCAACAGCATGGTTACCTTCCATGTAAGGTATTTTAAATCTACCGATTTTAAAGGCTCAAACCAATGAGATTTGAGAAAATTTAGAACCACGTTCAAATCCCACGGTGCCACTGGAGGCACTATTGGGGGTTGTATATGTAGTACACCTTTGACAAAAGTTTGTACTTCAGGCACTGACGCCAATTCCTTCTGGAAGAAAATTGATAAGGCCGAAATTTGAACTTCAATGGACCCCAATTTGAGGCCCATAGACAATCCTGCTTGCAGGAAATGTAAGAATCGACCCAATTGAAATTCTTCCGTTGGAGCCTTCTTGGCCTCACACCACGCAACATATTTTCTCCAAATGCGGTGATAATGTTGTGCGGTCACTTCTTTCCTGGCTTTAATTAAAGTAGGAATAACTTCCTCAGGAATGCCCTTCTCTTTTAGAATCCGGCGTTCAACCGCCATGCCGTCAAACGCAGCCGCGGTAAGTCTTGGAACATACAAGGTCCCTGCTGAAGCAGATCCCTTCTTAGAGGTAGAGGCCACGGATCCTCCGTGAGCATCTCTTGAAGTTCCGGATACCAAGTTCTTCTTGGCCAGTCCGGAGCTACCAGTATTGTTCTTACTCCTCTTTTCCGTATAATTCTCAGTACCTTTGGTATGAGAGGCAGAGGAGGGAACACATACACTGACTGGTACACCCACGGTGTTACCAGAGCGTCCACAGCTATTGCCTGAGGGTCTCTTGACCTGGCGCAATACCTGTCCAATTTTTTGTTGAGGCGAGACGCCATCATGTCCACCTTTGGTTTTTCCCAACGGTTCACAATCATGTGGAAAACTTCTGGATGAAGTCCCCACTCTCCCGGGTGAAGGTCGTGTCTGCTGAGGAAATCTGCTTCCCAGTTGTCCACTCCCGGGATGAACACTGCTGACAGTGCTACGACATGATTCTCCGCCCAGCGCAGAATCCTTGCAGCTTCTGCCATTGCACTCCTGCTTCTCGTGCCGCCTTGTCGGTTTACGTGGGCGACTGCCGTGATGTTGTTGGACTGGATCAACACCGGCTGACCCTGAAGCAGCGATTTTGCCAGGCTTAGAGCATTGTAGATCGCTCTTAGCTCCAGTATATTTATGTGAAGAGACGTCTCCAGGTTTGACCACACGCCCTGGAAGTTTCTTCCCTTTGTGACTGCTCCCCAACCTCGTAGGCTGGCATCCGTAGTCACCAGGACCCAGTCCTGTATGCCGAATCTGCGGCCCACTAACAGATGGGCAGTCTGCAACCACCACAGGAGAGACAACCTTGTTCTCGGTGACAGTGTTATCCGCTGATGCATGTGCAGATGCGATCCGGACCATTTGTCCAGCAGATCCCACTGAAATGTTCGTGCATGGAATCTGCCGAATGGAATCGCTTCGTACGAAGCCACCATCTTTCCCAGGACTCTTGTGCATTGATGTACTGACACAGTTCCTGGTTTTAGGAGGTTCTTGACAAGTTCGGATAACTCCCTTGCTTTCTCTTCCGGGAGAAATACCTTTTTCTGAACCGTGTCCAGAATCATGCCCAGGAACAGCAGATGTGTTGTCGGGGTCAATTGAGATTTTGGAAGATTTAGAATCCACCCGTGTTGCTGAAGCACTACTTGTGTTAGCGCTACACCGACTTCCAGCTGTTCTCTGGACTTTGCCCTTATCAGGAGATCGTCCAAGTAAGGGATAATTAATACGCCTTTTCTTCGTAGAAGAACCATCATTTCGGTCATTACCTTGGTAAAGACCCGAGGGGCCGTGGACAACCCAAACGGCAGCGTTTGAAACTGATAATGACAGTCTTGTATCACGAACCTGAGATACCCTTGGTGTGAGGGGTAAATCGGGACATGTAGATAAGCATCTTTTATGTCCAAGGACACCATGAAGTCTCCTTCTTCCAGATTCGCTATCACTGCTCTGAGTGACTCCATCTTGAACTTGAATTTCTTTATGTACAGGTTCAAGGATTTCAGATTTAGAATAGGCCTTACCGAACCGTCCGGTTTCGGTACCACAAATAGTGTGGAATAATTCCCTGTTGTAGGAGGGGTACCTTGACTATCACCTGCTGAGAATACAGCTTGTGAATGGCTTCCAAAACCGACGTCCTTTCTGAGGGAGACGTTGGTAAAGCAGACTTTAGGAACCGGCGAGGGGGAGACCTTTCGAACTCCAGCATGTAACCCTGAGATACTATCTGCAGGACCCACGGGTCCACTTGTGAGTGAACCCATTGATTGCTGAAAATCTTGAGTCGACCCCCCACCGTTCCTGAGTCCGCTTGTAAAGCCCCAGCGTCATGCTGATGGCTTTGTAGAAGCCGGGGCGGGCTTCTGTTCCTGGGCAGGGGCTGCTTGCTGCCCTTTCTTACCCTTTCCTCTGCCTCGCGGCAGATAAGACTGTCCTTTTGGTCGCTTTTTATAGGAGCGAAAGGACTGCGGCTGAAAAGACGGTGTCTTTTTCTGTTGGGAGGGGGTCTGAGGTAAAAAAGTGGATTTGCCGGCAGTTGCCGTGGCCACCAGGTCCGAAAGACCGACCCCAAACAATTCCTCTCCTTTATATGGCAATACTTCCATATGCCTCTTGGAATCCGCATCACCTGACCACTGTCGCGTCCATAAACTTCTTCTGGCAGATATGGACATCGCGCTTACTCTTGATGCTAGAGTACAAACATCCCTCTGAGCATCTCGCATATAAAGGAAAGCATCCTTTAATTGCTCTAGAGTCAATAAAATACTGTCCCTATCCAGGGTATCAATATTTTCAGTCAGAGAATCCAACCACACTACCCCAGCACTGCACATCCAGGCTGAGGCTATTGCCGGTCGCAGTATAACACCAGTATGTGTGTATATACTCTTCAGTGTAGTTTCCAGCCTCCTATCTGCTGGATCCTTGAGGGCGGCCGTATCAGGAGACGGCAACGCCACTTGCTTTGATAAACGTGTGAGCGCCTTATCCACCCTAGGGGGTGTTTCCCAGCGCGCCCTAACCTCTGGTGGGAAAGGGTATAATGCCAATAACTTCTTGGGAATTAGCAGTTTTCTATCGGGGTTAACCCACGCTTCATCACACACGTCATTCAATTCCTCTGATTCTGGAAAAAATACAGGTAGTTTTTTCACCCCCCACATAATACCCCTTTTTGAGGTACCAGCAGTATCAGAGATCTGCAAAGCCTCCTTCATTGCCGTGATCATATAACGTGTGGCCCTATTGGAAAATACGTTTGTTTCTTCACCGTCGACACTAGATTCATCTGTGTCGGTACCCGTGTCGACTGACTGAGGTAAAGGACGTTTTACAGCCCCTGACGGTGTCTGAGACGCCTGAACCGGTACTAACTGGTTTGCCGGGCGTCTTATTTCGTCAACTGACTTTTGTAATGTGCTGACATTATCACGTAATTCCATAACTAAAGCCATCCATTCCGGTGTCGACTCCCTAGGGGGTGACATTACCATCATCGGCAATTGCTCTGCCTCCACACCAACATCGTCCTCATACATGTCGACACACACGTACCGACACACAGCAGCCACACAGGGAATGCTCTAATCGAAGACAGGACCCCCTAGCCCTTTGGGGAGACAGAGGGAGAGTTTGCCAGCACACACCAAAAGCGCTATAAATGTATATAAACAACCCTAGAAGGTGTTGTTTACTATATATGCGCTCTTAATATATAAATATCGCCAATTTCTCTATCGTCCTAGTGGATGCTGGGGTTCCTGAAAGGACCATGGGGAATAGCGGCTCCGCAGGAGACAGGGCACAAAAAGTAAAGCTTTTCCGATCAGGTGGTGTGCACTGGCTCCTCCCCCTATGACCCTCCTCCAGACTCCAGTTAGATTTTTGTGCCCGGCCGAGAAGGGTGCAATCTAGGTGGCTCTCCTAAAGAGCTGCTTAGAGAAAGTTTAGCTAGGTTTTTTATGTTACAGTGATTCCTGCTGGCAACAGGATCACTGCAGCGAGGGACTGAGGGGAGAAGGAGTCAACTCACCTGCGTGCAGGATGGATTGGCTTCTTGGCTACTGGACATCAAGCTCCAGAGGGACGATCACAGGTACAGCCTGGATGGTCACCGGAGCCGCGCCGCCGGCCCCCTTGCAGATGCTGAAGACAGAAGAGGTCCAGAATCGGCGGCTGAAGACTCCTGCAGTCTTCTAAAGGTAGCGCACAGCACTGCAGCTGTGCGCCATTTTCCTCTCAGCACACTTCACACGGCAGTCACTGAGGGTGCAGGGCGCTGGGAGGGGGGCGCCCTGGGAGGCAAAATGAGTACCTATAAAGGCTAAAAATACCTCACATATAGCCCTAGAGGCTATATGGAGATATTTAACCCCTGCCTGATTTCTCAAAATAGCGGGAGACGAGCCCGCCGGAAAAGGGGCGGGGCCTATCTCCTCAGCACACGGCGCCATTTCCTCTCACAGCTCCGCTGGTCAGGACGGCTCCCAGGTCTCTCCCCTGCACTGCACTACAGAAACAGGGTAAAACAGAGAGGGGGGGCAAATTTATGGCGATATTTTTATATAACAAAGCAGCTATAGGGGAGCACTTATTATAAGGCTATCCCTGATATATATATAGCGCTTTTGGTGTGTGCTGGCAAACTCTCCCTCTGTCTCCCCAAAGGGCTAGTGGGTCCTGTCTTCATTAGGAGCATTCCCTGTGTGTCTGCTGTGTGTCGGTACGTGTGTGTCGACATGTATGAGGACGATATTGGTGTGGAGGCGGAGCAATTGCCAAATATGGGGATGTCACCTCCTAGGGGGTCGACACCAGAATGGATGCCTTTATTTATGGAACTACGGGATAGTGTCAACACGCTAAAGCAGTCGTTTGACGACATGAGACGGCCGGACAATCAATTAGTGCCTGTCCAGGCGACTCAAACACCGTCAGGGGCTGTGAAACGCCCTTTGCCTCAGTCGGTCGACACAGACCCAGACACAGGCGATGACTCCAGTGGTGACGGTGACGAATCAACCGTATTTTCCAGTAGGGCCACACGTTATATGATTTTGGCAATGAAGGAGGCGTTACATTTAGCTGATACTACAGGTACCACTAAACAGGGTATTATGTGGGGTATGAAAAAACTACCTATAGTTTTTCCTGAATCAGAAGAACTAAATGACGTGTGTAATGAAGCGTGGGTTGCCCCTGATAAAAAGCTGATAATTTCAAAGAAATTATTGGCATTATACCCTTTCCCGCCAGAGGTTAGGGAGCGCTGGGAAACACCTCCTAGGGTGGACAAGGCGCTAACACGCTTATCTAAACAAGTGGCGTTACCCTCTCCTGAGACGGCCGCACTTAAAGATCCATCAGATAGGAGGATGGAAAATATCCAAAAAAGTATATACACACATGCAGGTGTTATACTACGACCAGCTGTAGCAACTGCCTGGATGGGCAGTGCGGGGGTAGTTTGGTCAGAATCCCTGATTGAAAATATTGATACCCTGGACAGGGACAATATTCTACTGTCGTTAGAACAAATAAAGGATGCATTTCTTTATATGCGTGATGCACAGAGGGATATATGCACACTGGCATCACGGGTAAGTGCTATGTCCATTTCGGCCAGAAGAGCTTTATGGACGCGACAGTGGACAGGCGATGCGGATTCAAAACGGCATATGGAAGTTTTGCCGTATAAGGGGGAGGAGTTATTTGGAGTCGGTCTATCAGATTTGGTGGCCACGGCTACAGCCGGGAAATCCACCTTTCTACCTCAAGTCACTCCCCAACAGAAAAAGGCACCGACTTTTCAACCGCAGCCCTTTCGTTCCTTTAAAAATAAGAGAGCAAAGGGCTATTCATATTTGCCACGAGGCAAAGGTCGAGGGAAGAGACAGCAACACGCAGCTCCTTCCCAGGATCAGAAGCCCTCCCCGGCTTCTACAAAAGCCTCAGCATGACGCTGGGGCTTCTCAAGCGGACTCGGGGACGGTGGGCGGTCGTCTCAAAAATTACAGCGCGCAGTGGGCTCACTCGCAAGTAGATCCCTGGATCCTGCAGATAATATCTCAGGGATACAGGTTGGAATTAGAGACAGATCCACCTCGCCGTTTCCTGAGGTCTGCTTTACCAACGTCCCCCTCCGAAAGGGAGACGGTGTTGGAAGCCATTCACAAGCTGTACTCTCAGCAGGTGATAGTCAAGGTACCTCTTCTGCAACAAGGGAAGGGGTATTATTCCACTCTTTTTGTGGTACCGAAGCCGGATGGCTCGGTAAGGCCTATTCTAAATCTGAAGTCCTTGAACCTGTACATAAAGAAGTTCAAGTTCAAAATGGAGTCACTCAGAGCAGTGATAGCGAACCTGGAAGAGGGGAACTTTATGGTATCCTTGGACATCAAGGATGCGTATCTCCACGTTCCAATTTACCCCTCACACCAGGGGTACCTCAGGTTCGTTGTGCAAAACTGTCACTATCAGTTTCAGACGCTGCCGTTCGGATTGTCCACGGCACCTCGGATCTTTACAAAGGTAATGGCCGAGATGATGATTCTTCTTCGAAGAAAAGGCGTATTAATTATCCCATACTTGGACGATCTCCTAATAAGGGCGAGGTCCAGAGAACAGCTAGAGATGGGATTAGCACTGTCTCAAGAAGTGCTAAAACAGCACGGGTGGATTCTGAATATTCCAAAATCCCAGTTAATGCCGACAACTCGTCTGCTGTTCCTAGGGATGATTCTGGACACGGTTCAGAAAAAGGTTTTTCTCCCGGAGGAAAAAGCCAAGGAGTTATCCGAGCTTGTCAGGAACCTCCTAAAACCAGGAAAGGTGTCTGTACATCAATGCACAAGAGTCCTGGGAAAAATGGTGGCTTCTTACGAAGCGATTCCATTCGGCAGATTCCACGCAAGAATTTTCCAAAGGGATCTGTTGGACAAATGGTCAGGGTCGCATCTTCAGATGCACCTACGGATAACCCTGTCTCCAAGGACAAGGGTGTCTCTTCTGTGGTGGTTGCAGAGTGCTCATCTATTGGAGGGCCGCAGATTCGGCATACAGGATTGGATCCTGGTGACCACGGACGCCAGCCTGAGAGGCTGGGGAGCAGTCACACAAGGAAGAAACTTCCAGGGAGTATGGACGAGCCTGGAAACGTCTCTTCACATAAACATTCTGGAACTAAGAGCAATATACAATGCTCTAAACCAGGCAGAACCTCTGCTTCAGGGAAAACCGGTATTGATCCAGTCGGACAACATCACGGCAGTCGCCCATGTGAACAGACAGGGCGGCACAAGAAGCAGGAGGGCAATGGCAGAAGCTGCAAGGATTCTTCGCTGGGCAGAGAATCATGTGATAGCACTGTCAGCAGTGTTCATCCCGGGAGTGGACAACTGGGAAGCAGACTTCCTCAGCAGACACGATCTTCACCCGGGAGAGTGGGGACTTCATCCAGAAGTCTTCCACATGCTGGTAACCCGTTGGGAAAGACCAATGGTGGACATGATGGCGTCTCGCCTCAACAAAAAACTGGACAGGTATTGCGCCAGGTCAAGAGATCCGCAGGCAATAGCTGTGGACGCGCTGGTAACGCCTTGGGTGTACCAGTCGGTGTATGTGTTTCCTCCTCTGCCTCTCATACCAAAAGTATTGAGAATTATACGGCAAAGAGGCGTAAGAACGATACTAGTGGTTCCGGATTGGCCAAGGAGGACTTGGTACCCGGAACTTCAAGAGATGATCACGGAAGATCCGTGGCCTCTACCTCTAAGGAGGGACTTGCTTCAGCAGGGTCCCTGTCTGTTTCAAGACTTACCGCGGCTGCGTTTGACGGCATGGCGGTTGAACGCCGGATCCTAAAGGAAAGAGGCATGCCGGAAGAAGTCATTCCTACTTTGATTAAAGCAAGGAAGGAAGTAACCGTGCAACATTATCACCGAATTTGGCGAAAATATGTTGCGTGGTGCGAAGATCGGAGTGCTCCGACGGAGGAATTTCAACTGGGTCGATTCCTACATTTCCTGCAATCAGGATTGTCAATGGGTCTCAAATTGGGATCTATTAAGGTTCAAATTTCGGCCCTGTCGATTTTCTTTCAAAAAGAATTGGCTTCAGTCCCTGAAGTCCAGACCTTTGTTAAGGGAGTGCTGCATATACAGCCTCCTGTGGTGCCTCCAGTGGCACCGTGGGATCTAAATGTGGTTTTGGACTTCCTAAAATCTCATTGGTTTGAACCACTAAAAAAGGTGGATTTGAAATATCTCACATGGAAAGTGACCATGCTTCTAGCCCTGGCTTCTGCCAGGAGAGTGTCAGAATTGGCAGCTTTATCTTACAAAAGCCCATATCTGATTTTCCATTCGGACAGGGCAGAACTGCGAACTCGTCCGCATTTTCTCCCTAAGGTGGTGTCAGCATTTCATCTGAACCAGCCTATTGTAGTGCCTGCGGCTACAAGTGACTTGGAGGACTCCAAGTTACTGGACGTTGTCAGAGCATTAAAAATATATATTGCAAGGACAGCTGGAGTCAGAAAATCTGACTCGTTGTTTATATTGTATGCACCCAACAAGATGGGTGCTCCTGCGTCTAAGCAGACGATTGCTCGTTGGATCTGTAGCACAATCCAACTTGCACATTCTGTGGCAGGCTTGCCACAGCCTAAATCTGTAAAGGCCCACTCCACAAGGAAGGTGGGCTCATCTTGGGCGGCTGCCCGAGGGGTCTCGGCATTACAACTTTGCCGAGCAGCTACGTGGTCAGGGGAGAACACGTTTGTAAAATTTTACAAATTTGATACTCTGGCTAAGGAGGACCTGGAGTTCTCTCATTCGGTGCTGCAGAGTCATCCGCACTCTCCCGCCCGTTTGGGAGCTTTGGTATAATCCCCATGGTCCTTTCAGGAACCCCAGCATCCACTAGGACGATAGAGAAAATAAGATTTTACTTACCGATAAATCTATTTCTCGGAGTCCGTAGTGGATGCTGGGCGCCCATCCCAAGTGCGGATTATCTGCATAAGTTGTACATAGTTATTGTTAACTAATTCGGGTTATTGTTAAAGGAAGCCATCTTTCAGAGGCTCCGCTGTTATCATACTGTTAACTGGGTTTAGATCACAAGTTGTACGGTGTGATTGGTGTGGCTGGTATGAGTCTTACCCGGGATTCAAAATCCTCCCTTATTGTGTACGCTCGTCCGGGCACAGTACCTAACTGGAGTCTGGAGGAGGGTCATAGGGGGAGGAGCCAGTGCACACCACCTGATCGGAAAAGCTTTACTTTTTGTGCCCTGTCTCCTGCGGAGCCGCTATTCCCCATGGTCCTTTCAGGAACCCCAGCATCCACTACGGACTCCGAGAAATAGATTTATCGGTAAGTAAAATCTTATTTTATGCCCCCCTTCTCTTTGTTACCCTGTTTCTGTAGTGCAGTGCAGGGGAGAGACCTGGGAGCCTTCCTCACCAGCGGAGCTGAGCAGGAAAATGGCGCTGAGTGCTGAGGAGAATAAGCTCCGCCCCTTTTTCGGCGGGCTTTTCCCCGGTTTTTAAGAAACTGGCCTGGGTTAAAATACATACATATAGCCTTAATGGCTATATGTGATGTATTTATTTTGCCACTAAAGGTAATTATATTGCTGCCCAGGGCGCCCCCAGCAGCGCCCTGCACCCTCCGTGACTGAGTCAGTGAGCCGTGTGACAACAATGGCGCACAGCTGCCGTGCTGTGCGCTACCTTCAAGAAGACTGAGGAGTCTTCTGCCGCCTGCTTTCCGGACCTCCGTTCTGCCGTCTCTTCAGCGTCTGTAAGGGGGATCGGCGGCGCGGCTCCGGGACGAACCCCAGGCTGACCTGTGTTCCGACTCCCTCTGGAGCTAAGTGTCCAGTAGCCTAAGACTCCAATCCATCCTGCACGCAGGTGAGTTGGAAATCTCTCCCCTAAGTCCCTCGATGCAGTGATCCTGTTGCCAGCAGGAATCACTGAGATTGAAACCTAAAAAAAAACTTTTCTAAACAGCTCTTTAGGAGAGCCACCTAGATTGCACCCTCTCGGACGGGCACAAAAACCTAACTGAGGCTTGGAGGAGGGTCATAGGGGGAGGAGCCAGTACGCACCATGTGACCTAAAAGCTTTTTTAGATGTGCCCTGTCTCCTGCGGAGCCCGCTATTCCCCATGGTCCTGACGGAGTCCCAGCATCCACTAGGACGTTAGAGAAAATAGGTGCGCAATAAATAGTGGCCGCCCTCACCGATACATGTGCGTTCTCAAAGAATGAGCCAAACCCTCTGCTCTATGGGCCTAATATTAGACCTGATCGCTGCGGTGCGTTTTCGTACAGCAGCCGATCAGGTCTGAACTGCGCATGTGCCGGCACAGCAGTGCGCCGGCGGATCACAGACAGCCGACGGCCATCTCAGCCCGTAGTGATCAAGTCTGAATTAGGCCCTAAGTGCGGCAGAGTTGGCTATTAGCAATGCATACGGGGCCTAATACGCCGTGACCCGCCGCCCGCACAGTCCGGGCACGCCTGCGTTGCCCGGACTGCGCCCCTAAAACAGCGATCAAACGCCGCCGGCCCGCCCCCTCCCTCCCAGCGACCGCCTCTGCCTGTCAATCAGACGATCGCAGGGCTGAGATGGCCGTCGGCTGTCTGGCATGCGCAGTTCAAACCTGATCGGCTGCTGGCCCATAGTCGTGGTAGCGTACGGCACAAAAAAATCACAGGGCTCTGAATGGAACTTTGGTAAAGAGCAGGATGTTCCCTCATATTATTATTAGTAAAAGCTGCACAATTGTATTTTTGAATAACAGATTCTATGAAAAAAATCATTAACCTAGAGAAAAAATACAGAACACTGAATCTATTTTTTTTACCTCAAAATTTAATTTTTGAAGTAATTTATTCTAGAGTTAATTTGGTGTGGTTAGAACTATTCTGCTCATTTGCTCTACAGCCCAATAACCTTCAATCACCTCTCTTGATTATAACATAATATCTTTCAATAAACAAGTGATTTAATGCATTATATGTCAACTTACAGGTTTCCCCTTTGGACCTCTGTCTCCTCTAGGTCCTTGTATGCCTGGAGGTCCCTGGTGAGAAAATAAATCAGCATCGCAATGAGACACATTTACAGTCCACAAACAAGGCTGTAATCGCAAGTGTAACTCCTACTGACAAAAGAAAGTATAAAGAACAGCCAAGACAGTAATGCATGGTACAGTAGTAGTACAAGTATTTATATATTGGGAGATAACGTTGCTGGAGATTGGGTAGGACTTGCATGGACTACGCAGTATCTGGGGTAATGGAATGGCTCTGGTTACAGACATGTTCCCCAGAGTGAGTCCCTGGTGGGAACATCTTGTTTGCAGATTAGCGAGTGAGGGAGTATTCGTTGGGTCTGGGCAGAGGCATGGGTGATCTTCCATGGCTGCAGCGTGCAGATGGAAGTCAGATGTGCTCTCCTGGTGGCCTCTGAAGCTCTGGATTAATAATAGCGTTTGCTGCATATGCAATATCTGGCTTACACTAGAAGTGAGTACGTGTGCATCTGTTACTGGTGGGGCTGACTGGTGTGTAATAGGACAATGGTTCAGACGGAGAGGAAGGAACTGAAAGTGGTAATACATAACTTACAAGCATCAAATACAAACTGACAAGATACAACCACATAACTAGGGGTAACAAAGTTTGTGCTTGCAGTAACACTGTTGCTGGGAGATAAAATAAAATGTACCTAGATAATAGTACAATTCAGGGCCCAACAGCATGACACAGTCACACAGAACCATTTCCCAGAGTAAGACCTTATTAAAATCAGGGTGGGCTAATAACGGCCATACTAGTGTATATTACAGAACTGTCTTGTCGTGATGTCTTCCCCCATAGATGTTGTACACAGATTGGTAATATATAAAGACGTTATATAAACACTTACGGCGGGGCCTGGGCGTCCTCGGATACCAGACACCTGGAAGGAAACAATGCACCGTTATATATTATGCACTCCATGTATTTATTCGGCACTGAACACTTTTATTGCACAATCCCTACTCTGTGTGTCATTCGTTTGTGATAGATTTGTGATAGTTTCGGCCTGCAGGCGGCATGCGCAATGTGGAGATAAACTACAAACCAATCAGCTCCTGTCATTTTTCAAACACAGCCTGTTACATGACAGTTATGAGCTGATTGGCTGGCACTTTAACTCTCCCCAAGGCTTAGTACATATGCCCCTATTCTAACTCATACTTCTAGGTTTTGTTCCTCTTCGGAGAGATTTAGGACCTTTATTTAAAAAAAAAAATCCAGAGTCTACGACAGGTATATCTGCAAACATTAACGATTGACGTACAAATGTACTGTAGAGGTTGTATACTCCTGGGGCAGGTTTTGCGGTGTCGGGGTTACTGAACGGATAATATTTGCACCTTCCTAGAATCTGCAGTGGCCTAACCCATGGGCAAGCTGCGGCAAGGAGGACAACATGGTCGCTTCTGCTTTCCCGTACTGAGGCCAATCTGGGTCCCTAGGAAAGAGCAGTACAGCCGAGGGGTCTATCCACAGTATGTGTATTTCTCTATATTATGTTGTGTAATGCAGAGCTGCACATAGCACTACTCCAGACAACAGTGTGTGCACGTCCTCCTGCTGCCGCCTCGTCACGTGTCACCTGGCACTAGAGGTATTGCACCAATTGGAGCTGTGCAATGAGGTCCCGGATGAAGTAACAATAAGGGCCCCACTCCTGGTCTTGCAGTAATCAATGGTGATATATGTCCAGAGGACCATTCCCCTTTATCCCAGGCCTACGGGCCTATGTACTAAAGTGTAGGTTTATAGAATTGGAGACGTTGCTCACAGCAACCAATCAGATTCTAGCTATTATCTTCTAGAAGGTGCTAGATAAATGATTAGTAGAATCTGATTGGGAGGCATCTGATGTTGAGAAGATATCATGTGACCGATGACTGATATCATGTGACCATGGTTCCCAACCAATCCCATGAAATCGATATCATGTGACCACAACTCCCAACCAGTCCCATGAGACCGATATCATTTGACCACTGCTCCTAACCAATCCCATGAGACTGATATCATGTGACCACGGCTCCCAACCAATCTCATGAACCCATCTCCGACTCTGATTTGGTCATTTGGAATTTCACACTGCTGCCGTGGTACATTTAGCACCAGGGTGTTCGTGACCTCTGTGATACTATATTCCCATTTTTACTACTTTGCTGTTTAACATTAGCAGCACAATAATGTTTTTACAATGTTGTTAATATCAAGATAATAAAATAAAAGCAAAAATTATACGTTGTGTATTTATGTATTTTTTTACATTATTATGGATATTGTGAAGAATAGTGTTTAATTATTGATGTGTTCTGTACAATAATCTAACAGCGAAAAGGAAAAAACAACAGAGGAACTTACAGCGGGCACGTCTCCAGGTTCCCCTTTTTGACCCTAAGGAACAGAATATATTTTAGTAGAAAATACATATATATAAAAGCAGTCCTAGAATCTGGAATAATGGGGGGTCATTCCGAGTTGATCGCTCGCTAGCAGTTTTTAGCAGCCGTGCAAACGCATTGTCGCCGCCCACCGGGAACTGTATTTTCGCTTTGCAGAAGTGCGAACGCCTGTGCAGCAGAACGCCTGCAAAATCTTTTTGTGCACAACAAGACCAGCCCTGTAGTTACTCTTCGTGTGCGTTGATTCTAGCGACGGAGGGACGGCTTTTGACGTCACGCACCCGTCCAGCGAACGCCCAGCCACGGCTGCATTTTTTCAGCCACGCCTGCGTTTTTCTAAGCACTCCCTGAAAACGGTCAGTTCACACCCAGAAACGCCCACTTCATGTCAATCTTCCTGCGTTCGGCCGTGCGACAGGAGTGTTCGTTAGACTCTGTGCAATACCACGATGCTCATTGTACCTGTACGACACGCCTGCGCACTGCGGTGCATACGCATGCGCAGAAATGCCAATTTTTAGCCTGATAGCTGCGCTGCGAACAACGGCAGCTAGCGATCAACTCGGAATGACCCCCAATATTGTAACAGTAATGCAAACTAGCATTTGTACCCTGACAGTGCCAACTGAGAACCCAGTGCCATGTGTGCCAACATCTGACATGGGCCCATTTATCAACGAGTGATACAACTCGTTGTCAATGATAAAACTCATTGCGTATGATCAATGGTGCTCCAGCCAATCAGCTTCTTCTAACTGTCATTTATCAAACACATGACAGGAGCTGAACACATGACAGTTGGGAGCTGATTGGCTGGAGACCCATAGGTTGCCGTTCGGATGGTGGGGGGGCCTAGCGGAGGGGAGGCAGGACAAGCATCAGTCAGAGGGGGGGGGGGGGAGTAGCCGATGGTGGGGGCAAGCAGAGCTGGAGGCGGGGCCAAGCAGACTGAGGTGATTCGAGTCTCATTGCTAGTAATATATATTTTTAAAAAGCTTCCATAACAATAATAATGTCTAAAAATAATTTCAGGAACTCTACATTAAAAGTAAATTGCAGCTGAAAACTAATGTTTTATTGGAGTCTACATAGATTATATTTGTGTTGTCACTCACCTTTAGCGCTCTAGCTGCAAGTGCAAAAGAAAGTAAGATAATTAGTATAATCATTAGCAGAGCGTAATCATAAAATATCGCCAAAATCAGCCCTCGCTCTGCGTTAGATCTGTTTCTCCCATCCACACTTATTGCCTGCTCCCAGTCATGGTTACAGGACTTTTTGCAGGCTACACCCACTCGCACAATAAGACTTTCCTCTAGTCTCCAAACCTTCAAGCGTTCCCTGAAAGCTCACCTCCTCATGCAGCTTATCATATTCCAGAACCATCCACGTAACCTCCATAAGCTATTCTACTAATTACCTCCCCTTTTACACAGTTCAAACAAAACTTGCATGTGTTCTTTTTCTATACCCAATCTTTTGATTCCCAGAATAAAAAAATCGCTGTGTGACTGGAGCATGTAGCCAGTGGAGAAGTTGCCCATGTCAGCCAATCAGCACTGAAGTAACATTTATAATTTGTAGACTATACAATTGTACGGAGCAGCTGATTGGTTGCCATGGCCAACTTCTCCACTGGCTCACTTCTTGACACTTTTCACTGCTTCATGAATAGACCCTAGAATCATAATTATTGTTCTATTATTTTTGCCCCTTTCCCCTGTATTCTCCAACTAAAGTGTAATGTATTTCTCCCAGTCCAGCATGCTAAGAATCTAAAACGTAATCTGCAGCTCATAAAATATCTCCAGGTGGGACCAAAGAGGAGTCTTCTCACCTGGGTTATTTGGGCGACCCCCAGCTGAGTCTTGGCACACCGGACAACACTCCCCAGGTAAAGACACGGGATTTTCACATGTTACGACAGGGCAATCGATTTCATCACAGAGAATGGCCCCGTTATCACAGACACAGAGTTGGCAGAGAGACGGCTTCCAGACATCCTGGTTCATGTACGTGTTATCTCCTTGTCTGCAGGCAACGTCCCCTGTTTCCTCTGCAAAGACATAATGAGACAGGTTATATTATTATTATTATATTATACTGTATTAGAATTATTATGCACCGTACAGGGAACCCAGCGAGGGCCGAAGACACAGAGTCAGAGTCACTGGAAGGCAGGGCCGCCAAGACTTTAGGTGGGCCCGGGTGCTGAGGGAGCGTGGGTGACGGAGTGGGCACAGCTATGCCCCCTTGCTGTATACTTTACTATGGTGCACACTGCCACATGGATTGGGATGATCATGGCATCACAGGGGCCGTGGTTATGCCTTCCCTGTCCTCCTGCGCCCCTACACAGGCCCAGCACCAGGTAATCTGTACTGAATTTCCCACAGCAGGGTCCAGATCACAAGCGTCAGAATCATCATCATCACGATGACTGTGTGGTAGACAGTTCAGAAGCTTTGTCCAGAGGCTGCTAATTACTGATCTACTGGATGATTCTCCTGTGGGGGCGCGGAATATCCTGCTCTGCAATTTTATTTTTGGCAGCTGCGGCACTGGAAAGTTATCAACAAAAATTTGTCACAGGTTCCTATGTAATCAGACTCTGAGGAAATCGCAGCCTAACAGGGGCGGCGCCAGAGGTGGGGCGGCGCCAGAGGTGGGCGGCGCCAGAGGTGGGGCTGCAGCAGAGTCCAATAATCAAATAGGGGAGCCGCACCTACTGCCAGGGAGTCCCTCTGGAGTCACCACTGCAGTCACCACTGCAGCCCCACCTCTGGAGTCACCACTGCAGCCCCACCTCTGGAGTCACCACTGCAGTCCCACCTCTGGAGTCACCACTGCAGTCCCCACCTCTGGAGTCACCACTGCAGTCCCACCTCTGGAGTCACCACTGCAGTCCCACCTCTGGAGTCACCACTGCAGTCCCCACCTCTGGAGTCACCACTGCAGCCCCACCTCTGGAGTCACCACTGCAGTCCCCACCTCTGGAGTCACCACTGCAGCCCCACCTCTGGAGTCACCACTGCAGCCCCACCTCTGGAGTCACCACTGCAGTCCCCACCTCTGGAGTCACCACTGCAGCCCCACCTCTGGAGTCACCACTGCAGTCCCCACCTCTGGAGTCACCACTGCAGCCCCACCTCTGGAGTCACCACTGCAGTCCCACCTCTGGAGTCCCCACTACTCCATGACATCGTACTCCAATACCCCAATACATCACACCCAATACCCTACTATGTCACACCCCAATACTTCATGATGTCGTACCCCAATACCCTACTACACCACACACAATATCCCAGTATGTCACACCCCAATACTCCATGACATCATACCCCAATACCTCAATACGTCACACCCAATACCCCAATATGTCACACCCCAATACTTCATGAAATCCTACATATGTGTCCTCATGCATCTGCATGTGATGCGGGACGCCTGGTGCAAGTGAACTGCCAGGTCCAGTGCTAGTGTAGGCCATCTTTTATGTAGGCCATACCTCATTATGTCACACCCCATTACCTCACTATGTCACACCCCAATACTCTATTATGTCACACCCCAATACCTCATTATGTCACACCCCAATACTCCCTTCTGTCATATCCCAATAGTCCACTACCTCACACAGAGTACCCTACTATGTCACACCCCAATACCTCATTATGTCACATCCCAATACCTCATTATCTCACACCCCAATACTCCACTACCCAGTACCCTACTATGTCACATCCCAATACCTCATTATCTCACACCCAATACTCCACTACCTCACACCCAATACCCTACTATGTCACACCCCAATACTCCATTATGTCACACCCCAATACCTCATAATGTCACACCCCAATACTCTATTATGTCACACCCCAAAACCTCATTATGTCACACCCCAATACTCTATTATGTCACACCCCAATACCTCATTATGTCACACCCCAATACTCCCTTCTGCCATACCCCAATAGTCCACTACCTCACACACAGTACCCTACTATGTCACACCCCAATACCTCATTATGTCACATCCCAATACCTCATTATCTCACACCCCAATACTCCACTACCCAGTACCCTACTATGTCACATCCCAATACCTCTTTATCTCACACCCAATACTCCACTACCTCACACCCAATACCCTACTATGTCACACCCCAATACTCCATTATGTCACACCCCAATACCTCATAATGTCACACCCCAATACTCTATTATGTCACACCCCAATACCTCATTATGTCACACCCCAATACTCCATTCTGTCATACCCCAATAGTCCACTACCTCGCACCCAGTACCCTATTATGTCACACCCCAATACTCTATTATGTCACACCCCAATACCTCATTATGTCACACCCCAATACCTTATTATGTAACATCCCAATACCTCATTATCTCACACTCCAATACTCCACTACCTCACAACCAGTGGGATCCGGTCTGAAGATCAACAGTGTCTAGGTCGACAATGTTTAGGTCGACCACTATAGGTCGACAGTCACTAGGTCGACATGGATGGAATGTCAACAGGGTTTCTAGGTCGACATGTGCTAGGTCGACAGGTCTAAAGGTCGACATGAGTTTTTCAAATTTTTTGGGGGGGGGATTTTTTCATACTTAACGATCCATGTGGACTACGATTATAACGGTAAAGTGTGCCGAGCGAAGCGGTAGCGGAGCGAAGGCACCATGCCCGAAGCATGGCGAGCGAAGCGAGCCATGCGAGGGGACGCGGTGCACTAATTTGGGGTCCCGGTCACTTTACGAAGAAAACTACACCAAAAAAAAAAAATCCTCATGTCGACCTTTAGACCTGTCGACCTAGCACATGTCGACCTAGAAACCCTGTCGACCTTCCATCCATGTCGACCTAGTGACTGTCGACCTATAGTGGTCGACCTAAACATTGTCGACCTAGACACTGTCGATAAAACGAACCACATCCACAACCAGTACCCTACTATGTCATACCCCAATACTCCATTATGTCACACCCCAATACCTCATACTGTCACACCCCAATACCTCATTATGTCACACCTCAATACTCCATTATGTCACACCACAATACCTCATTATGTCACAGCCCAATACCTCATTATGTCACACCCCAATACTCCATTATGTCACGCCCCAATACCTCATTATGTCACTCCCCAATACTCCATTATGTCACGTCCCAATACCTCATTATGTCACCCCCAATACTCCATTATGTCATACCCTGACACTCTACTGCCTCACACCCAGTACCTTATCACACCCAAATACCTCATAATTATTATTATTATTATTATTATTACATTTTATTTATAGGGCGCCACAAGTGTTTCGCAGCGCCGTACAAAGGACAGTACAGGGAGACAAAACTTAGCATAACAGTAAATAAATAACAAAAATGGAGTGCAGGTAACAAAGAGCAACACAGTTCTCAAAACATAATACAGCTTAGATGTAAGTAGCGAAGGAGTAATCATTGTACTACTTGGGGCTGGCGGCCATAGATAGAGATGAGCCTTTACCAGCAGGAGAGAAAGCAGGTAAAGATGGTCGCTGAGTGAAATGTGTCAAGAAGAGGGTTTAGACAAGAGGAAAGAGGGCCCTGCTCTGAAGAGCTAACAATCTAGTGGGGAGGGGCAACAGACAGATGACATGAGGTGCAAGCAAGCAGGTAGAAGCCTGATGGTGGTATGCGAGCAAAGCAGAGATGTCCAAGGCATGGGGCAGTGGGATGGAGGAGCAGCCTAAGGACTAGGTTATGCATTGGAGGGGTACGCTTTGATAAATAGGTGGGTTTTCAATGCCCGTTTGAAGCTTTGCAAGGTCGGGGAGAGTCTAATGGAGCGGGGGAGCGCATTCCACTGAAGGGGTGCAGCACGGGCAAAATCCTGAACTCGTGCATGGGAAGCAGTGACCAAGGCAGAGGAGAGGCAACGGCCATCAGCCGACCGTAGTGGGCGGGAGGGAGTATGAAGGGAGTAATGTCATACCCCACTACATCACCACCCAAAACTCCATTACTTCATACCCTAATGTCTCATTATGTCATACCCATTACATCATACTGCAATAACCCATTACATCATACCTCTATATGCCATTACATCATATCCCTATACTCCATTTCGTCATACCACAATACTCCATTATGTCACACCCCAATACCCCTTTACTTCATACCCTAATCCTCCAATACCCCATGACATCATACCTCAATATCACATTACATAATACCAGTTACTTCATACCCGAATACCACATAACATCATACCCCATACTCCATGATGTCATACCCTAAAATCCCATTACATCACACCCAGTACCCTACTATGTCACACCCCAATACCCCACTACATCACTCCCCAACAGCCCATTACTTCATACCCCAATGCCCCATTATTTCATACTTCAATACCCGATGACATCATCACATTTATTATTGTGCAACCGATGGTGCATCTTTGCACACAAATGTCGGACTGTGGCTAGATCATAATGTTGCAGTTCCAGTACGCCCGAATATGCAGTTGTGAATGCCAGTGCTCGTCCGAATCAGGCCCCCTGTGCCTAGTCGCCATTGCTGGATTATGTTCTACTTCCCAGTTGTTATTCCATTACTTTATGTATCAAGCTCATAAATAAAATATAAAAGTAATAATAATAATAATAATAATAATAATAAAAAGAAGAAGAAGAAGACTATAGTAAAATGTGTGCATGTGATTATTTTAATTGCTTTTGTTTCAGCATTTAAATGAGCGCACCCCGGGGAAGTATTCCGTGTCATAGGACATTCTGCTGCAGGAACATCTGCTCTCCAGAGTAAAGGGTCTCAGTAGAACCTTGTGAGAAAACGCACTTTACAGCTGAAAAATCCGCTCTGGCCGGCGTTCCATGCCGCCCCCCTTATGTGCATGACTTATTGCATTACGGAGCCCGCCAGATGTCTGGCATATGAAGTTCATCCTGAAAATGTTTCCTTTCCATCCACATCGCAGTCAGATGCACAAGGAGGCGAAAGCTATAACCTCTCCACCGCTGGGGTATTTAAAGCAGCATTCATTATTTCATTTTATGTACAGTGACTGGCATCCTGGACCTCATTCAGAGACGGATGAAATGTGAACCCCTGTCCCAACCAACTACTTCCTCTTTATTCATTGTCCCTGTGCCCCTTTCTAGCGATGTGCGTCTTTCAAAATGGCTGCATTTTATACACAACTGCAAAAAGGGATCTGGGGCAGGGGTTGGAGGCAGGGGCGGATTGGGAACTTAAAGCGGCCCTGGAAAAATTTGTACTAGTGGCCCCACATGGGCAGCACCAGAGGTGTAAGGTCTAGCCATAGGCCATGGCAGCAGCATCCACCCCCCAAGACTTTCCAGATAGTGGGGATGTCCAGCATCAAGGGGGAAGTTAAAAAGAAATAAAATTAAATGTTATGAGCACATTATATGATACACCTTCAGAATTTAGGAAACGATATCATTCTTTAGAAAGATATTTTCTTGCTTATTACACCAACCGTATCCCAATCACTGTTCACTCAATCTTATATGTCAGCCAAGCAGGCAGACAGAGCATACACTAGATCATCTGCAATTACAGGCTAAGTGGCAAAGTCATTTTCATATATGCTAATTATTTAGTATCTTATTCATTATTGTCTATAAATAGGACCACATGTCCTCAAACAAAACAGGCCCCAGGGGTACACTGGCCCACCGGGGATCTTCCCTGTAAACCCTATGGCCAATCCGCCTCTGGTTGGAGGGGCTTGTGTAATTGTGTTGATGCAAAATACATCCAAGATCAGGGCTGTTTTAACAGCATTGTAGGCTCTGAGCAAAGCAATGCACTGGGGCCCCTACCCACCCATTCGCGGGAATAAATAAGAAAAATAACACATCCCGAGGTCCCTCGCCATCTCTCAACATGCTTCCATACAGTGTATGGCTGTTAGGGCTCTGATTGGTGGATAGCTTCAACCATCTACCAGGTAGAGAATAATGCCTGGCCGCTCTGATTGGGTGTAATTCACAATCAGAGCAACCTGTTGCACAGCCAAGGAGGTAGACACCCTCTGGCCCAGCTGAAAACTGATCAAAGAACCCTAGGATTGTGGGGCCCTGGGCTTCTGCCCAGTGTGCCTATACCTTAATATGGCCACCTAAATAATAATAATAATAATAATAATAATAATTTTATTTATATGGCGCTCTTTCTCCAATAGGACTCAAGGCGCTTAACAGATACATAGCATAATATAGTACAGAAAATAATGAAGTACAGAACAGCTTTTCATAAAATACAGAAGCATGAAGATACTAAAGGGACAATTATATTATGGGAATGCTGAGTAAACAGGAAAGTCTTGAGTCTACTTTTGAAGGATTCTATAGTTGGGGCCTCTCGCACTGTGCGGGGAAGTGAGTTCCATAGAGTCGGAGCCGCATGACTAAAAGCTCGACCCCCAGATGAATTACGGGAGATTCTAGGTACTGCTAAAAGTCCTTCATCTACAGATCGCAGTAATCGAGTGGGGCAGTGTGGGGTCAGAAGCTGTTTCAGGTACTTTGGGCCCTGGTCATGTAATGCTTTGTAGCTCAGTAAGCAAATCTTGAAGATGATTCGCCATCTTACAGGCAGCCAGTGAAGGGAGTAGAGGATGGGTGTTATGTGGCTAGAACGGGGCTGGTTGGTTAATAGTCTGGCAGCTGTGTTTTGCACCAGCTGTAAGCGTTGCAATTCTTTTGCTGGGAGACCAAGGTAGAGGGCATTACAGTAGTCTAATCGAGATGATACAAATGCATGTATGACTTTTAAATACACAAATGCGCCTGTCTGGAGGGACAGGACTTGTGGGTACTCTTCCTCTGGTGCAAGTTGCAACCTGCGGCTGATGACAGGATCGGACCATGGGGGTCATTCCGAGTTGATCGCTCGCTGGCTAGTTTTAGCAAACGCTATGCCGCCGCCCTCTGGGAGTGTATTTTAGCTTAGCAGAAGTGCGAATGCATGTGCAGACAGGGGGGTATATTTACTAAAAATCGTATTTTCCCGTTTGAGGTCAAAGTTCAATCACGAATGACATCGAAAGTGTAAATATGCAACTTTTTGAATTTAGTACGACTAATTTACTAAGCTGCCGTATTCTGCATTTTCGGTTTTACCGATGTCGATGTCATTCGTTTTTTTAGGCAGTGTTTTACGTGAGTGACTTGTAAAACACTGCCGACTTTAGTACAATGAATCTCGGCCGGATCTGAGAGATCCGTGCTGGGCTTCATTGTGCACCTTGTTAAAAAAAAAAAAACAGTGTTAAAATAAAATAAAAAATTGCGTGGGGTCCCCCCTCCTAAGCCAAACCAGCCTCGGGCTCTTTGAGCCGATCCTGGTTGCAAAAATATGGGGGGGAAAATGATAGAGGTTCCCCCATATTTAAACAACCAGCACCGGGCTCTGCGCCTGGTCCTGGTTCCAAAAATACGGGGGACAAAAAGCGTAGGGGTCCCCCTCCAGCCACCCAAGGACCAAGCGGTGAGGTTACTTTCGGTCAACCGCTGACCACAAAGTTCCCACCATTGGTTATAATGGAGCGCATAGGCACTACATTGTAACACTGCCGTGTGCCGCCTGTCATACAGTACAGGAGCACACAGCCAATCAGGAGGATGCCACAACGTGGCGTTCCCTGATTGGCTGATGGAACCCTCTTAGACATAAGTCAGAGGGGGTTTCTGGCATTCGGGGAAAGGGGTCCCATGTGAAAACATGGGGCCCCTTTCAGTGCGAGGTCGGGTGTCCGTTTTTTTATTTTGACAAGTACCTGGATTACAAATGGATTACCCGAGGAGCCCTCTACACTGGATTATGTGAGTATAATTTTTTCAACAGGTACACCATGGATTCTACATGGAGAAGAGGACCGACCCTCGTGTGAACATAAGGTAAGTATGTGTATATGGAGGTATGGATGTATGCATTAAAGTTATACTTTCAAGGTGTGTGTCTTATGTTTTTATTGGGGTATTTTTTTAGTAGTAGTACTACAGGTACCAGCGGGCCCAGTTTTCCTCCGCATGCTGGTACTTGTGGTTCTCCAAGTACTAGCTTGCGGGGGAGGATTGCTGGGACTTGTAGTACTGCTACTAAAAACAATATTTATTTTTTTACACAATGGCTATCAGCCTCCTATCCGCAGCCCTTGGATGGGGGGGACAGCCTCGGGCTTCACCCCTGGTCCTTGGGTGGCTGGAGGGGGGGGACCCCTTGATTGAAGGGGTCCCCACTCCTCCAGGGTACCCCAGCCAGGGGTGACTAGTTGGTTATGTAATGCCAGGGCCGCCGGGACCTATATAAAAGTGTCCCCCGGCTGTGGCATTATGTATCTGGCTAGTGGAGCCCGGTGCTGGTTTCAGAAATACGGGAGACCCCTACGCTTTTTGTCCCCCGTATTTTTGGAACCAGGACCAGGCGCAGAGCCCGGTGCTGGTTGTTTAAATATGGGGGAACCTCTATCATTTTTTTCCCCATATTTTTTCAACCAGGACCGGCTCAAAGAGCCCGAGGCTGGTTTTGCTTAGGAGGGGGGACCCCACGCATTTTTTTTTCAAAAAAATAACACTTTCCCATCCCCTTCCCACTGATAAACATGCACGGATCTCATGGATCCGTGCATGCCTATCCAAACACGGGATAAAAAAGCAGGTCTGTTTTTTTTTTAGCACTTTTTCACGATTTGTATTTCTGCACGGCAGTGTTTGGCTATTGTCGGCAGTGTTTGTGATTTGCACTTTTTAGTAAATTACCGATTTCTACCAAATTGCAGGCGTATTTGACCGATGGTGTTGATTCGTGATTTTTTTCCTAGGACTTCCAAAATATTACGAATGCCCTCATCACTGCCGAGATTTTTGCTTAGTAAATTCCCGACATGACACTTTGAAGAAAAAACGGCATCTCGGTCAAAATCAGGACCTTAGTAAATATACCCCAGGCTCTGCAAAAACAGTTTGTGCAGTTTCAAAGCAGCTTTGAACCTACTCAGCGCTTGCGATCACTTCAGCCTATTCCCAGGGCCGTCTTTCCGTATGGGCTCAATGGGCTCTTGCCCAAGGGCCCCAGGAGTATAAGGGCCCTAGGCTGATAGCTGAGGGTCCCCTCTTTCCAGGGGTACCAGATTTTTGAAAATCGGCCTTGGGGAACCGGAGATATCCAACGTGAAAGCAGTGGTCCCCATCCAAGCCTGTTAATTGCTCTTCCCAGCCAGATATCTCAGGTTCTGTCTGACTTAGAATTTTTCTGAGGGTATACTCCAAAAGCTGGGACTCCCCCCTTTTGGTGGACACTGGCAGCTTGTCTCTACTATGCCCAGAACCAGAGATATCAGCCTTCCAGCAGCTGGTCCCTGCTCCAGCTCCACGCACCTGGTATACAGTTTTATATATTCATTGGAGGATTGCTCTGGCTCCTGAACTCTGATCCCCAAGTCCCCAAAACCTTCTGAAAGGTGGGAATCTCTAGTTTTTTATCCCATTCAAAACAAAGAAATATATTTTCAGGAACTTGAGAAATCTGCAGTCAAGCAAGCTGCCCTCCCACCAGAAAATGATGAATATTAAGCCTACTCCACTATCCATCCCTCCCCTGTGTATTAAACACCCCCTACCACCCCGGGGCCCCTTCATTCAGCCCAATGCCCGCTTCTACAGTTTAGTGTTCTCCCTCCCTCCCCATCTGTACAGTAAAGGAGCAATTAGCAGAAATTACTGCTCCAGGTCCTATATGCTGAGCGGAAGATAGAACACCCCCTACCACCCACGGGACATCAAAGCTGCCGCTGATAGCACCCCCCACCCCTACCGCTGGAGGATGGGTAGGGGGCCCCAGTGGATTGCTGTGCCCAGGGGCCTACACTGCCATTAAGACGGCCCTGCCTATTCCTATCCGGATTTGACGTCATACACCCGCCCAGGGAACGCCCAGCCACGCCTGTGTTTTTTCAGACACGCCTGCGTTTTTGCAAACACTCCCTGAAAACGGTCAGTTGACACCCAGAAACGCCCCCTTCCTGTCAATCTTCTTGCGGCCGTCAGTGCGATGGAAAACTTTGCTAGAACCTGAGCACAACCACAAAGGGCTTTGTACCCGTACTTCGCGCGTGCACATTGCGGGGCATACGCATGCGCATAAATGCCATTTTTTCACCTGATCGCTGTGCTGCAAAAATCGGCAGCGAGCGATCAACTCGGAATGACCCCCCATGACTGATTCGCCAAACATGGGTAAGGCACATTGTATCCTATGTGTGGGTAGGCACTTATCTGCTGCTTACACTTAAGCCACATGTTCAGTGACAATGCCGGGTGCCAACCCATAAGTCAAGTTATCACCTTACTATTTTGTCTTTGCTGGAGGGGTCATTCAGCGTTGATCGCTAGCTGCCGTTGTTCGCAGCGCAGCGATCAGGCTAAAAATCTGTATTTCTGCGCATGCGTATGCCCCGCAATGCACACGCGCGTCGTACGGGTACAAAGTCCTTTGTGGTTTTGCACAGGTTCTAGCGAAGCTTTCAGTCGCACGGCACAACGCAAGAAGATTGACAGGAAGGTGGCGTTTCTGGGTGGCAACCGACCATTTTTAGGTAGTGCTTAGAAAAACACAGGCGTGTCGAGGAAAACGCAGGCGTGGCTGGGAGAACGCTGGGCGGGTGTGTGACGTCAAAAGCCGTCCCTCCGTCGTTAGAATTGATGCACACGAAGAGTAAGTACAGGGCTGGTCTTGTTTTGCACAAAATGATTTTGCAGCCGCTCTGCTGCACAGGTGTTCGCACTTCTGCAAAGCAAAAATACACTCCCCGGTGGGCGGCGACAATGCGTTTGCATGGCTGCTAAAAGTAGCTAGCGAGCGATCAACTCGGAATGCCCCCCTGGGTTGGGCTGCAGTACTTTTTTAATACATTTGCACAAAAAATAATTTATTGCCACCATATGCGGCGATAAAACATACGTTTCTAGGGTTATATTGTTGGTCATAATAAATATGCCCAATATATACCTCCATTGTTCTACATACAATGCGTGAAGAGGCCCCATCAGCGCCTCCTGATGGCACTTAGACTGCACGTGATTGCAATTTAAGTCCTTGTGCACGCACGCAGCGGTGTGCACGTATGCGCATAAGTGCAGAAATCGCTGAATTACGATTTCCACCCTTCACCGCTGTGTCGGACGGCCCCCAGCACGCGATTTTAGTGGTCAAAGATTTTGCCAAGATAGCAAATTCTGCGACCATCTCTGAATGACCCCCTTAATCCGTCCCTGACACATGCACAGTCGGGGCGGTAATCACCCAGCTACATAAATATCTGCATTGTGTAGATCACTGAATCAGACCCTGCATACTAGTAAGACACAATTGTAAGTTCTAAGGGTGTAAGTGGGCATATAGGGAAGTCTATGACTGCGCCACGTAGTCTGTATTACTGCTCATTATAACAAAGGTCTATTTATATATTGCATTCTTTTCTACCTTCTACTATACCGGGGAAGAATGGGGGGAGAGATTTTTCTTTTTCTTTTTTCTTTTTTTAATTGCAAACTGACAAGTGATGTAATAAGCTGCACAGGAATGCTTTTAGGTTCATATAGTGAAAGAAACGCTGGTTAATTAAGATTTTCTGTGTTTAAGCATTTACTTAAATATCAGCAGCAATCTCAGCTCTTTATTGGTGCGTCATCGCCGAATATTATTTCCTGTACGTTGCGATACATTCATAGGACACAGATATACTACCGTAATTATTGCTTTATTTTATTTATTCCTGAAGGGAAATAGACAGCGGGCCGGATGTATCGGAATCCGAGACGGCCGGAGATCCGAGACTCCGGCCGAACTCGTGCGTTTTTTTTAAAGCAGCAAACGTTTACAAGGCAAAACTAACCAGCCGGCATTGGACGCAGGCAGGTGATGTTCTCAGTCTGCGCATGCGTCCGAGCCGCACTGCGCATGCGTCCAAGACCGATAGTTATCTCTCTAAGGGTATGAATCAGAGGTGTACGCAGTGGATGTGCGAGAATATGCAAATGTTGCAGCCGCCAGATGTGTACTGAAACACCCACCAACGCCATCGCAAATCCAAGCATTCCGTTCTCATATACAGACGCAGACGCGTTCTCAGTACTTTGAGCCCTGAGCCCCATGGTCGAGCAGTGCAGCAATCTGTACTGAGACGCCGGAGCCATGTTATCTGCGTTGATAGCAGGCGCAAGCTATGACCCGCCCCAAAACCCTTCACATCACACCTGCGTTTTTGCAGACACTCCGCTCTTACCTCCCCCAAATGCCCCCTGACTGCATATAAATCCTCAGAGCAGCTGCCACCGCAAGACCTTTGCGGCACATGATCAGTGCGTCTTATCTGCACGCAGATCCAATGCAACTTCTATGGGCAAATCTGGGTGGGACCTGGGGGATCGCCAGCAAGATGCAGGCGTATTGTGGACAGCAACTGCGCTGACACCGGCAGCCATGTTCAGATGGACATTCTGCGCCTCCACAGGGCTGGTTAAATGCCCGTTGGTGCGGCATTGTGCACACAGTGACGGATTAGCGCCACAGCAAGTGGACATCTCCGTAGGATGAGCACAGAATGCGGCATGAGCATAAAGACGCAGTAGGGGGTGCCGCAAAAAGTCGCTGCTGCAATAGCGTCCAACTCTGCATCATGCCAATAGAGAGTATGGCAGACGGAGTTTGTACGGCATTACATTTGGACTGCATTGAATAGAGGACCGGTATATATACAAAACGTGTCGGTAAAGGAGAATGTATCATTAATTCCAAACTATTTCTAGAAATAACACAGCTATAATTCTTATAGAATGCTGCAATAAACTAATTTTATAGTATGTAATAATTTACTAACAACATTCCCCTAGAAATAAAATTGTATCTATGGGCCTAATTCAGACCTGATCGCTAGGCTGCGTTTTCGTATAGTGGGCGTTCAGGTCTAAGCTGCGCATGCGTATGCACCGCAATGTGCAGGTGCGTCGCACGGGTACAAAGCGGATCGCCGCTCAGCGATGAGTTTGTGCGAAGGATCCATTCGCACGGGCGTTCGCAAGGAGACTGACAGGAAGAGGGCGTTTGTGGGTGTCAACTGACCGTTTTCAGGGATGTCTGGAAAAACGCAGGCGTGTCCAAGCGTTTGCAGGGCGGGTGTCTGACGCCAATTCCTGTCCTGGACAGGCTGAAGTGATCGCAATGGCTGAGTAAGTCCTGGGCTGCGCAGAGACTGCACAAGATCTGTTTGTACATCTCTGCTACATATGTGTTCGCACACTTGTAAAGAGAAAATACTCTCCCATATGGTCGGCGACTATGCGAATGCAGGACTGCAAAAAAACCCTGGCGAGCAAACAGATCTGAATTAGCCCCTATATTTCTGTCCCCCTTTTGGGGTAATACGGCTCATGTAGGTTTTACTCTCAGAACGTACCTTCACAATATTAATATTACATCAACTGGTTATCTATGCTCACACGTCTATTGAGTGTTATATGCATGCATGACTATATATTATATACAATGTTCCTTATTATAACATACTATACTAGATAATACACTTACCTGAACTGTTTTTGGAGTTATAAGACTACCTAGTATGTAGGGATATCTGCATTCGTTTATAGGACATTTTGAATAGAATAAAAGCCCAAATAATTATTGCGTTACTAGATTAGTATTTACCATAATAATCCGCTATTCTCCCAGAACCTCATCAATCCAACTGATCTCCGCTTCAATATAATACCTCTTTTCCACTTAAGTCCCGTGTCTGACCCAAAATTTTGAACACGTCTCTATGGCTCCGGCCCGAATTATCCCTGCGTTGAAGCCGTTTACACTGCACACGGGTGCAGTAGCCACCAGGAGTCTCAGCAGCAGTAGAGACTTTGGCTCTGCCCCCCTGATGTCACTGGCCACTCCCCTTCTTTAATATCTTTCACGCATTCTTTATATGTTATACTACAGATATTTCGCTGCATATTGTGATCATTTCTGGTTGTATATGTAATTGATAAAGGTAACAAATTAAATCCATCCTCAGGGCTTTATTCAGGTTTGATAGCAGAGCAAATAAGCACACAACTGGTCAAAGTCATGCTGCACTGCAGGTGGGGCAGATGTAACATGTGCAGAGAGAGTTAGATTTGGGTGGGGTGTGGTCAAACTGAAATCTAAATTGCAGTGTAAAAAATAAAGCAGCCAGTATTTACCCTGCACAGAAACAATATAACCCACCCAAATCTAACTCTCTCTGCACATGTTACATCTGCCCCACCTGCAGTGCAGCATGGTATTTACTCAAATTCAGGTTTTCAGATGTGGAGATGTTAGCCCATAGCAACCAGTCAGATTCTGCTTATCATTTATCTAGCACTTTCTTGAAGATAATAGCTAGAATCTGATCTCTGAATCTCCACTTTTGAAAACCCGCACTTTAGTAAATATTCCCCTGAATGTGTTCTCTGTGGTGATAAGCTATCCCTAAGGGGATTTGCATTAATGCAGCTCATGGGAACCGAAACAGATAGTAAAAAAAAGTGTCATGTAGCACAGCTCTTTTCCACCAATACATAAACATTTTTTTTCTATTTTTGTCTTATGCTAAAAGATGAATACAACATTTTTGCATACTGCATGTGTACATATGTTAATGGGGACATAGAAAGTGTGACTATTATCATTTACAAACTTGCTGAAAACAAATATGTATCAGCTCAAAATGCTATTTGTCTTAATATACTGTAATAACTTAATAGCTGTTTTATTGGCTACCTTTGTTACCTGACAATAAATAGCAAGTGGACTTACTGAATCTGCATGTTGTTGATTGAATAGCCACAGGGTGGCAGTACAGAGCTATTAGCGTTACTCATTAGTTGTTACATTGTTGTATTGTAGCTGATTGACATTTCACAATTACTGTATGCTATTGTGTAGCTTTTGGTTTTCTATAGGTAAGGTGGTTGGCTGGATAAATTCAAGCCTGCACTTTGCTTGGTTATAATCAGCCGCAAAACCTGTGTAATCATAGTGTCCTGGATTAAAGTGATATAATGGCAAGATTAGATCGATCGATCGATCGATAGATAGAGCAGCATGGCGTGCCAAACTCCCCATCCCCCAACACCACTATCCGTCACTGTCAGCATCTGCAAATGTGTATGCACTTGCCGATGCTGGATCCTGTCGCTGACGACATGACATCGTTTTGTGGTGCCGTAAAGCGTGTGCCGAGTCTTAGGCTATGGGATCATAGTACACTGTGACGATACTGACCTCATCTTACTATATTTCGGCAAAGTATTTAACACAGTGGGCGGGATGCAATGCCATCTGAGTTGGCCATATGTGCGGGTTGACGGACATTTTTTGAAAGCGCTAATCATTTACAATGCAAAGCCATGCCTTGTAAGCAGGGGCGGATTGGGAACAAAAAGTGGCCCTGGAAAAATTTGCACTAGTGACCCCACTTGGGCAGCACCAGAGGTGTACGGTCTAGCCATGGGCCATGGCAGCAGCACCCTCCCCCCAAGACTTTCCAGATAGTGGGGATGTCCAGCATCAAGGGGGGAGATAAAAAGAAATAAAATCAAATATTATGAGCACATTATATGATACACCTTCAGAATTTAGGAAACTATATCATTCTTTAGAAAGATATATTTTCTTGCTTATTACACCAACCGTATCCCAATCACTGTTCACTCAATCTTATATGTCAGCCAAGCAGGCAGACAGAGTATACACTAGATCATCTGCAATCACAGGCTAAGTGGCAAAGTCATTTTCATATATGCAAATTATTTTGCATCTTATTCATTATGTCTATAAATAGGACCACATGTCCTCAAACAAAACAGGGCCCACGGGGGCGTCGGCCCACCGGGAATCTTCCCTGTAGACCCTATGGCCAATCCGCCTCTGCTTGTAAATGACTGTCGGCAACCCGCACCTCCGGCCAACACGGACGGCATTGCATCCTGCCCACTATTTGCAATTACTTTGGAAGACAAAATGCAATCCAGTGAGCTCTGATCCCACAGACTATGCGCAGGTGTAACTTCCATGGGATGTACATAATGTAGTGAAATTGTAGAGTGTGTCAGCAGTATTCCTTAGCGAATCATGTGTGACAGTGCAGTAGATCTGAGCGAGGTTTATGTGCCCCTAGAACGGATGTGGATTATTAGGTCTACACTAAAAAGGTCTACAGTCAATAGTTCACGTGGATGGTAAAGTATGAAAACGTTGAAATAGTTTTTAAAAAAACATGTGTTGACCATATGTGTGTCGACCATTATCATGTCACTGTTTAACTGCCTGCCTTTTACATGTCGACCTTTTCACCATGTCGACGTAATGCATGTCTACCGGTCGTGGTAGAGCTATTGACTGCGGACCTTACATCGTCCGGATACCGCCTAGAACACGCATGTCTTCCTTGAGCACATGGAAAAAATATCTGTTTCCTCGTCACACGGATGTCGTCGAGGAAACAATTTCCACAGGCAGGATAGTACAAAGCCCTGGACATTGCCTGGAAATGGGAAACTCTGCAAACATGGCATGTACAGTAGTATGCACAGGGAATTGTTTTGTTACAGGTGATGGGCGGTGTCGGGGAGACACGGGTGGGTGGGTCGGCGCACTACACTTCAGACGCACAAGCTTGCACAAAGTTTGGCTGGTGGGCTGGGAAGTAATTACTGTACATCTGCGAGGAGTGAGAAGGGGAAATAATTTCGCAGTAATTGCCATCTGTCCCTATAGGTTCATTCATGTCTGAGGTTAGGAATGCTGCGGCCGCACTAGCTGTAGTACGCCTTGTGTGCGCAGCACTGGAGATAAGGCTTGGAATTTGGCAAAGGACCAGAGTGGAATAACTAGCCCCAGGCTCCACTGGGATCATCCAGGAGTCACTATCTCACTACTATACTTAGGCGCAATCAGGCATCAATCATATCTGATACCGAGCGCAGTTACCTTTTACTGTGATTGTATGACGCTCTGTCACATGTTACATACAAGCGCTGTACACAGATCTCTACACATGGAACATTCTGACTATAAATACAGATTCATCCAGGAGTCTGGAACTATTAAATTAGGAGGGTGCAAGCAGAAATCCGCGTTCAGTGCACGCTCGGGGCTATCCGCAGGTCTTCTGTGTGCAGTAATTGGGGGGGAGGGAGTTTGGTTTAGGCATCACTCGTGGGCAGGGCAGTCTAGAGCCGGGCTGAGCCCAGGTACTTTTCAGGAGGTGTGGCCAAATCACAGGAGGTGTGGTCATGTACCCTTAGAAACAAATACTGAAAAAAATTGTATTTTAAACAACTCCGTGGCTACACTGCAGCCCAGTGCATAGCAGAGTGTGCTGGGCTGAGGAGAAGAGCTGCAGGTAAGGGGGAGGGAGCCTGGGCCCCTACTGGACCCTCATTGGGCCCCTCCATCAGACCTGGGCCCGGGTAATTTGTACCCTCTCCCCCCTCTCTCTGCAACACTGCTCGTGGGGGGTTAGTGATAGGCTGCACGGGGGAGGGGTTAGGGTCAGGCTGCAGGGAGGGAGGGTCAGGGTTAGGCACCTCCGGAGGGGTGGGTGGGGGGGTTTAGGCAATAACGGAGGAGGATTAGGGTTAGGCTGCGGAAGGGGGGGTAGGTTTAGTCAGCCCCCCAGGGGTGGCGAGCTGAAATACGTGGAAACAGACCCGTTTGGGCGCCCAAACTGACCTTTACACACTCGCAGCCATTAGTTTAGTTGGGTTTAGATGTTTGTGCTCCTAACCCCGACTCTAATGGTCGCGATCAGAGCGATAAGTGGGGACAATTGAATATCTCCTCGCGATCTCCCATCACTTTAGACGGGAGATCGGGCGTGAATAAACAATTGAATTCCTCCCTATGTGTACAGCCTCTGCATACCAGCAAATGCGCGGATTTCCTCCATGCAGCAACACATGAATTACAGAGATTCTTATTCCACGTCCTGTCCTCTGTTATCTCCATCATAAGCAGTGCTATGGCCAACTGTGCTATGCCCCATATAGCCCAATTATAGCCTCATATTACCACCGTACAGCCAACATACAGTACAGCCTTATAATGAACCGTATGACACTGCAATGCTACAAGGGGCGACACCAGTGCCTCATAATGCCACCACTGGGGTACACCTGTGCATCATAATGCCACCACTGGGCTACACCTGTGCATCATAATGCCACCACTGGGGTACACCTGTGCATCATAATGCCACCACTGCGCTACACCTGTGCATCATAATACCACCACTGGGCTACACCTGTGCATCATAATGCCACCACTGGGCTACACCTGTGCCTCATAACGCCACCACTGGGCTACACCTGTGCCTCATAATGCCACCACTGGGCTACACCTGTGCCTCATAATGCCACCACTGGGCTACACCTGTGCATCATAATGCCACCACTGGGCTACACCTGTGCCTCATAATGCCACCACTGGGATGCCAGGCTACACACAGTCAAATGGAATATATTGTATATGATAATAAGACACAAATAAGGAACAATGGAAAATGCAGCCAGGTCATAAGTCATCTTCTAATGCACTAACCAGCAACGTGTCCTGTTAAATCCAGCTCTGGTGTAACAGTACAAGCTGCCAGCAAATGTTCCTACGTATGCGTCACACCGCACTATGGGGGTGACTTAGCGGCGTAGAGAGAGATAAAGTAGCAGCCAATCATCTCCTAACTGCCATGTTACAGGCTGGGTTTGAGAAATGACAGCTAGGAGCTGATTGTTTGATACTTTATCTCCCTGCACTTTATCTCTCCAAGGCTTAGTAAATAAACCCCAAAGTATCAACCTATCAGCTCCTAAATGTCATTTTTCAAAAACAGGGGGAGATGTACTAAGCAGTGATAGCA
This sequence comes from Pseudophryne corroboree, assembly GCF_028390025.1. Classification (NCBI taxonomy): domain Eukaryota; kingdom Metazoa; phylum Chordata; class Amphibia; order Anura; family Myobatrachidae; genus Pseudophryne; species Pseudophryne corroboree. Next base: position 22,112,327 of record NC_086450.1, read on the forward strand.
GTGGAGAAGTGAGCCAGTGGAGAAGTTGCCCATGGCAAACAATCAGCATTGATTTAACATTTATCATTTGCATACTATAAACATATACAGAGCAGCTGACTGGTTGTCGTCATGGGCAACTTCTCCACTGGCTCACTTCTCCACTTTTATCACTGTTTACTACATGTCCCCCTGTTTCTGAAAAATGACAGTTAGGAGCTGATAGGTTGATACTTTGGGGTTTATTTAGTAAGCCTTGGAGAGAGATAAAGTGGAGGGAGATAAAGTGCCAAACAATCAGCTCCTAACTGTCATTTCTCAAACACAGCCTGTAACATGGCAGTTAATTGGTTGGCACTTTATCACTGTGCTCTTTAGCACTCTCCATGACTTGATAAATGGGCCTCACAGCCTGTAACGTGGCAGTTAGGGGCTGATTGGCTGGTACTTTATCTCTCTAAAAACCTTTGATAAACCTCTCCCTAAGTGGGAGATGTATCAGACCTTGGAAAGAGAACCAATCAGCTTCTATCGGTTGTGTTATAGACTGTGTTAGATAAAGCTTATTGGTTGCTATGGGCAACCTCACTTTATTTCTCTCAGAGATTTGATATATCTATCCTTAAGAGCTTCTGTTTGTGCCCAGTTGTAGCTGCACAGAGACTTATTGATCTCCGCGCCATGGTTCCAGTGCCAGCCCCAGTGGGCAGCAGTATGGCCTGTATAACTTTCCCACGGCCTCCTCTCCATGCAGCCTGTATCATCGCCGGCTGCGGGGGCAGCACAGGGGGCTCAGCGTGGAGACCCGTGTGTCGTCAGCTCTGCAGTATGTCTCCCACAGTATTTCCCCCTATCCGCTAACAACCTGCACTCACAGCTCTGTTGTCCCTGAGGCCTTTTACCACATGAACAAACAACAGCGCAATTATCTGCTGGTGGTATCTGGAGACAGTGGCTGGTGTTTATTCAGCTGTAGAGAAGGAAACAAGTGCTTCTCCTGGTATTAATCAGGCAGAGAACTGGCACTCACCCGCTTATACCAGGGGTGTATTATAATAGTAAATGACACAACTTCCGCATGCGGTGCTATCGGCGGAGCACCACCTGGAGCAGTATAATATAACAGTGCGGGAAAGACAGAGACGGTCGCTGGGCCTGGCTGCACCAGGACTACCCGGCTATGAGACAATCTGACACTCGGGTGTTTCTATTACAGAAGCCAGGATAATAAAATCTTAATAGTTTTGGGGAAAGAACATTTTGACACTGACAATAAAAGTGGTATTTATTCACAGCGATTGAGGGGCCTATTGAACAATGGGGTCATTCCAAGTTGATCGCTAGCAGATTTCGGTCGCTGCGCAGTGATCAGGCAAAAAATCGGCACTTCTGCGCATGCATATGCGGCGCAATGCGCACGCGCGTCGTACTATTACAACGAACGATGTAGATTCACACAAGGTCTAGCGAAGCTTTTCAGTCGCACTGCTGGCCGCAGAGTGATTGACAGGAAGTGGGCGTTTCTGGGTGTCAACTGACCGTTTGCAGGGAGTGTTTGGAAAAACGCAGGCGTGGCAGGAAAAACGCAGGCGTGGCTGGGCGAACGCAGGGCATGTTCGTGACGTCAAAACAGGAACTGAACAGTCTGAAGTGATCGCAAGCGCTGAGTAGGTCTGGAGCTACTCTGAAACTGCACAAAATTATTTTGGAGCCGCTCTGTGATCCTTTCGTTCGCACTTCTGCTAAGCTAAGATACACTCCCAGTGGGCGACGGCTTAGCGTTTGCACGGCTGCTAAAAACTGCTAGCAAGCGAACAATTCGGAATGACCACCAATATTGTGACGTTCCCCCTCGGTTAATAATTTCTCATCATCGCAGTAACAAATAATTATAGGGCCTAATTTACTAAGGATTGCAATTGCAAAGCAGTCCTTGGCCTTGACACTCCCGGAAAATAGGGGAGACACACTCTGTTTTTTCACCCGACCATCAGGGTAAATGATCAGCGATCCTCATTGAATCACCCTCTTAGTAGGGAATTTAACAAATGTCTCTTACTAGGACACAGTCGTCAATAGGAGCCAATGCCAGGAGCCGGTGCAGAGGAATAGTTAAAGGGACAGCTTACGGTGCCCCTTTACTTCCTGGTACGGGCCTGGCATGCGCGGCTGTATCGGATCGTACGTGTGCCAGTACAGACTGGAGGAATTGTGCAATACAATAGCCCAGGGATAGGCAACCTGTGGCTCTCCAGCTGCTGTGGAACTATACTCCCCAGCAATCCCTGACACAGTTTTAGCACGCTGTAACAGCAAAACCCTGTCAGGGAATGCTGGGATGTGTAGTTCCTAACGATGGTGCTAGTCCCCAGGACCAAGAGTCAAAAAGATAAGCTTGGTAAATTGGCCCCCATAGACAGCTCTGGTGACTTCGTGTGCGAACATTCTCATAATAAATGGCCAGACTACATAAGAAACGCAGCACGCGCATGAAAACATCCGTTTCAAGTCTAGTTTCACAAACAAGGTTACTATCCGTAAATATTCATTACCAATATCTTAGCACCATGAAGTGCTGGCACCTGTCAAGGGCCCTTACAGTCCAGAGTTCTTAACAGAAACATCCTCACATTTCTCCGGACGTAGGGCCTAATTCAGACCTGATCGCAGCAGCAAATTTGTTAGCAGTTGGGCAAAACCATGTGCACCAGTGGCGTGCGGTGAGGTCAGTGGCTGGTGAGGCACTGCAGCCATAATGTCCGCCAAGTCCTGCCGACGACCCCAACCCAGGTTGAAATTACCGGGACTTCGACCCAGGAGTTCACCAGGTTCGGAGACACTGGAATTTCGACCCAGGTTGACCATTTCACACAGACGAAATACCCGTTTTGGTCTGCAATTACCGGGTCGAAATTCTTGACCCGGTCATTTGCTCTTCTGTGTGAAAGTGGGGGAGGTCAGACAGAGCCCGGCAAAACAACCCGGCACTAAAATGCCGGGTAATTACACCCTTTTCAGACAGAAATCCCGGTAAGTGTCACATAAAAAAAACAAGATTTTACTTACCGATAAATCTATTTCTCGTAGTCCGTAGTGGATGCTGGGGACTCCGTCAGGACCATGGGGATTAGCGGCTCCGCAGGAGACAGGGCACAAAACTAAAGCTTTAGGATCAGGTGGTGTGTACTGGCTCCTCCCCCTATGACCCTCCTCCAAGCCTCAGTTAGGATACTGTGCCCGGACGAGCGTACACAATAAGGAAGGATATTGAATCCCGGGTAAGACTCATACCAGCCACACCAATCACACCGTATAACCTGTGATCTGAACCCAGTTAACAGTATGACAAACGTAGGAGCCTCTGAACAGACGGCTCACAACAATAACAACCCGATTTTTTTGTAACAACAACTATGTACAAGTATTGCAGACAATCCGCACTTGGGATGGGCGCCCAGCATCCACTACGGACTACGAGAAATAGATTTATCGGTAAGTAAAATCTTATTTTCTCTGACGTCCTAAGTGGATGCTGGGGACTCCGTCAGGACCATGGGGATTATACCAAAGCTCCCAAACGGGCGGGAGAGTGCGGATGACTCTGCAGCACCGAGTGAGAGAACTCCAGGTCCTCCTCAGCCAGGGTGTGCCCCTGACCAAGTAGCAGCTCGGCAAAGTTGTAAAGCCGAGACCCCTCGGGCAGTCGCCCAAGATGAGCCCACCTTCCTTGTGGAATGGGCATTTATATATTTTGGCTGTGGCAGTCCTGCCACAGAATGTGCAAGCTGAATTGTACTACACATTCAACTAGCAATCGTCTGCGTAGAAGCAAGAGCACCCAGTTTTTTGGGTGCATACAGGATAACAGCAAGTCAGTTTTCCTGACTCCAGCCGTCCTGGAAATCTATATTTTCAGGGCCCTGACAACATCTAGCAACTTGGAGTCCTCCAAGTCTCTAGTAGCCGCAGGTACCACAATAAGCTGGTTCAGATGAAACGCTGACACCAACTTAGGGAGAAACTGGGGACGAGTCCGCAGCTCTGCCCTGTCCGAATGGACAATCAGATATGGGCTTTTGTGAGACAAAGCCGCCAATTCTGACACTCGCCTGGCCGAGGCCAGGGCCAACATCATGGTCACTTTCCATGTGAGATATTTCAAATCCACAGATTTGAGCGGTTTAAACCAACGTGATTTGAGGAATCCCAGGACTACGTTGAGATCCCACAGTGCCACTAGAGGCACAAAAGGGGGTTGTATATGCAGTACTCCCTTGTCAAATTTCTGGACTTCAGGAACTGAAGCCAATTCTTTCTGGAAGAAAATCGACAGGGCCGAAATTTGAACCTTAATGGACCCCAATTTGAGGCCCATAGACACTCCTGTTTGCAGGAAATGCAGGAATCGACCGAGTTGAAATTTCTTCGTGGGGCCTTCCTGGCCTCACACCACGCAACATATTTTCGCCACATGTGGTGATAATGTTGTGCGGTCACCTCCTTCCTGGCTTTGAGCAGGGTAGGAATGACCTCTTCCGGAATGCCTTTTTCCCTTAGGATCCGGCGTTCAACCGCCATGCCGTCAAACGCAGCCGCGGTAAGTCTTGGAACAGACATGGTACTTGCTGAAACAAGTCCCTTCTTATCGGCAGAGGCCCTGAGTCCTCTGTGAGCATCTCTTGAAGTTCCGGGTACCAAGTCCTTCGTGGCCCATCCGGAGCCACGAGTATAGTTCTTACTCCTCTACGTCTTATAATTCTCAGTACCTTTGGTATGAGAAGCAGAGGAGGGAACACATACACCGACTGGTACACCCCTGGTGTTACCAGAACGTCCACAGCTATTGCCTGAGGGTCTCTTGACCTGGCGCAATACCTGTCCAGTTTTTTGTTCAGGCGGGACGCCATCATATCCACCATTGGTCTTTCCCAACGGTGCACAATCATGTGGAAAAAACTTCTCGATGAAGTCCCCACTCTCCCGGGTGGAGGTCGTGCTGAGGAAGTCTGCTTCCCAGTTGTCCACTCCCAGAATGAAAACTGCTGACAGTGCTATCACATGATTTTCCGCCCAGCGAAGAATCCTTGCAGTTTCTGCCATTGTCCTCCTGCTTCTTGTGCCGCCCTGTCTGTTTACGTGGGCGACTGCCGTGATGTTGTCCCACTGGATCAATACCGGCTGACCTTGAAGCAGAGGTCTTGCTAAGCTTAGAGCATTGTAAATTGCTCTTAGCTCCAGTATATTTATGCGGAGAGAAGTCCCCAGACTTGATCACACTCCCTGGAAATTTTTTCCCTGTGTGACTGCTCCCCAGCCTTTCAAGCTGGAATCCGTGGTCACCAGGACCCAGTCCTGAATGCATAACTGTGGCCCTTTAGTAGATGAGCACTCTGCAGCCACCACAGAAGAGACACCCTTGTCCTTGGAGACAGGGTTATCCGCTGATGCATCTGAAGATGCGATCCGGACCATTTGTCCAGCAGATCCCACTGAAAAGTTCTTGCGTGAAATCTGCCGAATGGAATCGCTTCGTAAGAAGCCACCATTTTTCCCAGGACCCTTGTGCAATGATGCACTGACACTTTTCCTGGTTTTTGGAGGTTCCTGACTAGCTCGGATAACTCCCTGGCTTTCTCCTCCGGGAGAAACACCTTTTTCTGGACTGTGTCCAGAATCATCCCTAGGGACAGCAGACGTGTCGTCGGAGACAGCTGCGATTTTGGAATATTTAGAATCCACCCGTGCTGTCGTAGAACTACTTGAGATAGTGCTACTCAGACCTCCAACTGTTCTCTGGACCTTGCCCTTATCAGGAGATCGTCCAAGTAAGGGATAATTAAGACGCCTTTTCTTTGAAGAAGAATCATCATTTCGGCCATTACCTTGGTAAAGACCCGGGGTGCCGTGGACAATCCAAACGGCAGCGTCTGAAACTGATAGTGACAGTTTTGTACCACGAACCTGAGGTACCCTTTGTGAGAAGGGCAAATTTGGACATGGAGGTAAGCATCCTTGATGTCCAGGGACACCATATAGTCCCCTTCTTCCTGGTTCGCTATCACTGCTCTGAGTGACTCAATTTAGAATAGGTCTCACCGAGCCGTCTGGCTTCAGTACCACAATATAGTGTGGAATAATACCCCTTTACTTGTTGTAGGAGGGGTACTTTGATTATCACCTGCTGGGAATACAGCTTGTGAATTGTTTCCAATACTGCCTCCCTGTCGGAGGTAGACGTTGGTAAAGCAAACTTCAGGAACCTGCGAGGGGGAGACGTCTCGAATTTCCAATCTGTACCCCTGGGATACTACTTGTAGGATCCAGGGGTCCACTTGCGAGTGAGCCCACTGCGTGCTGAAACTCTTGAGACGACCCCCCACCGCACCTGTTTGTACGGCCCCAGCGTCATGCTGAGGACTTGGCAGAAGCGGTGGAAGGCTTCTGTTCCTGGGAATGGGCTGCCTGCTGCAGTCTTCTTCCCTTACCTCTATCCCTGGGCAGATATTATGGGGACGAAAGGACTGAGGCTGAAAAGACTATGTCTTTTTCTGCTGAGATGTGACTTGGGGTAAAAAAGGTGGATTTTCTAGCTGTTGCCGTGGCCACCAGGTCCAATGGACCGACCCCAAATAACTCCTCCCCTTTATACGGCAATACTTCCATGTGCCGTTTGGAATCTGCATCACCTGACCACTGTCGTGTCCATAAACATCGTCTGGCAGATATGGACATCGCACTTACTCTTGATGCCAGAGTTTCGCATATATAGAAATGCATCTTTTAAATGCTCTATAGTCAATAAAATACTGTCCCTGTCAAGGGTATCAATATTTCCAGTCAGGGAATCCGACCAAGCCACCCCAGCGCTGCCCATCCAGGCTGAGGCGATCGCTGGTCGCAGTATAACACCAGTATGTGTGTATATACTTTTTAGGATATTTTCCAACCTCCTATCAGTTGGCTCCTTGAGGGCGGCCCTATCTGGAGACGGTACCGCCACTTGTTTTTATAAGCGTGTGAGCGCCTTATCCACCCTAAGGTGTGTTTCCCAACGCGCCATAACTTCTGGCGGGAAAGGGTATACCGCCAATAATTTTCTATCGGGGGAAACCCACGCATCATCACACACTTCATTTAAATTATCTGATTCAGGAAAAACCACATGTAGTTTTTTCACACTCCACATAATACCCTTTTTTGTGGTACTTGTAGTATCAGAAATATGTAACATCTCCTTCATTGCCCTTAACAAGTAACGTGTGGCCCTAAAAGAAAAATACGTTTGTTTCTTCACCGTCGACACTGGAGTCAGTGTCCGTGTCTGTGTCGACCGACTGAGGTAAAAAGGACGTTTTAACGCCCCTGACGGTGTTTTAGACGCCTGGACAGGTACTAATTGGTTTGCCGGCCGTCTCATGTCGTCAACCGACCTTGCAGCGTGTTGACATTATCACGTAATTCCTTAAATAAGCCATCCATTCCGGTGTCGACTCCCTAGAGAGTGACATCACCATTACCGGCAATTGCTCCGCCTCCTCACCAACATCGTCCTCATACATGTCGACACACAAGTACCGACACACAGCACACACACACAGGGAATGCTCTGATAGAGGACAGGACCCCACTAGCCCTTTGGGGAGACAGAGGGAGAGTTTGCCAGCACACACCAAAAACGCTATATTATACAGGGACAACCTTTATATAAGTGTTTTTCCCTTATAGCATTTTAATATATATATACATATCGCCAAATAAGTGCCCCCCCTCTCTGTTTTAACCCTGTTTCTGTAGTGCAGTGCAGGGGAGAGCCTGGGAGCCTTCCCACCAGCATTTCTGTGAGGGAAAATGGCGCTGTGTGCTGAGGAGAATAGGCCCCGCCCCCTTTTCGGTGGGCTTCTTCTCCCGTTTTTCTGAGACCTGGCAGGGGTTAAATACATCCATATAGCCTCCAGGGGCTATATGTGATGTATTTTTAGCCAGAATAAGGTATTATACATTGCTGCCCAGGGCGCCCCCAGCAACGCCCTGCACCCTCCGTGACCGTTGGTGTGAAGTGTGTGACAACAATGGCGCACAGCTGCAGTGCTGTGCGCTACCTTCATGAAGACTGAAAAGCCTTCTGCCGCCGGTTTCTGGACCTTCAATCTTCAGCATCTGCAAGGGGGGTCGGCGGCGCGGCTCCGGGACGAACCCCAGGGTGAGACCTGTGTTCCGACTCCCTCTGGAGCTAATGGTGTCCAGTAGCCTAAGAAGCCAATCCATCCTGCACGCAGGTGAGTTGAACTTCTCTCCCCTAAGTCCCTCGATGCAGTGAGCCTGTTGCCAGCAGGACTCACTGAAAATAAGAAACCTAAAAACTTTTTCTAAGCAGCTCCTTAAGAGAGCCACCTAGATTGCACCCTGCTCGGACGGGCACAAAAACCTAACTGAGGCTTGGAGGAGGGTCATAGGGGGAGGAGCCAGTACACACCACCTGATCCTAAAGCTTTAGTTTTGTGCCCTGTCTCCTGCGGAGCCGCTAATCCCCATGGTCCTGACGGAGTCCCCAGCATCCACTTAGGACGTCAGAGAAATATATATAATATCCGTCTGGAACGGGGAAAAACATGAGGAGACCACAGGGGGATGAGATGAACATAGGGGGAACAAAAGGCGGAGACCAGAGGAAAACGGGGAAAATCAGGCAGATGGGAAAAAAGAGAATGATAAACAATCAAAATGCATATATACATAAAATATCAGTGAGTGCCAGATAACAGATTTGTGTGTAACATACAGTATGTGTGTGTGCCCATCCACCGCAGATATAGCCATGAGTGTGGCTACATCTGTAAGTATATATATATATAGAGAGAGAGAGAGAGAGAGAGAGAGAGAGAGATAGTCCTCCAGAGTCCCGCTCTCGCACCGTAGGCAGAAGCAGATTATATATATATATATATATATATATATATACGCACTTTAAAAGTGTTTCGGAGGCACCGCTCTTGGTACCTCCAGCTGTCAGTGTTAAGGGGCCGGAAGTGGGGGGCAGGGCCAGGCATTGGGCAGCAAAAACCCATTGATAAAAGTCCCTATAAGCGGCACCTAGCTGAAGTGCCGCTTTGACGGGGCGTGCTTTCAGCTCATATGGAAAGCACGCCCCTGTCCCTGAGGAAGCTATAATTGGGCAGTGGTCGATTTGGGGAGGGGGCACCACAGAATGTGCCCGCCTGTCATCTGGTAAGTTTTTTATACTAAATTTACATTATACTATTTGCGCCATCCCCGTCCGTTGTTCCCCAGCCCATCCCGCAGCCTTTCTCCCTGCACCGTGTCAGCCCCGGCAGAGGGGGCAGGGGCGTATCTAACTGGTGGTGGTGCTACTCGTGGATCTACAGGGGGGGGGGGGTGTTGGTCTGTGTGACAGGACAGAGGTGTGTGTAAGTATTTATATCATACATTAATACGTGGCCCCGAGGCGGTATATTTCCTGTGGGGTCTTAATCTGGCTCTGCCACTTATACATTTTATATGCTGCCACACATTGCTTTTATTTACCTTTGGTTGGCTGTGGCTGGGGGCAGTTCTTCCAGAATGGCAGGTTCCTTCTGAAAGTTATTTCTCCAGGGCCAACAAAAGTGCAGGAGGCAGAGCCGGCAGAGAGAAGATGATGGAAGGAGTCAGGAACAGCTGAGGCCATGAGCATGTTCAGCATGGTGGGTGCGCACAGACAGGCACCTGCAGGCACTGGCTGCACTACTCTCCATTGTGTAGTGTGCGACGCAGCCCAGTCTTTGGACACAGAGGTAGCGGCAGACGGCAGCGGTGGGGACCCCTGTCCTGTGAGGAGAGAGGGAGGGAAAGCAGCGCAACTGAGACAGTTCCACTTCTGCGCCTGCGCAGAAGCTATTTCCCAACGTTGCCCGATCGGAGCTGAGCGCCGATCGCGGTAACCAGCCAGGCAAAGGAGTGAGTGATGGCCATGGAGGGGGAGTCGGGACCGGCCAAACGGGGACCGACCTGAAGTCCCTGCGTCTCAATCCGCCCCTGCGAGTCTGGGACGTAGATCCACGAGTAGCACCACCACAAGTTAGAGACGCCCCTGCCCCCCTCTGCCGGGGCTGACACGGTGCAGGGAGAAAGGCTGCGGGATGGGCTGGGGAACAGCGGACGGGGACGGACGCAAATAGTAATGTAAATTTAGTATAAAAAACTTACCAGATGACAGGCGGGCACGTTCTGTGGTGCCCCCTCCCCAAATCGACCACTGCCCAATTATAGCTTCCTCAGGGACAGGGGCGTGCTTTCCATATGAGCTGAAAGCACGCCCCGTCAAAGCGGCACTTCAGCTAGGTGCCGCTTATAGGGACTTTTATCAATGGGTTTTTGCTGCCCAATGCCTCGCCCTGCCTCCTGCTTCCGGCCCCTTCAGACTGACCGCTGGAGGCACCAAGAGCGGTGCCTCCGAAACACTTTTAAAGTGCGTTTTTACAAATGTAAAAATGATTAAAATAATATAAAAGCCAAAGCATTTACTTATGACACAGAATATGTCATAAGTATCTTCTTTGTATTATTTTAATCATTACTATCAGGGGAGGCACTGCCTCCCCTGACTGCACGTCCCTGATGTGCACTGCAGGTGGGGCAGATGTAACATGTGCAGAGAGAGTTAGATTTGGGTGGGGTGTGTTCAAACTGAAATCTAAATTGCAGTGTAAAAATAAAGCAGCCAGTATTTAACCTGCACAGAAACAATATAACCCACCCAAATCTAACTCTCTCTGCACATGTTACATCTGCCCCACCTGCAGTACACATGCTTTTGCCCAACGGGTGTGGTATTGAAAGTCGACAGTAACTAGTCAACAATGTCTAGGTCGACCACTATTGGTCGACAGTAATTAGGTCGACAGGGTATCTAGGTCGACAGGGTCTTTAGGTCGACATGTTCTAGGTCGACAGGTCAAAAGGTCGACATGAGTTTTTAATGTTATTTTGGTGTCGTTTTCTTCGTAGAGTGACCGGGAACCCCAATTAGTGCACTCGCTTCGCTCGCCATGCTTCGGGCATGGTGCCTTCGCTCCGCTACCGCTTCGCTCGGCACAGATTACTGTTCCAATCGTAGTCCACGTGGATCATTAAGTATGAAAAGGTTCAAATACAGAAAAAAATTGTGAAAAACTCATGTCGACCTTTTGACCTGTCGACCTAGAACATGTCGACCTAAAGACCCTGTCGACCTAGACACCCTGTCGACCTAGTTACTGTCGACCAATAGTGGTCGACCTAGACATTGTCGACCTAGTTACTGTCGACTTAGAGACCGGATCCCTTGCCCAACTGCTAACAAATTTGCTGCTGCGATCAGGTCTGAATTACCCCCATGCTGATTACGGAGATTTCTCTGCTCTTTAAATTGATCTGTGAATGGGGACACCCAGCGTGATATTCTGTGGCACTGGGACGACAAGAGAGCTGTTACTGGGAAGTCTGTCGCATGCTGGGACAAGTCCTTCCGCTCACGGCTATTCAGCTAGTCTGAACTAGCTCGGAGACATATAGTGAGAGCGACATTCCTGCGCTGTTACACTTCTCCGTTTATGTGGAGAAGATATTACTCCATCATCTCTCTGCATCATCACCACAATGAGAGAGTATGTGATAACTAATGCAGGATATAGAAAATAATGACTCCATTAATGCTGAATTTAATAATACCAGGGCGCTTCCGTTAGCAAAGTGTATACATTGCCATTTCATGCCAGAAAACTGGACCCAGAGAAAAACCTCGGCACCTAGTGTTTAATGTAAAGGTGTAATGTAGTCACCTGCGCCGTAACGGATATGGTGCAAAATGCTGACATTCAGAATGTCAACAAGCATAATTTCAACATGGTCAAACTGTCGATAACATCTTAATGTTGACATTGTGCATGACGACTATAGGTATGTCGACACAAGTGTTATTACTATTACAGCCCTACTATTAATAATACCCTACCACTAACCTTAAACCTAACCTTATACCCTACACCCTAACCCTACCCCATTCCTAACCGTAACCTATCCCTAATCCTACCCTTAGTTTTAGCCCTAACCCTAACACTACCCCTAACTGTTGCTCAACCCTAACCATAATCACATCCTAACCCTACACCTAACCATTCCCTAACCATACCCCATTCCTAACCGTAACCCATTCCTAACCATAACCTATTCCTAATCCTACCCTTAGTTCTAGCCCTAACACTAACCATAACTGTTGTCTAACCCTAACCATAATCATAGCCTAACCCTAACCCTACATCTAAGCAATCCCTAATCCTACCCCTAAACCTAACACTAACCCTAACCATAACTATTGTCTAACCCTAACCATACCCTAACACTACCCCATTCCTAACCATAACCCATCCCTAATCCTACCCTTAGTTCTAGCTCTAACCCTAACACTAACCATAACTGTTGTCTAACCCTAACCATAATCACAGCCTAACCCTAACCTTACACCTAACCATACCCTTACACTACCCCTAAACCTAACACTAACCCTAAGCATAATCACAGCCTAACCCTATCCCTACACCTAACCATTCCCTAACCCTACCCCATTCCTAACACTAACCCTAACCATAATCACAGCCTAACCCTAACCTTACACCTAATTCTAGTCTAGGCCCTAAACCTAACCCTACACCAAACTCAAATCCTAGCCCTAAACATAACCGTATCCTAACCCTAAACCTAACACCAACCCTGACCACAGCCTAATCCTAGAATTAACTCTAAACTTGTAATGCCAACATTGTAAATGTCGACATTCTGATTTCGACATTAATTATTGCTACATGCTGCACCCACAGAACAGATGTTCCTTAAGAACCAACAGAAAGTATACTATCTTATGGTGCGGAATTTAACATAGACATATATCCCTCACGCATAATTGGAATTTTGTAAAAATGAAACAGAATTTTTCCATGATGGAACAGCTGGAAAGTCTTGAGTATTAGTCCCTGTTGAATTAGAAATCCAGGCCAGGAACAGACAATGAAACGCGTTGATGCATAATGACTACGTTTTACAGGTTTCCAATGCGGACAGTGTACCTTGAACTTTTGAGGCGAGAACATCAAATCTCAAACTCTCACACAGTAATGTTCCCTACTTATAATAAAACAGTAATTAAAATACAAGAAATTGGAGCCATCTACGCTGAAACAGGCAACATTTTCCAGTTCACTTTAACATTTGTAAGAATCTTGAATGTGATCGGAGAAAGCGAACCGCAACACATCTGCTTAACTTTATAATGATGCCATGAACATGTTGGGGAGACTCCAGACATGTTGGGGAGACTTCAGACATGTTGGGGAGACTTCAGACACGTTGGGGAGACTCCAGACATGTTGGGGAGACTTAAGACACGTTGGGGAGACTCCAGACATGTTGGGGAGACTCCAGACATGTAGGGGAGACTCCAGACATGCTGTATAAAATTTCCACAGCATTGTGCACATATATAGGCTGTGCTACAGATTAGGACAATTGATTTTCTTTCTTTCTGCAGTGAGACACCTCAGGGGTATGCAAACGGATGGGCCATAATGTGTTGTTCGCCATAACACAATCAGGTAATTACCACCTATTATGTTTTACAGTCTTGGGTACATAAATATGTCAAGTAAATTCTAGCCTTAAGCAGTTAGTAAACTCAGTGCGGAACTGCTTCGTAATCATGGATATTCTACAAGGAAGCTGCGCCATTTGTGTCTAGCATACATATGGGATGGCGAGGGTTCCATTGACATCGCTTAGTAAAAGTGGGGTAGTATAGTGTTCAATATATCTGTGACTTCCATGGATAAATATATGGCTATTAACATGTATTTACAAAGTACCAGCAATGTATACAGGGGTCTGATGGGTTGGTCCAGGGGGTATATACTTTATGGACCGGTCTTGGGCAAGCTCAGTTGTCTACCTGCAGTACATCATTATTGTATGTATATATAAATATATATATATATATATATTAATTTAACACTCCAAATAGGTAGCATTCCAGTGAACAACTGAGCTCTTTCTTCCATTGTTGTTCACTCCACTCTTCCCAGTTACCATTCTGGAATGTGATTGTCTCTATCACACCCTGTCTCCCCCTGTGCATTTTCCTCTCTGTCGCCAATTTTCTATTTGTATCTCTCTCTCTCCCCCTCCCTCTCTCTGCCCCTGCTTCTCTCTCTCTCCCCGTCTCCCTCTCTCTCTCTATCCCTGCTTCTCTCTCTCTCCCCCTCTCCCTCCCTCTCTCTCTCTCTCTGCCCCTGCTTCTCTCTCTCTCCCCTCCCTCTCTCTCTCTCTCTCTCTGCCACTGCTTCTCTCTCTCTCCCCCTCTCCCTCCCTCTCTCTCTCTGCCCCTGCTTCTCTCTCTCTCCCCCTCCCTCTCTCTCTCTCTGCCACTGCTTCTCTCTCTCCCCCCCTCTCCCTCCCTCTCTCTGCCCCTCTCTCTCTCTCCCCCTCCCTCTCTCTGCCCCTCTTTCTCTCTCTCTCTGCCTCTCTCTCTCTCTCTGCCTCACTCCCTCTCCCTCCCTCTCTCTCTCTATCTCCCTCTCTCTCCCCCTCCCTCTCTCTCTCTCTCTCTCTCTCTCCCTCCCTCTCTCTCTTTCTCTCTGCTTCTCTCTCTCTCTCTCTCTCCCTTTCTCTCTGCCTCTCTCTCTCTCTGCCTCTCTTTCTCCCTCTCTCTCTCTCTCCCTCCCTCTCTCTCTATCTCCCTCTCTCTCCCCCTCCCTCTCTCTCTCTCTCTCCCTCCCTCTCTCTCTCCCTTTCTCTCTGCCTCTCTCTCTCTCTCTCTCTCTCTCTCTCCCTTTCTCTCTGCCTCTCTCTCTCTCTCTGCCTCTCTTTCTCCCTCTCTTTCTCTCCCTCCATCTCTCTCTCTGCCCCCGCTTCTCTCCCTGCCCCCCACTCTCTGCCTCTCACTCTCTCTCCCTCCTTCTCCCTCTCTGTCTCTCTCTCTCTCCCCCTCTCCCTCCCTCTCTCTGCCCCTCTCTCTCCCCCTCCCTCTCTCCCTCCCCCTCCCTCTCTCTCTCTCTCCCTTTCTCTCTGCCTCTCTCTCTCTCTCCCTTTCTCTCTGCCTCTCTCTCTCTCTGCCTCTCTTTCTCCCTCTCTCTCTCCCTCCATCTCTCTCTCTGCCCCCGCTTCTCTCCCTGACCCCCACTCTATGCCTCTCACTCTCTCTCCCTCCCTCTCCCTCTCTGTCTCTCTCTCTGCCCCTGCTTCTCTCTCTCTCCCCCTCTCCCTCCCTCTCTCTGCCCCTCTCTCTCTCCCTCCCTCTCTCTGCCTCTCTTTCTCTCTCTCTGCCTCTCTCTCTCTCTCTCTCTGCCTCACTCCCTCTCTCTCTCTATCCCCCTCTCTCTGCCTCTCTCTCCCCCTCACTCTCTCTCTCTCTCTCTCTCCCTCCCTCTCTCTCTCTCCCTTTCTCTCTGCCTCTCTCTCTCTCTCCCCTTCTCTCTGCCTCTCTTTCTCTCTGCCTCTCTTTCTCCCTCTCTCTCTCCCTCGATCCATCTCTCTCTCTCTCTGCCTCCGCTTCTCTCCCTGCCCCCCACTCTCTGCCTCTCACTCTCTCTCCCTCCCTCTCCCTCTCCCTCCATCTCTCTCTCTGCCCCCGCTTCTCTCCCTGCCCCCCTCTCTGCCTCTCACTCTCTCTCTATCTCCCTCTCTCTCTCTCACTTTCTCTCTCTGCCTCTCTCTCTCTCTCTCCCTCTCCACATCTCTCTCTTTGCCTCTCTCTCCCCCGCCCTATCTCTCTCTGCCTCCCCTTCTCTCCCTCCCTCTCTCTCTCTCTTTCCCTCCCTCCCTCTCTCTGCCTCTGCACCTCTGTCTCCTCTTTGTATTTTTGCCCATTCATTCCCCCTCTGTGTATATCTGTTTCTAATTTTGTATTTGCACCCTGTCTCTTTAGGAGCATCTCTATCCCCCCCTCTGTGTGTGGTATATTTACTAAGGTCCCGATTTTGACCGAGATGGTGTTTTTTCTTCAAAGTGTCATCTCGGGAATTTACTAAACTCAAATCACGGCAGTGATGAGGGCATTCGTATTTTTTTGGAAGTCCAAGGAAAAATTTGCGAATGAATACACCATCGGTCAAATACGCCTGGAATTTGGTAGAACTCGGTCATTTACTAAAAAGTGCAATTCACAAACACTGCCGACAATAGCCAAACACTGCCGTGAAAAAATACAAATCGTGAAAAAGTGCTAAAATAAAACAGACCTGCTTTTTTTTACCGTGTTCTGATAGGCATGCACGGATCCGTGAGATCCATGCATGTTTATCAGTGGGAAGGGGTAGGAAAGTGTTAAATTTGCAAAAAAAAAATGCGTAGGGTCCCCCCTCCTAAGCAAAACCAGCCTCGGGCTCTTTGAGCCGGTCCTGGTTGAAAAAATATGGGGAAAAAAGTGACCGGGGTTCTTCCATATTTAATCAACCAGCACCGGGCTCTGCACCTGGTCCTGGTTCCAAAAATACGGGGGACAAAAAGCGTAGGGGTCCCCCGTATTTCTGAAACCAGCACCGGGCTCCACTAGCCAGATACATAATGCCACAGCCGGGGGACACTTTTATATTGGTCCCTGCGGCCCTGGCATTACATACCCAACTAGTCACCCCTGGCCGGGGTACCCTGGAGGAGTGGGGACCCCTTCAATCAAGGGGTTCTTCCCCTCCAGCCACCCAAGGGCCAGGGGTGAAGCCCGAGGCTGTCCCCCCCATCCAAGGGCGGCGGATGGGGGGCTGATAGCCTTTTTGACAAAATTTGAATATTGTTTTTAGTAGCAGTACTACAAGTCCCAGCAAGCCTCCCCCGCAAGCTGGTACTTGGAGAACCACAAGTACCAGCATGCTGTGGAAAACCGGGCCCGCTGTTACCTGTAGTACTACTACTAAAAAAATACCCCAATAAAAACAGAAGACACACACCTTGAAAGTAAAAGTTTAATACATACATCCACACCTCCAAACATACATACTTACCTATGTTCACACGAGGGTCGGTCCTCTTCTCCATGTAGAATCCATGGGGTACCTGTTGGAAAAATTATACTCACATAATCCAGTGTAGTTCGGTCCTCTTCTTTTCTATTTGTAATCCACGTACTTTGCAAAATAAAAAAACGGACACCCGACCACGCACTGAAAGGGGCCCCATGTTTTCACATGGGACCCCTTTCCCCGACTGCCAGGAACCCCCCCTGACTTCTGTCTAAGAGGGTTCCTTCAGCCAATCAGGGAGCGCCACGTTGTGGCACCCTCCTGATTGGCTGTGTGCTCCTGTAGTGTATGTCAGGCAGCACACGGCAGTGATACAATGTAGCGCCTATGCGCTCCATTGTAACCAATGGTAGGAACTTTGTGGTCAGCGGTGAGGTTACTTTCGGTCAACCGCTGACCACAAAGTTCCCACCATTGGTTACAATGGAGCGCATAGGCGCTACATTGTAACACTGCCGTGTGCTGCCTGACATACACTACAGGAGCACACAGCCAATCAGGAGGGTGCCACAACGTGGCGCTCCCTGATTGGCTGAAGGAACCCTCTTAGACAGAAGTCAGGGGGGGTTCCTGGCAGTCGGGGAAAGGGGTCCCATGTGAAAACATGGGGCCCCTTTCAGTGCGTGGTCGGGTGTCCGTTTTTTTTATTTTGCAAAGTAGGTGGATTACAAATAGAAAAGAAGAGGACCGAACTACACTGGATTATGTGAGTATAATTTTTCCAACAGGTACCCCATGGATTCTACATGGAGAAGAGGACCGACCCTCGTGTGAACATAGGTGAGTATGTATGTTTGGAGGTGTGGATGTATGTATTAAACTTTTAATTTCAAGGTGTGTGTCTTCTGTTTTTATTGGGGTATTATTTTAGTAGTAGTACTACAGGTACCAGCGGGCCCGGTTTTCCACCGCATGCTGGTACTTGTGGTTCTCCAGGTACCAGCTTGCGGGGGAGGCTTGCTGGGACTTGTAGTACTGCTACTAAAAACAATATTCAAATTTTGTCAAAAAGGCTATCAGCCCCCCATCCGCCGCCCTTGGATGGGGGGGACAGCCTCGGGCTTCACCCCTGGCCCTTGGGTGGCTGGAGGGGGGGGGCCCTTGATTGAAGGGGTCCCCACTCCTCCAGGGTACCCCGGCCAGGGGTGATTAGTTGGGAATGTAATGCCAGGGCCACAGGGACCAATATAAAAGTGTCCCCCGGCTGTGGCATTATGTATCTGGCTAGTGGAGCCCGGTGCTGGTTTCAGAAATACGGGGGACCCCTACGCTTTTTGTCCCCCGTATTTTTGGAACCAGGACCAGGCGCAGAGCCCGGTGCTGGTTTATTAAATATGGGGGAACCCCGGTCACTTTTTTCCCCATATTTTTTCAACCAGGACCGGCTCAAAGAGCCCGAGGCTGGTTTTGCTTAGGAGGGGGGACCCCACGCATTTTTTTTTCCTGATTTTAACAATGTTTTATTTTTTACGAAAGGTGCACAATGAAGCCCAGCACGGATCTCACAGATCCGGCCGAGATTCATTGTGTTAAAGTCGGCAGTGTTTTACCATTCACTCACGTAAAACACTGCAAATAATACAAATGACATCGACATCGGTAAATACGAAAATGCAGAATACGACAGCTTAGTAAATTAGTCGTAATAAATTCAAAAAGTTGCAATTTTACACTTTCGATGTCATTCGTGATTGAACTTTAACCTCATTCGGAAAAATACGAATTTTAGTAAATATACCCCTATGTGTCCAATACCCCTCTAATTGTGTCTGTCCATAATTTTGTATTTTTACCTCTGACCCCCCCCCCCCATCTGTTTCTCTTTACCCAACGCCATTGTTTGTTTGTCTCTGTCTCTGCATTGTAGGTGTCTGTCTTTTCTTCCCCTCTTTTATGTGTGTGTATGTCTGCCTCCCTCTACCCCTCTTTTTATGCATATGCCCCACCACCTTCTTCTACCATTACCCCCACCTTCTACTACTCCCTTGTGCCCCCCATAACCTAATTTTCCTGTTGCCTTTCTCCCATTTCACTGTTTTTCTTCCACGTCCTCCATCTTGGACAAGTGACTGCATAGTAAGGTTTTCATACATTATGGGACTTACTCATGAATCCCCCTCACAGCGTTCCGTCTCCCTCACTTCTCTGACTACGGTCTAACTTGCACTCTCCCCTCTCTGGACTAAGGTCTCCCCAGGTTTGGGGTCCACAAGCTCTGCAGGTGCAGCCATATGTGACTCTGTCTGGCTTCAGGAAGCAATGGCTGCTTGGAGTTGTAGTTCATTTCAGTCCCAGCTGGGCAGCAGTAGCAGCATAGGGGTAAAATCCACGGTACAATAGCCCATAGGCCACAAAAAGCCAACTCCATCTTTACCAGGCCTGAGCTCAGTAAATGCAACTGTGTAGAAGCCAATAGGGGGCTGCTTTGCAGTCGGAAATGGGGGACTGTAGTAGTCGATATGTTGAATATCTGCCGCGGTCCTTTCATGGCAAATCCTGGGTACAGTATCGTTAACATTACTGGGAACCCCTGAAAAACTGGTGTTTTTGGGGTCATCCTACAAATGTTAATTGATAGAAAGGCCTCATAGAGACATGAATGAGTAAAGAATATAAGAAGATGGGATTATTTAAGTATACAGTACCTGCAGTGCCCCCCAGGTGTCCCTTGCCTCTTAGCGCCCACCTATGGGTAGTGTTGTCCACTTTGGAGATCACTGTACTAAGCTGAACAATACTGTATATTAGAATTAAAAAAGATGAAATGTTTCATTTAATGAAAGGTTCTATAGTGGTTGGACGGGTTTCACAGCGCGCCTCCATGTAAACTTATACAATGGTAATGTTCACCCCATCAAATCCAATAATCCAAACACGAATCAGGCTCCGTGTACAGAAGCAAAGCATAAAACTAAGGACAAACAGTGCATGCATGCATATGACTAAGCATATACAGTACATCCCTATACTGGGCACTAATTCACTTTTCTTGGCTAGGGGGCTTTTTACTAGTCTAAGGAGATTTGGGGGTCTATTTACTAAAGCCTTGGAGAGAGATACAGTAGATGGAGATAAAGTACCAGACCCGTTTTTTAGGCATCGTCGCGGCGTTGAGGGGGCATGGTCCGGACAACAGAGGCATGTCTGGACTGCTTGAAGGGCAGGCCACGGCGGTTGCGTGTTGTCACACGCAGCCGCTGTGGCACAAAACATGGCGGCCCGGCGACTGCCTTTTCAGCTAGGCTGTGACGGCAGGGGGCTACCCTAAAGATGCAGGCGCTTCGCTGTTTAGTCTGCATGGGAGGCGGACTTGCCCTGTGCTGGGTGCCCCCCCATCGTACCCCCCCCCCCTCCCCCTCCCCCGCATGCTAGTGGAAGGAGTTGTAGTTTAGTGATTTTTTTGTGCAAATCTACAACTCAAGCTGAATTAGGCCCCCGGTGCAGTATACAACTAGTCGTGTACAGCGGCTTTCGTGTTGTTCAGTATCACACACATTGACATATCTTGTCATACGCGGACTCCAATCACACCCAGTACACTTTGAGGACATTCCAGCGGAACATATTTTAATATCTAGAAAAGCTTTCAGCTAAGTAACATGTTCAGACACCGGGATGCGGACTGAAAGCCATTGTATGATTTAAGCATACTGTATATGTTTAAAGGCTTTTTTCCCCCTGTGAATATCTTCCTTGTTCAACGTAAAACATCCACAAGTCCAAAGCTGTATGGGAAGCATAAGGAATGCAATTCTGTTGTGTGCTGCCACAATGTGTGATCGAGGAGAGAATTCCATTTCTGGGATGTGGGAAACACAATAGAGGCTTCTGTGTGCCCGCACCATAACGTAGACACATTCCTAATGGACTAGTCAATCCATTCTCCAGCAAGTGCCCTGGAGATGTAATGTTCTTCTCCTCACCCCGAGGTTTACTTTCTTATTACATTAGCTCAATACTGAGGATACAGATGTGTAATCAGACACCTAGCATCAATATGGCGTGTGGTGTGAGACGCCCAGTGCGCCAGAGACAGGAGGAGTAACAGGCGGGACTTTTCTTTAAACTATGCACCTAATTAGCATCATAGCAAAACACCGCTCACTGGGCCCAATTCAGCATGGAACGCAACTGCGATGCATTTGCGTGCTGAAGCCCTTTTTCAGTGTGCGCATGTGCAGAGGCCGCACTGCGCGTGCGCACACTGTGAGATACGACGGCATGCGCACGCCTCTGCCTGACTGACAGGCAGAGGCATTCGAGGGGCCGGGTGGGGGTGTCACGTCAGCGTTTCCGGGGGGTGTTGCGGCTTTGAGGCGGGTGGGGGCGTGGTCAGGACAACGCATACTTGTCTGGACTGTTTGCGGGGCAGGCCGTGGTGGCGGCGACCGAAAAGATGGCAGGTAGCCGTCTGCCTTCGTGGCTAGGGCTACCCTTATCATATGAGTGCTTCGTTGCTGAGCGAAGCTTTCACATGATAGCGGAGAGGAAGGGGGGAGGGTTGGGAGAACCCGGCAAGCGGTGCGGACTTGCCCTGCGCTGGGCGTCCCGTCACATGCATCCGCGACCCATGCTGAAATAGGCCCACAGTGCACTACAGACGTCAGTGGTAAAGATTGACAGGTGCAAAAGGTCAACGTGGTGAAAAGGACGACATGAGATTAGTCGACACAAAAATTGTTGACACTTTTTTTTGTTTTTATTTTAGGGCCAAGTGTCTATTTCATGTACTGTGAACACTATCACTAGAAACGTAGACCCTCGCTGCGCCTCTACTTCGCTCGCCACCGGTTACTCCTCCCTAGTCCATGCGAATAATAAATTATGCAAATGTGGGGAAACATATAGAAAAAAAAAAGTGTCGACCATTCGTGTGTCGACCTTTTTCATATAGACCTCTTGTACCTGTCAAACTTTTGTACCTGTCGACCAGTTATGGTGACGACCTATTGACTGTCTACCTAGACACTGTAGATCTATCACCCGGATCAGCTTACGTGAATGTTGCACATGTCACAATGTTCACACATTTATATGAAACAGTTATTCCCAAGTGAAGGCGTCCTTTAGGCCCTAAGATCTATAAGGGGAAAATGTAAATAAAGTGCTGCGCTGTTGTTCTTAAAGCTGACAAATGAATGTTGAGGGGCACATGGGGAAATATGATAGGAAAATCTGGGCAATGGCCCTCATTCCGAGTTGATCGCTAGCTGCCGTCGTTCGCTGTGTAGCGATCATTTAAAAAAACGGCAAAACTACGCATGCGTATGAGCCGCAATGCACACGCGCGGCGTACGGGTACAAAGAGCATCGTTGTTTTGCACTGCTTCTAGCGACGATTCCATTCGCACAGCCGATCGCAAGGAGACTGACAGGAAGAGGGCGTTTATGGGTGTCAACTGACCGTTTTCTGGGAGTGTTTGGAAAAACACAGGCATGGCCAGGCGTTTGCTGGGCGGGTATCTGATGTCAATTCCGGGACCTTCGTCGCAGCAATCATCGCACAGAATAAGTAACTACAGGGCTGGTCTTGTTTTGCACAAAATGTTTTTGCACCGCTCCGCTGCACAGGCGTTCGCACTCCTGCAAAGCGAAAATACACTCCCCTGTGGGCGGCGACTATGCGTTTGCGCGGTTGGTAAAAGTAGCTAGCGAGCGATCAACTCGGAATGAGGGCCAATTTTCTTACTGATAATGACAGACAATACAATCCGCTAGTCTTTACACAAAAGCAACATTCAGGACGCGTAGCGCAGTGAAAACGATCCAGCCCAGTAATTGTCCCTCTGAAAACACTCTGGATGGGACACGCGGGTCTCACTGAGATCGCATCCTTTATACACAACGGGGAGCGAGATTAATTGGCTTTGCCTTTAACCCTCCTGGGGGAACAATATGTGTTATGCTGGCCTAAGTATGGGCCTGAGTCAGACCTGATCGCTGATGTGCGTTATTGCAGAGGTCTGCGATCAGATAGCCGCCGCCCATAGAGAGTGAACCCCCCCCCCCCCCGTGCAAGTGTGCGAATGCATGTGTACACCGTGCAAAAACTTCACCAGACAGCGGACATCTGTAGATCCGTTCACAACTCCCTCACCATCTGATGATGTTTCCAGTCTGTGCGCAGCCCAGTACTTACTCCTCCAGCGCGATACAAACAGGCTGATCGGGGCCGGAGCTGACGCCACACACCCGCCCTGACAACGCTTGGTAACGCCTGTGTTTTCCCTGACACTTCCAGAAAACGGGCAGTTACCACCCACAAGCGCCCGCTTCCTGTCTATCCCCATGCGTACACCTAGCGATCGGAATTTTCACACCATTCTGTCGCTGTTTGGGCTCACGCCTGCGCATTGTGGTGCATACGCATGCGCAGTCATTCGATAAAACAACGTTCAGGTCTGAATCGGGTCCTATAGCAGACACATTGCCTCTCACATCACAGCACAGGCGGCTTATGGTTACATGTGACAAAGATCCCTAAGTACTGAGGACAGAGATAAAGTACCGGCCAATCAGCTCCTAGCTGTTATGTTACAGGCTGGGTTTGAAAAATGACCGTTAGGAGCTGATTGGTTGGTACTTTATCTCTCTCCACTTTATCTCTCCAAGGCTTAGTACATAAACCCAAAAATCTTGTATGAATCCTAAAACGGGTACCAGCGGCGTTTCTGTACTGTGGGCAGATTTCTGATCTATAGGAAGGGGGCGCTATAATTTCACGTCAGCATTTTATATACGTGTCCATAATTAACATAAGGCTGAGAACACTTGTTAGCTCTTCAGTGCAGAGATTACGAGATGACAGAGACAGCTGCCAAGTTGTCCTCGGGCGTGACACATGATTCCTGACACAGTACATGGCGAGAATTCCCTGACTCTGTCAGGCCCAGAATGTAATCGCGCTGCTCAGGCTAACGACGTAGGCGCTGATTCTCAGTTGTACCTGGGTAAAACCATGTTGCACGGCAGGTGGGGCAGATCTGGAACACCTCCAACTTTACAAGGTTTAATACATTTCCCCATCAAAAGAGGTATCATTTATCATATGGTGCGACTGAAAATTGGGTTTACTTATGGTTTTCAGATCTGGGGGTAGATGCATCAAGCCTTGGAGAGTGATAAAGTGTCATGACTGCTAGATAAATGACAGTTAGAACCTGATTTGATGCTTTGAGCAACTTCTCTCTCCAAGGCTTGATACATCTCCCCCTTTCTGTCATATATTTTGAAGCTGCGGATCTGATAAGCTTCAGTTTCAAGCAACTCTGATACGGTTCTATTAGGGAAAGTCCCTACGGCTAACACTTTGCTATTATACCTCACCACGTAGCAAGCATTCCCTAGCTACTTTCCCTGTCAGCAGTGAGCAGCCGTGACCTCACAAGATGTGGTGAAGAGGTTTATCTATTCCTCTCCAACAGAGCTCAGTACATACTCTACTGTGTGCTGTATGGAAGAAGCGTGGAGGTCTCACGAGATTCTCATCTCATGTAACAGTAGAAAAGAAGTCGGTGTACAGGTGGGAATTATAGGAATTATATATATATATATATATATATATATATATATATAAAATTATAGCACTATGGCCAGGGTTTAACCAGAACTTTGTGGGCCCCATAGCAACATACTGAAGGGCCCCCCATCCCAATGCTTCTTGATACACACCTCTCTGCAGCAGTTATTAGTTTTATGTACCATACCAGTTCCCTAGTTAATGTTATGCCCCATAGTAGTTACCTAATGTACATGATGCCACATATTAGTGCTGCCAGTACACATTATGCCACACAGTATTCCCAATTCTCATAATGACATACCATTATAACATCCACTGCACACCCTTCTCACTGACAATGTAATGTCACCCAATTCCGGCTGGGTAATGGATCAGACCAAATTGATTAGCAGGCAAATGTGGGGAATTGGTATGCAACTTTATAACCTAGGTGCAGTCTGCAACATATGATGCTGCAACAGATAACATTGTATGCATGGGTGGGAGGAGCCAAATGGAAGGAACAAGGAGGAGTAACAAGTAGGTCTCACAGGCAGCACCAATAGTATGACTGTGGCATAGCAGAAGCTCCATCAAAGACCCTGTCACAGCCTACAGGTTCCAAGATTTGAGATTACAGGGAGGTGATTAACCATGGGGATGCCAAATGTGAACTGAGGGCACTCTGCTGCATAATGTGAACTGGGACACTGTGTGGCATAATGTGAACTGAGGGCACTCTGTGGCATAATGTGAATTGGGGCACTGTGTGGCATAATGTGAACTTGGGCACTGTGTAGCATAATGTAAACTGGGGCACTGTGGCATAATGTGAACTGGGGCACTGTGGCATTATGTGAACTGAGGGCACTCTATGGAATCATGTGAACTGAGGGCACTGTGACATAATGTGACCTGAGGGTATTGTGTGGCATAATGTGAACTGTGGCACTGTGGCATTATGTTAATGAGGGCATTATGTGGCATAATGTGAACTGGAGGCACTGTGTGGCATATTATGAACTGGAGGCACTATGGCATAATGTGATCTGGGGGCACTATGTGGCATAATGTGACCTGAGGGTATTGTGTGGCATAAAGTGAACTGGAGGCACTGTGTGGCATAAAGTGAACTGGAGGCACTGTGTGGCATATTATGAACTGGAGGCACTGTGCCATAATGTTATCTGGGGGCACTGTGTGGTGTAATGTGAACTGAAGGGACTACAGTATAGAATAATGTGACCTGGGGTCATGGTGGCATAATGAGAACTGGGGTACTGTGTGGCATAATGTGATCTGGGGCACTGTGTGGCATAATGTTAACTGAATGGACTACAGTATAGAATAATGTGACCTGGGGTCATTGTGGCATAATGAGAACTGGGGCACTGTGTGGCATAATGTGAACTTGGGCACTGTGTGGCATAATGTAAACTGGGGCACTGTGGCATAATGTGAACTGGGGAACTGTGGCATTATGTGAACTGAGGGCACTCTATGGCATCATGTGAACTGAGGGCACTGTGACATAATGTGACCTGAGGGTATTGTGTGGCATAATGTGAACTGTGGCACTGTGGCATTATGTTAATGAGGGCATTATGTGGCATAATGTGAACTGGAGGCACTGTGTGGCATATTATGAACTGGAGGCACTATGGCATAATGTGATCTGGGGGCACTATGTGGCATAATGTGACCTGAGGGTATTGTGTGGCATAAAGTGAACTGGAGGCACTGTGTGGCATAAAGTGAACTGGAGGCACTGTGTGGCATATTAGGAACTGGAGGCACTGTGCCATAATGTTATCTGGGGGCACTGTGTGGTGTAATGTGAACTGAAGGGACTACAGTATAGAATAATGTGACCTGGGGTCATGGTGGCATAATGAGAACTGGGGTACTGTGTGGCATAATGTGATCTGGGGCACTGTGTGGCATAATGTTAACTGAATGGACTACAGTATAGAATAATGTGACCTGGGGTCATTGTGGCATAATGAGAACTGGGGCACTGTGTGGCATAATGTGAACTTGGGCACTGTGTGGCATAATGTAAACTGGGGCACTGTGGCATAATGTGAACTGGGGAACTGTGGCATTATGTGAACTGAGGGCACTCTATGGCATCATGTGAACTGAGGGCACTGTGACATAATGTGACCTGAGGGTATTGTGTGGCATAATGTGAACTGTGGCACTGTGGCATTATGTTAATGAGGGCATTATGTGGCATAATGTGAACTGGAGGCACTGTGTGGCATATTATGAACTGGAGGCACTATGGCATAATGTGATCTGGGGGCACTATGTGGCATAATGTGACCTGAGGGTATTGTGTGGCATAAAGTGAACTGGAGGCACTGTGTGGCATAAAGTGAACTGGAGGCACTGTGTGGCATATTATGAACTGGAGGCACTGTGCCATAATGTTATCTGGGGGCACTGTGTGGTGTAATGTGAACTGAAGGGACTACAGTATAGAATAATGTGACCTGGGGTCATGGTGGCATAATGAGAACTGGGGTACTGTGTGGCATAATGTGATCTGGGGGCACTGTGTGGCATAATGTTAACTGAATGGACTACAGTGTAGAATAATGTGACCTGGGGTCATTGTGGCATAATGAGAACTGGGGCACTGTGTGGCATAATGAGAACTAGGGCACTGTGTGGCATAATGGGATCTGGGGGCACTGTGTGGCATAATATGAACTGGGGCACTGTGACATAATGAGAACTGGGGCACTGTGTGGCATAATGTGATCTGGGGCACTGTATGACAAAGTGAACTGGGGCACTCTGTGGCATAATGTGAACTGGGGCACTGTGTGGCATAATGTGAACTGGGGCACTGTGTGGCATAATGAGAACTGGGGCACTGTGTGGCATAATGTGATCTGGGGGCACTGTGTGGCATAATGTGATCTGGGGGCACTGTGTGGCATAATGTGAACTGGGGCACTGTGTGGCATAATGTGATCTGGGGGCACTGTGTGGCATAATGTGATATGGGGGCACTGTGTGGCATAATGTGAACTGGGGCACTGTGTGGCATAATGTGATCTGGGGGCACTGTGTGGCATAATGTGAACTGGGGCACTGTGTGGCATAATGTGATCTGGGGGCACTGTGTGGCATAATGTGAACTGGGGCACTGTGTGGCATAATGTGAACTAAACTGTGTTCCATCATATTATTATTAGACATTTTTATTGGTAGGGTCCCGTCACGCATTATTTGCCCCAGTGCCCCACAAACCTGAATCCCACTCTGGATGAAACACTTCAGAGGTGACTGAAAGTACTGCTTATTACTCTCACCAACTCTACCATAACTCCTCATCCAGGATTCCAGGCATGACCCTGGGTGGGAGACCATGCAAGAGGACATCCAAGAGACCAATACATAGCAAATAACACAAATATGTCCCTGTTTCCTACATTTATGCCTTAATGTAGAGGGTCCTAAATCTGGGGGTCAGGTATGGGTTCCATGGATTTTATTGTTGGCTACAAGTTAAAAAGAAATATCGTTTATATTGCCATATATAATTGTGAACTATGTTAATTAGATACTTACTATTTGGATATACTAGTTTTACAAGAAGCTTATGACGTGGACCCGCCCTAATCAGCCCTAAGCCGCAGGCTACAATCCTCTCGCCCACCGTCACATGCCGCCAGTGGAAATGTCTATTAATTATGTCAATGTGACTGTAAATAGATTTTAGCATCTCAGAAATCTGTTATTAAAAAAATCTACCCCCCCTGCTCCGACATAATAAGGACGTAGCTGCAGCATTTTCATGTCGCAACAAGCTCCTCGCCGTACAGCTCTGGAAGCGGACTCGTGTGTTTGGATGTAGGCGAGGCTCAATAGTTTAGTTTCCACTGGAAAATGAAATGAATAAAGTTGATGACTGCAGACCGGATTTATTGGTAAAACGATGTGCCTGTGGGAGATGAAAATAGACAGGCCAGCAGAAACGTTTCTAACAGAAGCCAAGAAGAAAGACCTCAGAATGTATTCTCAGAACTCTCATTCCTTGCCTGCGGGAAAAGGATTTCTTAAGTAAATCGCCTATGAACCTAAAATTCTTCTGCAGCATATCTAAGGTGACGTTAGCGCACAGGCGACGTGAATGAGAACCTATACCAGTGATTAAGGTTGTGATTGCAGCCCAGAAGGATCCGTCTGAGGTTAACCATATAAAAATGTAAATTTAGAATTGGTCACCTACTGTAATGAATGGCCAATAAACAGTATCATGAGCCCGTCAGCAGGTGGGTACCAGTGTCTGTGAATGACGTCAGGGTGGGTAGGCAACTAGAGTATGACCAAGGGTCTAGATGTATCAAGTCTTGGAGAGAGATAAAGAGCCATATATACTAGGCATTGGAGAGAGGTAAAGTGGAGAGAGCTAAAGTATCAGCCATTTACCTCCTAACTGCCATGTTTGAGGCTGTGGGTGGGATGTATTAACATACATCGCCGCATCGCAATGCGGTGACGGAGGCCCCCTGCGATACCTGTGAGGTAGTGTGCGGGGGGTCTCTGTCACCTCCCTGGGCTCTCCACACTCCCCCCACGCCGGGAAGCAGCAGCAGGCTGTCCCCGGCGCCGTCTCCTCCCCCCTGCAGCTGGAAGGATCTTACCTTCCGGGTCCAGGCTTCCTGGAGGAAGGCATCTGCAGCGTTGGAGGGGGGGGAGGCGGCCAGCGATAGGGGGGGGGGGGGTATTGCCAAAGATGGCAATACCCTGAGCGGTGAAAACCTGGCGGCTGGGTCTTAGTACATTTAAAAATGCGGTAAAATGGGGTTTTGCCGTATTTTTCCCTTAGTACATCCCTGCCTGTGTTTTAAAAATGACAGTTGGCAGCTGATTGGCTTGTACTTTATCTCTCTTCACTTTATCTGTCTCCGAGGCTGGATACATCTCGCCTCAAGTAACAGCGGACATTGAAATTGAATACGGTTTTACTGCTCACAGTCTTTGCTCCTGCTCAGCTGTACATAGGAAAAGCTTTCAGGATACGTTTCTAAACCCACAAAACTCAAAAATAATGAGACACCACGATCAGAGAAAATAAAAATTCAGGATGCAAGGAACTGAAAAAGCAAAGTCCGGGCCGTGTGGTTAGGAGAGACACGTACCAGATGTAACCTGCTTTCTGGATTAGGATTCAGGAAAGGGGGAAATTAAATCTTTCTGTGATGTACATGTGCCTGCAACTGGCCACAGATATAATGGTATGGTGGTGTTGGGGGAGGGGGTGCTGATGGGAACGGTGCTTTTATCCTCAATTAGAGGAGTGTGGGTGCAACGTCAGGGCTTCCCATAGCTCAGCAGTTTCCAGTCACACCGGTGCCGCACCAAAAAACAGACACAGCTGTTGGATCAAGCGGTAGCTCTGAGCACAGTGGGGCAGATGTATTAACCTGGAGAAGGGAGAAAGCAGTGATAAGTGCAAGGTGATAACGCACCAGCCAATCGTTACTGATTTGAAGAATGACAGTTAGGAGCTGATTGGCTGGTGCGTTATCACTTCCACTTATCACTGCTGTATCCCTTCTCTGGGTTAATACATCTAACCAATGTGAAGAGATGCCCTAAAATAACACCAGGCATAGGGCTGTTCTGACGTTTTCTGAGAGGCTGAGAGAAGCCGATCAGAAGACACCAAGAAGTTTTGGGTTCTCTCAGTTGAACCGTATCGGCTAAAATATAATGGCACACGTTTTTGGGGGCACCCGAAAAACATTAAGCATCAATTGGATGTATGTACTAATACCTGTATGCACAGGGAGCCGCAGCAGATTTTGTTTCGACTGCAAAAACAGTCCCCATAGGAACTGCTAAACTGACGAATTTACTGAACTCTGGAATGCAGAGCCGCAATTAGCACCAATGAGAAGTTCAACTATTGACGATGATTACTAATAATTAATAAATGGATTCCTCGCGGTTGCTTGAGTGGCTATACTGGAGGGACAATAGGTGTCAGAATGTTCTACTACAGCATAGTTTCTCTGCATTGTGCAATATTACCATTTACTCTTCTTCCTGTTTATTCTCCATTTCATATTGAGTAGGTTTTATATATCATGGTCGCAGCGAAGCTTAACCTACATTCTTTTCCTGTGATTCTTGAACTAAGAAGCATATTCTACATCTGGTTATATAGACCCAGGGATGTCACAAACCAGTAGAAAACAAGCAAACTTCCAGAAAAATGTGCAAAGTACAGTATAGATAGTAACTCCGTACAATGCTTCAAAAGCAGAATACTGTATAATGTAAAGAAAATGGCTGACAGCTCTGATCTTAAACTAGCACTGGTTAATCTGAATAATGACTTCAAGCAGCTATGGAATTTGATATGTTGCTATCCAGAATAACTTGTGGAAGGTTATTACTATGAACACACCAGAGATTAATAACCAGGAATGGAATAAGTCACTCTTTACACTGGATCTTTCATGTAGCTACTATAATGCATCCCATTTGCCCTTTCACATTAAGCTGGTCATCTTCAACTAATAAATACATTTTTTTGCTCTTGTCTAACTTTCTTCTACTGAGGACACTATACAACTATACAATAATTACACTTGGTAAATACAGAAGAATATAAATAAAATGCTAAAGACATGGGGGCCTAAATTGTAACCACATGGTAGCTATACTTCTGTGCAATCTATCTGAAACACACAGTACCCAGATAAACTCTCTGGGAACAAGGGGCCTAATTCTGAGTTGAACGCAGCAGCAAACTTGTTAGCAGCTGGGCAAAACCATGGGGGTAATTCCAAGTTGATCGCAGCAGGAAATTTTTTAGCAGTTGGGTAAAACCATGGGGGTCATTCCGAGTTGTTCGCTCGCAAGCGGATTTTAGCAGATTTGCTCACGCTAAGCCGCCGCCTACTGGGAGTGAATCTTAGCATCTTAAAATTGCGAACGATGTATTCGCAATATTGCGATTACACACCTCGCAGCAGTTTCTGAGTAGCTTCAGACTTACTCGGCATCTGCGATCAGTTCAGTGCTTGTCGTTCCTGGTTTGACGTCACAAACACACCCAGCGTTCACCCAGACACTCCTCCGTTTCTCCGGCCACTCCTGCGTTTTTTCCGGAAACGGTAGCGTTTTTTCCCACACGCCCATAAAACGGCCTGTTTCCGCCCAGTAACACCCATTTCCTGTCAATCACATTACGATCGCCAGAACGATGAAAAAGCCGTGAGTAAAATTCCTAACTGCATAGCAAATTTACTTGGCGCAGTCGCAGTGCGAACATTGCGCATGCGCATTAAGCGGAAAATCGCTGCGATGCGAAGATTTTTACAGAGCAAACAACTCGGAATGACCGCCCATGTGCACTGCAGGGGAGGCAGATATAACATGTGCAGAGAGAAGATAAGGAGAGTGCCTGGCTAGGCAGGAAATCTATATAAGAGTCTTACATTTTTGTGATTGGTTGAAGATGTCTTTGTTGCTAGGCAAATAACCCACCCAAATCTAACTCTCTCTGCAAATGTTATATCTGCCCCCCCCCCCCCCCCCCCCCATGGTTTTGCCCAACTGCTAAAAAATGTCCTGCTGCGATCAACTTGGAATTACCCCCCATGTGCACTGCAGGGGGGGGGGGGGGGGGGGGCAGGTGTAACATGTGCAGAGAGAGTTAGATTTGGGTGGGATGTATTCAATCTGAAATCTAAATTGCAGTGTAAAAATAAAGCAGCCAGTATTTACCCTGCACAGAAACAAAATAACCCACCCAAATCTAACTCTCTCTGCAAATGTTATATCTGCCACACCTGCAGTGCACATGGGGGGTAATTCTGAGTTGATCGCAGCAGAAACTTTGTTAGCAGTTGGGCAAAACCATGGCCCTCATTCTGAGTCGTTCGCTCGGAAATAATCTTCGCATCGCAGCGTTTTTCTGCTTAGTACGCA
The DNA here is from genome assembly GCF_028390025.1 of Pseudophryne corroboree. Classification (NCBI taxonomy): domain Eukaryota; kingdom Metazoa; phylum Chordata; class Amphibia; order Anura; family Myobatrachidae; genus Pseudophryne; species Pseudophryne corroboree. Next base: position 22,144,805 of record NC_086450.1, read on the forward strand.
TGCGCAATGTTCGCACTGCGACTGCGCCAAGTAATTATGCTATGAAGATAGTATTTTTACTCACGGCTTTTTCTTCGCTTCGGCGATCGTAGTGTGATTGACAGGAAATGGGTGTTACTGGGCGGAAACACGGCGTTTTATAGGCGTGTGGATAAAAACGCTACCGTTTCCGGAAAAAACGCGGGAGTGGCTGGAGAAACGGGGGAGTGTCTGGGCGAACGCTGGGTGTGTTTGTGACGTCAAACCAGGAACGACAAGCACTGAACTGATCGCACAGGCAGAGTAAGTCTGGAGCTACTCTGAAACTGCTAAGAAGTTTGTAATCGCAATATTGCGAATACATCGTTCGCAATTTTAAGATGCTAAGATTCACTCCCAGTAGGCGGCGGCTTAGCGTGTGCAAAGCTGCTAAAAGCAGCTTGCGAGCGAACAACTCGGAATGAGGGCCCATGTGCACTGCAGAGGAGGCAGCTATAACATGTGCAGAGACAGAGAGATTTGGGTGTGGTGAGTTCAATCTGCAATCTAAATTGCAGTGTAAAAATAAAGCAGCCAGTATTACCCTGCACAGAAACAAAATAACCCACCCAAATCTAACTCTCCCTGCACATGTTACATCTGCCCCCCCCCTGCAGTGCACATGGTTTTGCCCAACTGCTACAAAAATTCCTGCTGCGATCAACTTGGAATTACCCCCAAGGACCGAAGTGGAATTAACACTAAAAAAACAGCGTTATACAATAGATGAACACCAGTATAGAAAGCTCATTCATGACACTATAGAATGTAACACCTGATTGGCCCTTATATCTGCAGATATGTCCCACAATAAGAAATGACCTTATGTTTGGATGAAAGAAACAAAGACTAATTCCAAAAGAGTGCAAGCAGAAATGTAAAACCACACGCACACATGCATGCACTCTATAATGGGACTTATAAAGAAACAGAAGGTCGTCCGCCTTATTGCAGCTGCATAGAGAAGTCACAACAGATCACATACTGATTTACAGAAAGTTCCTCACGGAACCTGACCTGCAGCACGAAGTGATAATCCAATTCATCCTACAGACGCTTGTAGTATTTGAAAGAATTGTGTATGATCTCATCATATACTTCAATGGGAGCAATTTTGTTTTTTTATAGTTTTTTTTTTTTTCATTTTTACAACTTTTGCTGCATTTACTATACATGACAAACTATTACCTTTATTAACCGAAGCATGGCGAGTGAAGCGAGCATGCGAGGGGACGTATTTTAAAAAATTGGGGGTGTTGACATTTTGACCCTGTCGAACTTTTTAATGTCTATTTTTTGTATCAGAGCCTTTCGTTTGAAGGGTCTGCAAGATGCATGCAAAACTCACTGACAAATTCCAAAAATCGTGAAGGTGCCTCCCAAAAGATTTCCTACTACCAGCACTTATGAGGTGAGAGTCTTACACAAGAGCTATAGACAGAAGAACAACGCCCCTACAAGAAGACCCCCTCGATATGATACACAGGGACTTACAGTATGTGGTCCAATGAAGTTACCCGCACCAAGAGACAACACATACAGGCAGTGTCGGACTGGGGCATGTAGGGCCCACCAGGGGGATGCAGTGATAGGGGCCCATACATAGGGGTGTGGCCAGCCTACAAAGGGGATGTGGCCAGCCTCCACAGAGGCTTGAAATACACAATAGTTTAGTGCAGTGTAATGCAGCATATCTACCATGTATAATCAGGGCCGGTGCAAGGTTTCTCAGCACCCTAGGCAAATAGTCAGCGGCCGCCCCTGCCAAAATACCGAGCCCTCAGGTAAAATTTAGGGATAAGATATTAGGACTGTTTTAGCAGTTTGGGTTTAGGTGTCCAGATTAGGGGCTATTATTAGGGAGGTGTGTGTGTGTGTGTGTGTGTGTGTGTGTGTGTGTGTGTGTATATATATATATATATATATATATATATATTAGTGATGAGCGGATTCGGTTTTACTCGGTTCTCAAAACTGCATCTTATTGGCTCACGGATGTCATGTGTTTTGGATAGCCAAGAAGATGCCGTTTTGAGAACCGAGTAAAACCGAACCCGCTCATCACTAATAATATATATATATATATATATATATATATATATATATATATACACACATAGACAAACACACACACACACACACACACACACACACACACACACACACAGTGGTTGAAGTGGAAATTTTGAAGTGGGGGTATGGAAAAGTGAAGGTTGTAATTATGCGCACGCTACTCCGAAAAAAGGGTGCGTGGCCACTTAAAAGGGGGCGTGCCCTTCAGTGTAGTTTACCACCCCTTATACACATTTTGCACCACAATAGTAGGACCCCTTATATTTTCTAGTACTGGTGCTCCTTTCACATTATACCACACAGTATGAGCTGAAAATCACATTATAGCACACTCTATGAGTCAAAAATCACATTATTGCACACAGTATGAGCCGAAAATCACATTATAGCACACGGTATGAGCCGAAAATCACATTATAGCACACGGTATGAGCCGAAAATCACATTATACCACACAGTATGAGCTGAAAATCACATTATAGCACACTCTATGAGTCAAAAATCACATTATTGCACACAGTATGAGCCGAAAATCACATTATAGCACACGGTATGAGCCGAAAATCACATTATAGCACACGGCATGATCCGAAATTCACATTACAGCACACGGTATGAGCCGAAATTCACATTAGAGCACACTGTATGAGCCAAAATTCACATTATAGCACACGGTATGAGCCGAAATACACATTGTAGCACACGGTATGAGCAGAAATTCACATTAGAGCACACGGTATGACCCGAAATTCACATTAGAGCACATGGAATGAGCCGAAATTCACATTATGCCATGTGGAATGAGCTGAAATTCACATTATGCCACACACAAAGCCACATATCTACATACTCACAGTCACATACAGTATACACACACACATATATACATATAAACACACAGCCACATACATATATATACACACACACAACCACATTTACACACACACACTGTCCCCACCCTGACACTCTCCTCCACCAGTTCCCCTCTGCTCACCAGTTGCCAGGTAGCCGGGGGTATCAGCATACGGGAGCCGGAGCTGGGCAGCTATGCTGTGGAGTGGGAGCTGGCCACCCAAGTTGTCATCAGGAGAAAGCCGGAGCTGGGCAGCCGAGCTGTCAGGGGGGTGGGAGCCGGAGCCTTGGCATAATCATGCCGCATGCAGGAGCCGCAGCAGATTTGAAATAGTAGCGCCGCGGTCAGCTTGATGTGGCGGCGGACCGGCGGGGGACAGTACTTGAAGAAGTGTCGGTATAGCATACCGTTGTACACCAGCTCACTTCAGGCACGGATATATATATATATATATATAAAATTGATACTGCGGCACTCAGAGTCGTACAAAAAGTGCAAAGTGTAGTCAAAAAAATTTACATCACATAGTCCAACATTTCGGGGTGCCTAACCCCATTGTCACACCTTGACAAAGGGGTTAGGCACCCCGAAACTTTGAATTGTGTGATGTAAATCTTTTGGACTACACTTTGCTCTTTTTAAATGACTCCGAGTGCCGCAGTATCAATTCTATATACTATCCTCCGCACTGAGAGCACCGGGCCAATCAACATCCAAAACGGAGTGCCGGGCTGATGGTAATATATATGAAAAATATATATGGAATACATATGATATCTTGGCGCTTAGGATGCCAAAATACTGACAGCGGTATCCCAGAGATTAAAATCCCAACACTTTCTAATTAAGTAAGCTCACCCTGACCCCTAACCCCCCCTCCCCCAAACCCTAACACACCTTTCGCGCAGCCTGACCCTAATTGCCCCCCAGCTTAATCCTAACCCTCCCCGTTGGTACCTAACCACCCCCTTCCTGCAGCCTAAACCTATCCCTCCTTCTCCCCCAGCCTAACCCTCCCCAGGTGTGCCTAACCCTGACCCTCCCCCTACCCGCAGCTTAACCCTAATCCTCCCCCCCCAAGCCTACACCTAACCTCTCCCCTCCCTCCCCAGTCCCACCCACCCCCCACGGCTTACTTCTCTAGGGTCGTGGCAGTTCAGGATCCCAGCAATCGGAATAGCGGCTCCGACATTTAGATTCAAGTTGGGACTCCGGCGTAGGTATTCCGAGAAGTGGCCGGATTCTGAACACAGAGATCCTGACTGCATTCCATATAGATTTTATGCATTAGCAACTTAGACCCATCCTAACTATATATATATATATATATATTTCTAAAGATACAAATGAGGAGAAAGTGCGCTCATAGTGCAGGTAAGTATTTTAATGGATAAAACAACACTGTGTATAATCCAGGACAGGTAATTTAAAGACTCGTACCCTGATTACCCACTCTGTGGGCTGATTACCACATGATATAGATATTTCCACAAGGCTGTCTCAACGATCGCCTACCACAGTCCGGGACACAGCACCGTCTCCAGCCGCAAACACGTCAGGATCCGTCCAGCCACCGTGCCGTGCAGTCGACCAGATCAGCCAGCACAATTGTGGAGAGAAGACGTCAGACAGACCACGCCCCAACGCGTTTCGTATACCACTTCGTCAGGAGGCTGGTCTGTCAATTGTCAAGAGGGTTTTTATAGGGGAACGAAGCCGCTCCCATGCAGCATCATCATACTACATTTCACAGAGCCGCTAATTGTCACAGCTTGCCGTAATTACAAGCGGCTCTGTGAAATGTAGTATGATGATGCTGCATGGGAGCGGCTTCGTTCCCCTATAAAAACCCTCTTGACAATTGACAGACCAGCCTCCTGACGAAGTGGTATACGAAACGCGTTGGGGCGTGGTCTGTCTGACGTCTTCTCTCCACAATTGTGCTGGCTGATCTGGTCGACTGCACGGCACGGTGGCTGGACGGATCCTGACGTGTTTGCGGCTGGAGACGGTGCTGTGTCCCGGACTGTGGTAGGCGATCGTTGAGACAGCCTTGTGGAAATATCTATATCATGTGGTAATCAGCCCACAGAGTGGGTAATCAGGGTACGAGTCTTTAAATTACCTGTCCTGGATTATACACAGTGTTGTTTTATCCATTAAAATACTTACCTGCACTATGAGCGCACTTTCTCCTCATTTGTATCTTTAGAAAACTTATCTCCAGGAGTTCGGAGTGAATATAGGAGAATATTGCTGCGGTAATTAAAATTACCTGTGCCTGAAGCCCGGATTGTTGGTCTGTGGACTACCTTACATAGAGTCACCAGCGCACCTGTATATACTTGTTTCAAAATAAATATATATATATATATATATATATATATATAAACACAGGGTAGTGTGATGCTGTGTGACACTGGGGCTGTAACTCACACTTCTGTAATGTTGCACAGAACCCAACCTCACTCCCCAACCACATAGAAGTCCCCCTGCGTGTCCACAGCACGGGGGGGGGGGGGGGGCAACATGTCGGGATAGCGTCCACACGGCAGTCACGGTGTAGGAGGAGGTGGCTCAACCCCGTCTGCACGGAGCAAACAGATGCAGGCCAGGGAGAGCAGATGCCGGACGCTGACAGGGAGCAATGTATGGTGCAGCGCCTGCACGTACCTTCGCTGCTACTCACCACTCGGCAGGATGAGTTGCGAGGTGGGGACAGGCAGGAGAGGGGGGGGGAGAGGAGTGAGAGACACACAGCCCGAGCTCCCGGTGAAACAACCACGAGAGTCACTTTACCCGTGCTGCCAGTTAAAGAAAGGTATCATAAATAGCAAGGGGATCCACCAGTGGTTGGGGAAGCCCTCTTCGCATCGGGTTAAGGTCCCGCCCCCCGCCTCCTCCACAGGCTCCGGCAGCTTTGTTGCCTCCTTACCTGGTTTGTGGACCCAGCGCCGGCGGAGGGAGCAGATCATCTGCTACATACTCATCAGGTCGGGAGGGTGGGGGGGCAGTGAGCGACACAAGAGGGGCAGATGGGAACAGCTCTAGAGCGGTGGCGAGCACAGAGCGGTCACTTCCTTTTTCTTTTTTTTTCTTTGCTGCACTCAGAGCCGCCCCTGAAGTGTTGCCGCCCATAGGCAGCTGCCTAAAGCTGCCTAATGGTGGCGCCGGCCCTGTGTATAATACAAGTGCACAGTCTGGAACCTGATCCCTAGAGGAAGGAGTGGGAACTCAGGCAGTGGGGCCTACCGGTGGTTTCCCTGGTACCCCTGTGGGCCAGTCCGACCCTGCATACAGGTTTGTTCTCATACATCTTTGCTGCAGTCATGCTAAACAGGCCCTTTTGGCACGGCAGGACGAATGATACTCTTCAAGCGTTGGGCGTCTTTTTCCTTTTTTTTCTGAAAATGAGACTTAATCACAACGCAAGGTGACTAAGTTGCATGCGGAGACTGTGCTGGTTAACGTGTACAGTATATTGTGTGTGACTGAGTCTCTGAGTCAATGTAGCAGCCGCAGCTTTTTCCCAATACAAGTTCTGTTCCGTATACAGACTCACAGTATACAGGTGTCATAGATGACATTAATGAGCTCGGTCTCCTGGTGTCTCCTAGTCACAATGTGCATTTTTGGAAAAAAAAGATGCACAACGTTCAGTGGCGCACGCAGGGGGGGGGGGACCCCATACCGATGACCTGAATTTAATATTTTAGAGACGGAGACAGCTGTGTCTCCGCCAATGCAAAAGCCGTGACCGTGATTTGCAATCACGGCCACGGGGCTGCAGCATCAGAGAGCTCCATAACTCTCTATAGACAGAATGTCCGGAGGGAGCTGCTGGCCGTGCATACTCAACCACAGCAGCTCCCTCCTTCTACTTACTGGTGCCTGTCTCCTGCAAGCCCCTGGCCTGGTATGTGTAAATGTAGTACTGTACCTTTTTGTATGTATGTATGTATGTATGTGTGTGCTTATGTATGTATGTACAGTGTGTGTGTGTGTGTGTGTGTGTGTGTGTGTGTGTGTGTGTGTGTGTGTGTGTGTGTGTATGTATGTATGTATGTATGTGTGTGCTTATTCAGGGACGTGCAGTCAGGGGAGGCAGTGCCTCCCCTGTCATTCTCCCCTGTCATTAATGATTATCATAATATAAAGAAGATACTTATGACACATATTCTGTGTGATAAGTATATGCTTTATATAATTATAATCATTTTTACAGGTTTGGATCTGTGTTAGAGGCACCGATAGCGGTGCCTCCAGCGGCTAATTACAAAGGGTTGGAAGCGGGGGGGCGGGGCCAAGGAGAGGGCTGTAAAAGCCCATTAAGAAAAGACGTACAGGCGGCACTGGTATGAGTGCCTCAGTGACAGGGGCGTGCTTTCAGCACATATGAAAGCACGCCCCTGTCACTGATGCAAATATGATTGGGCCACAGATCCTGAGCCCACCCTGGAGTCCAGCGTACTTTCAACAATGTCCGCTCACCAGCCTGCTTTACTCCTTCCTGACTTGACTCTCAGCGGCATAGCCAGGGCGGCGTCAGTGGAGCTCATGGTCCAGCCAGGCACCTCTCTCAGGCAGGGGCACCGCAGTCCCGCCGGCCAGTAGCTCGGCGGCCGCGGCGGGATGGGAGGCATGAATGCTCTCCCCAGCGATCCCAGGCAAGCAAGGGGGTCCGGAGACCAGACATGGGAGGGGGAGAATCAGCCATGGGGAGACAGGGGAGAAAGGCTGTCATGCGGGGACTCTGCGGGGGGGGGGGGGGGGGGGGGGCTATGCTAATACCCGCAACAGGTGCATGGGGGAATATATACTAGTGCTAGCAATGGCACTCTCCATTCTGCTGCCTCTAACCGTCCGCAGCAGTGGCTAGGATGTTGGTGTAACATTTCCCTGCACAGGGCTCCGTGCAGGGCTGACAGGCAGATGTCTCCTCGGCTCTTAGTCGGGACAGCAGGAGCAGCAATTTTGGTTGAGGCTGTAATCTATCACAGACAATCCCCTCCTCCCCCTCCTTCCAGGACGGATAAATTAAGTGAGTACAGAGGGCTGGGGAAGGGAGGATATAACATTTGACTGCAGTGGTCATCAGGCTGCATTAAGTTACTGTACAACATTGTTGGTAGATCTGAAGTATCTCTCCCCATGCCCTTATTTCTCTCTCTCCATGCACCCCCCCCCCCCCTCACTCCATGCCTCTATCTCTCTCTCACCACACTCCCCCTTCCCATGTCACCCTTGCGTGTGCGTGTGTGTAATATATATATATTCACATATCTGGAAACCCCCCCTTAAAAATCCTGCATTTAGGGAGATACAGGGGGGAGGCAGACGCTCCTAATTGGCTGCCGGTCCGCAGCAGATATGAAATAGTAGCACCTCAGTCATAGGAGCCCCAGTGCCGCCGACCACAGCCTCCTCCTCCTTGCACCACCGCCGCCCTCTGCCTCCTCCTCACTACACCGCCACTACCCTCATCCGCACCCCGCCGTCGCCCTCAGTTCTTCTCTGCACCAGGCCGACCACAGCCTCCTCATCCACCGCACCGCAGACCACAGCATCCTCAGCACCGCCGCTGCTAAAAAGGTAATCTTACCCTGCTGCCTTTCTCCCTAGTCCCTACTGTATCCCCTTGCTGTCCCTCTCTCTGTCACTCTCCCTGTCCCTATGTCCCTGCTGTCATTGTCCCTGTCCCTATGTCCTTGCTGTCACTTTCCCCGTCCCTCTGTTACTCTCCCTGTCCCTATGTCCTTGCTGTCACTTTCCCCGTCCCTCTGTTACTCTCCCTGTCCCTATGTCCTTGCTGTCACTTTCCCCGTCCCTCTGTTACTCTCCCTGTCCCTATGTCCTTGCTGTCACTTTCCCCGTCCCTCTGTTACTCTCCCTGTCCCTATGTCCCTGCTGTCACTTTCCCTCTCTCTCTTCCTGTACCTGCTGTCACTCTCCCTGAATTTCGTCTCATTCAGGGTGCTATAATGTGAATTTCGGTTCATACCGTGTGGTAAAATCTGAATTTCGACTCATACCGTGTGCTGTAATGTGAATTAAAGCTCATACTGGGTGCTGTAATGTGAATTTCGGCTCATACTGTGTGGTAAAATATGAATTTCGGCTTATACCGGGTGCTATAGTGTGAATTTCGGCTCATACCGGGTGCTATAGTGTGAATTTCGGCTAATACCGGGTGCTATAGTGTGAATTTCGGCTAATACCGGGTGCTATAGTGTGAATTTCGGCTAATACCGGGTGCTATAGTGTGAATTTCGGCTCATACCGGGTGCTAAAGTGTGAATTCCGGCTCATACCGGGTGCTATAGTGTGAATTTCGGCTCATACCGGGTGCTATAGTGTGAATTCCGGCTCATACCGGGTGCTATAGTGTGAATTCCGGCTCATACCGGGTGCTATAGTGTGAATTTCGGCTCATACCGGGTGCTATAGTGTGAATTTCGGCTAATACCGGGTGCTATAGTGTGAATTTCGGCTAATACCGGGTGCTATAGTGTGAATTTCGGCTAATACCGGGTGCTATAGTGTGAATTTCGGCTCATACCGGGTGCTAAAGTGTGAATTCCGGCTCATACCGGGTGCTATAGTGTGAATTTCGGCTCATACCGGGTGCTATAGTGTGAATTTCGGCTAATACCGGGTGCTATAGTGTGAATTTCGGCTCATACCGGGTGCTATAGTGTGAATTCCGGCTCATACTGGGTGCTGTAATGTGAATTTCGGCTCATACCGTGTGCTGTAATGTGAATTTCGGCTCATACCGTGTGCTGTAATGTGAATTTCGGCTCATACCGTGTGCTGTAATGTGAATTTCGGCTCATACTGTGTGGTAAAATATGAATTTCGGCTCATACTGGGTGCTATAATGTGAATTTTGGCTCATACCGTGTGCTGTAATGTGAATTTTGGCTCATACTGTGTGGCATCAAGTGAAAGGGGCGCCAGTACTAGATAGTATAAGGGATCCTACTACACTGAAGGACACACCCCTGTTTGAGTGACCACACCCCCTTTTCCGGAGGCGCGCGTATAATTGCAACCTTCACTTTTCCATACCCCCACTTCAAAATTTCCACTTTGACCACTGTATGTATGTATGTATGTGTATATATATGTATATATGTGTGTGTGTATATATATATATATATATATATATATATAAATCTCAGTGCCTCCCCAGCCAATGACCTCACCGCACGTCACTGGTATGTATGTATGTACAGTGTGTGTGTGTGTGTGTGTGTGTGTGTGTGTGTGTGTGTGTGTGTATGTATGAAATTAATGTGTGTGATAGATAGATAGATTTATTTATTTTCCACAGAATGCCCAGCCACTCAGATGGTCTCCTGTATATTTGCCGTGTGCCCTCCACCAACGGCAAAATGGGTACTAAAATACTGTTTTTATATATATATATATATATATATATATATATATGTATATATATATACAGTATATACAGTGCATCCAGAAAGTATTCGCAGTGCTTCACTTTTTCCACGTTTTGTCATCTTGCAGCCTCATTCCAAAATGGAATAAAAAAAAAATCCCCTCAAAATTCTACACACAATACCCCATAATGACAATGTGAAAAAAGTATTTTTGTGATTTTTGAAAATGTATGAAAAATAAAAAACTAAGAAATCACATGTACATAATTATTCACAGCCTTTGCCATGAAGCTCAAAATTGAGCTCAGGTTCTTCCTGTTTCCACTGATCATCCTAGAGATGTTCCTACAGCTTAATTGGAGTCCACCTGTGGTAAATTCAGTTGATTGGACATGATTTTGAAAGGCACACACCTGTCTATATAAGGTCCCACACTTGACAGTGCATGTCTGAGCACAAACCAAGCATGAAGTCAAAGGAATTGTCTGTAGACCTCTGAGACAGGATTGTCTCAAGGCACAAATCTGGGGACGGGTACATAAAAATATTTGCTGCTTGGACGTTTGGATCCACCAGACGTTTGAAACCACCAGGACTCTTCCTGGAGCTGGTCGGTCGTCTAAACTGAGCGATCGGGGGAGAAGGGACCTAGTCAGGTAGGTGACCAAGAACCCAATGGTCACTCTGTCAGAGCTATAGCATTCCTTTGTGGAGAGAGGAGAACCTTCCAGAAGGACAGCCATCTCTGCAGCAATCCACCAATCAGTCCTGTATGGTAGAGTGGCCAGACGGAAGCCACTCCTTAGTAAAAAGCACATGGCAGCCCATCTGGAGTTTGCCAAAAATGCTCCTGAAGGACTCTCAGACCGTGAGAAACAAAATTCTCTGGCCCGATGAGACAAAGATTGAACTATTTGGCGTGAATGCCAGGCGTCATGTTTGGAGGAAACCAGGCACTGCTCATCACCAGGCCAATACCATCCCTACAGTGAAGCATGGTGGTGGCAGTATTATGCTGTGGGGATGTTTTTCAGTGGCAGGAACTGGGAGACTGTACAGAGACATCCTGGATGAAAACCTTCTCCAGAGCGCTCTTGACCTCAGACTGGCGTGACGGTTCATCTTTCAAGGGACAATGACCCTAAGCACACAGCCAAGATATCAAAGGAGTGGCTTCAGGACAACTCTGTGAATGTCCTTGAATGGCCCAGCCAGAGCCCAGACTTGAATCCGATTGAACATCTCTAGAGAGAGCTGAAAATGACTGTGCACCGACGCTTCCCATCCAACCTGATGGAGCTTGAGAGGTGGTGCAAAGAGGAATGGGCGAAACTGCCCAAAGATATGTGTGCCAAGCTTGTGGCATCATATTCAAAAAAACTTGAGGCTGTAATTGCTGCCAAAGGTGCATCAACAAAGTATTGAGCAAAGGTTTGCAAATACTTATGTACATGTGACTTCTCAGTTTTCGATTTTTTATAAATTTGCAAAAATATAAAAAAAAACTTTTTCATGTTGTCAGTATGGATAATTGTGAGTAGAATTTTGAGGGAAAAATTTATTTATTCCATTTTGGAATAAGGCTGTAACATAACAAAAATAAATGTGGAGAAAGTGAAGCGCTGTGAATACTTTCCGGATTCACTGTATGTATATATATATATATATATATATATATATATATAGTTACAGTTGGGGAAACCTCCCAGAGTAAATCCTGCGTTTACCCCTGACATTGGCGGAGTTGCACGGAATCTGGCGCTGCATGGCGTTTTGAGGCTGGATATATGAGCACACATCTGTACATAGGAGCTTTTTCATATATATGCTGAAGACCTACAGTCATGTTTCTAATGAAAAATACAGATGCAAGATTTTGGCGTGACAGTTCCAGAGTGAGTAGAGAATACATACTGGATCTATTCACCGGAGGGAGGGAGTAGGGCAGTGGTCAGGGAACAGGGGTAAATTACCCCAAATGGGGCAAAAATGAAATTCCTAGGGGTAATGGATGGTCGCGCTGCCAAGACACAGCCCCGTCCATCACCAGCCGACTCGCAATGTGACATGCTGACGTCCCACCGCGCTCCCTCCTGCCCGCCCTGTGCTGTGTTCCTGGCCGCGGTGTGACGTGCTGACGTCACATGCGCTAACTCACGGCCGCCTGTCCTGCGCTGTCCTGTCCTCCCGCCCTGCGACCTGCCAACCCACACACAGAACTCAAAGTGTTCTGTGGCTGACCGCTGACGGAGTTCCGCAGGATCAGACAGTGGCCACATAAACGTGGGAAATTCCCACTGACATTACTGAGGTGAGGATGTGACCATCTGTCTCCTAAAAGTCGTGTCTCCTCCCTTCCCAAACCCCCCACCCCCATCCATCTTTCTTACATTCATTCTGGTGTTTTGGGGAGAAAGTGTTAATTAACCCATTCATTGGCAAAAAATAATTGCAGACATTTTTATATATATATATATATATATATATATATATATACTACTACTGATGCTGCGCTGTCAGCTTACTATTTGAACCAGCTTATTGCTTATATCTAGTCCTTTGAGTGCCGGATCCTCTCACTCTGCTATATATATATATATATATATATATACACACACACACAGTATCTCAGAAATGCCATATAAACAGTGATAACCAGTATATATGCACAATAATATATGATTTCCTTTCTTTCAAATCAAGGGGGTAACCTCGGCGTCTAACTATATTTCGGGGTAAAAGATAAAAAAGTTCCCTGATCCCTGGCAAAGACCATGCATAGTGCACCACCACACAATGGAGGAACAGAAAGTAATAACAGAACTCTCGCTGAAGTACAAAGCTTGCTAACATCACATCATTCACCAGACCAGGGGAAAGCAGCACCGACATCAGTCACAGCTACTTCACTAATCTGTCACTTTACTTGTAAAACAGATTATTCTCCAGAATGGTGGAGAAAACTCCATATGACACAGGGGGTCATTCCGAGATGATCGTAGCTGTGCTAAATTTAGCACAGCTACGATCATTCACACTGACATGCGGGGGGACGCCGTGGGGGAACGTCCTCCCCCCGCAGAAGTGCAAAGGCATTGCACAGCGGCGATGCCTTTGCACTTCAAGAGTAGCTCCCGACCAGCGCAGCTTTAGCAGCTGGCCGGGAGCTACTCATCGATCCCCGGCCCGCAGCGGCTGCATGTGACGTCACGCAGCCACTGTGGCCCGCCCCCCCCCCCCCGTTTGGTCCGGCCATGCCTGCGTTGACCGGACCGCGCCCATGAAACGGCGGCCAAACGCCGCCGTTACACAACCCCACCGCACCCAACGACCGCCTCTGCCCGTCAATCGTAGCAGCCCAATGGCCTTCAGCCGTCTGGCATGCGCCGGCGCACTGTGGCGATGGCGCATTCCCAGTTCTGACCCGAACGCACAGCTGCGATAAACTGCAGCGTGTGATCGGGTCAGAATGACCCCCATAGTGAGTGTGGTACTGTAAAACACTTTACATTATTTGGGTGCAAAGCCCTTGATTATGTAAGGGATGGTGTGATGGCATCACAAGAGGGGTACATTTACTAAGCAGTGATAAGAGCAGAGAAGTGAGCCAGTGGAGAAGTTGCCCATGGCAACCAATCAGCACTGAAGTAACATCTATAATTTGCATACTATAAAATGATACAGAGCTGCTGGTTGGTTGATGGGGAAATTTCTCCACTTGCTCACTTCTCCGCTCTTATCACTGCTTAGTAAATGTCCCCCTTATTAGGGAGAAACTCTCAATACATCCTACTGTATGTACAAAGTATCATGGTCACTATAGGATCAGACACACTGTTAAGAACATAGTAACGTGGATAAAACACCTTATTTACATGTACTGCTTACAGAAATGTTTATGTAACAGGGTACGGGACAGGCTTGGACATTTACTAAGCAGTGATAAGAACGGAGAAGTGAGCCAGTGGGGAAATTGCCCCATCAACCAATCAGCAGCTCTGTATCATTTTATAGTATGCAAATTATAGATGTTACTTCAGTGCTGATTGGTTGCCATGGGCAACTTCTCCACTGGCTCACTTCTCCGCACTTATCAGTTTCTTGTCCTCCTTAGTACAGTTTCACTTTTCACTTTATCACTCTCCAAGGCTTGGTACAGTTCCCCCTGGAGAACTCACATCGCTGTGCGAGAGAACGGAGCTGATAGACGATAGCAGTGACTCTCTTAAGATACAGCCTAAGGGGGGAATTCAAATATTTGAAAAGTCGGTTGCGTGTCTGTCTATTAGATAGGAAAAAACAGACACCCAACTGACTTTACAAAAAATTGAATCTCCCCCTAAATGTCCAATCTTCATGAGGAACCCACAAAGGGGGTGAGGGCAGAGGGTCCACGTGTCTGGAATGCAGATTAGGTTCAATATTAGGAATGGAGGCGAGAGTTCGGGCATTAGTATACTGGGGTATAGTTATATAATAAGCCAAACCAGAAACAGGTCATCCAAGCAATTATACAGACTTACGGGGTCATTCCGAGTTGATCGTAGATCAGGGACACAGATATGCGGGGGGACACCCAGCACAGGGCTAGTCCACCCCGCATGTGTGTCTGCCCCCCCCCCCCCCCGCACAAGTACAAAAGTATTGCACAGCGGCCATGCTTTTGTACTTGTGGAGTTACTCCCGGCCAGCGCAGCGCCTGCGGCTGGCCAGGAGTTGGTCGTTGCTGCGTGTGATGTCACGCAGTCGCTGCAGCCCGCCCCCCACACGGTCCGGCCACGCCTGCATTGGCTGGACCACGCCCACGAGACGGCTGCCAAACACCGCTGTTCCGCCCCCACAACCCAGCGACCACCTCTGCCTGTCAATCAGGCAGAGGCAATCGTAGCGCTCTGACGGCCTTCAGCCATTTGGCATGCGCCGGCGCACTGCAGAGCCGGGCATGCGCTGCTCTGACCCGATCGGACCGCTGCGACAAACTGCAGCGTGCGATCGGGTCAGAATGACCGCCTTTGTTTATAATGGCCATAATAAGTCTCTGCTCAGGAACAGCACCGTGCGGGAGACTTTTTAAAATAGCGCCTGTTGACAAAACCTTAATGGAGTTGCTTTATTCTGTAGTATCGAGCAGCACAACTAATAATACAATTCTTGTGAGTACAGGCAGAGCCTGCAGATGTGTTTAATAGGAAAAATATTAGCATTACTTCATTCTGTAACTCATATTTCACAGATAAAAGCTAGAACCAAACCCTAAGAAGAGCCCATATTACTATGCTATGGTCCTGCGTACCTTTGACACCTGCCCTTTGCGTAAATCACACTTCCAGGTTTGATGTGATCTCCAGGAAATGAAGAAACACAATGATATACAATTTCGATCTGTTCTCCCTCTTGTGCTGCAGCAGAATCAGGCAGGATACAGGATTATCAGGTTTCGTAAATTACCGATGGAGCTTCCAGACCAGAGGAGAGATAGGAGGTGGAAGAGAGCTGTAGGTGACCCAGGGATCCCAGCTTCTCCTCCCCACCTGGGTGTCTGGGTCCTGTGTAACCTGTTAACTGATGAGAGCATGCTGTTCTAGAGAGGCGCATACACACAGAGTCCTCCTGAGTCCTGTCCCAGTGTGTAAGTATCACAGAGGCTGCTGCTATTCTTGCATGTGACAAGATAAATTATAGATTTTATTTTTCTATGTGTTTTTAAGTTTTTTAAGTTGCCTTTGTTTCACTACAACAAAAAACTTTATAAAATAGTTTAATATACACGATCCATACATCCCAACATGACCCATTCCAGAGAGACAAAATGCTCTCCACCTGGACTTCCCTCTTAATTTATGATTGCAGTCAGATGTGGTGAAACACCTTTCTTATCAATTAAATAATTCAACACAGGTGACGCCAATCATATATTAAGAGTGAAGTCCAGGTAGAGAGCATTTTGTCCCTCTGGAATGGGTTATGTTGGGAGATATACACAATCTAATATATGCCCTCCTGTCTTAAGGGGGTCATTCCGAGTTGTTCGTTCGTTATATTTTTCTCGCAACGGAGCGATTAGTCGCTAATGCGCATGCGCAATGTCCGCAGTGCGACTGCGCCAAGTAAATTTGCTATGCAGTTAGGAATTGTACTCACGGCATTACAAGGTTTTTTCTTCGTTCTGGTGATCGGAGTGTGATTGACAGGAAGTGGGTGTTTCTGGGCGGAAACTGGCCGTTTTATGGGAGTGTGTGAAAAAACGCTACCGTTTCTGGGAAAAACGCGGGAGTGGCTGGAGAAACGGAGGAGTGTCTGGGCGAACGCTGGGTGTGTTTGTGACGTCAAACCAGGAACGAAACTGACTGAACTGATCGCAGATGCCGAGTAAGTCTGGAGCTACTCAGAAACTGCTAAGAAGTGTCTATTCGCAATTCTGCTAATCTTTCGTTCGCAATTTTGATAAGCTAAGATACACTCCCAGAGGGCGGCGGCTTAGCGTGTGCAAAGCTGCTAAAAGCAGCTAGCGAGCGAACAACTCGGAATGAGGGCCTAAGTACCCCAGACAGCCCCCCCCTCCCCCCCAAGGCTTAATCCAACCCTGTGTGTCACCCTGTCTGTCTCCAACTCACATTGAGATTGTAAGCTCTGCTGAGTTCACTTTTACCATCGTCACCTCCCCACTGCCAAAAACAGCACCACGCCCTTGGGTTTTGCCACACTACTCATTTGGGTCTTATGACTGCTGATGTAGCAATGTGTATAAACCTTGGACACGTTGCGCTGTTTTGTGCTGTAGGTCTCTTTTGTCTTGTTTCTGTACATACTGCCACCATTTACGTACTCTGCAAGGTACTGCGGACCCCTTATGGTACCATATAAATAAAATATAACAATAGTAATAATAATAAAAAATTAAGCCAGGACCTTTTTTAAATTATTATTAATGTCTCTCTCTCTCTCTATTTGCACATGCAACATGGAATCACTATGGCACCTTACAAAGAAACACAATTTCTGCCGCATGTGTTGTTACAGTGTTACAGACAGATATCACAGCGCTGCTGACATCGTAGAGACATTAGGGGTAATTCCAAGTTGATCGCAGCAGGAATTCTGTTAGCAGTTGGGCAAAACCATGTGCACTGCAGGGGGGCAGATGTAACATGTGCAGAGAGAGTTAGATTTGGGTGTGGTGTGTTCAATCTGAAATCTAAATTGCAGTGTAAAAATAAAGCAGCCAGTATTTACCCTGCACAGAAACAAAATAACCCACCCAAATCTAACTCTCTCTGCACATGTTATATCTGCCTCCCCTGCAGTGCACATGGTTTTGCCCAACTGCTAAAAAAATTCCTGCTGCGATCAACTTGGAATTCCCCCCATTGTGGGTAGTATATCGGCAGCTATAGACCTCACTGTAAAGAGCTTTGCAGAAAACGAGGCGACTTCTGTAAGATCACAGATGTTTATATCATAGACGTAGTGTTTTGGTGGCATTATGCCGGAATAACATTGGCGCTGGAGAGATATGAGACCTTATTACTGTGTAATAGTAGTAACTGTTGCCGCTGTGAGGTGAGAGAGTGAATATCTGTCTGGATTCCTGACTAGAGATGTGTGCGGACTGCGGACCACCAGGTTTTGGTTCGGATTCAGATTCCGGTTCGATTTAAAATAGATTAAAAAAATTGGTAATCATTGACAACGATAGATAAAACAGCTAAAATCATGTCATTTGTGCAATACAAAACCTGAAATTTGGATATAAAATCTGAATTCCTAACCGATGGCAGATTTGAACCAGGACTCGGTTCGGGTCAGATCTCTTCTAGGGATCTGGACTGGGTTTTAGTCCACAAAATTCAGGTGGATTCAGATTTGTGGAGAACGAAACCGCACATCTCTATTCCTGATACAAGGCTTAGGAACTACTGTCAGTGTAGCGGATACCCTTATTGCAGTATTGTAGGTGGAACCCTAAGGCAACTCACTGATCCTTCCACCTTCACTTAATGCCTAGCTCCCAACTGTCCTTCTTTGGGTGAGACAGTTCTGATTTACGGGTCAGAAAAAGGATGAAGGTTTGGTCAAAGTAGACGTATCTAGATGTGTAGGTGCAGAATTAGGTTGGTTCGTGGTGGTGCCTTGGAGGGTCGGGGGGAGTAGAGTGGCCAATTTCTGAGCCATTTCTTCAATCCCGGGTATCGGGATTGAAAAATGGTCAATCCCAGGATTCCCGAGATTGGTTTGTTTCCTGTGTAGTCCCCCCGCCCCGCACACATTATTATTATTATTATCCTTTATTTATATGGTGCCACAAGGGTTCCGCAGCGCCCAATTTTTTCAAAAACTCACCATGATACCTAGGAGGGAGGGAGGGAGGGCCACTTCCTTCAGAGTGAGGTCCGTGCAGCGGGTGACGGGCGGCTGGCTGCGCAGCGTGACCTATGACTTCACATCATGCTGCACAGGGGGAGCTAGAAGGAGGGAGCTGGGCAACATCTGAGCCTCCTGAGGACACTCAATGCTGTCCGGCATTAAAAAAAAAAAACAATGGGCCTTCAGATCCCGAAATCCCCGGAATTGGAGCTTCCAATAACGGGATTAAATCCCGGCCGATTTTTTGCCTAAATCCCGGGATCCCATCGATCCCGATCCCAGGATTGGCCACCCTAGGGAGAAGACAACTTTTTTGTCCCAATTTGACCTTTGCATATGTTAGAAGCCGCTTTAAGTCTCACATAACTCCATAAAGTAAGGGAACATTTTAAAGTAAGGTCTGTATTCATGACTGAAAAGACATAGGCCCTCATTCCGAGTTGTTCGCTCGCAAGCTGCTTTTAGCAGCTTTGCACACGCTAAGCCGCCGCCTACTGGGAGTGAATCTTAGCTTATCAAAATTGCGAACGAAAGATTCGCAATATTGCGATTACACACCTCTTAGCAGTTTCTGAGTAGCTCCAGACTTACTCGGCATCTGCGATCAGTTCAGTGCTTGTCGTTCCTGGTTTGACGTCACAAACACACCCAGCGTTCGCCCAGACACTCCCCCGTTTCTCCAGCCACTCCCGCGTTTTTCCCAGAAACGGCAGCGTTTTTCCACACACTTTCATAAAACGGCCAGTTGCCGCCCAGAAACACCCACTTCCTGTCAATCACACTCCGATCACCAGAACGAAGAAAAAACCTCGTAATGCCGTGAGTAAAATACCTAACTGCATAGCAAATTTACTTGGCGCAGTCGCAGTGCGAACATTGCGCATGCGCAGTTAGCGGAAAATCGCTGCGATGCGAAGAAAATTACTGAGCGAACAACTCGGAATGACCACCATAATCAGGAGCTGGCATGGACACGTTGTACAGTGCAACAGAAGTTCTGTTCCCCTGCCCACATCTTTCCACCATTCCTGAGAAATGTGCTGACTTTACATGGGACACCACGAGAAAATATGCAGGCGATTCAGAAATATGGCTGCGACATCATGGCCGCACGCCCCTTGTGTGGTTCCCCCTCAGTTCCACTTTGTTTAGTTACCATAGAGACAGATGGAGTCGGTGTAATTAATGTCTCTGGAGAACATATGACGCTGCTGCGAGGGCGTGTACTAAATATAAGCGTGACAACTGCTGCGTGTAACACGCCAAATCCAATGTTTCATGTGCCACGTTCTAAGCTAATGACGGCTCTATCAAAGCAACTGCTCATTTTCTGTGCATATAATACACGGTTTCCTGTTATAGACACGCATGTCTCTTTTGTGGTAAGTGCAGAAATAAAAATACCAACATCTGGAAGAAAGACTGCAGCAAAGAGAAAACCAGAACATTTGGGAGACTACGTAATTAGGTTATTCTAGGATTATAACTTTACATAGGACATCCGCATTATTAGAGTGCAGCTAACCCCAGTTATATATATACACTGTTCAGGCTTAGCTGCGGCTTTGTTAAAAACAACTGTTATCAGCGGCACGCAACCGTTATCAGCAGCACGCAACCGTTAGCAGCAGCACGCAACCGTTAGCAGCACGCAACCGTTATCAGCGGCACGCAACCGCTATCAGCAGCACGCAACTGTTATCAGCAGCACGCAACCGCTATCAGCAGCACGCAACTGTTATCAGCGGCACGCAACCGTTATCAGCAGCACGCAACCGTTATCAGCAGCACGCAACCGTTAGCAGCACGCAACCGTTAGCAGCGGCACGCAACCGCTATCAGCAGCACGCAACCGTTATCAGCAGCACGCAACCGTTATCAGCGGCACGCAACCGTTATCAGCAGCACAGAGCCATTATCAGCCGCACGCAACCGTTATCAGCAGCACGCAACGGATATCAGTGGCACGCAACCGTTATCAGCGGCACGCAACCCTTATCAGCAGCACAGAGCCATTATCAGCCGCACGCAACCGTTATCAGCAGCACGCAACGGATATCAGTGGCACGCAACCGTTATCAGCGGCACGCAACCCTTATCAGTGGCACGCAACCGTTATCAGTGGCGCGCAACCGTTATCAGCGGCACGCAACCCTTATCAGCAGCACGCAACCGTTATCAGCGGCATGCAACCGTTATCAGCAGCACAGAGCCATTATCAGCCGCACGCAACCGTTATCAGCAGCACGCAACGGATATCAGTGGCATGCAACCGTTATCAGCGGCACGCAACCCTTATCAGCAGCACGCAACCGTTATCAGTGGCACGCAACCGTTATCAGTGGCACGCAACCGTTATCAGCAGCACGCAACCGTTATCAGCAGCACGCAACCATTATTAGCGGCACGCAACTGTTATCAGCGGCACGCAGTCATTATCAGTGGCACGCAGTCATTATCAGCGGCACGCATATAGAGCTGGATGCGTCAGAAAAAGTCAGATGTATGAAAAACGGCATTTACAAGCATTTGTTTACTCGGATGTATCACGTGTAGAGATGTGCGCGGACCCCGCGTGTTTTGGTTTTGGCTCTAATTCATCATCGTGTTTTGGTTTTTGGCCAAACCACCCCCAAGTGTTTTGATCCAGTTTCTGGTTCGGTTGTGGATTTCTTTAAAATAGAAAAGAATAAATTTAAAAAATGGATAGAAATTTTTATAAAAATTTGGACCTGTTTCCATGAAATCCAAAATCAGAGTTCGGTTTTTAAATATGAGTTCTGAATGGACAATAGATCCATTCAGGACTCCGTCCACTCAGAACCCCAAAGTGATTCCGTACTGGGACTCGATTTGACTCGGAATTGCTAAGTTCAGGGGTGTTCATACTGTATTTCAGGAAACCAAACCGCGTATCTCTAATCACATGACGTGCCCTGTTAGTGCTAGCACCCGGTTATCTCAGGCGTAGTAAGTAGGGAAGGAGTAGAGGTGCGGGAAGCAGTGCTAGTAACGAGTGCCAAGGTTCCATTACCCTACTTGTACACAATATAATAATGTAAGACACAACCGTTGAAGACTCTCTCGATAATAGTATTAATGAATGCAAAAGTCGCACTTATCATGCAAAATCTAATTAAATCCAGACAAAAATCAAACTATAAATTTAAATTAAATTAAAATAAGTGACGTGAAATTGATTCCTTATAACGGTCATATGAGATTCTTCTTCCTGCAGCAGTCCAATGGAAATATCATTCAAGACGCAATTACCCGAACACACCCTAACTCTCTGCAGCCTATGGTTGCATCCTCTCCCCTCCCCCATCCTGCCGTTCCAGTGTAAGGAGTAGTAAGATGTGACCAAACCTGCATATAGACGTACATGTACAGGCGTTTGGCGCACATTCGCAGATTTTACGCAAATACAGAAGCTGTACCACCAAATATATATTGTCCCCGCATTGCGTACAGGGCAAGGTGGCAGCATTTGCAGAGGAGGAGATATTTGCGGAGCGGAGGAATAGAGGCGTTGCAAAGCGCAGAGCCAGCACGACAGTGATCCTCAGTTTGCGGAGCAGTGCACAATTTAGGTTTCATTTTGCAGAGAGAAATTATTAATATAAGAAGCGGTGTAAAGAGTCAATTAAATCAAACGCACCACACACCCAAAATGGCCGCAAGACCCTTCACAAATATTGAATGTCGGCCATAAATGACACTAAACTGAGTAATGTTTTAGGAGAAAATTATGAAAGTTATTTTAATGAAAAATAGTCGTACAAAGGTGTTAGATGGATTGGCGTTCTCGTGACGCTTACAGTTCTGCGCAGAGCGCGAGACGTGGAGGCATACCTTCAGCTTATGGGGTTGGGTGCATTGGGTGGACCGGATGTAGTATGTGTTGCCGGCGGTCGGGCTCCCGGCGACCAGCATAACGGT
This sequence comes from Pseudophryne corroboree, assembly GCF_028390025.1. Taxonomy (NCBI): domain Eukaryota; kingdom Metazoa; phylum Chordata; class Amphibia; order Anura; family Myobatrachidae; genus Pseudophryne; species Pseudophryne corroboree. Next base: position 22,167,461 of record NC_086450.1, read on the forward strand.
GCCGCAATCCTGACCACCGGCATACCGACAGCTGGGCGAGCGCAATTGAGCCCCTTGCGGGCTAGCTACGGGCACGGTGGCACGCAGCGCACCACGCTATCTATTCTCCCTCCAGGGGGGTCGTGGACCCCCAAGAGGGAGAAAAGTTGTCGGTATGCCAGCGGTCGGGATTCTGGCGCCGGTATGCTGGTCGTCGGGAGCCCGGCTGCCGGCAACCTGAAGACCACCCGGTGGACCACCCATGCAGTGCAGCATAAACCCAGGTGTTTTGCCGTGTGTATCCAGTGCGCCTGTATACTACCTCCTGTATGTCCTATAATCACGCTGATTAAGCTCATTCTATAAGAATATTTATTAGTTAAAAGGAAACTACTACAGATGGAGCCCCGCTCATCTAGCCTTCTCTTCTGCACCATGGTGCACCAAGGCTTATTAACATAAGCCTGTCATCTATTGTTCTCAGCTGCAATACAATACAGAGAGAACAATACAGCAGGGGATTAAGTCTGATTGCCCTGGCTCACTTATTCCTATTATAGGGATAGATAAGCAGGGCTCCATCTGTATTTTAGGTTTTGGCTCAATTAAGTGCTATATAACGAATAAAGACAATTCTGAAGTACCACGTGTACTTTCTCAATTCCCTTTGAAGCATATCCTGCAATGGGGGTTATATCATAGGTACCAGTGGGATTTCAGTGAGATTGGCGCAATTTTAAAGCATCAATCAGTTCTAAGGCTGGTTCATTTTGGCGGCAGTTTCGCTGAAATCCCGACAGTTCCATGAAATCAGAACCTATCACAAGACGCCTCATATCTCTAACAGTCCCCACAGGGGATCATTTCTGTTCTTCAGAGTGGTCTGTTATTTATTAAACGTGTGAGAGTACCATGGCGTTGCCAAGAGAAACAGAGGACCCCAGCTCGGACCAATGAGAGACACCAGGACCCCAGCTCGGACCAATGAGAGACACCAGGACCCCAGCTCGGACCAATGAGAGACACCAGGACCCCAGCTCGGACCAATGAGAGACACCAGGACCCCAGCTCGGACCAATGAGAGACACCAGGACCCCAGCTCGGACCAATGAGAGACACCAGGACCCCAGCTCGGACCAATGAGAGACACCATGGGACATGCTGGTTTGCAGGGTGAGGCAGGTGCAGGTAAAAGGAATTTTCTTCAATTATTTATTTCACAGAATTCTACCTAGAATTGTTTTTTTTGTTTGTTTTAGTTTCAGTTAAGTTTCCTTTAATAACACACGTCCCTCTATTTTATTATACACTGCTCAAAAAAATAAAGGGAACACTAAAATAACACATCCTAGATCTGAATGAATGAAATATTATTATTAAATACTTTGTTCTTTACATAGTTGAATGTGCTGACAACAAAATCACACAAAAATTATCAATGGAAATCAAATTTATTAACCCATGGAGGTCTGGATTTGGAGTCACACTCAAAATTAAAGTGGAAAAACACACTACAGGCTGATCCAACTTTGATGTAATGTCCTTAAAACAAGTCAAAATGAGGCTCAGTAGTGTGTGTGGCCTCCACGTGCCTGTATGACCTCCCTACAACGCCTGGGCATGCTCCTGATGAGGTGGCGGATGGTCTCCTGAGGGATCTCCTCCCAGACCTGGACTAATATATATATAATATTTCATTTCAGATCTAGGATGTGTTATTTTAGTGTTCCCTTTATTTTTTGGAGCAGTGTATATACTTATGTTGTCATTAGCACCAGACCAGATAAATTACTTTTTTTTTTTTTGCCCATCAGCTCTTGGGGGGCTATTTATCAAAGCTCGGGGGGAAAAAAAATGATGAGAGATAAAGTACTAGCCAATCAGCTTTTGTCTTACATGTTACAGGCTGTGTTTGAAAAAATGGCAGAGGCTGAGTGGTTGGTACTTTATCTCTTACAATTTTATCTCTCTCCGAACTTTAATAAATACCACACTTATACCGCATTCACATCGCAAATGCCGGATCCTACCCGGTAAGACAAACGTGTACTTACCGGGTGGGATCCGGCATTTGCGCTCCTCTGCTGGCTTTCCGACCCGGCAATATACCAGGTCGGTTGCCATAGCAGCGGAGGGAGCAGCAGCAGCAGGGGCGGGGGTGGAGGCGGCGCCGGGAGATGAGCTCATCTCCTGCGCTGCCTCTGCCTATGCTGTGAATGGGAGCCGATTCGCATCGGAACGGCTCCCATTCACACTGCGTCTGACCCGGTAAGAACCCTTATTTTTTACCGGGTTGAATTACCGGGTCAGGCGACCCGCTGATTCAGAATCGGACCTTTCACATCGCACACGGACCCGTGTCGGTACCGGGTTTTCAGTGGGATGTGAAAGGGGTATTAGAGAAGATTGTGTCCTATTGTCCTTTAAAATATGGCAGCCACAATCCTGTTCTATGTAACCAATTAACTACAGTATACAGCTCCATTTAAGGAGATCTTTTACAGAGTGATAAGTTATCAGTGTTTACTTTAAACAAGAGTGTTCCAAACCCCAGAAACACTGTTACTTATATCTGTATAAAACGCTGCTCTGCGGAAGAAAAAAACCTGAAAAAGTCACTGGGCCTAATTCAGACCTGATCGCAGCAGCAAATTTGTTAGCAAATGGGCAAAACCATGGGGGTCATTCAGACCCGATCGCACGCCAGCTTTTTTTTCAGCGGTGCGATTGGGTCTGTATTGCGCATGCGTATGCTCCGCAATGCGCAGGCGCGTCAGCCGCCGGCGACGGGGATCGCCCGACAGCGACGGCTTTAACGAAGAAAGCAATCGCACCGGCGATCGCAAGAAGATTGACAAGAAGAGGTTGTTTGTGGGTGTCAACTGACCGTTTCTAGGGAGTGTCCGGAAAAAGGCAGGCGTGCCCAGCCGTTTGGAGGGAGGGTTCCTGATGTCAGCTCCTGGTCGTATCATCGCACCGGCTGAGTAAGTCCTGAGCTGTGTAGCTCTCTGCACAAGCGATCGCACCCCTGCACAGCGATTACCCCCTCCCCTGTAGGCGGCAACTACCTGATGCAAAAAAACGCCTGCGTGCGATCAGGTCTGAATAACCCCCTAAGTGCACTGCAGGGGGGGGGGGGCAGATGTAACATGTGCAGAGAGAGTTAGATTTGGGTGGGGTGTGTTCAAACGGAAATCTAAATTGCAATGTAACATTAAAGCAGCCAGTATTTACCCTGCACAGAAACACAAAATAACCCACCCAAATCTAACTCTCTCTGCACATGTTACATCTGCCCCACCTGCAGCACATGGTTTTGCCCATTAGCGAACAAATTTGCTTCTGCTATCAGATTAGGGATGGCCATCGGTGGGGTGACCATCGATGGTTGCCATCGATCATACCAGTGATTATAACCATCGATGGTTTGCACCACTCGATGGCCACCACTGAAAGGTGCTGGCTGGTCCGCGGATCAATAAACATCCAGGGGCGGGGCTTAGTGGGTGTCAGGGGGCGGAGCTATGCTCCGTGTCCCGCCACCACATAAAAAAAAAGTATTTGGTTATACCTTTCCATCGATGGAGAGAAACCATCTGGTGCTCCCTTATCAATGGCAAAAGTATTCTACATCAGCCATAAACCATCGATGATTTGTAATCATCGATGATCGATGGCCATCCCTAGATCAGATCTGAATTAGGCCCACAGTTACTTGGTTTAAACACAATTATTACACTTCTAGGATTTTGTTCACCAACTGTAGCAGAAAATAGTATCTCACTAATATATGTGTGAATTAATCGATCAACAGAATCCAGCATTGTGGGCACTTAAAATAAAGATACTTAAATATAAGTTCTGTCTTAACCTATGGGTGTCATGTCTATAATATGTGCACATGAAACTCTGGGGCAAGGGGGGAGGGGAGTACCATGCTTTACACCCTCCATCCAGAATAGATCCCACTGTGTGCACACCAGCGGGTCACCCCTTTGTATATATGCTGCTGGCAGCCATCTTTCAAGTGATATATTCAGAAAGATGGCGCTGGCACAGGAGGTCACAGACATTCTGCGCTTATGCAATCTTTATGAAAATATCACCCAAAAGATGGCCGCTGGCAGAAGGTGTGTTGGTTGGGGGGGGATTTCCAGTCTCAGATTCTACCGGCGGGCTCTGTGATTGGCTTATAGCGTTCTTCACTTTCCTGAGCTGCAAATGGAAGTGTTGCCGGGGGAAGAAAGGAAGTATCTACCCAACACCAGAGGGTAACTTCAGCTTAGAGGCCAGGCAACAGGGTAGGAAGGTAATAACACTCTAGGGGGGCAGTGTTTCCCAACGTCCGCTCTCAAGGAGCACTAGCAATCCAGGTTGTAATGATATCCATGCTTAAGCACAGATGGTTAAATCAAAACAACTGAGGTAATGAAGAGCGAGTGCTTAAATTAGCGCAAGCGACCGTTAACTTCGAGGTAATAGGATTGTATAAGCTTCACACAATTAAATTAGCTAATCAAACAGTTAATAGAACAGGGGCGGGAACCAGTTAGGTAAGTGGGAGTGTTTAGGGAGGAGCTAGCAGACATTTTGTGTGAGGAAGTAATAGGATTCTTCCTCTTTCTCTTTGGATATCCCACCCACCCTCCCACCCACCCACCTTTTTTTCCCGCTCGTTTTTTCTTTTTCTTTACCGGTTGGGGTTTGTCAACCTATAAGGTGGCGGGAAAGAGCGTCAGTTACAGTGGCTATTGCGCCACTGTATGGAGGTTCGCTCTTTGCCCAGTACATTGTATTGGGCTTGGCGGTCTGGCCGGCCATATTATAGTGTATTGGGGAGAGAGTTGGAGACTCAGCATTTATCGGCGTAGCCAATGAGAGATATAAAGTCATGTCGTGGACATACGTAGCGGCAATAAGTCGTAATGTCACTGATGACCCGGCCGTTCTTTCTTATTGCCGCCATACTTAGTTTTAGTATTATAAATAAATAAATTTTAATGGCATTTCAGTGGTCTGTGTCGTTATTTCTAGATAAGTTAAGTTAGTTCATATTTGGTTGGTAAGGTTATCATGTAATGATGTCACGCAGTCCGGCATCGGCCGATAGAAAGTTTATTGTCACTTCTAATAATCCCTGTGCCCAGCTCTGGACGCCATGCCATAGGAATCGTGAGTGTCTTCTCATGTAGGGCGGGATGTATGACGCAATGTGCATGTGATGCATCTCGCCATTCATCGTAAGCATAACCGCGTTTATTAATGTTGTATGCTTGAAGAAATTTGCTAAGGACAGCCCTGCTGGTAAGAGCCGTTTATTGCGACAGAAGGACTTCCTTCTGAGCATGTGCAGAGTAATGCACGCTCCACAGGAGGTGTAGGGAAGATCCGATTAGATCCCTCTCAGGGGGAAACAAAAATAGAAGCCCATGTGCTTCTATAGGGTTCTAAAGATGGCGTTGTTCACTGCATCCAAACTCCGGGACTGGAATGTATAAGCGGGCAAACCTCCGAAAACTGCATTTTTGAAGATTTGACCGCAAAATAGGCTTTGCCACATCCTGCCCCTAATACAGATGTAAAAAGTAAAAGTGATTGTATGTTTGTCTTAGTGTCCACAGCTCAAGGGAACCCAACGCTCTGTACTGCACCTGGCCGCACTACATAGGTGTAAGACAATCACTGAGCGGGATCCATGTGTTCTTTGCCACAGGGCTGCCATCAGAAATTGTGGGGCCCGGGACTGACAGAATAGACAGGGCCCCTCTGTCTGTAAGGGCGCGGGACACCAGTCCCCACAGTTCCCCCCTGGTGGCTGCCCTGACAGGGCTGCCATCAGAAATTGTGGGGCCCGGGACTGACACAGAATAGACAGGGCCCCTCTGTCTGTAAGCGCCCGGGCCACCAGTCCCCACAGTTCCCCCCTGATGGCTACCCTGCCAGGGCTGCCATCAGAAATTGTGGGGCCCGGGACTGACAGAATAAACAGGGCCCCACTGTCTGTAAGGGCGCGGGACACCAGTCCCCACACTTCCCCCCTGATGGCTACCCTGCCAGGGCTGCCATCAGAAATTGTGGGGCCTGGGACTGACAAAATAGACAGGGCCTCTCCTGGTGGTAGGAGCCAGGAGTGAGCCCCTCTCTCTCTGTAAGGGCCCGGGAGACCAGTCCCCAAAGTCCACCCCTGCTCTGCGTTGGCTGCTCTGCTTTGCCGCATACCCTGAATTCAGGGACTGTAGAATATTCCCTCTTAGAGGACTGCTGCCATCCCAGCTCTCGTCAATATGAAGATTTGTTTTTATTTTCATATCACGATTAATTGCACTATTTTTCATAAAAAGAAACATATTTTGGATGAATCTTGATTATTACTTTTCTTATGTCTGTCAAATTGTATGTCTATCCTCAGATTTACAGAGTGATTACCTGCAGAAAGAAAGTCGTTTCCGATTTATTGTGAAGCAATAAAAATGCCTGAGGCTTGTTGCCAACAATTTCCATATACACACAGACACACACAATCACAGAAGCTAGGACACAAAGGGGTAGATTTATCAAGGTGTCAGCTATCTCCGCTCTAAGACAGATCCTGTTTCGCTGCTTATGTACAGTGCTGCAATATATCAGTTTTTCAGTCTCTGGAGGGGGGGGGGGTGTGATATGATATACTACTGACGGTCGGGATGCCAGCGGTCACATGACTGACCGATGATTCCAAACTTTTTGAATGCCGACAGGAGATGGGGTAATTATTTTACCCCTCCCCTGTCCTCTTCCCTAACTCACCTGGGGTGGCGGCTAAGGCTAAGGTAGTGGGAAGTATCATACTCGGGGGGGGGCAGCGGCAATTAACCCCCCCCCCCCTGCAGTGCTTAACCCTAACTCCTAACCCCCGGAAGCCAGCAGTTACCTGACCGTCGGCATCCAGTGCGCCGACCCCTGGTGAGGCATGTGCAATAAGGCTCCAGAGTGACTAACCCAGAAGTCCTCACAAAGCAAGGGACAGCTTTTGTCGGAAGAGGTGTCCTTTCTGTAAATATTGGCAATTATTCCGGCTTACAGCGTTAATAAACATCGCCATGCATACGATAAGTGGTGTGGTTTATCACATACAGAAGTCTTAGTTATTACCCAGTCTTGCTACTATTTTGTTCCCGATTATAAAGTGCAATGGAGAATGCTGGTGTATAAGTAACTGTTAATGAGTAAAGATATAAATTACAGTTGGGATTTAGGATTGTCATATTATAATAAATGTGATTAACACTCCATATACCACCTGAATCACCAGCTTGTCGCAAGTTCAATAAAATCACATCTATAGCATATTTGCTGATATTGCTGCCCCCCCTCTTCCGGGAGGCGGCAGCCTGGTCCAGCAAACGGGGGCGTGTCCGGTAGTGAGGGGGCGTGGCGGCATAGAAACAGGCACTGGAGAGTGGGGGGGCGGAGCTACAATGACGCGATTCAGTGTGAATCGCGTCATTGGGTCCCCCTTGGACCGCCCACTGGTGCTCCGCTGTAGGCGGACAAGGGGGGGATGCGGGAGCTGGCGGCGGATGCGGGACACTTGCCGACCTTTCCAGGGGGCCAGGAGCGCCACTCGATTTTCAGGAACCTCCCGCCCATTCCGGAAGGGTAGGCAAGTATGATCTACAGTAATACAGCCTGTAAGCATCACGTGACCGCAATCTCTTCCCGTAGCACAGCAATGCCCAGCCATCTATCTACCAATGCCCGCCTGTGTTCTTATCATAGCAGATGCACATGGACATCTATACAGACTGTTTGACCAAAAAACTGAAATGGGAAGTACTGTCAGTAGCGGATCTTGCCACGGGCGCCGCCGCCATGGCAAGATTTGCTACTGGTGCCGGTGCTGTGTAGTGCGTGAAGACGTCATCGCGCACCGCACGGCATTGTGGGAGTGGCCATAGACGCTAGAGGTCATAATTGACCTCTAGTGTCTATGCTGTGCTATGGGAGAGACGTCATAACGTCTCTCCCATAGATCCGAGGAGCGGCGCCGGTGGCCGTAGACGGAGGGCAGCAGGGTTCGGGAAGCAGGAGCGGGGATGGTGAGTATTTATTTATTTTTGTAAACGGCGCAACTAGGGGGCACAACTCTACAGGGGGCACAGTACTGGGGGCACAACTACTGAGGGCACAGCTACACAGGGGGCACAGTACTGGGGGCACAGTACTGGGGGCACAACTACTGAGGGCACAGCTACACAGGGGGCACAGTACTGGGGGCACAACTACTGAGGGCACAGCTACAGGGGGCACAGTACTGGGGGCACAACTACTGAGGGCACAGCTACAGGGGGCACAGTACTGGGGGCACAACTACTGAGGGCACAGCTACAGGGGGCACAGTATTGGGGGCACAGCTACAGGGGGCACAGTACTGGGGGCACAACTACTGAGGGCACAGCTACAGGGGGCACAGTATTGGGGGCACAGCTACAGGGGGCACAGTACTGGGGGTACAACTACTGAGGGCACAGCTACAGGGGGCATAACTGACCACGCCCCTTCCCCGTGAAGCCACGCCCCTATTTTCCACTAACCCTGTTTTGCCTGTGGGGGGGTTGGCGTTGTCGAAGGAAACTTTCGCCCTGGGCGCCACAAGGTCTAGAACAGGGCCTGAGTACTGTATATCGCCAACAAAGCAGCTCTCTAGACTAGTTACTGTATATCTAAGATTTCCTACGAGGTGGTAATTATATAGTCATAGCTCAGGATAGGCAGATTGGGGTACTCGGTGATAACCGATGTGGAAAATCAATGACTGAACCCAGAAATCTTTGCATGTGACGTAAGTGTCAATGAGGGGGAGATTTACTGAGCCTTGGAGAGTGATAAAGTGAAGAAAGATAAAGTACCAGCCAATCAGCTCCTAACTGCCATGTTACAGGCTGTGTTTGAAAAATGACAGTTAAGAGCTGATTGTCTGGTACTTTATCTCTCTGCACTTTATCTCTTTCCAAGGCCCCAGAGACTGGTTACTCTGAGAGGCTGGTATTGGCGCCTACAATGTTATAGCCTAAGGTTTCATTATCTACAGGGTTATGCAAAAATGTTTCATGGGTATCCCCCAAAGCAGATGTTTGAGGGGGATTTTCCCCATAATGACGCGTAACTTTATAGCTGTGCTAGCTGTAGCTGGTTACAGGACACACCAAGCTGGCACTGGATGGGGATATTGCTCAGGAACCTGGCAGTTTGGAGTATAGTAACTGTGCACAGCCCCATCTGCTCCTTTAGTGCCAGGCTCACTGCTGGGGATACCGGGCCTAATTCAGACCTGATCTCTCCTCTGCGATCAGATAGCCGCCGCCCATAGAGAGTGAAACCCCGCCCCGTGCAAGTGTGCGAACACCGTGCGAAAACTTCGCCAGTCAGCGGACATCTGCAAATCCGTTCGCAACTCACTCACCATCAAATGATTACTACTACAGTGCGATACAATCAGGCCGATCAGTGCCGGAGATGATGTCACACACCCTCCCTCAAAACGCTTGGGAACGCCTGCGTTTTTTTTTCCAGACACTCCCAGAAAACGGCCAGTTACCACCCACAAACCTCTGCTTCCTGTCAATCACCTTGCGTACGCCTAGCAATCGAAATTTTCGCACCATCCTGTTGCTGTTTGGCGTCACGTCTACACATTGCGGCATACTTGCCTACTCTCCCGGAATGGCCGGGAGGCTCCCGAAAATCAGGTGACCCTCCCGGCCCCCCGGAAGAGCAGGCAAGTCTCCGCGATTCTTGTTGAATCGAGTCATCATAGCCACGCCCCCTGCAGTATAATGCCGATAATAGCGGCATTACACAGGGGGCGTGGCTTAAATGACACACATCAGCCCCGCCCCCATTCCACCTCTGCCTCGCCCCATCTGCTCGTCACTACCCTGCCCCACCCCCTGCTAAGCCGACCTGGCTGCTCTCTCCTTGTGTGTATTAGGATTCTACTGTCATTAATAAATGATACTTCATGTCACAATTCTCCATAACAAAAAGAAATTCCCGCTCTGTAACGTATTTAAACAAAATTCTTTTTCACAATACATAATGCTAGAATTTTTTATGCTGATTTGCAAACTGGAATCATAGGGAAATTATTTTATCCTGAAGTTAAAGGGATCTGACCGTGAACTTACTGGTGACATACAATGGTAACCCAATACCTGCTGAGTCCCGCTAATGCATGGCGCACATGTTCTGTCTAAGGAGAAAATATCCCAGGAATCAATTATAGCTTCACTGGAATGGAATTTTATGGTGGGATAATGGTTTCCTGCTGCTGTTATATAGATCAGTCTGAACTGCACAAGATGGGGAAATAAACATGCACAAAGCAAAAGAGGAAGAAACAGGTTCTTTCCTGCTAGATACCGGATCTACATTGTGGGACTGCTGTATAGTTACCGGATCTACATTGTGGGACTGCTATGGAGTTACCGGATCTACATTGTGGGACTGCTATAGAGTTATCGGATCTACATTGTGGGACTTCTATAGAGTTACCGGATCTACCTTGTGGGTCTGCTATAGAGTTACCGGATCTACATTGTGGGTCTGCTATAAAGTTACCGGAACTACATTGTGGGACTGCTATAGAGTTACCGGATCTACCTTGTGGGTCTGCTATAAAGTTACCGGATCTACATTGTGAGTCTGCTATAAAGTTACCGGATCTACATTGTGGGTCTGCTATAGTTAGTTACCGGATCTACATTGTGAGTCTGCTATAAAGTTACCGGATCTACATTGTGGGTCTGCTATAGTTAACGGATCTACATTGTGGGACTGCTATATAGTTACCGGATCTACATTGTGGGACTGCTATATAGTTCCCGGATCTACATTGTGGGACTACTATAGAGTTACCGGATATACATTGTGGGACTGCTATAGAGTTACCGGATCTACATTGTGGGACTGCTATAGAGTTCCCGGATCTACATTGTGGGACTGCTATAGAGTTCCCAGATCTACGTTGTGGGACTACTATAGAGTTACTGGATCTACATTGTGGGACTGCTATATAGTTACCGGATCTACATTGTGGGACTGCTATAGTTACCAGATCTACCTTGTGGGACTGCTATAGAGTTACCGGATCTACCATGTGGGACTGCTATAGAGTTACCGGATCTACCTTGTTGGTCTGCTATAAAGTTACCGGATCTACATTGTGGGACTGCTATAGAGTTACCGGATCTACATTGTGGGACTACTATAGAGTTACCGGATCTACATTGTGGGACTGCTATATAGTAACCGGATCTACATTGTGGGACTGCTATAGAGTTACCGGATCTACATTGCGGGACTGCTATATAGTTACCGGATCTACATTGTGGGACTGCTATAGTTACAGGATCTACATTGTGGGACTGCTATAGAGTTAGCAGATCTACCTTGTGGGACTGCTATAGAGTTACCGGATCTACCATGTGGGACTGCTATAGAGTTACCGGATCTACCTTGTGGGTCTGCTATAAAGTTACCGGATCTACGTTGTGGGTCTGCTATAGTTACCGTATCTACATTGTGGGTCTGCTACAGTTACTGGATCTACATTGTGGGACTGCTATATAGTTACCGGATCTACATTGTGGGACTGCTATATAGCTACTGGATCTACATTGTGGGACTGCTATATAGTTACTGGATCTACATTGTGGGACTGCTATATAGTTACCGGATCTACATTGTGGGACTGCTATAGAGTTACCGGATCTACATTGTGGGACTGCTGTATAGTTACCGGATCTACATTGTGGGACTGCTATAGTTACCGGATCTACATTGTGGGTCTGCTATAGTTACCGGATCTACTTTGTGGAACTGCTATATAGTTACCGGATCTACATTGTGGGACTACTATAGTTACCGGATCTACATTGTGGGACTGCTATATAGTTACCAGATCTACATTGTGGGACTGCTATAGAGTTACCGGATCTACATTGTGGGTCTGCTATATAGTTACAGGATCTACATTGTGGGACTGCTATGTAGTTACCGGATCTACATTGTGGGACTGCTATATAGTTACAGGATCTACATTGTGGGACTGCTATATAGTTACAGGATCTACATTACATAGTACATAGTATCTGAGGTTGAAAAAAGACAATTGTCCATCGAGTTCAACCTATTTGTGGTCTCCTATGCATGATGATTTGACTAAAATTTCTGACTGATGCTGCTGTCAACCGTTGCATTTTATCCCTATTTATAGTAACTATAATGCATGACTATGCACCATACCCCTGGATATCCTTATCCATTAGGAATTTATCTAACCCATTCTTAAAAGTGTTGACAGATTCCGCCATTACAACTCCCTCGGGCAGGGAATTCCAAACACGTATTGTCCTTACCGTGAAAAAGCCTTTACGCCGTATTGTGCGGAATCTTCTCTCCTCTATCCTGAGCGAGTGTCCACGAGTCCTCTGTGTTGATCTAACCAAAAACAGGTCCCGCGCAAGCTCTGTGTATTGTCCCCTTATATATTTGTAGATGTTGATCATATCCCCTCTTAGTCTCCGCTTTTCCAATGTAAACATGCCTAGTCTTTCAAGCCTTTCCTTGTATTCCATCGTCTCCATGCCCTTAATTAGTTTGGTCGCCCTCCTCTGAACCTTTTCTAGCTCCAGGATATCCTTTTTGTAGTACGGTGCCCAGAATTGGACACAGTATTCAAGGTGTGGCCTCACTAGTGATTTATATAACGGGAGTATAATACTCTCGTCCCTAGCATCAATACCCCGTTTTATGCATGCTAATATCTTATTAGCCTTCTTTGCTGCAGTCCTACTTTGGGTACTACTGCTTAGTTTGCTATCTATGAGGACACCTAAGTCCTTTTCCAGTACAGAATCCCCTAATTTTACCCCATTTAGTAGGTAGGTGTAATTTTTGTTCTTGTTACCACAGTGCATTACCTTACACTTGTCTGTGTTGAAGCGCATTCTCCATTTGGCTGCCCTTGCTTCTAATTTAACTAAGTCGTTCTGAAGAGACTCGGCATCCTCCTCTGTATTTATAGCCTTACACAATTTGGTATCATCTGCAAAAATTGACACCATGCTCTCTAGACCTTCTGTTAGGTCGTTAATGAAAATATTGAACAATAGCTGTCCTAATACTGAGCCTTGCGGCACACCACTTAGCACTTCAGTCCAAGTTGAAAAAGATCCATTAACCACAACGCGCTGCTCCCTATTATCTAACCAGTTTTTGACCCAAGTGCATATTGTGCTTCCTAGCCCTGATTCTTGTAGCTTGTAGATAAGTCTCATGTGTGGTACAGTATCGAACGCTTTGGCAAAGTCTAAAAAGATTACATCCACGTCTTTACCCTGATCTAGGTTTGCGCTTACTGTTTCATAAAAGCCAAGTAAGTTGGTTTGACAGGATCTTTCCTTCATAAACCCATGTTGATTCCTTTTAATGACCTTATTGACTTCAAGGAACTTCTGAATACTATCTCTTAGAATACCTTCCAATACTTTCCCCACTATAGATGTAAGACTAACTGGTCTATAATTACCTGGTTCAGCTTTACTTTCATTGTGGGACTGCTATATAGTTACCAGATCTACATTGTGGGACTGCTGTATAGTTACCAGATCTACATTGTGGGACTACTATAGAGTCACTGGATCTACATTGTGGGACTGCTATATAGTTACCGGATCTACATTGTGGGACTGCTATATAGTTACCGGATCTACATTGTGGGACTGCTATATAGTTACCGGATCTACATTGTGGGACTGCTATAGAGTTACCGGATCTACATTGTGGGACTGCTATAGAGTTCCTGGATCTACATTGTGGGACTGCTATATAGTTACCGGATCTACATTGTGGGACTGCTATATAGTTCCTGGATCTACATTGTGGGACTGCTATAGAGTTACCGGATCTACATTGTGGGACTGCTATATAGTTCCTGGATCTACATTGTGGGACTGCTATATAGTAGTTACCGGATCTACATTATGGGACTGCTATATAGTTCCTGGATTTACATTGTGGGACTGCTATATAGTTACCGGATCTACATTGTGGGACTGCTATATAGTTACCGGATCTACATTGTGGGACTGCTATATAGTTCCTGGATCTACATTGTGGGACTGCTATATAGTTACCGGATCTACATTGTGGGACTGCTATAGAGTTACCGGATCTACATTGTGGGACTGCTATTGAGTTACCGGATCTACATTGTGGGACTGCTATAGAGTTACCGGATCTACAATGTGGCTCGCCATGCTTCGGGCAAGGTGCCTCGCTGTGCTCGCCACAGGTTACTGTTCTCAATCTTTGTCCACGTGGATCGGAAAGTATGAAAAAGTTAAAAAAAAGAAAAAATTTGAAAACCTTATATCAACCTTTTGACCTGTCGACCTAGAATACCTGTCAACCTAGTTACTGTCGAGCAATTGTGGTCGACCTAGACACTGTCAACCTAAGTCTTGTCAATCTAGAGACCAGATACCGTCTGTGGGAACGGTAAGGTCACTGGAGACCAGCAGCATGTCTCACAGCCTCCTTGGTGTCTCTGTCCGCTCCCCCAGGCTCCCATTGACTAGTAGACGCAGGAGTCAGGAGGGACGGGCAGGTACAGGCAATGGAGGCCATGGTTGCTCAGTCCCGGCGGATGCGGCTGCGATACACACTGCTGCTCTCCGGTGAGGAACCCCATTTATCATCACTTTGGGGGCTTGTGCAGCACACTAGGAACTCCTGACCATTTCCCCAGTCAGAATAGAGGCCGTGTGAGTGAGAGGGGGGCCTCCCAACTTCACCCACCACCACTGCAGGACACTGCGGCCTGTGGGTGGGACAGCAGGACAGTGTCTAAAAAAATGGGTCCAGTTTGTAGGTATGCACGGTGTACTATTACTTTTGCATTTGTCACCAACACCCTCAAACCACATCTCCTGCCATTAACTAGATGCAGATACCGCTGTGGTCTACTGGCGTCAACCTGGCGCATACGCTGTTATTCTCCAGAAGAAAGTGATATAGGTGCGCTGATAGTGGCCAGTAAGCTTCAAGCAGCTACAGCTATGTGCAAATTCCAAAACAGAACTCCAGTAGCAGGTAGGTGGGTGCCGCTGTTAGGGGGCCCCTAATATGACAATGTGCATACTGTATGTAATTCATTCTCCATTGGGCTGTACCTGGGAGGGGAGGGGGACATTGCAACATTTTGCCGTGGGGCCCACAAAGGTCTTCTTACATCACTGTCCAAGTTCTAAATGCGGCAGATCCCCAATACTAATTATCACCGCTGAGAGGTCCTTTCCTCTGTAATGTTACACCGTGTCAGTCACCAGCACGCCACAAACGCTGCGTACATTTCCTCCACAGCTACAGCAGCCCCCCTGAGACAATGGGAAAGACATTAGCCTTCCAGCAGAAATACATCCCTAAGGATTTATAATATACGAGGGATTAAGGGGGAGTTGTATCAAGCCGTGGATAGAGATAAAGAACTGTACTGTACCAACCAATCAGCTTCAATTTACAGGCTGGATTTAAAAAATTGACAGAATCTGATTGGTTGGTACTTTATATTCCCTTTATCTCTCTCCAGGGGGTACATTTACTAAGATGGGAGTTCTATTTAAGATGGGATGTTGCCCATAGCAACCAATCAGATTCTACTTCTCATTTATCTAGCACCTTCTATAAGATAATACCTGGGATCTGATTGGTTGCTATGGGCAACATCCCATCTTAAATAGAACTCCCATCTTAGAAAATGTAACCCCAGGTCTTGGTACATCTCCCCCAAAGTCTCATGGAAGAGAAATGCTATACCATTAGGGAATGTGCTGCCCATTACTACATGAAGACAGCACTATTTAAAACAGCATGGATAGTGTAATGGTTGTAGAGCCTCACAGCACTGGGGTCATGGGTTCAATTCCCACCATGGTGCTAACTGTGTGGAGTTTGTATATTCTCCCCGTGCTTGTGTGGGATTCCTGTGGATGCTCCGGTTTCCTCCCACACTCCAAACATATACAGGTAGGTTCATTGGCTCCCAACAAACAACCCTAGGGCAGAGGTTCCCAAATTGTGTGCCGTGGATCCCTGGGGTGCCTCGGGACACTTGCAGGGGTGCCCTGGGTTGGTGGTCCAGGACCAATTCAAATTATTCATGGTCATTATAATAGGCAAAACCAGTGCTGGTGGCTGCCAGTCATAAAATATGTGGCCAAACAGAAGCAAATCTTGTCCCTCACTACACAACTGACCCTAAGGATGACATATAAACGCAATCTACATAATGTAATATTTCTTTCTAAATTTCTCAATAAGAAATTTTTGGCCTAGGGGTGCCGTGAAAAAAAAATCTGATATTCTAGGGCGCCGTGATTCAAAAAAGTTTGGAATCCACTGCCCTAGGGTGTAAGTGCGTGTACATGGGCAGACCAATATTAACAATATGAAATTCCATTTGATCCCAGTTATGTTTTCATGTTAATACTGACTGTCTCCGACTCCCCTGGCTTTGTGTAAGACTCCATTTTGTTCCCTTTTCCATGTTCTTTTCTCATTGCTTGTCCCACGCCTGTTGTCTTTCACACGGCGTGATTTCCATTCCACATTTGCCCAGCATATTCCACTTGTAACGTGACATTATTCCAAAGCAAGCAGCTTCAGTACATCTGGGGGTAAATTTACTAAGGTGGGAGTTTTTTAGAACTGGTGATGTTGCCTATATCTTCTAGAAGCAGCTTGATAAATGTTAAGTAGAATCTGATTGGTTGCTATAGGCAACATCACCAGTTCTAAAAAAACTCCCACCTTAGTAAATTTACCCCCTGGAATACGTCTCTCCTCCTATTTTGTCACTGGAAAAGCATTTACTGTACCATACACCCCTTTAGAGATATATGGGTGTACCGTTATACAGCACACTGTTACTGGTGCCAACGCTATGACACTGGCACATAGTATTTTAATTGCAAAACAAAAGTACGGGCAACAGCAATGTAGTATAAATCAAAATGCATTACTCCTCACTGAAATGGATCTTTTATTGTAAGACCTCCAAAACTCTGTCCCTTAACAGCATGATATAACGGCAGCTCCAGTAATCATATTATATACCAATGCTATTGTTGTCATAATTTGAGCCACTTGCCAAGAGGAGGGGGATTTCCGGGCAACTGGAAACCCCCGTGCGTTTGCCTATGGAGGGCTCTCACCAGTCTATCCAGTCCCTACTATAATATAACTACACAAAGGTTTCCTGAGCTTTGCTATGTATCCTTTGGATCATTATTCCCTGTAATTAATACTTTCTCTGTAACTGATTTCTCTGGTCACTCATCTCAGTCATGTATCCCCCGTGTCACTGCTTCAATCCCTTTCCCTTCTATTTCTCATTCCATACTACCCTCTGACCCCTATTACTCATTCTTTCTGTATCTCGTTCCTTCTGTCACTCATCTCAGTCACTTATCCCCCGTGTCACTGCTTCCATCCCTTTCCCACCTATTTCTCATTCCATCCTTCCCTCCGACCCCTATTACTCATTCTTTCTGTCTCTCGTTCCTTCTGTCACTCACATCAGTCACGTATCCCACGTGTCACTGCTTCCATCCCTTTCCCATCTATTTCTCATTCCATCCTTCCCTCCGACCCCTATTACTCATTCTCTCTGTCTCTCGTTCCTTCTGTCACTCATCTCAGTCACGTATCCCCCGTGTCACTGCTTCCATCCCTTTCCCATCTATTTCTCATTCCATCCTTCCCTCCGACCCCTATTACTCATTCTTTCTGTCTCTCGTTCCTTCTGTCACTCATCTCAGTCACTTATCCCCCGTGTCACTGCTTCCATCCCTTTCCCTTCTATTTCTCATTCCATCCTTCCCTCCGACCCCTAATACTCATTCTCTCTGTCTCTCGTTCCTTCTGTCACTCATCTCAGTCACTTATCCCCCGTGTCACTGCTTCCATCCCTTTCCCACCTATTTCTTATTCCATCCTTCCCTCCGACCCCTATTACTCATTCTATCTGTCTCTCGTTCCTTCTGTCACTCATCTCAGTCACTTATCCCCCGTGTCACTGCTTCCATCCCTTTCCCATCTATTTCTCATTCCATCCTTCCCTCCGACCCCTATTGCTCATTCTTTCTGTCTCTCGTTCCTTCTGTCACTCATCTCAGTCATGTTTCCCCGTGTCACTGCTTCCATCCCTTTCCCATCTATTTCTCATTCCATCCTTCCCTCCGACCCCTATTACTCATTCTCTCTGTCTCTCGTTCCTTCTGTCACTCATCTCAGTCACGTATCCCCCGTGTCACTGCTTCCATCCCTTTCCCATCTATTTCTCATTCCATCCTTCCCTCCGACCCCTATTACTCATTCTTTCTGTCTCTCGTTCCTTCTGTCACTCATCTCAGTCACTTATCCCCCGTGTCACTGCTTCCATCCCTTTCCCTTCTATTTCTCATTCCATCCTTCCCTCCGACCCCTATTACTCATTCTCTCTGTCTCTCGTTCCTTCTGTCACTCATCTCAGTCACTTATCCCCCATGTCACTGCTTCCATCCCTTTCCCACCTATTTCTTATTCCATCCTTCCCTCCGACCCCTATTACTCATTCTTTCTGTCTCTCGTTCCTTCTGTCACTCATCTCAGTCACTTATCCCCCGTGTCACTGCTTCCATCCCTTTCCCTTCTATTTCTCATTCCATCCTTCCCTCCGACCCCTATTACTCATTCTTTCTGTCTCTCGTTCCTTCTGTCACTCATCTCAGTCACGTATCCCCCGTGTCACTGCTTCCATCCGTTTCCCATCTATTTCTCATTCCCTCCGACCCCTATTACTCATTCTTTCTGTCTCTCGTTCCTTCTGTCACTCATCTCAGTCACTTATCCCCCGTGTCACTGCTTCCATCCCTGTCCCTTCTATTTCTCATTCCATCCTTCCCTCCGACCCCTATTACTCATTCTTTCTGTCTCTCGTTCCTTCTGTCACTCATCTCAGTCACTTATCCCCCGTGTCACTGCTTCCATCCCTTTCCCTTCTATTTCTCATTCCATCCTTCCCTCCGACCCCTATTACTCATTCTCTCTGTCTCTCGTTCCTTCTGTCACTCATCTCAGTCACTTATCCCCCGTGTCACTGCTTCCATCCCTTTCCCACCTATTTCTTATTCCATCCTTCCCTCCGACCCCTATTACTCATTCTTTCTGTCTCTCGTTCCTTCTGTCACTCATCTCAGTCACTTATCCCCCGTGTCACTGCTTCCATCCCTTTCCCTTCTATTTCTCATTCCATCCTTCCCTCCGACCCCTATTACTCATTCTTTCTGTCTCTCGTTCCTTCTGTCACTCATCTCAGTCACGTATCCCCCGTGTCACTGCTTCCATCCGTTTCCCATCTATTTCTCATTCCCTCCGACCCCTATTACTCATTCTTTCTGTCTCTCGTTCCTTCTGTCACTCATCTCAGTCACTTATCCCCCGTGTCACTGCTTCCATCCCTTTCCCTTCTATTTCTCATTCCATCCTTCCCTCCGACCCCTATTACTCATTCTTTCTGTCTCTCGTTCCTTCTGTCACTCATCTCAGTCACGTATCCCCGTGTCACTGCTTCCATCCCTTTCCCTTCTATTTCTCATTCCCTCCGACCCCTATTACTCATTCTTTCTGTCTCTCGTTCCTTCTGTCATTCATCTCAGTCATTTATTCCATGTCTGCCCTGTCACTCATGGGAGTGGGATGAAAAACTGGATGGAGGAATGCAGAGGGATGAAGGAGTGCGATAAGATCAGTGGTAGGGGGGCAATTAAATGAATTAGTCGGGGGAGGTGATGATGACGAGGGATAGTTGGAGGTTGATGAATTAGAGATGAGGAGGCAATGACCCAAATCTAACTCTCTTTGCACATGTTACATCTGCCCCACCTGCACTGCACCTGGTTTTGCCCATTAGAGGAAAATTTTGTTTTGCAATCAACCTTGAATTAGGCCCTACTGTGTATATCCCATGTCGGCGCTGATTTTTGTGACACAGCTAATAGTGGTGACCCAGGTACTAATTCGCAGACTTTAGCTGAATAAACGTCAAGGTCTATATGTAACAGTCTGCGTCGTGCGGGGTGTACGGGGATTTCTGCCAGTCTGCCCTCATTTTTAAAGTGGCAATCATTTACAATGCAAAACCCAGGTGGGTTTTGCCTTGTAAACAATTGCTGCTTTAAAAATGCGGGCAGAAGTTCCCAAACAGCCTGCACCACGCAGACTATTACATGTTGGGGGTCATTCCGAGTTGTTCGCTCGCTAGCTGCTTTTAGCAGCATTGCACACGCTAAGCCGCCGCCCTCTGGGAGTGAATCTTAGCATAGCAGAATTGCGAACAAAAGCTTCGCTAATTTTCTCGTAACGATTACCCCGCAGTTTCTGAGTAGCTCCAGACTTACTCAGCCATTGCGACCAGCTCAGTCGTTCCTGGTTTGACGTCACAAACACACCCAGCGTTCGCCCAGACACTCCCCCGTTTCTCCAGACACTCCCGCGTTTCTCCAGCCACTCCTGCGTTTTGCAACTCAAACGCCTGCGTTTTTCCGCACACTCCCATAAAACGCCCAGTTTCCGCCCAGAAACACCCACTTCCTGTCAATCACGCTACGTTCAGCACAGCAATGAAAAAGCTTTGTTATGCCGTGAGTAAAATACCTAACTGTTGTGTAAAATAACTAAGCGCATGCGCTCTGCGTACCTTGCGCATGCGCAGTTAGCGACTAATCACAGTATAGCGAAAATCGGCAACGAGCGAACAACTCGGAATGACCCCCATTGTCCCAAGTCTGTGTCTTTTTAAGAAGTTTATTTGTAAATTAGCACCGAGCCGGCCACACATCCGCCGCGTTCCAACTAGAGATGAGCGGGTTCGGTTCCTCGGAATCCGAACCCGCCCGAACTTCAGCTTTTTTTACACGGATCCGAGCGACTCGGATCTTCCCGCCTTGCTCGGTTAACCCGAGCGCGCCCGAACGTCATCATGACGCTGTCGGATTCTCGCGAGGCTCGGATTCTATCGCGAGACTCGGATTCTATATAAGGAGCCGCGCGTCGCCGCCATTTTACACGTGCATTGAGATTGATAGTGAGAGGACGTGGCTGGCGTCCTCTCCGTTTAGAGAAGAAATAGATAGGAGAGTGAGAGTGAGACAGTGACACTTCATTTACTGGAGCTTAGGAGGAGTACTCAGACAGAGAGTGCAGAATTTTGCTGATAGTATTAGTTAGTTATACTAGTGACTGACCAGTGACCACCAGTGCAGTTTTATATTATTTAATATAATCCGTTCTCTGCCTGAAAAAACGATACACAGTGACTCAGTCACATACCATATCTGTGCTCAGCCCAGTGTGCTGCTGCATCATCTATGTATAATATCTGACTGTGCTCACATAGCTTAATTGTGGGGGAGACTGGGGAGCAGTTAGGTTATAGCAGGAGCCAGGAGTACATATTAAAATTAAACAGTGCACACTTTTTTTCTGCAGGAGTGCCACTGCCAGTGTGACTGACCAGTGACCTGACCACCAGTATATAGTATACTATATTGTATTGTGAATGTCTGCCTGTAAAAGTTAAAACACACGTCGTGTGACTTGTGTGGTGTTTTTTTATTCTATAAAATAAAAAACTCATTCTGCTGACAGACAGTGTCCAGCAGGTCCGTCATTATATAATATATACCTGTCCGGCTGCAGTAGTGATATATATATATTTTTTATATCATTATTTATCATCCAGTCGCAGCAGACACAGTACGGTAGTTCACGGCTGTAGCTACCTCTGTGTCGGCACTCGGCAGTCCATCCATAATTGTATACCACCTACCCGTGGTTTTTTTTTCTTTCTTCTTTATACATACTACATCTCATTATCATCCAGTCTATATTAGCAGCAGACACAGTACAGTACGGTAGTCCACGGCTGTAGCTACCTCTGTGTCGGCACTCGGCAGTCCGTCCATAATTGTATACCACCTACCCGTGGTTTTTTTTTTCTTTCTTCTTTATACATACTACATCTCATTATCAACCAGTCTATATTAGCAGCAGACACAGTACGGTAGTCCACGGCTGTAGCTACCTCTGTGTCGGCACTCGGCAGTCCATCCATAATTGTATACCACCTACCCGTGGTTTTTTTTTCTTTCTTCTTTATACATACTACATCTCATTATCATCCAGTCTATATTAGCAGCAGACACAGTACAGTACGGTAGTCCACGGCTGTAGCTACCTCTGTGTCGGCACTCGGCAGTCCATCCATAATTGTATACCACCTACCCGTGGTTTTTTTTCTTTCTTCTTTATACATACATACTACATCTCTTTATCAACCAGTCTATATTAGCAGCAGACACAGTACGGTAGTCCACGGCTGTAGCTACCTCTGTGTCGGCAGTCCATCCATAATTGTATACCACCTACCCGTGGTTTTTTTTTCTTTCTTCTTTATACATACGTACTACATCTCTTTATCAACCAGTCTATATTAGCAGCAGACACAGTACGGTAGTCCACGGCTGTAGCTACCTCTGTGTCGGCACTCGGCAGTCCGTCCATAATTGTATACCACCTACCCGTGGTTTTTTTTCTTTCTTCTTTATACATACATACTACATCTCTTTATCAACCAGTCTATATTAGCAGCAGACACAGTACGGTAGTCCACGGCTGTAGCTACCTCTGTGTTGGCACTCGGCAGTCCATCCATAATTGTATACCACCTACCCGTGGTTTTTTTTCTTTCTTCTTTATACATACTACATCTCATTATCATCCAGTCTATATTAGCAGCAGACACAGTACAGTATGGTAGTCCACGGCTGTAGCTACCTTTGTGTCGGCACTCGGAAGTCCATCCATAATTGTATACCACCTACCCGTGGTTTTTTTTTCTTTCTTCTTTATACATACATACTACATCTCTTTATCAACCAGTCTATATTAGCAGCAGACACAGTACGGTAGTCCACGGCTGTAGCTACCTCTGTGTCGGCACTCGGCAGTCCGTCCATAATTGTATACCACCTACCCGTGGTTTTTTTTTCTTTCTTCTTTATACATACATACTACATCTCTTTATCAACCAGTCTATATTAGCAGCAGACACAGTACGGTAGTCCACGGCTGTAGCTACCTCTGTGTCGGCACTCGGCAGTCCGTCCATAATTGTATACCACCTACCCGTGGTTTTTTTTTCTTTCTTCTTTATACATACATACTACATCTCATTATCATCCAGTCTATATTAGCAGCAGACACAGTACAGTACAATAGTCCACGGCTGTAGCTACCTCTGTGTCGGCACTCGGCAGTCCATCCATAATTGTATACTAGTATCCATCCATCTCCATTGTTTACCTGAGGTGCCTTTTAGTTGTGCCTATTAAAATATGGAGAACAAAAATGTTGAGGTTCCAAAATTAGGGAAAGATCAAGATCCACTTCCACCTCGTGCTGAAGCTGCTGCCACTAGTCATGGCCGAGACGATGAAATGCCAGCAACGTCGTCTGCCAAGGCCGATGCCCAATGGCATAGTACAGAGCATGTCAAATCCAAAACACCAAATATCAGTAAAAAAAGGACTCCAAAACCTAAAATAAAATTGTCGGAGGAGAAGCGTAAACTTGCCAATATGCCATTTACCACACGGAGTGGCAAGGAACGGCTGAGGCCCTGGCCTATGTTCATGGCTAGTGGTTCAGCTTCACATGAGGATGGAAGCACTCAGCCTCTCGCTAGAAAACTGAAAAGACTCAAGCTGGCAAAAGCACCGCAAAGAACTGTGCGTTCTTCGAAATCCCAAATCCACAAGGAGAGTCCAATTGTGTCGGTTGCGATGCCTGACCTTCCCAACACTGGACGTGAAGAGCATGCGCCTTCCACCATTTGCACGCCCCCTGCAAGTGCTGGAAGGAGCACCCGCAGTCCAGTTCCTGATAGTCAGATTGAAGATGTCAGTGTTGAAGTACACCAGGATGAGGAGGATATGGGTGTTGCTGGCGCTGGGGAGGAAATTGACCAGGAGGATTCTGATGGTGAGGTGGTTTGTTTAAGTCAGGCACCCGGGGAGACACCTGTTGTCCGTGGGAGGAATATGGCCGTTGACATGCCTGGTGAAAATACCAAAAAAATCAGCTCTTCGGTGTGGAAGTATTTCACCAGAAATGCGGACAACATTTGTCAAGCCGTGTGTTCCCTTTGTCAAGCTGTAATAAGTAGGGGTAAGGACGTTAACCACCTCGGAACATCCTCCCTTATACGTCACCTGCAGCGCATTCATAATAAGTCAGTGACAAGTTCAAAAACTTTGGCCGACAGCGGAAGCAGTCCACTGACCAGTAAATCCCTTCCTCTTGTAACCAAGCTCACGCAAACCACCCCACCAACTCCCTCAGAGTCAATTTCCTCCTTCCCCAGGAATGCCAATAGTCCTGCAGGCCATGTCACTGGCAATTCTGACGAGTCCTCTCCTGCCTGGGATTCCTCCGATGCATCCTTGCGTGTAACGCCTACTGCTGCTGGCGCTGCTGTTGTTGCTGCTGGGAGTCGATGGCCATCCCAGAGGGGAAGTCGTAAGCCCACTTGTACTACTTCCAGTAAGCAATTGACTGTCCAACAGTCCTTTGCGAGGAAGATGAAATATCACAGCAGTCATCCTGCTGCAAAGCGGATAACTGAGGCCTTGACAACTATGTTGGTGTTAGACGTGCGTCCGGTATCCGCCGTTAGTTCACAGGGAACTAGACAATTTATTGAGGCAGTGTGCCCCCGTTACCAAATACCATCTAGGTTCCACTTCTCTAGGCAGGCGATACCGAGAATGTACACGAACGTCAGAAAAAGACTCACCAGTGTCCTAAAAAATGCAGTTGTACCCAATGTCCACTTAACCACGGACATGTGGACAAGTGGAGCAGGGCAGGGTCAGGACTATATGACTGTGACAGCCCACTGGGTAGATGTATGGACTCCCGCCGCAAGAACAGCAGCGGCGGCACCAGTAGCAGCATCTCGCAAACGCCAACTCTTTCCTAGGCAGGCTACGCTTTGTATCACCGCTTTCCAGAATACGCACACAGCTGAAAACCTCTTACGGCAACTGAGGAAGATCATCGCGGAATGGCTTACCCCAATTGGACTCTCCTGTGGATTTGTGGCATCGGACAACGCCAGCAATATTGTGTGTGCATTAAATATGGGCAAATTCCAGCACGTCCCATGTTTTGCACATACCTTGAATTTGGTGGTGCAGAATTTTTTAAAAAACGACAGGGGCGTGCAAGAGATGCTGTCGGTGGCCAGAAGAATTGCGGGACACTTTTGGCGTACAGGCACCACGTACAGAAGACTGGAGCACCACCAAAAACTACTGAACCTGCCCTGCCATCATCTGAAGCAAGAAGTGGTAACGAGGTGGAATTCAACCCTCTATATGCTTCAGAGGTTGGAGGAGCAGCAAAAGGCCATTCAAGCCTATACAATTGAGCACGATATAGGAGGTGGAATGCACCTGTCTCAAGTGCAGTGGAGAATGATTTCAACGTTGTGCAAGGTTCTGATGCCCTTTGAACTTGCCACACGTGAAGTCAGTTCAGACACTGCCAGCCTGAGTCAGGTCATTCCCCTCATCAGGCTTTTGCAGAAGAAGCTGGAGACATTGAAGGAGGAGCTAACACGGAGCGATTCCGCTAGGCATGTGGGACTTGTGGATGGAGCCCTTAATTCGCTTAACAAGGATTCACGGGTGGTCAATCTGTTGAAATCAGAGCACTACATTTTGGCCACCGTGCTCGATCCTAGATTTAAAACCTACCTTGGATCTCTCTTTCCGGCAGACACAAGTCTGCTGGGGTTGAAAGACCTGCTGGTGAGAAAATTGTCAAGTCAAGCGGAACGCGACCTGTCAACATCTCCTCCTTCACATTCTCCCGCAACTGGGGGTGCGAGGAAAAGGCTCAGAATTCCGAGCCCACCCGCTGGCGGTGATGCAGGGCAGTCTGTAGCGACTGCTGATGCTGACATCTGGTCCGGACTGAAGGACCTGACAACGATTACGGACATGTCGTCTACTGTCACTGCATATGATTCTCTCAACATTGAAAGAATGGTGGAGGATTATATGAGTGACCGCATCCAAGTAGGCACGTCACACAGTCCGTACTTATACTGGCAGGAAAAAGAGGCAATTTGGAGGCCCTTGCACAAACTGGCTTTATTCTACCTAAGTTGCCCTCCCACAAGTGTGTACTCCGAAAGAGTGTTTAGTGCCGCCGCTCACCTTGTCAGCAATCGGCGTACGAGGTTACATCCAGAAAATGTGGAGAAGATGATGTTCATTAAAATGAATTATAATCAATTCCTCCGCGGAGACATTGACCAGCAGCAATTGCCTCCACAAAGTACACAGGGAGCTGAGATGGTGGATTCCAGTGGGGACGAATTGATAATCTGTGAGGAGGGGGATGTACACGGTGATATATCGGAGGATGATGATGAGGTGGACATCTTGCCTCTGTAGAGCCAGTTTGTGCAAGGAGAGATTAATTGCTTCTTTTTTGGGGGGGTCCAAACCAACCCGTCATATCAGTCACAGTCGTGTGGCAGACCCTGTCACTGAAATGATGGGTTGGTTAAAGTGTGCATGTCCTGTTTATACAACATAAGGGTGGGTGGGAGGGCCCAAGGACAATTCCATCTTGCACCTCTTTTTTCTTTTATTTTTCTTTGCGTCATGTGCTGTTTGGGGAGGGTTTTTTGGAAGGGCCATCCTGCGTGACACTGCAGTGCCACTCCTAGATGGGCCCGGTGTTTGTGTCGGCCACTAGGGTCGCTTATCTTACTCACACAGTCAGCTACCTCATTGCGCCTCTTTTTTTCTTTGCGTCATGTGCTGTTTGGGGAGGGTTTTTTGGAAGGGACATCCTGCGTGACACTGCAGTGCCACTCCTAGATGGGCCCGGTGTTTGTGTCGGCCACTAGGGTCGCTTATCTTACTCACACAGTCAGCTACCTCATTGCGCCTCTTTTTTTCTTTGCGTCATGTGCTGTTTGGGGAGGGTTTTTTGGAAGGGACATCCTGCGTGACACTGCAGTGCCACTCCTAGATGGGCCCGGTGTTTGTGTCGGCCACTAGGGTCGCTTATCTTACTCACACAGTCAGCTACCTCATTGCGCCTCTTTTTTTCTTTGCGTCATGTGCTGTTTGGGGAGGGTTTTTTGGAAGGGACATCCTGCGTGACACTGCAGTGCCACTCCTAGATGGGCCCGGTGTTTGTGTCGGCCACTAGGGTCGCTTATCTTACTCACACAGTCAGCTACCTCATTGCGCCTCTTTTTTTCTTTGCGTCATGTGCTGTTTGGGGAGGGTTTTTTGGAAGGGACACCCTGCGTGACACTGCAGTGCCACTCCTAGATGGGCCCGGTGTTTGTGTCGGCCACTAGGGTCGCTTATCTTACTCACACAGCGACCTCGGTGCAAATTTTAGGACTAAAAATAATATTGTGAGGTGTGAGGTATTCAGAATAGACTGAAAATGAGTGTAAATTATGGTTTTTGAGGTTAATAATACTTTGGGATCAAAATGACCCCCAAATTCTATGATTTAAGCGGTTTTTTAGGGTTTTTTGAAAAAAACACCCGAATCCAAAACACACCCGAATCCGACAAAAAAAATTCGGTGAGGTTTTGCCAAAACGCGGTCGAACCCAAAACACGGCCGCGGAACCGAACCCAAAACCAAAACACAAAACCCGAAAAATTTCCGGCGCTCATCTCTAGTTCCAACTAGACAACTAGATAGCCGGGTATGGTAGCAAAAGATAACGGGGTATTTATTCCCACACCCTGTGAAAAAACGCCCTTAAACGGCTACGCTACTTCTGCTGGGATCAGTATGAAATTCCGAGTGACTGGATCCCGACGAAAAACTGACGCCGGAATCCCGACCTCTTGTGCAGCATGTCCCCTCGCGGCCTTCGGTCGTCACAAGGTTCTATTCCCCCTTGGGTGGTGGCGTGGACCGCAACCCAAGAGGGGTATCTGTCTGGTGATCGGGATTGCGACAGTTGGGAATATAACTGCATACCCTTCTACTGTCAAAAAGGACAAAATAATTAAAATAATAATATAACTAACTAAATAAATAATACATAAAATAAATCATAATAATAATAATAATTAATGCTTTTCACATATGCCAGCAGACCCCTCCTCAGCAGTGGTTGTAACACATGCACCCCCCCACCACCACCACCTTCATATCAGCAATCGCAAAGGACCCCAACCAGAAAAAAGTTTATGTGACTTATTAAAATAATGTATTTTTACTCAGCAAATATAACTGGAAAATAAAATCTAGTAAAAAAGAAATATTTTTCAATTATTTGTATATAAAATGTTTAATTGAAACTGCAACTGGGCACATATGTTATTGCATATCCTTACATTATAAATCACATTACAAAAGTATCACCCTCCAGACAATGGGGGTCACTCCGACCCGCTCACACGCAGCAGTTTGTCACTGCAGTTCGAACGGGTCTGGAATGCGCACGCGCGTCGTTGCCCGGCGACAGGGGTCGCCGGGTTACGTCGCGGCCAACGAAGAAAGCAGTCGCAGAGCCGACCGCAAGAAGATTGGCAGAAAGAAGGCGTTCCTGGGCGTCACCAGACCGTTTGGAGCCGTTTTCGAGGAGTGCTGAAGAAAACGCAGGCGTATCCAGGAGAACGGAGGGTGGATGTCTGACGTCAAAGCCGGCTCCAGCATCGCAGAGATCGTCGCACAGGGTAAGTCTGTCCAGGGCTAGGCATGTTCTGCTTGAATTTTTTTTAGTTTAGCAGGGCTGCACAAGGGATCGCAGCTAAAATACACTCCCCCATAGGCGTGGACTAGTTGATCGCAGCAGCAGCAAAAAGTTGCTGGCTGCGATCAACTCGGAATGACCACCAATGCCCCTGCGTGTGATTATTTATGGGGCCTGTCCCAGCGCTTTGTTTGGCCCTCCTCACTCTCTTCCCGTTGTAGCGTGTCGGCTGCTTTATTGATATAACAACCCACTGCCGCCTCCGACACCAAGTGGCAATGATCCAGAGATAATTCATCACCAATCTGGATCAGATTCTACATCCCTAAACGGCGCTGCCAACTCGCCCTATAGAGCCCGCGGACTTGGCACTCCTCTCATGAACACTATAAACATCATGGATACACAGATGAAAGATAATAAACTATGTGACCCCAGGTGTGATACGTCTGTTAACACGGATAATGCGTCACATATGGATTGGGTAGCTGTATGTTACAGGGGAAGGAGTGGAATCTCACCCTCCATAATGTATACCGGGCCTTGTGTCTGTATGCAGTATCTGTCACACTTGCAGGAGCATCGCACAAACAGATGTTCATCAAAGACGCGAGGTACCCGGCCATTTCCTGCGTTATCCGCACATACGTTCTGCCTCTCCTAAGCAGGTACATTATACCGCAGCGGATACAGGTAACTAAGCAGCGAGCATGTGGAATAAGGTGGTCATTCCGAGTTGATCGCTAGCTGCATTCATTCGCTGTGCAGCGATCAGGCAAAAAAAAGGCACTTCTGCGCATGCGTATGCGGCGCAATGTGCACGCGCATCGTACTAATACAACAAACGATGTAGTTTCACACAAGCTCTAGCGAAGCATTTCAGTCGCACTGCTGGCCGCAGAGTGATTGACAGGAAGAGGGCGTTTCTGGGTGGCAACTGACTGTTTTCAGGGAGTGTTTGGAAAAACGCAGGCGTGCCAGGAAAAACGCAGGCGTGGCTGGGCGAACGCAGAGCGTGTTTGTCACGTCAAAACAGGAACTGAACAGTCTGAAGTGATCGCAAGCGCTGAGTAGGTCTGAAACTACTCTAAAACTGCACAAAATTACTTTGTAGCCGCTCTGTGATCCTTTCGGTCGCACTTCTGCTAAGCTAAAATACACTCCCAGTCGGCGGCGGCATAGCGTTTGCACGGCTGCTAAAACCAGCTAGCGAGCGATCAACTCAGAATGACCCCCCTTGCACCCAACACTTCTGAAGATTACATTGAAAATGCTAACTTATTATGCCACAGATGTGGAATTCGGACTGCCATTAGGTCACTCGCTGAAGGACATGGGTCTGGTGTGAATGGTGACAACCTAGGAATAACCCATCACCCAGGTATGAAATGGGGTAAGTACTGAAATGGCGGTGTTCAGTGTCTGGGGTCTGAGTCGGGTAAAGAAAAAACAGAATTTATGTGTGAAAGGGGCATTATTTATTAATCGTTGTTTCTGTAGGCGCGGTCATTTGTAGGGAATATCACCACAGTTACCGTCGTCGGAAACCCTGTCATGGGGTCGGTGGATGTGACAAAGGGAGTGGATGATTAATTGCTGAAGACCCACAAACTTTATCCAGCTATGCACGTAATACATCATTATATTGAAGTGTAGACCATCGAGGACGGGCAGTGTCGGACTGGGGTAGAAAGGGCCCACCGGGGAATGCACTGACAGAGGCCCAGCCTCCACAGAGTCTTGAAATCCACCATAGTCCTGTGCAATATAATGTAACATTATAATGCACAGGACTAGGGTTCCAGACTGTGCACTGTGATCAGGTTCTAGGCTGCGCACTTTTCCCCAGAGGAGGGGGTGGGCCCTCGGGTAGTAGGGCCCACCGGGGGGGTTTCCCCTTGTACACCTATGGGCCAGTCTGACCTTGGGGACGGGTGTAAGAGAGAAACATTCCCCTTCTGATAGTAGTCACACCTCCGCAGGAACATCACACCATGGTGCAGTGGCAGCTCCAAGAAAGACGCACCCTCACAGGGTGGCACGTCCTAATGACGCCCAGAAGTCGCTACGGGGAATTCTGACGTACACTACAGAAAGTATTAAAAATAATATTTCCTCGGATTTGTGTCAGTAACATTTACAGTACTTTCTATGCGCAGACCAGTTGTACAAATTGCTGACTGGGTGTTAATACGTAGAAGACCTCGGAAAAATTTAAATTAACCTCAAAAAATTTATTTTTTATTGCTGTATTCTTTGGCAGAGCCGTTAGTATAAATATCTAGCTTATTATTTAGTTTTACATGAATATAACATACGGGCTGGGATGCATCTCGCCGGGTCTGGGACTCCAGGTCGACAACAAAAAGGTCAACACACCTTAGGTCGACGCCAATTGGTCGACACACCTTAGATCGACATGGACAAAAGGTCGACATGGACAAAAGGTCGACAGGAACAAGGTCGACATGGAAAAAGGTCGACATGAGTTTTTTATGTTTTTTTGGTGTCGTTTTCTTCGTAGAGTGACCGGGAACCCCAATTAGTGCACCGCGTCCCCTCGCATGGTGCCTTCGCTCCGCTTCGCTCGGCACAGATTACCGTTCCAATCGTAGTCCACGTGGATCGTTAAGTATGAAAAGGTTCCAAAAAAGAAAAAAATTGTGAAAAACTGATGTCGACCTTTTCCATGTCGACCTTGTTCCTGTCGACCTTTTGTCCATGTCGACCTTTTGTCCATGTTGACCTAAGGTGTGTCGACCAATTGGCGTCGTCCTAAGGTGTGTCGACCTTTTTGTTGTCGACATGGCGTCCGGATACCATCTCGGGTCTGGGACTCCAGGTCGACAACAAAAAGGTCGACACACCTTAGGTCGATGCCAATTGGTCGATACACCGTAGATCGACGTGGACAAAAGGTCGACATGAACAAGGTCGACATGGAAAAAGGTCGACATGAGTTTTTTATGTTTTTTTAGTGTCTTTTTCTTCGTAGAGTGACCGGGAACCCCAATTAGTGCACCGCGTCCCCTCGCATGGTGCCTTCACTCCGCTTCGCTCGGCACAGATTACCGTTCCAATCGTAGTCCACGTGGATCGTTAAGTATGAAAAGGTTCCAAAAAAGAAAAAAATTGTGAAAAACTCACGTCGACCCTTTTCCATGTCGACCTTGTTCCTGTCGACATTTTGTCCATGTAGACATTTTGTCCATGTCGACCTAAGGTGTGTCGACCAATTGGCGTCGACCTAAGGTGTGTCAACCTTTTTGTTGTCGACCTGGAGTCCGGATACCATCTCGCCACAGATCACACGCAGAGCGGCGTTTATTAGCGCTGTATGAATGTAGATTTCAGCAAAGTACAGCTTTTCCGAGAACAAGACCGGAGTGCGGACTTCTGGGTTTATGACCGGGGAGTCCTTCTGTGCATGTCCGTCTGCCTATTGGATCCCTACCGGGGATTGTAGCGGAGAGAAGCCTGTAGATGGTGATGCCTAGCACGTCCAAGCTCTGGAAAGTTTTGCTTTCTGAAGACTAATGCATATGGGGAATGTGGTTCAACTTACAAAAATTTCATTTTTGGCGTTTGACGGACCGCATTTTTGTCGTTAATGCAGCTCATCCACTATCTATGAGCAGGGTGCCTCCCTGCTGGGATCATTGGACACACCGGGCAGATCTGCAGTAGCTCTATTTGCTGCAGGGTGCCGTTCCTGGCCACAGGCAGAGGTGCCGTAGGGCAGCGACGGTGCCAACCCCATCGCTTGCACACCCTTAGTTATGTCCGTCTTTCTATATGCATACTCATATATACAGCTCAAGCCCAGACAGGTAATCTTATTTTATGCCTACAAGAGTGGGGGCGCCGGAGGTGGGGCTTCAGCACCGTCCAAAACTCAAATAGGGGAGCCGCACCAACTACCAGTGAGTCCCAGTGGCAGCTTTTGTGGGGGGGGGGGGGGGGGGGGGGGGGTAGTTGGTGTGGTTCCCCTATTTGAATTTTGGACTGTGCTGCAGCCCCACCTCTGCAACTGCCCCTGCCCTACAGTGTTTCCCATGGATAATAGCGGAACCGCACCCCCCCCCCCCCTCCCCACCGACACCTTGCAGAACATGTTTTCTTAGTACACAAGATTCAACCTGAATACAATTCTGCGCTGTGTAGCTGGGGGGTCTTCTACAATCTCTAGGCATGGTTCTAGGATTTTGTGCTTTCATTACAACATGGGTGGTCATTCCGAGTTGTTTGCTCGCTAGCAGTTTTTAGCAGCCGTGCAAACGCATTGTCACCGCCCACCGGGGAGTGTATTTTCGCTTTGCAGAAATGCGAACGCCTGTGCAGCAGAGCGCCTGCAAAAACATTTTGTGCAAAACGAGACCAGCCCTGGACTTACTCTTTGTGTGCGT
The DNA here is from genome assembly GCF_028390025.1 of Pseudophryne corroboree. Lineage (NCBI taxonomy): Eukaryota > Metazoa > Chordata > Amphibia > Anura > Myobatrachidae > Pseudophryne > Pseudophryne corroboree. Next base: position 22,200,737 of record NC_086450.1, read on the forward strand.
TGATTCTAACGTTAGAGGGTTGGCTTTTGATGTCACACACACGCCCAGCGTTCGCCCAGCCACGCCTGCATTTTCCCAGTCACGCCTGCATTTTCCCTGGCACGCCTGCTTTTTTCTAAGCACACCCTGAAAACGGTCAAATGACACCCAGAAACGCCACCTTCCTCTCAATCTTCTTGCGGTCGCCAGTGCGAATGAAAACGTTGCTAGAACCTGTGCAAAACCACAAAGAACTTTGTACCCGTACGACGTGCGTGCATACGCATGCGCAGAAATGCAGATTTTTAGCCTGATCGCTGCGCTGCGAACAACGGCAGCTAGTGATTAACTCGGAATGACCCCCATGGTACAATACATTTGTAGTAGTGTTAGGGGCATATCTAACAATCTTGTAAATTTTCCCCAATGAAACACAGGGGCAGATGTATTAACCTGGAGACGGCATAAGCCCATAGGCTTCTATAGGGTATCGCCATCGAAAGAGGGGTGAAAACCCCCCGAAAGTGGGGGTTTTATCGCATTTTCCCTTAGTACATCCCGCCCCCTGTGGGAATCGCCGCCAGGTCATACTGTATATACTGCACATTTGTGAAACTTCTAGGCAGTCAGTATCATATTGTGCATTTGGCCAATATTAAAAAATGGATATATTTCCAGAAACAAAATTTTCCAAGGCTAAATCTTGAAAAGCGGGGACCGTCCTGTGATATTAGGGACAGCCGAAGTATTAAATAAAAGAATAAAGAGTGAACAACGTCAGTGTCTTTGTGCAATGAACTGTCTTTTCCAGAGAGCCATAATCCAGCTCTCTGCTTCTAGAACATTCATAAAGCCATTACGTCATCAGACAGGAAGCCAGCGCTCTGATTGGCTACGTGTAGTGTGTAACCTCTGGCCAGCATTGCATGTTCCAACAATATCCGTCACCAGCAACACTTTAACCCCATGAACGGTATAGAACACACAGCTGCAACTGTGTCTGTGGGAGGGGATTCTTTATCCAACGTACAGCTGTTTCTCAGTGGCAGGGTCCTATAGATTGTAAGCTTGTGAGCCGGGATCTTTGTCTGTCAGCTAACACCCAGTTTACCTTTATTAGCACTCTATAATAAAATGGGATTAAATTCATAAATAATAGTGGGCCTGATTCAGGTCCCGTCGCTATAAGGTAAATGTCGCAATGTACCGATGTTCGGTACACTGCGCACGTGCAGTATGGGTCTTGCATTATCACTTGCAACGCGGTTGCAGACGTCAGGTGACTAACAGTCTGCAGCCATTTTGGTGGTGGGGAGGGGGGCGGTGATGGCCTCTGTTTTGCGGGAATGCCGGCCAGATCCTCCATCTTCCAGCGGAGATTTCCCGGCCTTGGCGATGGAGCAGCGGCAGCCAGCCTGCATGACCTCATGGGTTACTCAGCCGGCCGATGGTGCAGCAAGAGGCGTTGTCCTCACACGTGCACGAGGAGGGGTCTACTAATACCAGACGCTACCTGCTGCATTACCATATGTAAGCATCGGCTGCTGCTTCCAAGGAATCAGCAGCAAAGTCTGCAACAACAGACCCTGTGATACAATATTTGCAGAGACAATAGAAGGACACCCTAGGGTGCAGATATGAGCCCGCTCTGTTGGTGCTGTGCTTGCTTGAGCACTCCAAACTTCGTGCTGCAGCCAGCCACGTCTATGCGTAGCATTTTTCAGTCCTATGGCGGACGTATGGTGAGCACCCACCGTCATTTATAAATGTTGACTGCAATGGGTGTATTACAAATGCTGGTGCACAGGAGTAACACCAAAGGCTGCTTCCCATTGGGTGCTGTAAGCATAGAAGGGCGGGTAAGTGATTTCCAGTGTAACTCCGGCCATTGGCTGCTGTCATGGTAACTACTCGGAATCCGCTTGAGCTGTTACCTCATTACAATGCAGTATGTTTCCTGCTGGTGTGACAGCAGCCAGGGCCTGAGGAGTAGGAGCTGAGCCAGCAGGAGCGGCGGGAGGGGTAGAGTTCAAAGTCCAACTAGAAAAACCCAACCGGACCCATTTTATTACCCCACTTGTACAGTGACCTTAATGCAGCAAAGTCCCTGGCTCTACCATGGGGTACTGGGTCTTGCTTCTGTTTGGGCTTTGTCCCAAGAACTTCCATCACAGCTTCCACTATCATCATCATTATCACTTTGCTCCGTTAAGACACCCAGCACATCTCTTTTTTAATGCATACTGAGATTAATCTATACGTCTTGCCTTTAATTCCTGTCTGAAGTTGTAATGCAATATTATATAAAAGTCCAGATAGCAGCATTGCGTGCTGAATGCCGTACAGACGTGCAACGTTTTCCTTACTGTCTTTGACCCCCTTCTAATATATTTGCTGTTAGGAAAGAATAATGGGAAGGATGGTTCAAGGTCTCAGAGGCCAAAATCTGAGACATCTCCCATAAATAATTCCACTGTTCAGGCCACCAGGGACCTCATGGTGAGGTCAGGTCGTTTATGGTGCCCCAAACCATACAAATGGCTGTAGAACATGTTCTCTTGTATCTGACTAGGCAACGTCCAAAGATCCCTAGACATCTGTGCTAAGTCTGATGTGCTGCTCAAAGCCCCCAATTTCCCAAGAAAGAGTAAAGGAACTTAGGAGCCTTGGTGGAAAATAATGGGATGACTAAGTTGAATGCATTGTGCGTGATCGCATAAAATAATATGAAATTGCCACTAGAGGTCTACACTACCTAAACTTCCTCTACTCTAATGGCTCTAGTTTCTGCAGGCTAAAATATCGCCGTAGGGGGTGGGGTTTTTTTCAATCCAGGCAGAACATTTGCAAATCATTAGTTTCCACATATGAGATGAATTTAAAACGTTACATTTCTTAAGAGCAAAACTCAGTGTTCTCTGCAGAATATAACAAAGACAGAAACAATGAACGGAAAAGAACTCACTTCTTGCAATACTTCTATATGTAAGACATCGAAGCCTGCATTTTATTATATGCTGAAAATGAGGTCATCACTATTTTATGACAGGATGACTAACAGTCTCAGAATTGAGACAATAAATCCATACGCCACGTAGAAGCTAAAAGTATATATATATATATATATATATATATATATATATATATAATATTCATTATAGTATCAGTACAGTATCTTAAATGTACGTCAAGGACGTCTATAAGTGAATGCATTCCTCTGCTGTGTGGCTGCATATGATGAAATGAGCTATGTGACCTGCCACTTGCAATGGGTGACACGGTCCATTTTACAATCCACATCCATTATACATGGTCCTAAGTCTCCAGCCAGCCGGGGTGATCATTACATTGATCTGCCACCTCTTGTAGATGCATTGCTGCAAGTTACACATCCTGCATTTGGGATCTGTGCTAAGGGCACATGCATGAGAAAATTGCAAACGCAGAACATCCGCCAAACACCCTGATGCTGGCTCTTCATGTATAAAGTCGTATACCGTACTTCGATAACGCATTGAGAGAAAACTATGGTTATATCGTAATCATTGCAACTCACTGGAGTTGCAAAAATTATGCGTATTATAAGGAACTTGACCCCAATCGTCATCTCAGGGATGATGGCCAAAATCTCCCACAGACTAGTCTTACTTACTTTTCACCGACTTCCTGCCATTATTTCTTGGTTTACAAACAAATATCTGAATAAAAATCTGTACATTAAGTGGACTGTATGCATTTGATGAAAGCACATTATACATTTTGTTTTATTAGGGCCTCTAGAAAATATTGATATTTCCATAAAGAATGCTATTTCTATTAAATTTGTGACACTGTAACTTATCTCTGGGTCATCCCGTGGAAGGTTCCCATCTATATGTCTGATACAGAACTTGCCGCTAAGTTAATACAGATGTATCTGTCCAGCCATTAAATTACACAGCTTTGTTATTGTACATTGATTAGTGAAGCCAAATCTACTAAATGCACCAAGTGTGTAACTCTCTGGTGAGTGCAGTAAAAGCTCCAGCACTATATCTTTGTTATGTTAAGCAGGAGAAGAATCCCTGGGGGACAACCAGGCTTCTGGGAACACTCAGACTCCACTGTCATATTGCCTAAAAAAGTCCTTATACACAATCAGAGTAAAAACCAGCCAGCAGCAAAAGTCACATAAAGTGACGCGTCAGGACAGTACAAAGATAATACAAATGAGATGACCGTTAGCAAAAGAAGAAATCAGAAATAATTAGATAACACTTTCCGCTTAATTAAAGAAACTGCAGGGTAAAAAAAGTATATGGAAAGAAATAAAAGAGAGAGAGACAAGGAAATTCTTTCTCAACAAAGAAAAAGCCTGGAGACACAAGGACTCCACCCTAGCTGAAGCTGGGACACCAGGGAACTGAGCAGCAGCTCCAGGAGTAACCACTATATCCTCATCCATCAGTCCCTCCTCACCTCTGCCAGGTAATACATGGCATAGTGTTGTATCACAGTAGTGTCCGCTCACTACTGTGCACTGTGCAGCAATAACACCACACAACAAAGTGTGTAACTCTAACAAAACCCACTGCTGCTGAAGAAAAACGACAACCAGGAACAATTCTCCAATTTCCATTGAAATCCATATCCCAAAAAACACACTTAAAAGCCCCCATTGTTTCCACTTACCGCTTTCTTCATATTGCGCTTGTGCAGCAAAAAATTGCCCTATAAAAAGTGCAAAAACGATACAATTCCTCTTCTGTATTAAATTCATAATGCCTAATTGTTAGACATGTGACTCTTCTTTTTTTTTTGGGGTGGGAAAAGGAAAAAAAAAAAGTTTAGGGTCTTCTGAGCACCATTAAAGCCCCCAGTATCTGCGTCTCTCCCCTCTGAGCTCCAAGACAAAGTCTGCAAACAAGACCTTTTTGGAAGTGTTGCAGCTTTAAATAGGAAGAATGCAGCCTTCTAGCTCTCCTGCCCCTTTCTGCCTGTGCAGGCTTATAGTCATCCAGCCCCTGCCAAGCTCAGGCTGATTAATGGTAAACAAGCAATGCAGAACTCCTCTTCCTCAGACTCTTGTGTGTGGCTGCATGGAAACGCTTCCTATGACAGGAAAGTGTCCATGGCTGCAAGTGTTAATTATAGGCTGTGTCCCCCTGTATTGTAATAACAGGCTTTTATCTTCCTCTGCTGCCCCGTTGTGCGATACGCTGACTTTTTGGGCAGTTTGGTTTAATCTGTTGCTTTACAATTACATAATTAAAGGGTCAGAACCTCTAGGCTTAATTGCGCGCACTTAACTAAACCGTTGTGACAATAGAAACAATCGCACTCAATTGTTTCGCATTTACGCAAGGGAAACGCATTGTGGGGGGAACCTTTAGTGATTTGCAAATGCTACTTACAATGCATGCACACAATAATAATAATAATGATGATGATTTTACTCGCAAGACAGTGAGAACGTGGTTTAATACGATTAAAACTGTATTGCAGACGGACATGATGATAAAAAAATGCATTTAATGTTTTATAACCATATTATTAGAACCAAATCAAGTTTCCTTTATTTAGAGCAATATAAAGGAGAAGATCCAGAGCAGTAAATGCAGTCTTAGGCCCATTGCACCATATATATCTCCATCTTTGCACCATTTCCAGTAATCTGGGCAGGATGTATTAAAATATATCGCCGCCCCTCACCGCCGACCGCAGCGATGCTAATCGCATATGTACTATCATATACAATCAACATCGCAATGCAGTGACAGAGACCCCCCCCCCCCCCCTTCCCTTCCCCGCGATACCTGTCACAAGGTGTGTGGGGGATCTCTGTGGGGTCCGTCACCTCCCAGCCCCAGAAGGTGACGTTTGCTGGCAGTCCCTGGACTCCTCCTCCTTCCCCATGCAGCCGGAAGGAGAAATGGCTGGGAGGAGGAGCTGGGGATCGAGGAGCGGCACCTGGACACAGGTGAGGGGGGATGTCGGCGGGTGCGGCGCTGGTTGGCAGGTGCGGCGTTCAGCGGCGGGCACGGTGCTTGGCGTCGGTGGGGGCGAAAGAAGTCCATAGGCTTCTATAGGGTATCGCCAACCCTTGCCGGCAAAAAACGCACGGCTGGGTCTTAGTACATATAAAAATGCGCATTACCTTTAGTACATCCCGCCCTCTATCCGCTAAGATTTTCTCGTTCTTCTCAGCAACCTGTAAGTAGAATTTAGGTTTGTTGTATTGTAAACAACGTAGAAAGGTATGTATGAAAAATCTGAGGTATTTTATCATGTATTACAGAATTTGGAATAAGGGTGTCTGTACCTGAGCGCTCAGCTCGCATTATCACTGTACACCGCCATTTTCTAGTGCCAATTGGATGCGGTCAATATAATTCGTGGCTGGATCCCGGTCTCCTGGCCGTATGGGTGTGGAGTTTGTATGTCCTCACTGTAGGCGGGATGTATTAAGATACATCGCCGCTTATCGCAGCGATGTTGATCGCATATGTACTAACATATGCGATCAATATCGCAATGTGGTGACGGAGGCCCCCCGCGATACCTGTGAGGTGGTCTGTGGGGGGTCTCCATCACCTCCCAGGGGTCTCCCCACTGCCTACACGCCAGGAAGCAGCAGCAGGCTGCCCCCGGTGCCTCCTCCTCCCCCTGCAGCCGGAAGGACCTCCGACTGCGTTGCTAGGGGGAGGAGGAGATTACCTTCCGGTACTAGGGCTGTCTGGAGGAAAGTATGCCAGGGGGAGGGGGGTCGGCGTCGGCGGCGGTCGGCGATAAGAGGCCCATAGGCTTCTATAGAGTTTCACCCTGGACGGCGAAAAACTGGCGGTAGGGTGTTAGTACATTTGAAAATGCGGTAAAACCCCAGTTTTCAGGGGTTTTACTGCATTTTTCCTTTAGTACATCCTGCCCTGTGTTTGCATGGGTTACCTCCCACACTCCAAAAACATCCTGACATATATTAACGACGTGTGTGTGTTTGCGTATACACATGTAGTAGGAAGTACAGGCAGTGCCAGATTAAGGTCCACATGGGCCTGGAGCTGAAATTTAGGAAGGGCCTATTATGTGCCTCGGCAGGAGGTGTGACAAGCGCTGTGGTGGTGTGATTAGTGATGTGGGTGTGTGACCAGTGTGGTGTGGGTGTGGTCTAAATAGGGGTGTGGCCTGTGCCATGGGTGTGGCTAGCTCGATGGAGGTCAAAGCTAATGCCTACCGTCAACCACTTAATAGTGGCGCTATAACAAGAAAAAGTTTGTAACCTCCATATAATACAGAGCATCAGTGACCACCATATATACAGAGAGCATCTCCGTGACCAGCATTTAATACAAGGAGCATCGCAGTGACCAGCATTTAATACAGGGAGTATCGCAGTGACCGCCATATGATACAGAGAGCTGTATCAATATGCAAAGAAGGTGGAAAGGGGAGAAACGATGGGGCAAAACAGAGCAGGTGTGGAAATATTGGAAAAGAGGGGGGCAATACAGAGGAGATAGGGAAAGGGGAGCAGAGATAGGGGCAAAACAGAGCAAACAGTGAACTGAGGGCTCATGGGACACAGGTACTGATACAGAAACCTTTTGACAGAGACACCACTTACCGACAGACATCTCTTACTGACACAGGCACACTTGCAGACAGACACTGCTTACCAACAGACATACCTTACTGACACAAATACAAATATAGACTCACTTACTTAAACACTTACTGAAACACCTGACACACTTATGAACATACACACCACCTACTGACACAGACTTACTGATACATACCACTTACTGACACCTACACAGACACCTCTTACTGACACAGACACCTCTTACTGACAGATATCACTTATGAACACAGGCACCCCTTACTGACATATTCCACTTACTGACACAGAAACACTTACTGACATACCTTACTAACTAGGGATGTGCACTTGAAATTTTTCGGGTTTTGTGTTTTGGTTTTGGGTTCGGTTCCGTGGACGTGTTTTGGGTTCGAACGCGTTTTTGCAAAACTTCACCGAATTTTTTTTGTCGGATTCGGGTGTGTTTTGGATTCGGGTGTTTTTTTCAAAAAACCCTAAAAAACAGCTTAAATCATAGAATTTGGGGGTCATTTTGATCCCATAGTATTATTAACCTCAATAACCATAATTTCCACTCATTTTCAGTCTATTCTGAATACCTCACACCTCACAATATTATTTTTAGTCCTAAAATTTGCACCGAGGTCGCTGTGTGAGTAAGATAAGCGACCCTAGTGGCCGACACAAACACCTGGCCCATCTAGGAGTGGCACTGCAGTGTCAGGCAGGATGGCCCTTCCAAAAAATACTCCCCAAACAGCACATGACGTAAAGAAAAAAAGAGGCGCAATGAGTTAGCTGTGTGAGTAAGCTAAGCGACCCTAGTGGCCGACACAAACACCTGGCCCATCTAGGAGTGGCACTGCAGTGTCAGGCAGGATGTCCCTTCCAAAAAATACTCCCCAAACAGCACATGACGCAAAGAAAAAAAGAGGTGCAATGAGGTAGCTGTGTGAGTAAGCTAAGCGACCCTAGTGGCCGACACAAACACCTGGCCCATCTAGGAGTGGCACTGCAGTGTCAGGCAGGATGGCCCTTCTAAAAAATACTCCCCAAACAGCACATGACGCAAAGAAAAAAAGAGGCGCAATGAGGTAGCTGTGTGAGTAAGCTAAGCGACCCTAGTGGCCGACACAAACACCTGGCCCATCTAGGAGTGGCACTGCAGTGTCAGGCAGGATGGTACTTCCAAAAAATACTCCCCAAACAGCACATGACGCAAAGAAAAAAAGAGGCGCAATGAGGTAGCTGTGTGAGTAAGCTAAGCGACCCTAGTGGCCGACACAAACACCTGGCCCATCTAGGAGTGGCACTGCAGTGTCAGGCAGGATGGCCCTTCCAAAAAATACTCCCCAAACAGCACATGACGCAAAGAAAAAAAGAGGCGCAATGAGGTAGCTGTGTGAGTAAGCTAAGCGACCCTAGTGGCCGACACAAACACCTGGCCCATCTAGGAGTGACACTGCAGTGTCAGGCAGGATGTCCCTTCCAAAAAATACTCCCCAAACAGCACATGACGCAAAGAAAAAAAGAGGCGCAATGAGGTAGCTGTGTGAATAAGCTAAGCGACCCTAGTGGCCGACACAAACACCTGGCCCATCTAGGAGTGGCACTGCAGTGTCAGGCAGGATGGCCCTTCCAAAAAATACTCCCCAAAGAGCACATGACGCAAAGAAAAAAAGAGGCGCAATGAGGTAGCTGTGTGAGTAAGCTAAGCGACCCTAGTGGCCAACACAAACACCTGGCCCATCTAGGAGTGGCACTGCAGTGTCAGGCAGGATGGCCCTTCCAAAAAATACTCCCCAAACAGCACATGACGCAAAGAAAAAAAGAGGCGCAATGAGGTAGCTGTGTGAGTAAGCTAAGCGACCCTTGTGGCCGACACAAACACCTGGCCCATCTAGGAGTGGCACTGCAGTGTCAGGCAGGATGGCCCTTCCAAAAAATACTCCCCAAACAGCACATGACGCAAAGAAAAAAAGAGGCGCAATGAGGTAGCTGTGTGAGTAAGCTAAGCGACCCTAGTGGCCGACACAAACACCTGGCCCATCTAGGAGTGGCACTGCAGTGTCAGGCAGGATGGCCCTTCCAAAAAATACTCCCCAAACAGCACATGACGCAAAGAAGAAAAAAAGAAAAAAGAGGTGCAAGATGGAATTGTCCTTGGGCCCTCCCACCCACCCTTATGTGTTGTATAAACAGGACATGCACACTTTAACCAACCCATCATTTCAGCGACAGGGTCTGCCACACGACTGTGACTGAAATGACTGGTTGGTTTGGGCCCCCACCAAAAAAGAAGCAATCTCTCCTTGCACAAACTGGCTCTACAGAGGCAAGATGTCCACCTCATCATCATCCTCCGATTCATCACCCCTTTTACTGTGTACATCCCCCTCCTCACAGATTATTAATTCGTCCCCACTGGAATCCACCATCTCAGATCCCCGTGTACTTTCTGGAGGCAATTGCTGCTGGTGAATGTCTCCATGGAGTAATTGATTATAATTCATTTTAATGAACATCATCTTCTCCACATTTTCTGGAAGTAACCTCGTACGCCGATTGCTGACAAGGTGAGCGGCGGCACTAAACACTCTTTCGGAGTACACACTGGAGGGAGGGCAACTTAGGTAGAATAAAGCCAGTTTGTGCAAGGGCCTCCAAATTGCCTCTTTTTCCTGCCAGTATAAGTACGGACTGTCTGACGTGCCTACTTGGATGCGGTCACTCATATAATCCTCCACCATTCTTTCAATGGTGAGAGAATCATATGCAGTGACAGTAGACGACATGTCAGTAATCGTTGGCAGGTCCTTCAGTCCGGACCAGATGTCAGCATCAGCAGTTGCTCCAGACTGCCCTGCATCACCGCCAGCGGGTGGGCTCGGAATTCGTAGCCTTTTCCTCGCACCCCCAGTTGCGGGAGAATGTGAAGGAGGAGATGTTGACAGGTCGCGTTCCGCTTGACTTGACAATTTTCTCACCAGCAGTTCTTTGAACCCCTGCAGATTTGTGTCTGCCGGAAAGAGAGATCCAACGTAGGTTTTAAATCTAGGATCGAGCACGGTGGCCAAAATGTAGTGCTCTGATTTCAACAGATTGACCACACGTGAATCCTGGTTAAGCGAATGAAGGGCTCCATCCACAAGTCCCACATGCCTAGCGGAATCGCTCTGTTTTAGCTCCTCCTTCAATGCCTCCAGCTTCTTCTGCAAAAGCCTGATGAGGGGAATGACCTGACTCAGGCTGGCAGTGTCTGAACTGACTTCACGTGTGGCAAGTTCAAAGGGCAGCAGAACCTTGCACAACGTTGAAATCATTCTCCACTGCGCTTGAGTCAGGTGCATTCCCCCTCCTTTGCCTATATCGTGGGCAGATGTATTGGCTTGAATGGCCTTTTGCTGCTCCTCCATCCACTGAAGCATATAGAGGGTTGAATTCCACCTCGTTACCACCTCTTGCTTCAGATGATGGCAGGGCAGGTTCAGATTTTTTTGGTGGTGCTCCAGTCTTCTGTACGCGGTGCCTGCACGCCGAAAGTGGCCCGCAATTCTTCTGGCCACCGACAGCATCTCTTGCACGCCCCTTTCGTTTTTTAAATAATTCTGCACCACCAAATTCAAGGTATGTGCAAAACATGGGACGTGCTGGAATTTGCCCAGATTTAATGCGCGCACAATATTGTTGGCGTTGTCCGATGCCACAAATCCCCAGGAGAGTCCAATTGGGGTAAGCCATTCTGCGATGATCTTCCTCAGTTGCCGTAAGAGGTTTTCAGCTGTGTGCGTATTCTGGAAAGCGGTGATACAAAGCGTAGCCTGCCTAGGAACGAGTTGGCGTTTGCGAGATCCTGCTACTGGTGCCGCCGCTGCTGTTCTTGCAGCGGGAGGCAATACATCTACCCAGTGGGCTGTCACAGTCATGTAGTCCTGAGTCTGCCCTGCTCCACTTGTCCACATGTCCGTGGTTAAGTGGACATTGGGTACAACTGCATTTTTTAGGACATTGGTGAGTCTTTTTCTGACGTCCGTGTACATTCTCGGTATCGCCTGCCTAGAGAAGTGGAACCTAGATGGTATTTGGTAACGGGGGCACACTGCCTCAATAAATTGTCTAGTTCCCTGTGAACTAACGGCGGATACCGGACGCACGTTTAACACCAACATAGTTGTCAAGGCCTCAGTTATCCGCTTTGCAGCAGGATGACTGCTGTGATATTTCATCTTCCTCGCAAAGGACTGTTGGACAGTCAATTGCTTACTGGAAGTAGTACAAGTGGTCTTCCGACTTCCCCTCTGGGATGACGATCGACTCCCAGCAGCAACAACAGCAGCGCCAGCAGCAGTAGGCGTTACACGCAAGGATGCATCGGAGGAATCCCAGGCAGGAGAGGACTCGTCAGACTTGCCAGTGACATGGCCTGCAGGACTATTGGCTTTCCTGGGTAAGGAGTAAATTGACACTGAGGGAGTTGGTGGTGTGGTTTGCGCGAGCTTGGTTACAAGAGGAAGGGATTTACTGGTCAGTGGACTGCTTCCGCTGTCGCCCAAAGTTTTTGAACTTGTCACTGACTTATGATGAATGCGCTGCAGGTGACGTATAAGGGAGGATGTTCCGAGGTGGTTAACGTCCTTACCCCTACTTATTACAGCTTGACAAAGGCAACACACGGCTTGACACCTGTTGTCCGCATTTCTGTTGAAATACTTCCACACTGAAGAGCTGATTTTTTTGGTATTTTCACCAGGCATGTCAATGGCCATATTCCTCCCACGGACAACAGGTGTCTCCCCGGGTGCCTGACTTAAACAAACCACCTCACCATCAGAATCCTCCTTGTCAATTTCCTCCCCAGCCCAAGCAACACCCATATCCTCATCCTGGTGTACTTCAACACTGACAACTTCAATTTCACTATCAGGAACTGGACTGCGGGTGCTCCTTTTAACACTTGCAGGGGGCGTGCAAATGGTGGAAGGCGCAAGCTCTTCCCGTCCAGTGTTGGGAAGGTCAGGCATCGCAACCGACACAATTGGACTCTCCTTTGGGATTTGGGATTTCGAAGAACGCACAGTTCTTTGCTGTGCTTTTGCCGCAAGTCTTTTCTTTTTTCTAGCGAGAGGATGAGTGCTTCCATCCTCATGTGAAGCTGAACCACTAGCCATGAACATAGGCCAGGGCCTCAGCCATTCCTTGCCACTCCGTGTCGTAAATGGCATATTGGCAAGTTTACGCTTCTCCTCAGACGCTTTTAATTTTGATTTTTGGGTCATTTTTTTACTGATCTTTTGTGTTTTGGATTTTACATGCTCTGTACTATGACATTGGGCATCAGCCTTGGCAGACGACGTTGATGGCATTTCATCGTCTCGGCCATGACTAGTGGCAGCAGCTTCAGCACGAGGTGGAAGTGGATCTTGATATTTCCCTATTTTTTTAACCTCCACATTTTTGTTCTCCATATTTTGCGCACAACTAAAAGCCACCACAGGTATACAATGTAGATGGATGGATAGTATAGTATTACTTATACTTATGGACGACGAGTGACGACACAGAGGTAGGTACAGCCGTGGCCTACCGTACTGCTGCTTAGTGCTTATATATAAATATAATATACTGTATAACGGACCTGGTGGACAGTGTCAGCAGCAGACTGCTAAACTAGTATGAAGAAAGAAAAAAAAACACACCACAGGTATACAATGTAGATGAATGGATAGTATTACTTATACTTATGGACGACGAGTGACGAGTCGACACAGAGGTAGGTACAGCCGTGGCCTACCGTACTGCTGCTTAAGTGCTTATATATAAATATAATATACTGTATAACGGACCTGGTGGACAGTCTCAGCAGCAGACTGCTAAACTAGTATGAAGAAAGAAAAAAAAAACACCACAGGTATACAATGTAGATGGATGGATAGTATTACTTATACTTATGGACGACGAGTGACGAGTCGACACAGAGGTAGGTACAGCCGTGGCCTACCGTACTGCTGCTTAAGTGCTTATATATAAATATAATATACTGTATAACGGACCTGGTGGACAGTGTCAGCAGCAGACTGCTAAACTAGTATGAAGAAAGAAAAAAAAAACACCACAGGTATACAATGTAGATGGATGGATAGTATTACTTATACTTATGGACGACGAGTGACGAGTCGACACAGAGGTAGGTACAGCCGTGGCCTACCGTACTGCTGCTTAGTGCTTATATATAAATATAATATACTGTATAACGGACCTGGTGGACAGTGTCAGCAGACTGGTAAACTAGTATGAAGAAAGAAAAAAAAAAAACACCACAGTGTTTTTCAGGCAGACAAACGTATACTGGACTGGTAGTCACTGTCAGCAAAACTGTGCAGTGTGCACTGACTGTACTCCTGCTATAACTGCTCCCCAGTCCCCACAATTAGGCAGTGTGAGTAGTGCACTCAGCACAGATATATCATGCAGCAGTGCAGCACACTGAGTGAGCACAGATATGGATTGATTGGTGGAGCGGTTTTTTTCAGGCAGAGAAACAACGGATTAAACTCAAAACCCTGCACTGTACTCCCTAACAGCTGCTCCCCGTCCCCAATCCTCCCCACAATTTATAACTAACTAAGTTCTACTATAACGGAGAGGACGCCAGCCACGTCCTCTCCCTATCAATCTCAATGCACGTGTGAAAATGGCGGCGACGCGCGGCTCCTTATATAGAATCCGAGTCTCGCGAGAATCCGACAGCGGGATGATGACGTTCGGGCGCGCTCGGGTTAACCGAGCAAGGCGGGAGGATTCGAGTCTGCTCGGACCCGTGCAAAAAAGGGTGAAGTTCGGGCGGGTTCGGATTCCGAGGAACCGAACCCGCTCATCACTATTACTAACACAAACATTTATTGACACAGACACCATTTACTGACATATGGCACTTACGGACACAGACGCCACTTATTGGCACATACATACTTAATAGTAGATACAACTTAGTGACACAAACACTCCTACTGGCAGGGACTGGGCTGCCATCAGAAATTGTGGGGCCTGGGATGAAAAAAATAGGTAACCCCCCCCCCCCCCCCGACCCACAGAGCCTCACACATGCATATGCTGCCCCCATAGCCATACTTCCCTCTGTCTCTCAGTTACACCGCCTCCACACATTACCCTCTGCCTCAGTGACATGGCCACATTGACCTGTCTCTCAGTGACCCCCCTCGCCACATTCTCCTCTGTCTCTCAGTTACACCCCCTCCACACATTACCCTCTGCCTCAGTGACATGGCCACATTGACCTGTCTCTCAGTGACCCCTCGCCACATTCCCCTCTGTCTCTCAGTTACACCCCCTCCACACATTACCCTCTGCCTCAGTGACATGGCCACATTGACCTGTCTCTCAGTGACCCCCCTCGCCACATTCCCCTCTGTCTCTCAGTTACACCCCCTCCACACATTACCCTCTGCCTCAGTGACATGGCCACATTGACCTGTCTCTCAGTGACCCCCCTCGCCACATTCCCCTCTGTCTCTCAGTTACACCCCCTCCACACATTACCCTCTGCCTCAGTGACATGGCCACATTGACCTGTCTCTCAGTGACCCCCATAGCCATATTTCCCTCTGTCTCTCAGTTACACCCCCTCCACACATTACCCTCTGCCTCAGTGACATGGCCACATTGACCTGTCTCTCAGTGACCCCCCTCGCCACATTCCCCTCTGTCTCTCAGTTACACCCCCTCCACACATTACCCTCTGCCTCAGTGACATGGCCACATTGACCTGTCTCTCAGTGACCCCCATAGCCATATTTCCCTCTGTCTCTCAGTTACACCCCCTCCACACATTACCCTCTGCCTCAGTCACATGGCCACATTGACCTGTCTCTCAGTGACCCCCCTCGCCACATTCCCCTCTGTCTCTCAAATACTGCCCCTACATTCCTATCTGTGTCAGTGACACCCACACATTTTCCTGTCTCTGTCTCACCACGGGTGCGGTATGTAAGGTCGACAGTAAGTAGGTCGACCACTATTGGTCGTCAGGGATGCTAGGTCGACAGGGTCTTTAGGTCTACAGGTCAAAATGTCGACATGATTTTTTGATGTTTTTCTGTGTCGTTTTCTCCGTACAGTGACCGGGAACCCCAATTAGTTCACCGTGTCCCCTCGCATGCTTCGGGCTAGGTTACTATTCCCAATTGTAGTCCATATGGATCATAAAGTATGAAAAAGTTCAAAACAAAATGTTTTTTTTTTAAACTCATGTCGACCTTTTGACCTGTCGGCCTAGAACATGTCGACCTAAAGACCCCGTCGACATAGAAACCATGTCGACCTACTTATTGTCGACCAATAGTGGTCGACCAAAACATTGTCGACCTACTTACTGTCGACCTAAAGACCGGATCCCCTCCCCACATTTCCCTGTCTCTCAGTGACCCCCCCAAAAAAAACATTCCCCTCTGTCTCTCAGTGACCACGACACTCACACTCACATTCCTTCTGTTTCACCCCCCTCACACACACATAAACACACACACACACACACACACACACACACACACACACACACACCCCTCTCGGCAGCAACATTGATATAAAGGTTCTCACCAGTGAAAAGATGCTGGCTGCCGAGCACTCTCCTGGCCCACAAATGTTGGGCTGCCAGGTTGGCTGGTTACCGGGCCATATCTAAGCTGGAAGATAAGCTCTGCGCGGCCAGGCCAGAGCTTAAGTACAGTGTCAGCCCCTTACTGTAAGAGCCAGAGGGAGCCCCACTTTCTATCCAGGACAGGTACTCCTGTCCAGCAGTTCCCCCCAACCCCTGACGCAACCCTGGACACGGACACACCTTACTGACAGATACCACTTACCTATACAGACATCTCTAATGGACACAGATAGCCCTTACGAACACAGAGACCTCTTACTGACATAGACACCCCTTACTGACAGACACACTTACTGACACAAACACACTGATATAAACTTACTGACACACACACTTACATACACAGACACTCCTTACTGATACAAACACATTTACTGACAGATACCACTTACTAACACAGATAACCCTTACTGACAAAGACGCCACTTACTGACACAGATGCCACTTGTTGGAACATACAAACTTACTGGCAGACACGTCTTACTGACATAGATACAACTTACAGACACAGACCACTTACTGAGACACCCCTTACTGACACATACACTACTTACTAACAGATAACACTTATTGGTACATACATACTTACTAACACACAACCCTTACTGACACAGATACAACTTACTGATACAGATACCGCTTACTAACACAGATAAACTAACTGTCTCAGACACCACTTACTGACAATTTATATATAAATGTTTTCTGCACTAATGATATATAGCAGCTCAAATTATAATAATAAATGTGTGGTAAAGAATGAGCGCTTATGTTTTAATGTGGCACCTGTGAAAAAAAGTTAGTTATTAGTAACAAATGTTTACAGCCATTTATATAAGCCCTTTGGCGGTGTAGTACACAGACTTGTCCGGAATTTAGACCTAACTGTCCCTACCTTACTGATGGCACGGGATTCCTCAGCCTGGTGTAGAAGCGGCTTGCCGTGGCTTGCTGGTATAATCGCGTTTCACTACCGCTGCGTCCAGCGGGGGAGACGTGCTGCAGGGAAGTTGAGCAGATGACGTCACTCGGCAATTGCTGGATCCGCTGGACGTTAGTTTGTATAGATCCTTTGTGTTACCGCTTATCCACCACGTCTCCCCCGCTGGACGCAGCAGTAGTGAGAGACACGATTATACCAGCAAGCCACGGACAGCTGCTTCTACACCAGGCTGAGTAATCCCGTGGCCATCAGTAAGGTAGGGACAGTTAGGTCTAAATTCCGGACAAGTCTGTGTACTACACCGCCAAAGGGCTCATATAAAGGGCTGTAAACATTTGTTTTTAATAACTAACTTTTTTTCACAGGTGCCACATTAAAACATAAACGCTCATTCTTTACCACACCACTTTCTGACAGACACTACTAACTGACACACACAACACAAACTTACTGAAGCAGTCACCACTTACTGATAGACATTACTTACTGGCACACACGCACAACATAGGCACTACTTACTGATACACACAGATACAACACAATACTTACTGACACAGACACAACTTACAGACAGACACTACTTACTGACACACAATGCAAAACTTACTGACACACATACCACACAAAACGTACTGATACAGACACCACTTACTGACAGATACTACATACTGACACACACGGCACAACACAAAACTTACTGACACAGACACCACTTACTGACATAAACTACTTACTGACACACACAACACAAAACTTACTGACATACACTACTTACTGACATGTACTACTTACTGACTGACACACACAACACAAAACTTACTGACATACACTACTTACTGACACACACAACATACTACTTACTGACACACACAACACAAAACTTACTGACAGACACCAGTAACTGACAGACACCAGTAACTGACAGACACTACTTACTGACACACACACACACACACACACACACACACCACAAACTTACTGACACATACCACTTCCTGACACACACACACGCAACACTTACTGACACAGACACCACTTACTGACACATACACATGCACACGCACAAAACTTACTGATATTGACACCACTTACAGAGGAGGAGACCTCAGGGCCTGGTGTGGCTTGCAAGTCACCTAAAAGACAGCTCTCCCAAAATACAGCAGCCCCTCCCCAGACCATCACCCTCTTTCATGAAGCTTTTTCCTGTTGGGAAGCTGCAGCGGGGAGGGTAAGTAAAAGCATGCATTTTGGATTGGTAGGGGGCGGAGCCTCGGGCCGAATGGGGGCGGGGCTTCGGGCGGACCCGGGGGCGGAGCCTCACATCGATACTGCAAGGAAAGCCAGGTTTAGTGCCGTGGTGGGGTGAATGGGCAGCCGGAGGTGAGTGCGCTGCTGTGTGTGATGACAGGAAATATATTTTTTCCTGTCAGCACTGGCCGCACTGCAGAGAACTCTCTGGGCCTATTTTCATTGGGGGCTTGGAGCTGCAGCTCCATCCGCCCCATTGTTAATCCGGCCCTGAGTACAGGGCGCGATTCAGACCGGATCGCTGTTCTGCGAAATCACACAGCGGCCGAATATCAAATGACTGTGCATGCCCACGCACCGCAATGCGGACTAATGGCGACAAACAGCAACAGGATGGTGCGAAAATTTGGATTGCATGGCCGATTGCATGGCCTGATTGACAGGAAGAGGACGTTTGGGGGTGGTAACTGGCTGTTTTCTGGGAGTGTCAGGAAAAACGCAGGTGTACCCAAGCGTTTTCAGGGCGAGTGTGTGACGTCGGCTCCGGCCTGATTTCCTCACACTGGAGGAGGAAGTATTGAGCTACGCACACACTGCACAGAATGGGGAAAACATTCGATGGTGAGTGTGATGGGAACGGTGTTGCTGCTGTCCGCTGACTGAGGGGACTTTTCGCATGGCGTACCCATACAATCGCACACTTGCACGGGGCGAATCTTCACTCCCCCTGAGCGGCGACTATCTGATCGCAGGACAGTGCAATTTGCAGCACGGTGATCAGGTCTGAATTAGGCCCATAGATTGTAAGCTCCACTGGGTCAGGGACTGATGTGAATGACTGAAATAATCTCTGCTAAGTGCTGCGTAATATTATTACAGTTACTTATATAGCGCCAGCATGTACCGTCCGTTGCCCTTTTCTATTGGGAACCGGTGTGCGTCTGACTGGCAGCATCCTGTGCAATAGTTCCATTTGCAGCTTGTGTGTAGAGTTGGAAGTTGGGGGGACGGGCAGGGGCAGACTGTCACCACGGGTGATAACAACACAGTCCCCCAGTGCACGTTCCTGTCAGTTCTGCCCAGGGCTCAAACCGCACCACCATCTGTACTGGGGCTTCTAGGTGCTCACACCGGCGTGTTGCTGTGAGACAAGCGTATAGGTTTCACATGACGACTATAGAGAAAAAAATGACCATGAAGGTTTCATCTGCCATTGTCAATAAGAGAGAATATCTGGAGGTAAAATCCACTGTCACACTGCTGCTTCCATTTATAGACTGAGGTGCTCATCAAGAGATGTCATTTCCATCAAATTGCTATCGAAAAATGTCCCCCCTGGAAAAAGGTAAAATGTGCTAACCTGCAGAGCTGACATTGTGACTATGTACAAGACCAAGAAATTGTACCGTACAGCGGTCATGTATTATTATTATTATCATCGTTTATTTATATGGCGCCACAAGGGATCCGCAGCGCCCAATTACAGAGTACATAAACAAATAATCAAACAGGAAAACAGCGACTTACAGTTGATGACAGTATAGGACAAGTACAGGGTAAATAAACATAGTTACATCAGCAGATGACACTGGAATAAGTATCAGGTGGCAGAAGACTGCTGGATGTGGTACAGTTGAAGATTATTAAAGTAAGACAAAGTATAAGCACATGAGGGAAGAGGGCCCTGCTCGTGAGAGCTTACATTCTAAAGGGGAGGGTAGACAGACAGGGGTGAGACAGATGGGGTACATAGAGAGCGTGGAACAGAGGTTTAGGATGAGATTTGGCTGGGTTTGGTGAAGAAGTGGGTCTTGAGAGCCCGTTTGAAGTTTTGTAGAGAGGCGGAGAGTCTGAGGGGAAGAGGTAGGGAATTCCAGAGAAGTGGTGCAGCACGTGAAAAATCTTGGAGGTAAGAGTGGGAGGAAGTAATCCGTAGGCAGGAGAGTCGGCGTGTATTAGCAGAGCGAAGAGGACGGGTGGGAGTGTAGAGGGAGATAAGGTCAGAGATGTAAATGGGAGAGTAGTGGGTGAGGGCTTTATAAGCAAGTGTGAGAAGCTTGAAATGGATTCTGAAAGGGAAGGGGAGCCAATGAAGGTCTAGTAAGAGAGGAGAGGTGGACGTAGTGCGTTTGGTGAGGAAGATGAGCCGGGCAGCAGCATTGAGGATAGATTGGAGTGGAGAGAGGTATTTGTCAGGAATGCCAGTCAGGAGGAGATTACAGTAGTCCAGTCTGGAGATGACCAGTGAGTGGATAAGAGTCTTAGTAGCATCCTGGGTCAGAAAGGGTCTGATACTGGAAATATTTTTTAGATGAAAACGGCAGGTTTGTGAGAGGGGCTGAATGTGTGGTTTGAAGGAGAGGGAGGAGTCAAGGATTACTCCAAGACAGCGCACTTGGGGGCTAGAGGAGATAGTAGTGCCATCAATAGATAATGAGATTGTAGGAGGTGAGGTTATGCGGGAGGGAGGGAGGGAAGATGATCAGCTCGGTCTTAGACATGTTAAGTTTAAGAAAGCGCTGTGACATCCAGGAAGAGGTAGCAGAGAGACAGTTGGAGATACGAGTGAGGAGAGCAGGGGAGAGGTCTGGGGAGGAAAGATAGATTTGAGTGTCATCAGCATAGAGATGATATTGGAAACCAAAAGAAGTAATGAGCTTACCTAATGAGGACGTATAGAGAGGGAAGAGAAGAGGACCAAGGACAGAAGCTTGGGGTACCCCTACAGTTAGTGGAAGTGAGGGGGAGGTGGAGTCATGAGAGGAGACAGAGAATGAACGGTCAGAAAGGTAGAAGGACAGCCAAGAGAGGGCAGTGTCACGCAGACCAATGGAGTGAAGGATTTGCAGTAGGAGAGGATGGTCCACAGTGTCAAAAGCAGCAGAGAGATCCAGTAGAATAAGTATAGAGTAGTGGCCCTTAGATTTAGCAACATGGAGGTCATTGCATACTTTTGTAAGGGCAGTTTCAGTTAGAGATGAGCGGGTTCGGTTCCTCGGAATCCGAACCCGCCCGAACTTCAGCCTTTTTTGCACGGGTCCGAGCAGACTCGGATCCTCCCGCCTTGCTCGGTTAACCCGAGCGCGCCCGAACGTCATCATCCCGCTGTCGGATTCTCGCGAGACTCGGATTCTATATAAGGAGCCGCGCGTCGCCGCCATTTTCACACGTGCATTGAGATTGATAGGGAGAGGACGTGGCTGGCATCCTCTCCGTTTAGAATAGATTAGAGAGACACTTGATTTACTAATTTTGGGGAGCATTAGGAGTACTCAGTACAGTGCAGAGTTTTGCTGATAGTGACCACCAGTTTTATTTATAATCCGTTCTCTGCCTGAAAAAAAACGATACACAGTCACATACCATATCTGTGCTCAGCCTCAGTGTGCTGCATGATATATCATCTATGTATATCTGACTGTGCTGAGTGCTCACTGCTCACACAGCTGAATTGTGGGGGAGACTGGGGTGCAGTTATAGCAGGAGTACAGTGCACACTTTTGCTGCCAGTGACCACCAGTATATTGTCTGCCTGAAAAAGTTAAACACTCCTGTGGTGTTTTTTTTTTTTTTTATTCTATAGTATAAACGCATTCTCCTGACAGTGTCCAGCAGGTCCGTCAATCATTATATTATATAAATATTTACCTACAGTAGTGTTATATATATTTTTTTTTCATCTCTATCATCTTTATCATCTCTATATTAGCAGACGCAGTACGGTAGTCCACGGCTGTGGCTATCTCTGTGTCGTCAGTGCTCGTCCATAATTGTATACCTACCTACCTGTGGTGGGTTTTTTTTTCTATCTTCTTCATACTAGTAGTTTAGGAGTCTGCTGACAGTGTCCACCAGGTCCGTCATTATAATCCTACAGTAGTAATATATTTAGTATATTATCTATACTAGCAGACGCAGTACGGTAGTCCACGGCTGTGGCTATCTCTGTGTCGTCAGTGCTCATCCATAATTGTATACCTACCTACCTGTGGTGGGGTTTTTTTTTTCTATCTTCTTCATACTAGTAGTTTAGGAGTCTGCTGAAAGTGTCCACCAGGTCCGTCATTATATTATATACCTACAGTAGTAATATATTTAGTATATTATCTATACTAGCAGACGCAGTACGGTAGTCCACGGCTGTGGCTATCTCTGTGTCGTCAGTGCTCGTCCATAATTGTATACCTACCTACCTGTGGTGGGTTTTTTTTTCTATCTTCTTCATACTAGTAGTTTAGGAGTCTGCTGACAGTGTCCACCAGGTCCGTCATTATAATCCTACAGTAGTAATATATTTAGTATATTATCTATACTAGCAGACGCAGTACGGTAGTCCACGGCTGTGGCTATCTCTGTCGTCAGTGCTCGTCCATAATTGTATACCTACCTACCTGTGGTGGGGGTTTTTTTTCTATCTTCTTCATACTAGTAGTTTAGGAGTCTGCTGACAGTGTCCACCAGGTCCGTCATTATAATCCTACAGTAGTAATATATTTAGTATATTATCTATACTAGCAGACGCAGTACGGTAGTCCACGGCTGTGGCTATCTCTGTGTCGTCAGTGCTCGTCCATAATTGTATACCTACCTACCTGTGGTGGGTTTTTTTTTCTATCTTCTTCATACTAGTAGTTTAGGAGTCTGCTGATAGTGTCCACCAGGTCCGTCATTATATTATATACCTACAGTAGTAATATATTTAGTATATTATCTATACTAGCAGACGCAGTACGGTAGGCCACGGCTGTACCTACCTCTGTGTCGTCACTCGTCCATAATTGTATACCTACCTACCTGTGGTGGGGTTTTTTTTTCTATCTTCTTCATACTAGTAGTTTAGCAGTCTGCTGACAGTGTCCATCAGGTCCGTCATTATATTATATATACCTACAGTAGTCATATATATATATTTTTTTATATCATTAATTATCATCTCTATACTAGCAGACGCAGTACGGTAGTCCACGGCTGTAGCTACCTCTGTGTCGTCTGTCACTCGTCATCCATAAGTATACTAGTATCCATCCATCTCCATTGTTTACCTGAGGTGCCTTTTAGTTGTGCCTATTAAAATATGGAGAACAAAAATGTTGAGGTTCCAAAAATAGGGAAAGATCAAGATCCACTTCCACCTCGTGCTGAAGCTGCTGCCACTAGTCATGGCCGAGATGATGAAATTCCATCAACGTCGTCTGCCAAGGCCGATGCCCAATGTCATAGTACAGAGCATGTAAAATCCAAAACACAAAAGATCAGTAAAAAAAGGACTCAAAAATCTAAATTAAAATCGTCGGAGGAGAAGCGTAAACTTGCCAATATGCCATTTACCACACAGAGTGGCAAGGAACGGCTGAGGCCCTGGCCTATGTTCATGGCTAGTGGTTCAGCTTCACATGAGGATGGAAGCACTCAGCCTCTCGCTAGAAAAATTAAAAGACTTAAGCTGGCAAAAGCACAGCAAAGAACTGTGCGTTCTTCGAAATCACAAATCCACAAGGAGAGTCCAATTGTGTCGGTTGCGATGCCTGACCTTCCCAACACTGGACGTGAAGAGCATGCGCCTTCCACCATTTGCACGCCCCCTGCAAGTGCTGGAAGGAGCACCCGCAGTCCAGTTCCTGATAGTCAGATTGAAGATGTCAGTGTTGAAGTACACCAGGATGAGGAGGATATGGGTGTTGCTGGCGCTGGGGAGGAAATTGACAAGGAGGATTCTGATGGTGAGGTGGTTTGTTTAAGTCAGGCACCCGGGGAGACACCTGTTGTCCGTGGGAGGAATATGGCCATTGACATGCCTGGTGAAAATACCAAAAAAATCAGCTCTTCGGTGTGGAAGTATTTCAACAGAAATGCGGACAACAGGTGTCAAGCCGTGTGTTGCCTTTGTCAAGCTGTAATAAGTAGGGGTAAGGACGTTAACCACCTCGGAACATCCTCCCTTATACATCACCTGCAGCGCATTCATCATGTCAGTGACAAGTTCAAAAACTTTGGGCGACAGCGGAAGCAGTCCACTGATCAGTAAATCCCTTCCTCTTGTAACCAAGCTCACGCAAACCACCCCACCAACTCCCTCAGTGTCAATTTCCTCCTTCCCCAGGAATGCCAATAGTCCTGCAGGCCATGTCACTGGCAATTCTGACGAGTCCTCTCCTGCCTGGGATTCCTCCGATGTATCCTTGAGTGTAACGCCTACTGCTGCTGGCGCTGCTGTTGTTGCTGCTGGGAGTCGATGGTCATCCCAGAGGGGAAGTCGTAAGACCACTTTTACTACTTCCACCAAGCAATTGACTGTCCAACAGTCCTTTGCGAGGAAGATGAAATATCACAGCAGTCATCCTGCTGCAAAGCGGATAACTGAGGCCTTGGCATCCTGGGCGGTGAGAAACGTGGTTCCGGTATCCATCATTACTTCAGAGCCAACTATAGACTTGATTGAGGTACTGTGTCCCAGGTACCAAATACCATCTAGGTTCCATTTCTCTAGGCAGGCGATACCGAAAATGTACACAGACCTCAGAAAAATACTCACCAGTGTCCTAAAAAATGCAGTTGTACCCAATGTCCACTTAACCACGGACATGTGGACAAGTGGAGCAGGGCAGACTCAGGACTATATGACTGTGACAGCCCACTGGGTAGATGTATTGACTCCCGCCGCAAGAACAGCAGCGGCGGCACCAGTAGCAGCATCTCGCAAACGCCAACTCTTTCCTAGGCAGGCTACGCTTTGTATCACCGCTTTCCAGAATACGCACACAGCTGAAAACCTCTTACGGCAACTGAGGAAGATCATCGCAGAATGGCTTACCCCAATTGGACTCTCCTGTGGATTTGTGGCATCGGACAACGCCAGCAATATTGTGCGTGCATTATATCTGGGCAAATTCCAGCACGTCCCATGTTTTGCACATACCTTGAATTTGGTGGTGCAGAATTATTTAAAAAACGAGAGGGGCGTGCAAGAGATGCTGTCGGTGGCCAGAAGAATTGCGGGACACTGTCGGCGTACAGGCACCACGTACAGAAGACTGGAGCAACACCAAAAACGCCTGAACCTGCCCTGCCATCATCTGAAGCAAGAAGTGGTAACGAGGTGGAATTCAACCCTCTATATGCTTCAGAGGATGGAGGAGCAGCAAAAGGCCATTCAAGCCTATACATCTGGCCACGATATAGGCAAAGGAGGTGGAATGCACCTGTCTCAAGCGCAGTGGAGAATGATTTCAACGTTGTGCAAGGTTCTGCAACCTTTTGAACTTGCCACACGTGAAGTCAGTTCAGACACTGCCAGCCTGAGTCAGGTCATTCCCCTCATCAGGCTTTTGCAGAAGAAGCTGGAGACATTGAAGGAGGAGCTAAGACATAGCGATTCCGCTAGGCATGTGGGACTTGTGGATGAAGCCCTTCATTCGCTTAACCAGGATTCACGGGTGGTCAATCTGTTGAAATCAGAGCACTACATTTTGGCCACCGTGCTCGATCCTAGATTTAAAACCTACGTTGGATCTCTCTTTCCGGCAGACACAAGTCTGCAGGGGTTCAAAGACCTGCTGGTGGGAAAATTATCAAGTCAAGTGGAACTTGATCGGTCAACAGCTCCTCCTTCACATCCTCCCGCAATTGGGGGTGCGAGGAAAAGGCTCAGAATTCAGAGCCCACCCGCTGGCGGTGATGCAGGGCAGTCTGGAGCGACTGCTGATGCTGACATCTGGTCCGGACTGAAGGACCTGCCAACGATTACGGACATGTCGTCTACTGGCACTGCATATGATTCTCTCTCCATTGAAAGAATGGTGGAGGATTATATGAGTGACCGCATCCAAGTAGGCACGTCAGACAGTCCGTACGTATACTGGCAGGAAAAAGAGGCAATTTGGAGGCCCTTGCAGAAACTGGCTTTATTCTACCTAAGTTGCCCTCCCACAAGTGTGTACTCCGAAAGAGTGTTTAGTGCCGCCGTTCACCTTGTCAGCAATCGGCGTACGAGGTTACTTCCAGAAAATGTGGAGAATGTTCATTAAAATGAATTATAATCAATTCCTCCGTGGAGACATTGACCAGCAGCAATTGCCTCCACAAAGTACTCAGGGAGCTGAGATGGTGGATTCCAGTGGGGACGAATTGATAATCTGTGAGGAGGGGGATGTACACGGTGATGAGTCGGAGGATGATGATGAGGTGGACATCTTGCCTCTGTAGAGCCAGTTTGTGCAAGGAGAGATTAATTGCTTCTTTTTTGGTGGGGGTCCAAACCAACCCGTCATTTCAGTCACAGTCGTGTGGCAGACCCTGTCACTGAAATGATGGGTTGGTTAAAGTGTGCATGTCCTGTTTATACAACATAAGGGTGGGTGGGAGGGCCCAAGGACAATTCCATCTTGCACCTCTTTTTTCTTTAATTTTTCTTTGCGTCATGTGCTGTTTGGGGAGTGTTTTTTGGAAGGGCCATCCTGCGTGACACTGCAGTGCCACTCCTAGATGGGCCAGGTGTTTGTGTCGGCCACTTGGGTCGCTTAGCTTAGCCATCCAGCGACCTCGGTGCAAATTTTAGGACTAAAAATAATATTGTGAGGTGTGAGGTGTTCAGAATAGACTGAAAATTAGTGGAAATTATGGTTATTGAGGTTAATAATACTTTGGGATCAAAATGACCCCCAAATTCTATGATTTAAGCTGTTTTTTAGGGTTTTTTGAAAAAAACACCCGAATCCAAAACACACCCGAATCCGACAAAAAAAATTTGGTGAGGTTTTGCCAAAACGCGTCCGAACTAGAGATGAGCGCCGGAAATTTTTCGGGTTTTGTGTTTTGGTTTTGGGTTCGACCGCGTTTTGGCAAAACCTCACCGAATTTTTTTTGTCGGATTCGGGTGTGTTTTGGATTCGGGTGTTTTTTTTAAAAAACACTAAAAAACAGCTTAAATCATAGAATTTGGGGGTCATTTTGATCCCAAAGTATTATTAACCTCAAAAACCATAATTTACACTCATTTTCAGTCTATTCTGAATACCTCACACCTCACAATATTATTTTTAGTCCTAAAATTTGCACCTAGGTCGCTGGATGACTAAGCTAAGCGACCCTAGTGGCCGACACAAACACCGGGCCCATCTAGGAGTGTCACTGCAGTGTCACGCAGGATGTCCCTTCCAAAAAACCCTCCCCAAACAGCACATGACGCAAAGAAAAAAGAGGCGCAATGAGGTAGCTGTGTGAGTAAGATAAGCGACCCTAGTGGCCGACACAAACACCGGGCCCATCTAGGAGTGTCACTGCAGTGTCACGCAGGATGTCCCTTCCAAAAAACCCTCCCCAAACAGCACATGACGCAAAGAAAAAAAGAGGCGCAATGAGGTAGCTGTGTGAGTAAGATAAGCGACCCTAGTGGCCGACACAAACACCGGGCCCATCTAGGAGTGTCACTGCAGTGTCACGCAGGATGTCCCTTCCAAAAAACCCTCCCCAAACAGCACATGACGCAAAGAAAAAAAGAGGCGCAATGAGGTAGCTGTGTGAGTAAGATAAGCGACCCTAGTGGCCGACACAAACACCGGGCCCATCTAGGAGTGTCACTGCAGTGTCACGCAGGATGTCCCTTCCAAAAAACCCTCCCCAAACAGCACATGACGCAAAGAAAAAAAGAGGCGCAATGAGGTAGCTGTGTGAGTAAGATAAGCGACCCTAGTGGCCGACACAAACACCGGGCCCATCTAGGAGTGTCACTGCAGTGTCACGCAGGATGTCCCTTCCAAAAAACCCTCCCCAAACAGCACATGACGCAAAGAAAAAAAGAGGCGCAATGAGGTAGCTGTGTGAGTAAGATAAGCGACCCTAGTGGCCGACACAAACACCGGGCCCATCTAGGAGTGTCACTGCAGTGTCACGCAGGATGTCCCTTCCAAAAAACCCTCCCCAAACAGCACATGACGCAAAGAAAAAAAGAGGCGCAATGAGGTAGCTGTGTGAGTAAGATAAGCGACCCTAGTGGCCGACACAAACACCGGGCCCATCTAGGAGTGTCACTGCAGTGTCACGCAGGATGTCCCTTCCAAAAAACCCTCCCCAAACAGCACATGACGCAAAGAAAAAAAGAGGCGCAATGAGGTAGCTGTGTGAGTAAGATAAGCGACCCTAGTGGCCGACACAAACACCGGGCCCATCTAGGAGTGTCACTGCAGTGTCACGCAGGATGTCCCTTCCAAAAAACCCTCCCCAAACAGCACATGACGCAAAGAAAAAAAGAGGCGCAATGAGGTAGCTGTGTGAGTAAGATAAGCGACCCTAGTGGCCGACACAAACACCGGGCCCATCTAGGAGTGGCACTGCAGTGTCACGCAGGATGTCCATTCCAAAAAACCCTCCCCAAACAGCACATGACGCAAAGAAAAATTAAAGAAAAAAGAGGTGCAAGATGGAATTGTCCTTGGGCCCTCCCACCCACCCTTATGTTGTATAAACAGGACATGCACACTTTAACCAACCCATCATTTCAGTGACAGGGTCTGCCACACGACTGTGACTGAAATGACGGGTTGGTTTGGACCCCCACCAAAAAAGAAGCAATTAATCTCTCCTTGCACAAACTGGCTCTACAGAGGCAAGATGTCCACCTCATCATCATCCTCCGATATATCACCGTGTACATCCCCCTCCTCACAGATTATCAATTCGTCCCCACTGGAATCCACCATCTCAGCTCCCTGTGTACTTTGTGGAGGCAATTGCTGCTGGTCAATGTCTCCACGGAGGAATTGATTATAATTCATTTTAATGAACATCATCTTCTCCACATTTTCTGGATGTAACCTCGTACGCCGATTGCTGACAAGGTGAGCGGCGGCACTAAACACTCTTTCGGAGTACACACTTGTGGGAGGGCAACTTAGGTAGAATAAAGCCAGTTTGTGCAAGGGCCTCCAAATTGCCTCTTTTTCCTGCCAGTATAAGTACGGACTGTGTGACGTGCCTACTTGGATGCGGTCACTCATATAATCCTCCACCATTCTTTCAATGGTGAGAGAATCATATGCAGTGACAGTAGACGACATGTCCGTAATCGTTGTCAGGTCCTTCAGTCCGGACCAGATGTCAGCATCAGCAGTCGCTCCAGACTGCCCTGCATCACCGCCAGCGGGTGGGCTCGGAATTCTGAGCCTTTTTTACTCGCACCCCCAGTTGCGGGAGAATGTGAAGGAGGAGATGTTGACAGGTCGCGTTCCGCTTGACTTGACAATTTTTTCACCAGCAGGTCTTTCAACCCCAGCAGACTTGTGTCTGCCGGAAAGAGAGATCCAAGGTAGGCTTTAAATCTAGGATCGAGCACGGTGGCCAAAATGTAGTGCTCTGATTTCAACAGATTGACCACCCGTGAATCCTTGTTAAGCGAATTAAGGGCTCCATCCACAAGTCCCACATGCCTAGCGGAATCGCTCCGTGTTAGCTCCTCCTTCAATGTCTCCAGCTTCTTCTGCAAAAGCCTGATGAGGGGAATGACCTGACTCAGGCTGGCAGTGTCTGAACTGACTTCACGTGTGGCAAGTTCAAAGGGCATCAGAACCTTGCACAACGTTGAAATCATTCTCCACTGCACTTGAGACAGGTGCATTCCACCTCCTATATCGTGCTCAATTGTATAGGCTTGAATGGCCTTTTGCTGCTCCTCCAACCTCTGAAGCATATAGAGGGTTGAATTCCACCTCGTTACCACTTCTTGCTTCAGATGATGGCAGGGCAGGTTCAGTAGTTTTTGGTGGTGCTCCAGTCTTCTGTACGTGGTGCCTGTACGCCGAAAGTGTCCCGCAATTCTTCTGGCCACCGACAGCATCTCTTGCACGCCCCTGTCGTTTTTTAAAAAATTCTGCACCACCAAATTCAAGGTATGTGCAAAACATGGGACGTGCTGGAATTTGCTCATATTTAATGCACACACAATATTGCTGGCGTTGTCCGATGCCACAAATCCACAGGAGAGTCCAATTGGGGTAAGCCATTCCGCGATGATCTTCCTCAGTTGCCGTAAGAGGTTTTCAGCTGTGTGCGTATTCTGGAAAGCGGTGATACAAAGCGTAGCCTGCCTAGGAAAGAGTTGGCGTTTGCGAGATGCTGCTACTGGTGCCGCCGCTGCTGTTCTTGCGGCGGGAGTCCATACATCTACCCAGTGGGCTGTCACAGTCATATAGTCCTGACCCTGCCCTGCTCCACTTGTCCACATGTCCGTGGTTAAGTGGACATTGGGTACAACTGCATTTTTTAGGACACTGGTGAGTCTTTTTCTGACGTCCGTGTACATTCTCGGTATCGCCTGCCTAGAGAAGTGGAACCTAGATGGTATTTGGTAACGGGGGCACACTGCCTCAATAAATTGTCTAGTTCCCTGTGAACTAACGGCGGATACCGGACGCACGTCTAACACCAACATAGTTGTCAAGGCCTCAGTTATCCGCTTTGCAGCAGGATGACTGCTGTGATATTTCATCTTCCTCGCAAAGGACTGTTGGACAGTCAATTGCTTACTGGAAGTAGTACAAGTGGGCTTACGACTTCCCCTCTGGGATGACCATCGACTCCCAGCAGCAACAACAGCAGCGCCAGCAGCAGTAGGCGTTACACGCAAGGATGCATCGGAGGAATCCCAGGCAGGAGAGGACTCGTCAGAATTGCCAGTGACATGGCCTGCAGGACTATTGGCATTCCTGGGGAAGGAGGAAATTGACACTGAGGGAGTTGGTGGGGTGGTTTGCGTGAGCTTGGTTACAAGAGGAAGGGATTTACTGGTCAGTGGACTGCTTCCGCTGTCGCCCAAAGTTTTTGAACTTGTCACTGACTTATTATGAATGCGCTGCAGGTGACGTATAAGGGAGGATGTTCCGAGGTGGTTAACGTCCTTACCCCTACTTATTACAGCTTGACAAAGGCAACACACGGCTTGACACCTGTTGTCCGCTTTTCTGTTGAAATACCTCCACACTGAAGAGCTGATTTTTTTGGTATTTTCACCAGGCATGTCAACGGCCATATTCCTCCCACGGACAACAGGTCTCTCCCCGGGTGCCTGACTTAAACAAACCACCTCACCATCAGAATCCTCCTGGTCAATTTCCTCCCCAGCGCCAGCAACACCCATATCCTCCTCATCCTGGTGTACTTCAACACTGACATCTTCAATCTGACTATCAGGAACTGGACTGCGGGTGCTCCTTCCAGCACTTGCAGGGGGCGTGCAAATGGTGGAAGGCGCATGCTCTTCACGTCCAGTGTTGGGAAGGTCAGGCATCGCAACCGACACAATTGGACTCTCCTTGTGGATTTGGGATTTCGAAGAACGCACAGTTCTTTGCGGTGCTTTTGCCAGCTTGAGTCTTTTCAGTTTTCTAGCGAGAGGCTGAGTGCTTCCATCCTCATGTGAAGCTGAACCACTAGCCATGAACATAGGCCAGGGCCTCAGCCGTTCCTTGCCACTCCGTGTGGTAAATGGCATATTGGCAAGTTTACGCTTCTCCTCCGACAATTTTATTTTAGGTTTTGGAGTCCTTTTTTTACTGATATTTGGTGTTTTGGATTTGACATGCTCTGTACTATGACATTGGGCATCGGCCTTGGCAGACGACGTTGCTGGCATTTCATCGTCTCGGCCATGACTAGTGGCAGCAGCTTCAGCACGAGGTGGAAGTGGATCTTGATCTTTCCCTAATTTTGGAACCTCAACATTTTTGTTCTCCATATTTTAATAGGCACAACTAAAAGGCACCTCAGGTAAACAATGGAGATGGATGGATACTAGTATACTTATGGATGGACTGCCGAGTGCCGACACAGAGGTAGCTACAGCCGTGAACTACCGTACTGTGTCTGCTGCTAATATAGACTGGTTGATAATGAGATGTAGTATGTATAAAGAAGAAAGAAAAAAAAACCACGGGTAGGTGGTATACAATTATGGATGGACTGCCAAGTGCCGACACAGAGGTAGCTACAGCCGTGGACTACCGTACTGTACTGTGTCTGCTGCTAATATAGACTGGATGATAATGAGATGTAGTATGTATAAAGAAGAAAGAAAAAAAAAACCACGGGTAGGTGGTATACAATTATGGATGGACTGCCGAGTGCCGACACAGAGGTAGCTACAGCCGTGGACTACCGTACTGTACTGTGTCTGCTGCTAATATAGACTGGATGATAATGAGATGTAGTATGTATAAAGAAGAAAGAAAAAAAAAACCACGGGTAGGTGGTATACAATTATGGATGGACTGCCGAGTGCCGACACAGAGGTAGCTACAGCCGTGGACTACCGTACTGTACTGTGTCTGCTGCTAATATAGACTGGATGATAATGAGATGTAGTATGTATAAAGAAGAAAGAAAAAAAACCCACGGGTAGGTGGTATACAATTATGGATGGACTGCCGAGTGCCGACACAGAGGTAGCTACAGCCGTGGACTACCGTACTGTACTGTGTCTGCTGCTAATATAGACTGGATGATAATGAGATGTAGTATGTATAAAGAAGAAAGAAAAAAAAACCCACGGGTAGGTGGTATACAATTATGGATGGACTGCCGAGTGCCGACACAGAGGTAGCTACAGCCGTGGACTACCGTACTGTACTGTGTCTGCTGCTAATATAGACTGGTTGATAATGAGATGTAGTATGTATAAAGAAGAAATAAAAAAAAAACCACGGGTAGGTGGTATACAATTATAGATGGACTGCCGAGTGCCGAGTGCCGACACAGAGGTAGCTACAGCCGTGGACTACCGTACTGTACTGTGTCTGCTGCTAATATAGACTGGATGATAATGAGATGTAGTATGTATAAAGAAGAAAGAAAAAAAAAACCACGGGTAGGTGGTATACAATTATGGATGGACTGCCGAGTGCCGACACAGAGGTAGCTACAGCCGTGGACTACCGTACTGTACTGTGTCTGCTGCTAATATAGACTGGTTGATAATGAGATGTAGTATGTATAAAGAAGAAAGAAAAAAAAAACCACGGGTAGGTGGTATACAATTATGGATGGACTGCCGAGTGCCGAGTGCCGACACAGAGGTAGCTACAGCCGTGGACTACCGTACTGTACTGTGTCTGCTGCTAATATAGACTGGATGATAATGAGATGTAGTATGTATAAAGAAGAAAGAAAAAAAAAACCACGGGTAGGTGATATACAATTATGGATGGACTGCCGAGTGCCGACACAGAGGTAGCTACAGCCGTGGACTACCGTACTGTACTGTGTCTGCTGCTAATATAGACTGGATGATAATGAGATGTAGTATGTATGTATAAAGAAGAAAGAAAAAAAAAACACGGGTAGGTGGTATACAATTATGGATGGACTGCCGAGTGCCGACACAGAGGTAGCTACAGCCGTGAACTACCGTACTGTGTCTGCTGCTAATATAGACTGGTTGATAATGAGATGTAGTATGTATAAAGAAGAAAGAAAAAAAAAACACGGGTAGGTGGTATACAATTATGGATGGACTGCCGAGTGCCGACACAGAGGTAGCTACAGCCGTGGACTACCGTACTGTACTGTGTCTGCTGCTAATATCGACTGGATGATAATGAGATGTAGTATGTATAAAGAAGAAAGAAAAAAAAAACCACGGGTAGGTGGTATACAATTATGGATGGACTGCCGAGTGCCGACACAGAGGTAGCTACAGCCGTGAACTACCGTACTTTGTCTGCTGCTAGTAGACTGGATGATAAATAATGATATAAAAAATATATATATATCACTACTGCAGCCGGACAGGTATATATTATATAATGACGGACCTGCTGGAGTGGACACTGTCTGTCAGCAGAATGAGTTTTTTAATTTTTATAGAATAAAAAAACACCACACAAGTCACACGACGAGTGTACTTTTTCAGGCAGACATTCAATCACAATATACTATACTGGTGGTCAGTGTGGTCAGGTCACTGGTCACAGTGGTCAGTGGTCAGTCACACTGGCAGTGGCACTCTGGCAGCAAAAGTGTGCACTGTTTAATATGTACTCCTGGCTCCTGCTATAACCTATAACTGCTCCCCAGTCTCCCCCACAATTAAGCTGTGTGAGCACAGTCAGATATTATACATAGATGATGCAGCACACTGGGCTGAGCACAGATATGGTATGTGAGTGTGACTGAGTCACTGTGTATCGTTTTTTTCAGGCAGAGAACAAGAACAGAACGGATTATTAAATAATAATAAATTATAAAACTGCACTGGTGGTCAGGTCACTGGTCATCAGTCACTAGTATAACTCCTCCTAAGCTCCATTAAGTAAATGAAGTGTCTCACTCTCACTCTCCTATCTATTTTAATTTCTAAACAGAGAGGACGCCAGCCACGTCTTCTCCCTATCAATCTCAATGCACGTGTGAAAATGGCCGCGACGCGCGGCTCCTTATATAGAATCCGAGTCTCGCGATAGAATCCGAGCCTCGCGAGAATCCGACAGCGTGATGATGACGTTCGGGCGCGCTCGGGTTAACCGAGCAAGGCGGGAAGATCCGAGTCGCTCGGACCCGTGTAAAAAAACATGAAGTTCGGGCGGGTTCGGATTCAGAGAAACCGAACCCGCTCATCTCTAGTCCGAACCCAAAACCAAAACACAAAACCCGAAAAATTTCCGGTGCACATCTCTAGTTTCAGTGGAGTGGAGAGGATGGAAGCCAGACTGGAATGTGTCAAGCAGTGAGTGTGAGGAAAGAAAGGAAGTAAGGCGGTTGTAGACAATACGATCAAGGAGTTTGGAGGCAAAAGGGAGGAGAGAGATGGGTCGGTAGTTGGAGAGAGTGTTTGGATCAAAGGTAGGTTTTTTAAGAATAGGAGAGATGAGTGCATGCTTGAAGGCAGAGGGGACAGTGCCTGATGAGAGGGAGAGATTGAGAAGGTGGGAAAGATGGGAACAAACAGAAGGAAAGAGGTAGCGGAGGAGGCGGGAGGGGATAGGGTCACGTGGGGAGGTGGTGAGGGAACAGGAATGAATGAGGGCCATGACTTCCTCTCCAGATTCATGGGAGAAAGATGTCAGAGTTGGTGCGTATGCAGAAACTCCAGCTATAGAGGTGAAATCTGTGCACCCCCCACTTGTTATTATGTTACGTTGTCTCCTCTGCCATGGGAAGATGGTGTGATGTTAGTGTATTAGAATGCTTAATATTTGTAGACACTCCCTTACTAATCTGTGTAAGCCTGAATCTTCAGTGATGGTCCCTAGGACCAGGGGGATGCTGGGAAGTGGGTGGTCCAGTGTGCAATGTGTCTGGAGTTGGTGATGGAATTTAACAGTACATGTCTCTGTGTCCTTATGACTGGATTTACAAACATATGAACAAAACATGGTGTCAGAAGAAGTTTAACTTGGATTTTCCTCCATGTGATAGGAGAGGATGTGCTGGACATTTATAATAGTTTTCAGTTTGATGAGGGGCAGAATATGGTTCTATCTTCTATAATGCAAAAGTTTGAAGATTACTTTGTGCCAAGGAAATATGTGACATATGAAAGGTATAAGTTGTTCACATGTGATCAGAAGTCTGGAGATGGATTTGATCAGTATGTTACAGAGCTGCAATCACTCAGTAAAACCTGTGAGTTTGGTGATTTAAAGGATTCACTGATTAGAGATCGTATTGTCTGTGGAATACCTGATAATGGACTCAGAGAGAGATTGCTGAGAGAGCAAGACCTAACACTAGAAAATGCAGTGACTATGTGCAGATCTGCAGAAATAACTAGATTTCAAGCCAAAAAGTTACACAAGGAAGTTGATGTTGCTGTCCATGTAGTGCAGAAAACAGAGCCAAGCAAACCTCCATTCTCAGGAATGAAGCAGTCTAAGCCACAGTCTAATAAGGAAATGTGTAGTAGATGTGGAAATGCTCACAATCCTAAAATGTGCCCTGCTTATGGTAAAACCTGCATGAAATGTGGTACACTTAATCACTTTGCCAAATGCTGTAAAATGAAAAGGGAAACAACCAATGTGCATGCTGTTAAACAAACAGAGGAATTCTTTGTGGATTGCATTGAACTTTGCAGTGCAGATAAGAAAGAATGGATTGTCCCTTTAACTGTGAACGAGATTGTCATTCCCTTTAAGCTCGATACTGGCGCGCAGGTGAATTTAATATCGTTTCAAGACTATAAGACTTTTAGAGTAAAACCTAAAATTCATCCAGCCAAAGTGAAAGTTACAGGGTACACTGGGGAGGTACATGCTTAGTGACACTGAAATATAAGGGACAACAGTTTAAAACATCTCTACTGATTGTGGATAAAAATGTGCAACCGATTCTAGGATTAAGTTCCTCTGAGAAACTAAGCTTGCTAAAGAAAGTTTTTATGGTGACATCACAAGTAGAAGATGACTGCAAATCGATGTTTACAGAATACAGAGACTTGTTTGAAGGTCTAGGTTGTTTGCCTGGAGAGCATAAAATAAATATAGACACGCAAGTTTCTTCAGTGATACACCTGTGTAGAAAAGTGCAGTTTGCGCTGAGAGAAAAACTGAAACAAGAGTTAAATTGCATGGAAGCCTTGGGTGTGATACAGAAAGTTGATGAGCCTACTGAATGGGTAAGCTCCTTAGTAATTGTTGAAAAGAAAAATGGACAACTCAGAATATGTCTAGACCCCAGAGATTTAAACAAAGCTATTAAACGAGAACATTTCAAA
Organism: Pseudophryne corroboree; assembly: GCF_028390025.1. Lineage (NCBI taxonomy): Eukaryota > Metazoa > Chordata > Amphibia > Anura > Myobatrachidae > Pseudophryne > Pseudophryne corroboree. The sequence continues at coordinate 22,237,857 of NC_086450.1, forward strand.
CTACCAACCAGAGATTAAATCATGTCGCAATTTGCGGGAGCAAAATGGTTCAGTAAATTTGACGCATCTTTAGGATTCTGGCAAATGAAGCTAGATGAGGCCAGCTCAAAGCTTTGTACATTTAATACACCAGAAGGTCGATACAGATTTCTTCGACTACCATATGAAATATTGTCTGCTCCAGAAGTATATCACAAAAAGATACACATGATTTTTTAACATATTCCAGGTGTTGAAACAATGATGGATGACATTAGTGTCTGGGGATCTACAAAGGAAGAACATGATTCTAGATTGAGACAAGTAATGGAACTTGTCAAGAAAGTGAATCTAAAGCTAAACAAGGACAAATGTGAATTTGGCGTGAATACACTTACCTTTATGGGCGATGTAGTCTCGGATCAAGGTGTAAAACCAGACCCAAGGAAAATATCAGCCATAGTGAACATGGAACGTCCTAACAACAAAGACGACGTCAGAAGATTCCTAGGAATGATTACTTACTTAGGAAAGTTTATTTCTCAACTCTCTGAACGAACAGCCTCTCTTAGATGGTTGTTGGACAAAGATAACGAGTGGATGTGGTCACATGAACAAGAAGAAAGTTGGCAAAACTTGAAACAGATCATTACAGAGCAACCAGTGTTAAAATTCTTTGATCCTGCGAAAAGAATAAGAATTTCAGCAGATGCTTCGCAATTTGACCTAAGCTCAGTGCTGTTACAAGAACATGAGGATACATGGCAACCAGTAATCTATGCATCAAGAGCACTGACAAGTGCTGAAACAAGATATGAACTTCTAGCGATCACATATGCATGTGAGCGATTTCATCAGTTTGTGTATGGTCAAACATTTACAGTGGAAACTGACCACAAGCCATTGGTAGCTATCATGACTAAATCATTACATGACTGTCCCATGAGAATTCAACGAATGCTTATCAGACTACAGAAATATGATGTACACTTGCTGTACTGTCCCGGCAAATACATGTACATTGCTGATAAACTTTCTCGTGCTGTGGACAAAAGTGAAGGTTCCAAAAGTCTGATGGATGAAGAGATAGAAGCCTATGTTAATTTGATCGTAGCTTCTCTACCAGTGTCTCTTGCAAGACAAGAACAGATTAGGAAAGAAACTGAGACAGATGACACAATGAAAGTGTTGAAAGATATCATTCTGAAAGGTTGGCCAGCAGAAAAACATGCGTGCCCGCTGTCTATCCATGATTATTGGATGTACCGCAGTGACCTTACAGTTGTCGATGGTATTATTTACAAAGGCAATAGGTTTGTAATACCTGCACGACTAAGAAAAACTATGCTGTGCAAGATACATGAAGGCCACTTAGGAGAAGAAAAATGTAAACGGAGAGCGCCTGAAGTTATGTATTGGCCAAGAATGAACCAAGACATAGCACAGACTACAGCTACATGTTCATTATGTCTTACGTATAGACCGAAACAACGGGTCGAGCCACTGAGTCCTCACGCAGTGCCAGAGAGACCGTACCAGAAAGTTGGCGCAGATTTGTTTGATTGTAATGGGAAAACGTACATTGTCGTGACTGATTATTACTCTAACTACCCTGAGGTGAAGACACTATATACAACTACTAGTATAGCCATAATCAATTGCATGAAGTCAATCTTTGCAAGGCATGGTGTTCCTATGGAAGTGTTCACTGACAATGGTCCTCAGTTTTCCAGTGCTGAATTTAGACAATTTGCTGATGAGTGGGAATTTGTCCATACTACGTCAAGTCCCCACTATCCATGCTCAAATGTGTTGGTGGAAAGTTCAGTAAAAACTGTAAAGAGTCTCATGAAAAAAGCTCAAGAAGGTAAAGAAGATTTCTACAAAAGTCTTTTAATCTACTGCAGTACACCTTTACAGAATGGACTTTCTCCTGCACAAATGCTGATGGGAAGGAGGATTAGAGCAAATCTCCTGATACATGATGAACTGCTTAATACACATAACTCAGCGTTGGTCAGACTGAGTAAGGAACGTCAACAGGCGAAACAGAAACTGTTCCATGGCAGACAAACAAAAAGCTTATCTGATCTAAAATCGGGTGACCAAGTCCGTCTCAGAGATCATGAGAAAGGTATTTGGGTGCAGAAAGGTATTGTGCAAGCACAAGTAGCACCAAGATCTTATACTATACGTACAGAGCGTGGAACGGAAGTAAGAAGAAATCGGGTGGATTTAAGATCTCAACCTAACCATAATGAAGACAACATGACTGAAGAATACCCTTCATCTGATATGTATGATGATCCTGATAATGGTGAACAAACCACGATTCTAGAAAGTTCCAACATGGTCGATGAAACACAGACTGTGTATGAAAGACCCAAAAGGGAAATACGCAGACCTGAGAGACTCATTGAAACGTGTTAGATGATGTTCTTAATATGACGTTGTTAATTGTTGCATTGAAGCGTACAGGGCTTATCTTTAAAGAAAAGAGGATGTGATGTTAGTGTATTAGAATGCTTAATATTTGTAGACACTCCCTTACTGATCTATGTAAGCCTGAATCTTCAGTGATGGTCCCTAGGACCAGGGGGATGCTGGGAAGTGGGTGGTCCAGTGTGCAGTGTGTCTGGAGTTGGCGATGGAATAAAACAGCACAGCAGTGAACTCACATGTCTCTGTGTCCTTATGACTGGATTTACAAACATATGAACAAAACAGATGGGACAATAAACAAGCATTGGAATGATCAATAGCTGGAAGGTAACCAATCTCAGGCCCATCTCTAGTCCAGTTTTCCTATCTGGGCTGACTGTACGGGTTGAGTTCCGGAGACTGGCAGTTAGGATCCTGGCATCCGGACAGCTCTTAATAGGGGCTCCGTAGTATAGGAAGGCTAATCGTAACCCTTCACCTAACCCTCCATTCCCACAGCCTAACTCTAACCCTTCCCTCCCACAACGTAACTCTAACCCTCCCCTCCCGCAGCCTAACCCTCCCCTCCCACAAGCTTACCCTAACACTGCCTCCCCGCAGCCTAAACCTCCCCTCCCACAGCCTAAACCTAACCCTTCCTCCCCACAGCCTAACCCTAACCCTTCCTCACCGCAGCCTAAACCTAACCCTCCCCTCCCACAGCCTAACCCTAACCCTCTCTCCTCGCAGCCTAACCCTAACCCTCCCTCACCGCAGCCTAATCCTCCACTCCCACAGCCTAACCCTAACTTCCCCTGCTCCAGCCTAACCTTCACCCTCCCTCCCCACAGCCTAACCCTCCCTTCCCGCAGCCTAACCTTCACCCTCCCTCCTGCAGCCTAACCCTCCCCTACCACAGCCTAACCTTCACCCTCCCTCCCTGCAGCCTAACCCTACCCCGCCGCAGCCTAACCTGCACCCTCCCTCCTGCAGCCTAACCCTCCCCTCCCACAGCCTAAGCCTAACCTCCCCTCCTGCAGCCTACCCCTAACCCTCCCCGCAGCCTAACCCTAACCTCCCCTCCCTCAGCCTAACCTTCACCCTTCCTCCCCTCAGCCTAACCCTAACCCTTCCTCCCCACAGCCTAACCCTCTCTCCCCGCAGCCTAAACCTAACCCTCCCTCCCCGCAGCCTAACCCTCCTCTCCCACAGCCTAACCTTCACCCTCCCTCCCCGCAGCCTAACCGTAACCCTTCCTCCCCGCAGCCTAACCTTCACCCTCCCTCCCTGCAGCCTAAACCTAACCCTCCCCCTTATGTTTTGGATCCCGGCAGTCGAGATTCTGCATCGGCATCCTGACTATCGGGATCGCGAACGCCAGCATGCTAACTACATCCCGTCTGTACATGTGACAATGGATTATGATCAGCAGGGCCAGATAAAGCCTTGGGGGGTCCAGGGCAATTAAGACAGGGGGGGCTTGGGCAAAGGCGGGGGCGTATATTAGATGCATACCTCCCAATTTGACCCATTCTAGGAGGGACAAAATGCTCTCTACATGGACTTCCCACTTAATAAATGATTGGTGTCATCTGTGTTGAACTATTTAATTGATAAGAAAGGTGTTTCAACACAGGTGATTGCAATCATAAATTAAGAGGGAAGTCCAGGTAGAGAGCATTTTGTTCCTCCTGGAATGGGTCATGCTGGGATGTATGGATTGTGTATATTACATTTATACCAATGGTGTATATTAGTTTTAAATTCATAGTTTAATAATGTCTGAGTACTGTTCATAGCACCACCTAATTGAGAGTCAACTACTTATTTTATCTATTTGATTTATTGCAGTGGAACAAAGAGAACTTAAACAACTTTAAAATACAAATAAAAAAAAATAAAATCTATAATTTTATCTTGTCTTGCAAGAATAGCAGCAGCCTCTGTACTACTTACACACTGGGACAGGACTCAGGGGGACTCTGTGTGTCTTTCTCTCTAGACCTAAATGCTCTTATTAGATAACAAGTTACACAGGACCCAGGCACAGAGGAGGGGAAGCCGGTATCCCTGGGTCACTTACAGCTCTCTCCCCCCTCCTATATCTTTTCTAGTTGGGAATCTCCATAGCTAGCTCATGAAATCTGTTACACCTGTGTCTCTGCCTGCACTGCATATTGGGGGTCATTCCGAGTTGATCGCTAGCTGCCGTTGTTCGCTGCGTAGCGATCAGTGAAAAAAACGGCTAACGCGCGTCGTACGGGTACGAAGTCCTTTCTGGTTTTGCACTGGTTCTAGCGACGCTTTCAGTTGCACAGCCGAACGCAAGGAGATTGACAGAAAGTGGGCGTTTATGGGTGTCAACTGACCGTTTTCTGGGAGTGTTTGGAAAAACGCAGGCATGGCCGGGCGTTTGCTGGGCGGGTATCTGATGTCATTACCGTGTCACTCGTCGCAGCAATCATGGCACAGGATAAGTAACTACAGGGCTGGTCTTGTTCTGCACAAAAAGTGTTTGCAGGCGCTCTGCTGCACAGGCGTTCGCACTCCTGCAAAGCAAAAATACACTCCCCCGTGGGCGGAGACTATGCGTTTGCACGGCTGCTAAAAACTGCTAGTGAGCGATCAACTCGGAATGACCCCCCCATAGTCCTAGTCACATTCTGGTTGCCTGGATCTGCTGCTGCACAAGAAGCAGAGCGAGTGCTATCAGTATGCTCTGATCGGGGGACCCCCTGACAAAGTGGCCCCGAAGGTACAGTGTCTCCTGCGTCCCCCCTTAATCTGGCTATGGTGATCATTGAATTCTTGAAAGGATGTGGGTGCCAGATAATACTTACATTTCTCCCCACTAGTGCCAAAAACTCCAGTTTACAGGCACTTCACTTTTAATAAATTCTTTCAACTTTACAGAGACCTCAGCTAGCATATGTGATGACTCATACTCGTCTTTCTTGGACTTCTGCCATGACTGCCACGGGCCTCTGGTGCTGGCCTCAGTATTCACGTAGAACAGTCTGTCATAGTCTGTATATGACTGTAATGGTGCCTCAATCAAGAGAGTTTTCAATTGGTCAAATGTCACTTGGTGTAATTCCATCCATTGCATGTTCTTAAACTGACCTTTTCCTGAACTCTTTGTTATAACGAGAAATCCTTGACTGTTCTTGGTATAGCCCAATTCTCAACTACTTTTATTTTCCCTGGATCAGATGCAACTCCTTCTTAACTAATGATGTGTCACAGGTGTTGGTTCTGTGCTTCAAGAGGTAACATCTTGATAAAGTAGCTTCACCTTCAGACCATATCTGGTAAGTTGATCGAACACCTCTTCAGAGTGCTTCTGTCACGATCCGGGTATCTGGACGCCATTATTTACCTTTCAGGTGTCTCCTAAGGCTGGCTCAGCATCCTAGGCCCGGTTCCCAGCTATGTTGCTAGCATTCATACGTCATGTCTCATCTTTGCTGATCCGTGGATATTGTCCTTCCAATGCCCGGGCGACTGGCATGGCGTCACCTGCCGGCGGGGCCTCGGGCATCGTCTCCTATTCTCAATGCACTACAGGGTATGTGGCACTCTTCACCTACTACGGCCGTGGCCATCCATGCTGGAGGTTTGAGACGCAAGTCAGCGTTCTCTGTGTTCACCGCCGCCATTACAGAAGAATCTCCATGTGGTGTTACAAACAAGGTTTCCCTCCACTGGCCGGTATGGGTGCAGCCATCTTAGTTCTAGTCATGTTAGGGTCTCCTGCTCTGTGCTGCCACGTCGTCATGGCAACCGGGAGACAAATGCTAGCGGAGTAACCTTAGCGTAGCTGATACTCCGGTTCGGGTCTTTTGCTGTGCAGTGGTTACAGGCTCTGTGCACGGCAGGGGATCCGGTGCTGGTTTTTGTGCTCAGTCTGTGAGGTCTGAGTGGGGCGTGGACAGCACCTGCTATATAAACCCTCTTCTCAGGTTAGGCAGATGCTGCTGAATCTTTGTTGGTTAGTCAGTTCCTGAAAGCTAGCTAGTACTGTGTAAACTTTGTATTTGTTTGTTGCTTACTGCAAAGAGGCCTTGGGATTTGGTATTACACTCTGCCAATCCAGACCTAGCAGTAAGACTGGAGTCAGTCGTTTAACCTGCTGGGGTTCTTTTGCTACTCTGTGAACCTAGCAAGTTTGCGGCTGTATTCTCAGACTTGCCTGCCAAAATCCTTTCTCACTGTGCAAGGTGTTTAGGTGTCAGTTTAGTGGCAGTAAGCTGAACCAGTGCACTGCAAGTGAGGACTAGGATTGTGGAGACTCTCCTTGTGTCTATTATTCCATCTCTGACCAAGGAGTTTACTGCCACACCCGTTGGTAACCCTTTAGGGTTTTGCTGTTGCCCTTAGCAACAGCATTTCGGGTTCTCTACGTATTAAATCACAACATCTCGCTTCTTTCCATCTGAGCATTCCTAATACTAGGGAGACACCCAGTTTCTTAGCCTTTGGGCTTCTCTGTTCACTTTGTGTTTATTTTGTTACCCTATCACCTTCTGTGTATGTAATGTCATATTCCCCAGTCTGTCTGTGAGTTCATTTGTTTTGCATCCCTCTCCGTTCAGACACCAGTACATTCCTGCTGGCACTGGTGTGCATAACATATTCAGCAGCCAAATACTCCTGTTGAAATTTTGTGGGAATATGGAGCATACCCCTCAAAATACTTTGCAACAGGTGGTCGATCAGGTGCAGGTCCTGACTCGACAATTTAATGATTTGTCCATTAAAATGCACACCTCGCAGGCCGCTGGCGGAGCTCCCGCAGCAGCAGTGCCTTCAGGGGTTAAGGAGCCGAAAGTAAATCTCCCGGATCGTTTTTCTGGAAATCGCTCGCAGTTCTTTTGTTTCAAGGAGAGCTGCAAGCTATATTTCCAGCTTAGGCCTCAGTCTTCTGGGTCGGAGATTCAGCGGGTGGGCATAGTGATTTCCTTGCTACAAGGAGACCCACAGGTCTGGGCATATGGGTTGCAGCCTGACTGTCCGTCGTTTAAAAGTGTTGATGCTTTTTTTACGGCACTGGGCATGTTGTATGATGACCCTGACAAGACGGCCTCAGCCGAGGCTCAGATTTCGATCCTTAAGCAAGGGCGAAGGCCAGTTGAGGTTTATTGTACGGAGTTTTGGAGGTTGGCCCATGATACCCAGTGGAATGACCCAGCCCTGAGACACCAGTACCGAAGAGGTCTTTCTAACCAGTTAAAAGACCAACTGGTACATTATCCCTTGCCTGATAGCTTGGATCAGCTCATGCAGTTATCCATTCGGGTGGGTAGACGGCTGAGAGAGCGCAGGCTTGAAAGGGAGACCGAGGTTTCCTTCTTTCCCAAGGGAACCTCAGACTCTGAGGAATTTTCCGAGGAGCCTATGCAGATTGGGGCTACCCGCCTCTCCTCGCGTGAGAAGACGCGGAGGAGACAGCAGGGGTTATGTTTGTACTGTGGGAATAAAGGTCATGTGGTAGTATCATGCCCAGAAAAGCCGGAAAACTTCAGGGCCTGAGGGTGATGGGAAATATCCTGTCAGGCCAGAAGTCAGAATTTCCCAAGAAGACTTTTATCATTCCGGTGACCTTGAAGATCCTCGGTCAAACTGTCAAGACTGAGGCCTTTGTGGACAGTGGGGCCGACGGGGTTTTTATAAACCGCCAATTCGCCCTGAAACACTCTGTTCCCTTAGTACCCTTGGCATCGGAAATTGAGATTTGTGGGTTAAACGGGGAACCATTATCCCAGGGTAAAATTACCTCTTGCACTAGCCAGATTTCTTTGTTTATTGGAGCCACACACTCTGAAAAATTGTCCTTTTATGTGACTGTCTGTACTTTTGCCCCATTGGTGTTGGGGTTACCCTGGTTAAGGGTCCATAATCCTCAATTTGACTGGGTCTCTGGGGAGATTCTTAGTTGGGGTACTGATTGTTTCAGGAGTTGCTTGAGCCTTCCAGTCAGGCTTTCGCAGCTAAGTTTGCCAGAATTGCCAGGATGTTATGCAGATTTTGCGGACGTGTTCTCCAAAAGAGTTGCAGAGGTACTACCTCCCCATCGCCCCTATGACTGTGCCATTGATTTGTTGCCGAATGCTAAGCTTCCCAAGAGCAGGTTGTACTCCCTGTCACGTCCTGAGACTCAGGCTATGGCAGAGTACATTCAGGAGAACTTGGCTAAGGGATTTATCAGACCTTCACAGTCTCCAGTTGGGTCGGGGTTCTTCTTCGTGGGTAAAAAGGACGGTTCGTTGCGACCCTGCATCGACTTTAGGGAATTGAACCGTATCACGATTAAAAATTCATACCCACTGCCTCTCATTTCGGTCTTGTTTGACCAGCTTTGTACTGCCACCATTTTTTCTAAGATTGACCTACGCGGTGCGTACAATCTAATCCGAATAAGAGAGGGGGATGAATGGAAGACTGCCTTTAATACCCACTCAGGGCATTATGAATATTTGGTGATGCCTTTTGGGCTCTGTAATGCCCCGGCAGTCTTCCAGGACTTCATGAACGATGTGCTCAGGGAATATTTGGATAGATTCTTAGTTGTATACTTAGATGACATTCTAATCTTCTCCCATTCCCTGGAGGAACATCGGAAGCATGTATGCTTAGTCCTCCAGAAACTCAGAGAAGCTTGGGGCGAAGCTGGAGAAGTGCGAATTTGAAGTTCAGCAAATCACATTTCTAGGATATATTATCTCCCCAGAAGGTTTCCAAATGGAGGGTTCCAAGGTACAGGCAGTCCTGCATTGGGTGCAGCCCACTAGTTTGAAGGCGCTTCAGCGTTTTCTGGGCTTTGCGAATTTTTATAGACGATTTAGCGCTGGATTTTCGTCTATAGTGGCGCCCTTGGTGGCACTCACTAAGAAAGGGGCGGATGTTGCTCACTGGTCTTGTGAGGCAAAAGCGGCTTTTGCCCGTATCAAAAGGGCATTTGTCTCGGCCAAGGTGCTGCGACACCCAGATCCAGAGCGTCCTTTTGTGGTGGAGGTGGATGCCTCTGAGATGGGTATTGGGGCAGTGCTCTCTCAGATGGGGGTGTCTGATAATCGCCTTCATCCCTGTGCTTACTTTTCCCGTAAATTTTCGCCTGCCGAGATGAATTATGACGTGGGTAACCGGGAATTGTTGGCTATTAAGGATGCACTCGAGGAGTGGAGACACTGGCTTGAGGGGGCTAAGTTTGTGGTCTCAATTCTCACCGACCATAAGAATTTGGCAAATTTAGAGTCAGCGAAGCGCCTCAATGCCAGGCAGGCACGATGGGCTTTGTTTTTTGCTCGCTTTAATTTTTTGATAACATATCGCCCTGGGTCAAAAAACATCAAGGCTGATGCGCTCTCGCAGAGTTTTGCTCCAATCCAGGAGACCACCGAGGAGCCATTGCCCATTGTGTCCCCATCATGTATTAAAGTGGGCATTACCCAGGACCTCTTGTCATTAGTCCTTAGAGCACAGGAGCAGGCTCCTCCAGACCTTCCGGTAGGTCTTTTGTTTGTGCCTCCTAGGTTAAGACAGCGAGTGTTCCTGGAATTCCATGCAAAGAAGTCGGCAGGTCACCCGGGTATTGCCAGAACTCGGGAGTTGCTATCTAGGGCGGTGTGGTGGCCCTCGTGGCTAGGGATGTGGATCAGTGGGTTCGGGCATGTGACATCTATGCCCGAAATAAGACTCCTAGAGGGGTTCCTGTTGGCCCATTACATCCATTCTCTATTCCATCTAAGCCATGGACCCACATTTCAATGGATTTTGTGGTGGACTTGCCCAAATCCTCGGGGATGACAGCCATCTGGGTTGTCGTTGACAGGTTTTCGAAGATGGCGCACTTCGTTCCATTGGTTGAGCTGCCATCGGCCAGACGCCTGTCTGAATTATTTATGCTGCATGTTGTGCGCCTCCACGGGTTGCCACTTGATGTGGTCTCTGACCGCGGATCCCAGTTTGTGGCCAAATTCTGGAGGGCATTTTGTTCCGATCTCCAGATTTCTGTCAGCTTGTCGTCAAGTTACCATCCGCAGTCTAATTGGCAGACTGAAAGGGTGAACCAGTCCTTGGAGCAGTTCCTCAGGTGTTATGTCTCTTAAGTGTCAGACTGACTGGGTTGCTCATCTGTCCATGGCGGAGTTTGCCTATAACAACGCGGCTCACTCTGCTACAGGGATCTCTCCCTTCCTTTGTGTGTATGGGCATCATCCTTAGGCCAATTCTTTTGACCCCCAGGACTCCATGCCTGGTGGTTCCTCTGTGGTTTCGGTCCTTAGAGGTATTTGGAGGAAAGTGAAGAAAGCCCTTGTGTCTGTGTCATTAGTGACCAAAAGGGTTTTTGATAAGCGGAAAAGACCCTGCAGCTTCAAATTAGGAGACTTCGTCTGGTTGTCTACCAAGAATTTGAAGTTGAGACAGCCATCTCATAAGTTAGGCCCCCGGTTCATCGGTCCTTATAAGATCACTAGGGTTATCAATCCGGTGGCATTTCAGTTAGATCTACCCCGTTCTTTGGGTATCAATAAAACATTTCATTGTTCCCTTTTAAAACGGGCGATTAGTAATCCTTCTTCCAGTGGAAGACCTTCCCCTCTTCTGATATGTGGCCAGAGGGAGTTTGTTGTTGAAAGAATTCTTGACTCCAAGATGGTTCGGGGTCGGCTGTCATTTTGGTGCACTGGAAGGGGTATGGCCCGGAGGAGCGGTCGTGGGTGCGCAGTTGTGATCTTCATGCCCCCAGACTGTTACGCTCTTTCTTCTCGCAGTTCCCCGATAAACCCGGTGGTAGGGGTTCTTTGACCCCTCGTCAGAGGGGGGGTACTGTTAGGGTCTCCTGCTCTGTGCTGCCACGTCGTCATGGCAACCGGGAGACAAGTGCTAGCGGAGTAACCTGAGCGTAGCTGATACTTCGGTTCGGGTCTTTTGCTGTGCAGTGGTTACAGGCTCTGTGCACGGCAGGGGATCCGGTGCTGGTTTTTGTGCTCACAGTCTGTGAGGTCTGAGTGGGGCGTAGACAGCACCTGCTATATAAACCCTCTTCTCAGGTTAGGCAGATGCTGCTGAATCTTTGTTGGTTAGTCAGTTCCTGAAAGCTAGCTAGTACTGTGTAAACTTTGTATTTGTTTGTTGCTTACTGCAAAGAGGCCTTGGGATTTGGTATTACACTCTGCCAATCCAGACCTAGCAGTGAGACTGGAGTCAGTCGTTTAACCTGCTGGGGTTCTTTTGCTACTCTGTGAACCTAGCAAGTTTGCGGCTGTATTCTCAGACTTGCCTGCCAAAATCCTTTCTCACTGTGCAAGGTGTTCAGGTGTCAGTTTAGTGGCATTAAGCTGAACCAGTGCACTGCAAGTGAGGACTAGGATTGTGGAGACTCTCCTTGTGTCTATTATTCCATCTCTGACCAAGGAGTTTACTGCCACACCCATTGGTAACCCTTTAGGGTTTTGCTGTTGCCCTTAGAAACAGCATTTCGGGTTCTCTACGTATTAAATCACAACATCTCGCTTCTTTCCATCTGAGCATTCCTAATACTAGGGAGACACCCAGTTTCTTAGCCTTTGGGCTTCTCTGTTCATTTTGTGTTTATTTTGTTACCCTATCACCTTCTATGTATGTAATGTCATATTCCCCAGTCTGTCTGTGAGTTCATTTGTTTTGCATCCCTCTCCGTTCAGACACCAGTACATTCCTGCTGGCACTGGTGTGCATAACAAGTCACATGATCCTGACCTCCAATCCATAGCTCCGCTGAAGTCTGCCTAATTGCTCATCCAATCCCTGCATACCTAAGGGTATAAAGGGATTGAGCCTGCACCAGGAAATTGTCAGTGCTTTGGTTGTCAAACCTTGTTTCCAGTCTCTCTCTCCTGTGGTTGTTTTCATTCCAGGTTTCCAGCTCCTGTTTCCAGTTACCACTAAGAGACCCGCACCAGCTTACCACCTTGCGGTGCAGCCTGACTCTGCAGTCTTCTGTGTTTGCTCCAGCTTCCAGCTACAGTTTCATCTGCTTCCAGCGGTCAGCTTCCAGCAGTGATCAGCTTCCTTAAAGAGCCGGTGCTTCTCCAGCGGTTATCTGCATACCATCGGTACCCGCACACCATCGGTTCCTGTATCCTCGCTCCATAGCTTCATTCTACTATTTGGCTGGTTCCATCCAGCATCCACTCCATGTTCCAAAACCTGGCGGGTTCCATCCAGCGTCCACAGCAGCTACCTCAACTACAGTGTTACCGGCTTCCAGTGATACATCTGCTGGTGTGTTCCTTGGCTACATTTAATACTACGGACGGGTCTGGTAAGGACATTCCATCTCTGGGACATTACGAACTGTACCTTACTGCTGCCAGTACCCTGTGGCCATTGCCAAACCCATAGTTATCCAGGAACTGTTTTATCATATCTGCTGTATATCTTCATTCATTTATCACTGCTGTGAATACATGGAGTTCTGTTAATAAACTTTTATTGACTTTTAATCCTGGTTGTCGTGGTCACGCCTTCGGGCAACCTTTCTACAGCTTACTCATATGTCCAGGGGTCTGATTAAACCTCCGAAGTTTAGCTTCACCTCAGCCCCTAGAACTGAGGCTTCCTCCTGTCAGCTCAAGCCCTCAGTTGTGACAGTAAGCACTGACCATATGAATCCAGCCAGAGACCAGGATCAAGCGGCCAGGCCAGTGCAACAACTGGCTGCCAGACTGGAACATCAGGAGGCTGCACAAGGCCACATCATCCGCTGTCTACAGGATCTCTCTACTCGGCTGGATGTGATCCAAACGACCCTCCGTGGATCAGGGGCGTCCGGGGCGTCCACCACAGTGACACCAGTTGTAACCCCACCCACCTTACCCATTTCTGCTCCACGTCTTCATCTTCCAACGCCAGCAAAATTTGATGGATCTCCAAGATCTTGCAGGGGATTTCTCAATCAATGTGAAATACATTTCGAGCTACAACCTGGCAGTTTCCCTAGTGAACGCACTAAAATTGCTTATATTATTATTTCCCTCCTTAGTGGCTCAGCCCTTGATTGGGCATCACCTTTATGGGAGAAATCCGACACCCTGTTGTCCTCATATACTGACTTTGTAACGACATTCAGGCGCATCTTCGACGAGCCAGGCCGTGTAACTTCAGCTTCTTCTGAGATTCTTCGTTTACGCCAAGTAATGCGTACTGTGGGACAGTACCTAATACAGTTCAAGATCCTGGCATCCGAACTGCTGCATTCTGGCATGGCTTATCTGAACGCATAAAGGACGAATTAGCTACCAGAGACTTGCCTTCTAAGTTGGATGAGCTAATATCTCTATGTACAAAAGTTGATCTACGGTTCAGAGAAAGAGCAACTGAGTGGGGAAGGTCATCTATCCCAAAATCTTCTGCTCCTCCTCCTCGTCAACCGTCTCATCCAAAGATGAGCCCATGCAAATTGGTCGTTCCCGTCTATCTCCAGCTGAGCGTCGAAGACGTCTTTCTGAGTCCCTCTGTCTTTACTGTGCAGCTCCGTCTCATGCAATCAATGCCTGTCCCAAACGTCCGGAAAACTTCAAGTCCTAGCCCGCCAAGGAGAGGGCCGGCTAGGAGTAATGCTCTCCTCTCCATCTCCTCATGATTGTAATCTCCCAGTCTCGCTTGAAATTGCTCAACGTTATAGGAACATCATTGCCCTCCTAGATTCCGGAGCAGCTGGGAATTTCATAACTGAAGCATATGTTAAACGGTGGTCCCTACCCACTGAGAGATTTTCCTCATCCATATCTTTGACTGCCGTGGATGGCAGTAAGATTTTTGATGCAGTTATTTCTTTAAGAACTCTACCAGTTCGTCTTAGAGTAGGAGTTCTTCACTCAGAATTAATTTATTTTCTAGTTATTCCAAGAGCCACACATCCAGTGGTTTTGGGCCTTCCATGGCTTCGTCTCCATAACCCATCGATTGACTGGACGACTACTCAAATCCTGGCATGGGGTCCTTCCTGTACTGAGACCTGTTTGTCCAAAGTGCTTCCTGTATGTTCTTCCTCCTCCAAGTCGTTTGATGTTCCACCTCCTCCGTATCAAGATTACACGGACGTGTTCAGTAAAGCTTCTGCCGATATCCTTTCTCCTCATAGGGAATGGGACTGTCCAATCGATCTCATCGCGGGGAAGGTTCCACCTCGAGGCCAAACCTATCCGTTGTCTTTACCAGAAACGCATTCTATGGAAGAATATATTAAGGAGAATCTGGCGAAGGGTTTCATTCGACCTTCTTCCTCCCCAGCTGGCGCAGGTTTCTTCTTCGTTAAGAAGAAAGACGGTGGCCTGCGGCCATGCATCGACTACAGAGGCTTGAACGACATCACTGTCAAGAACCGATATCCTTTACCCTTGATTACAGAACTCTTCGATCGAGTTAGCGGAGCAACCATCTTCACGAAATTAGATTTGAGGGGTGCCTACAACCTCATCCGGATCCGAGAGGGTGACGAGTGGAAGACCGCATTTAACACCCGTGATGGACATTATGAGTACCTCGTCATGCCTTTCGGATTAAGTAATGCTCCAGCTGTCTTCCAGCATTTCGTGAACGAGATCTTCAGAGACATCTTATATCGTCATGTCGTGGTTTATCTAGATGATATACTTATCTTTGCCAACAATCTGGAAGAACATCGTTTCTGGGTAAAAGAAGTTCTGTCCCGTCTCCGTGTCAATCATCTCTATTGCAAATTGGAGAAGTGTGTTTTTGAAGTTAAATCCATTCCGTTTCTAGGCTACATTGTGTCCGGTTCCGGACTAGAGATGGATCCTGAGAAACTACAAGCAATCCAGAATTGGCCGATACCTTTAACCCTCAATGGGGTCCAGAGATTTTTAGGTTTCGCCAATTATTACAGAAAGTTTATACGAGACTTTTCCACCATTGTGGCACCTATCACTGCGTTAACCAAGAAGGGTGCTAACCCGTCCAAGTGGTCTGCAGAAGCTATGCAAGCCTTTCATCTATTAAAGCAACGATTCATCTCTGCTCCGGTTTTGAAACAGCCCGACATCAACTCACTTTTCATCTTTCATCCTTGGAGTAGGGGCGGTGCTATCCCAGAGAGCTAAAGATGGTCATCTACATCCTTGCAGCTTCTTCTCCCGGAAGTTTTCTCCAGCTGAGCGCAACTATGCCATTGGCGATCAGGAGTTGCTGGCAATCAAACTCGCTCTGGATGAGTGGAGATACCTGCTGGAGGGAGCTTCTCATTCTGTTACCATACTTACCGATCACAAGAATCTTTTGTATTTGAAAGGCGCACAATGTCTTAATCCTCGTCCGGCCAGATGGGCACTTTTCTTTTCTAGGTTCGACTTTAAACTACAGTTTTGTCCGGGCTCTCAGAATCGCAAGGCCGATGCCCTTTCCCGCTCTTGGGAGCAAGAAAATGAGTCGGAGTCTTCTGACAAGCATCTTATTATCAATCCGTTGGCATTCTCCACGGTAAGGATGGACTCTACGCCCCCACCAGGGAAAAGTTTTGTGAAGTCGGTGTTAAGGAAGAAGCTCATGCATTGGGCACATGCTTCCCATTTTGCCGGACATACAGGCATTCAGAAAACCCTTGAGTTCATCTCTAGGTCTTATTGGTGGCCAACTCTGAAGAAGGACATCATGGAGTTTATTGCTTCTTGCCCAAAGTGTGCCCAACACAAAGTATACCGCCAGTCGCCTGCGGGGCAACTGGTTCCATTATCTGTTCCCCGTCGACCGTGGACCCATTTGTCGATGGACTTCGTCACAGACCTGCCTATGTGCAACAAGTTTAATACCATCTGGGTAGTGGTTGACCGGTTTACCAAGATGGCACATTTCATTCCCCTCACCGGTCTTCCGTCAGCTTCCAAGTTGGCTCAAGTATTCATTCAGGAAATCTTCCGACTACACGGTCTTCCCGAGGAGATCATCTCTGATAGAGGAGTACAATTCATAGCCAAATTCTGGCGAAGTTTGTGTCAAGCCCTCCAAGTCAAATTAAAGTTCTCTACAGCTTACCATCCTCAGACCAATGGTCAAACTGAGAGGATGAATCAGGACTTGGAGGCCTTCCTCCGCATCTATGTGTCTTCCTCTCAAGATGACTGGGTTCAACTTCTTCCCTGGGCCGAGTTCATCCATAATAACCAATATCATTCCTCATGTTCTTCAACACCATTCTTCATCAACTACGGATTCCACCCAAAAGTTCCAGAATTCCAGCCGCTTCCAGCGACTTCTGTACCAGCAGTTGATATCACCTTGCACCAGTTTTCAAACAACTGGAAAAATGTTCGAGGGGCCCTGCTCAAAGCATCATTTAGATACAAGAAGTTTGCAGATAAGAAGCGTAGGGCAGGAACAGTGGGTGATCGTGTGTGGTTGTCTACAAAGAATTTGAGATTGAGAGTTCCAAGCATGAAGTTTGCGCCCCGTTACATCGGTCCTTTTCAAATTGAACAAGTTATCAATCCTGTTGCTTACAAACTCCAGTTACCCCCATTCTTGAAAATTCCTAGGACATTCCATGTTTTCCTTCTGAAACCGCTGATCCTGAATCGATTCCATTCTGCACTACCTTTGGCTCCTAAAGTCCAGACTCAACGGGGAGTTGAGTATGAAGTTGCCAAGATTCTGGATTCACATTTCCGTTATGGTCAGTTACAATATCTTATTGATTGGAAGGGCTATGGCCCTGAGGAATGCTCTTGGACCAATGCTTCAGATGTCCATGCTCCTACCTTGGTCCGGAATTTCCATTCCAGATTTCCTCAGAAGCATAAGAAGTGTCCTGGGGCCACTCCTAAAGGGGGGGGGGGGGGGAGTGCTGTCACGATCCGGGTATCTGGACGCCATTATTTACCTTTCAGGTGTCTCCTAAGGCTGGCTCAGCGTCCTAGGCCTGGTTCCCAGCTATGTTGCTAGCATTCATATGTCATGTCTCATCTTTGCTGATCCGTGGATATTGTCCTTCCAATGCCCGGGCGACTGGCATGGCGTCACCTGCCGGCGGGGCCTCGGTCATCGTCTCCTATTCTCAATGCACTACAGGGTATGTGGCACTCTTCACCTACTGTGGCAGCGGCCATCCATGCTGGAGGTTTGAGACGCAAGTCGGCGTTCTCTGTGTTCACCGCCGCCATTACAGAGGAATCTCCATGTGGTGTTACAAACAAGGTATCCCTCCACTGCCCGGTATGGGCGCAGCCATCTTAGTTCTAGTCACATGATCCTGACCTCCAATCCATAGCTCTGCTGAAGTCTGCCTAATTGCTCATCCAATCCCTGCATACCTAAGGGTATAAAGGGATTGAGCCTGCACCAGGAAATCGTCAGTGCTTTGGTTGTCAAACCTTGTTTCCAGTCTCTCTCTCCTGTGGTTGTTTTCATTCCAGGTTTCCAGCTCCTGTTTCCAGTTACCACTAAGAGACCCGCACCAGTTTACCACCTTGCGGTGCAGCCTGACTCTGCAGTCTTCTGTGTTTGCTCCAGCTTCCAGCTACAGTTTCATCTGCTTCCAGCGGTCAGCTTCCAGCAGTGATCAGCTTCCTTAAAGAGCCGGTGCTTCTCCAGCGGTTACCTGCATACCATCGGTACCCGCACACCATCGGTTCCTGTATCCTCGCTCCCTAGCTTCATTCTACTATTTGGCTGGTTCCATCCAGCATCCACTCCATGTTCCAAAACCTGGCTGGTTCCATCCAGCGTCCACAGCAGCTACCTCAACTACAGTGTTACCGGCTTCCAGTGATACATCTGCTGGTGTGTTCCTTGGCTACATTTAATACTACGGACGGGTCTGGTAAGGACATTCCATCTCTGGGACATTAAGAACTGTACCTTACTGCTGCCAGTACCCTGTGGCCATTGCCAAACCCATAGTTATCCAGGAACTGTTTTATCATATCTGCTGTATATCTTCATTCATTTATCACTGCTGTGAATACATGGAGTTCTGTTAATAAACTTTTATTGACTTTTAATCCTGGTTGTCGTGGTCACGCCTTCGGGCAACCTTTCTACAGCTTACTCGTATGTCTAGGGGTCTGATTAAACCTCTGAAGTTTAGCTTCACCTCAGCCCCTACAACTGAGGCTTCCTCCTGTCAGCTCAGGCCCTCAGTTGTGACAGCTTCCCATGATCTTCATATGTTCTAGAGAATACACTGATGTCATCTGCTGCAAGTAAAGCAACACCATTTTGGAATTCTTGTGGCCAACATTACTCCTTAGATGGTGCCAGGGGCATTGCATAGCTAGAACAGCATTCTATTAAATTGGACAACCCCATTGGGGTGGTGAATGTTGTTTTATCTGTCTTCAAGGGTCATAATGATTTGCCGGTAGCCACTGGTCAGGTCTCATTCTGAAAAGAAGGCTGGTGCTTTCAGTGCAGCCAAGGACACCCTTATTCTTGGTAGAGGATAAGCATCCTTATGTGTCACTTCCTGTAATCTACACAAAGGCGTAGACTGTTATCTTTCTTCCTCACTAGGACCATTGGAGCTACTTACAGGCTATGGGCTCACCCGGAGGAGTGGCCAGATCGCCTGCATCTGAAGAGATTATTCTGGCAACATATGGAGGGTGTGATGATAAATAATACAAATTGCATCATTTTATCCCCGACCCATAGGCATTTCTATAATGGGTGCAGTGTTTGCAGTGCACATGGGCCCCTAGGTCCAGGGGGGCCCACACTGTACCCATTGAATATACTTACCCCCCCAGAGTCCCGTGGTGGCGGCCCTGCAGTACGTGCAAAAATCACTTGGAAAATGGCCGCTGCGCACTGGAGATGGCGCCATGTTCCCGGAGAACTGTGCATGCGCAGTAGGCTCTGGCTTTAAGCCATAGTCTACTAGCTGCCAGAGAGGAGGGGGCCCACAATGGAGGCTGCATACAAGTCCCCTCCTCTTCTAAAATGCCCCTGCCCCAACCCTTCATGTGGATCCACGAATTGTGGCATTTTGCATTGGACTATTGACATGACAGCCCGGCCGCTCCCCCAGAAGTGGCCAACAGTGTCTCCTCATTGGGCTTCTCCCAGAGGGCAGATGTAAAAAGTAGGCAAGTGTGGTTGAGCCTAGCTAGGATAGCAATCCTGTTATCTGTACTTCAGCGGTGGGACACTGGCGATACGTTTCATGGCGCCTAGCTGCTTCCTCAGGCAGTGAACAATCTTGGCTCGCCTAAGAGTCTAATAAGCCTAGCATTTGTTGGTTGCCGAAAAGAAAACCCTGGGACTTTCAGGAAAATTCCTAGGAGTAAGTTTTATAAACATTGATTTTAGATTGATCTAAAATAGATCAATTTCTAGAATGCTTCAGAAACAAAATTCCACATTTACCAACAGTCAGTTTAAGATTGATATTTAAAAAAAAAAAAAAAAAAACAATATCGATGTTGGCCGATTTTAAAGTCAGTTTTTCTCAGTTTCATTAAAAATCGTCTGCAAATAGACATAAATTGACAAACAAAATTGACTACCGATTCCGGCTGAATTTCTATTGGACAAAACATACAACATGCAAGAAGCTGCTGTGGTTCCTCTAATTCTGGTTTGCGTACATCTCCGATGGTGGGGGTCTGAGATTGTTTGCATACATCTCCGATGGTGGGGATCTGAGATGGCTTGCGTCCATCTCCAATGGTGGGGAGTCTGAGATGGTTTGGGTACATCTCCGATGGTGGGGATCGGAGATGGTTTGCGTACATCTCCAATGGTGGGGTCTAAAATGGTTTGCATACATCTCCGATGGTGGGGATCTTAGTTGGTTGGCGTACATCTCCAATGGTGGGGTCTGAGATGGTTTGCATACATACATACATACATACATCTCCGATAGTGGGGATCTGAGATGGCTTGCGTCCATCTCTGATGGTGGGGAGTCTGAGATGGTTTGGGTACATCTCCGATGGTGGGGATCTGAGATGGTTTGCGTCCATCTCCGATGGTGGGGGTCTTAGATGGTTTACATACATCTCCGGTGGTGGGGATCTGAGATGGTTTGCGTACATCTCCGATGGTGGGGAGTCTGAGATGGTTTGTGTACATCTCTGATGGTTGGGATCTGAGATGGTTTGCGTACATCTCTGATGGTGGGGAGTCTGAGATGGTTTCCGTACATCTCCGATGGTGGGGGTCTGAGATGGTTTCTGTACATCTCCGATGGTGGGGATCTGAGATGGTTTGGGTACATCTCCGATGGTGGGGAGTCTGAGATGGTTTGGGTACATCTCTGATGGTGGGGATCTGAGATGGTTTGCGTACATCTCTGATGGTTGGGATCTGAGATGGTTTGCGTACATCTCCGATGGTGGGGAGTCTGAGATGGTTTCCGTACATCTCCGATGGTGGGGGTCTGAGATGGTTTGGGTACATCTCCAATGGTGGGGGTCTGAGATGGTTTGCATACATCTCCGATGGTGGGGGTCTGAGATGGTTTCTGTACATCTCCGATGGTGGGGATCTGAGATGGTTTGGGTACATCTCCGATGGTGGGGAGTCTGAGATGGTTTGGGTACATCTCCGATGGTGGGGATCTGAGATGGTTTGCGTCCATCTCCGATGGTGGGGGTCTTAGATGGTTTACATACATCTCCGGTGGTGGGGAGTCTGAGATGGTTTGCTTACATCTCCGATAGTGGGGGTCTGAGATGGTTTCCGTACATCTCCGATGGTGGGGATCTGAGATGGTTTGGGTACATTTCCGATGGTGGGGTTCTGAGATGGTTGGTGTACATGTCCGATGGTGGGGCGTCTGAGATGGTTTGCGTACATGTTCGATGGTGAGAAGTCTACGATGCTTTTTGTACATGTCCGATGGTGGGGCGTCTGAGATGGTTTGGGTACATCTCCGATGGGTGGGCGTCTGAGATGGTTTGTGTACATCTCCGATGGTGTGGTGTCTGCTATGGTTTGCCTGACTGTCAATCACTCTGCGTGAAGGTAAGTGTTACGAGCGGCGTCACTAAAAGACTTTGGCGAATGCGCAGTGTGAAGCATAGGCATGTGCAATCTACCAATAATTGAATTGCAAAGTCATCGGCATAGCGTCCGTCATCTCTGCTTTTTAATGACGGATTAGACAATAGCATGTGAGAAACTCCTGTCTGCTATTAATCTATTGTTAGCTTGATTTTGTGTTTGATTTTCAGTCGATTTTATAAACTGACTGTTAGTAAATCTCCGATGTGTGAGAAAGTACAGATGTTCTTCCGATGATCAGTTTTGACCGCGGGTCGTTTTTCCCCCTCTTTCGTCCAATGTTTTGTCTTTAGTAAGTCTCCGGTTTGAAAAATCGTCCAGAAATTGGTCAAGATCGACCTTCAGTATATATACCCCCTAATATCTACTGCCCAGTAAGGCTGTCAGTCAGTGATGCCGCGAACCAAGGGTAGAAATGTGGCACTCAAGTTGCTGTGGAACTACACATCCCAGCATGCTCTGCAACAGTCTTGCAGTTAGGGCATGCTAAAACTGGGGCAGGGCATGCTGGGATGTGTAGTTCCACAGCAGCTAGAGTGCCACATGTTTCCTAGCCCTGCTACAGACCATGATTTATCTGGTAGTTTACACCTCCTTTGTAGTCATTATAAAATGCTGACATATTATGTATACGACGATGGCCTTGCCCAAATGAGCTTACAATCTAAGTGGTGAGGGGAATACTCCATACATGAGGAAGCGGAATAACAATTGCAGCTGCTGATGATTGGAAGGCAGCAGCATTATCAGCCACCACTGACAGAACAGTCACTGGCTAGTGGTATTCCGGTGCGGCTACCAGTAGTGCGTCGGCGTTGGAAGGTGGTGACATAAATCATGAAGCAGTCACTGCGGACGCATTCAGCTGATGTTACCGTAACCGTCCTGCGCTGTTTATTTGACCAAACCTCCTTTCGCTTTTGGTACCAGGAAAGGCTTTTGCTTTCGTGCTGCACAGGTAGCATTGTAGCTGTCGGGGAATTTGGAGCGGCTGTCGGCCCTCTCACTGCCGGAAACACATCCAGGAATGTTGTTCCCTGTGATGTTCGGCGGCAGCTGCTGTCACCAAGGAGGCAGTAAAATTCCCAAAGTAGGAATAGACATGTCACAAACAATGATATCCGAGCTCACGGCATCCAGCAGCTGAACTGAGTACTCGTGGACCTTCTAAACAACCTTGTCCTTCAGGTAATGACTTCGCGTCAGTGACAAGAAATTTCCCATCATCTTATAAAAAACATTTTAACTATTTTAAATTTGTAGTTAATCGCATTGCATGCTTAGAAATAAATGCATCTTATCACGGGTGGACCGGCCCACAGATGCATAGGGAATTTCCCTGGTAGGCCTCACCACCCGAGGGCCCCACTTCCTAATCTAGGAGTCAGTAAATTTGTGGACCAGGATTGTGGATGAATTTGGATGCTTGGTTTGATTGGCAGCCCTCCTGCCGATTAGTGTGGGGGTGGTCCTGACACACCCATGTCCCTTTATAAAGGAGCCTGTTCTTTCCCTGCTCTCTCAAATGTTTCACCAAGTTCCTCTGTGGTGGCTGGTCACACCCCCTCTGGTGGCTGGCCACACCCTTTATACTTGGGTGCAGAGGCGTCACCGGGTGTGGTGACACCCGGTGTGCACCCCTGATCTCCTGCCGCGGCAAAAAGGGCGTGGCCTTGTACTTAGGGGGCGTGGCTTCGCTGGGTTCCCGGAATCGTCACTCTGGGGGCGTGCCCAGCATCTCCGGAGATGCTGAGCTTCCCCCAGAGCCAGTCTCCGTCCGCTGTCGGCTCCTCTTCTGTGACAGGATCCGGGTGCTGTAGGAGACTTTCTCACTGCAGCACCTGGTTCCTGTCAGTGCGGAGGAGTTGACATTTGGTGTCACCCTCCTCCAGGCGTCACACCCGGGTGCGGGCCGCACCCCCGCACCCGCCTTGTGACGCCACTGCTTGGGTGCATTCCCTGGTGGAACTATGCCTACAGTCCAACTCTGTATCCCATTCCGCCTTTATTCAGTAATCCATGTATTCTTCAGTGTTCCAGAGTCCATTGCATCATATTTAAACTTTGAGGAGACTTATTATATATCTAACATAGTTTGGGCGGGATGTACTAAAGGGAAAATGTTGCAAAAACTCCCGTTTTCGGGGGTTTCACAGCATTTTCATATGTACTGGAGAAGACGCCCAGGACAGCCTGCTGCTGCTGCCCTGTGTGGGTGTGGCTAGAGCCTCATGGGTGTGACCAGTGCTGTGTGGGTGTGGCTAGTGCCTCATGGGTGTGTACACCCTTTGCACATTCAGTCCCACTGTCTCCCTAAATACATAACAATAGAAAACCTGCAAACTTTTGTGATAAAACCAGAAACACTTTTATAATATTTATGATTTATGGGCAACTGTGTGGGTATCTATGTGACTGATCATCGTCATGCTGCCATGATGACGGGCCTATTTTTATGTGGAGGCCTGGAGCTGTAGCTCCATCTGCCCGTTGCTAATCTGGCCCTGATTTTTTTTTAACCCATCATTGTAGTGCATGCATGGCTGAGGAAACAGCAGCTCTGACATGATAAAAGCTGCAGAATATGGGTTTTTTTTTTTCCTGAAAAGCACTCGCTGTGGGCAAACAGTTTGTGACCTGCTATTGGTTCTAATGACAACCACTCCAGTCCATTCATCATGCTTGCTGACATTTTAGTAAATACCTACATGAGATTCCAGAGGGGTAGGAGGTACAGGTGGCGGGCACAGAGAATCACTTTACTGCAGCATCACCCCATGCTTTTATTGCCTAGCAGGAGGCAAGGATCCCAGCCACTGATAGGCCAGGACCCCAGCAACTAATTGGCCGGGCTCCAGTCCCAACGACTGATAAGCCGAGCTCCCAGTGACTGATAGGCCGGGCTCCCAGTCACTGACAGGCTGGACTCCCAGACACTGACAGGCTGGACTCCCAGTCACTGATAAGCTAGGATCCCAGCGGCTGATAGTCCGTTCTCCCAGTCACTGATAGGCCGTGCCCCGAGTCACTGATAGGCCTGGCTCCCAGTCACCGAAAGGCCTGGCTCCCAGTCACCGAAAGGCCTGACTTCCAGTCACCAATAGGCCAGGCTCCCAGTCACTGATAGGCTTGGCTCCCAGTCACTGAAAGGCTGGGCTTCCAGTCACCGATAGGCAGGGCTTAAAGTGGTACTGGAGAGGTGGGGGAACTCATCTCCCCCACGACCCCTCCCCCTATGCGCGCCGAAGGCGCGCACCGCAAAAGGGGTGTGGCCTCACAAGGAAGGGGCGTGGCCACTCAAAGTACCCCTAATTAAAAATAATGCCTCACAGTAGCACACTCTTATTCACATTGCCCGCCCAACATACTAGTGCCCTTTACACACACAATGCCCACAGCAGTGCCCTCCCCCTCCTAATTTTATATTCGATTCACAATATAGCAGTATATGTTGAACAACCTTTGCTCACCTCTCTCTTGTTTCCTTTGTCTGTCACTCTCCTCATGTGTCCATATCTTCATTCTAGGTATCCCATACTCCCTATATGCTCTCCTTTGTGTCTAATCATCTGAATCTTTCTCTCCTTTTCTTACCCCCTACACCTCTCACTCCCTGTGCCTCACTCCCCCATCTCACCCCCTGCACCTCTCTCTCCCTGCGACCCTTTCAGCCTCTGCTTCTCTCTCACTCCCTGCTCCTCTCACTCCCCCAACTCACCCCCTGCTCCTCTCACTCCCCCATCTCACCCCCTGCTCCTCTCACTCCCCCATCTCACCCCCTGCTCCTCTCACTCCCCCATCTCACCCCCTGCTCCTCTCACTCCCCCATCTCACCCCCTGCTCTTCTCACTCCCCCAACTCACCCCCTGCTCCTCTCACTCCCCCATCTCACCCCCTGCTCCTCTCACTCCCCCATCTCACCCCCTGCTCCTCTCACTCCCCCATCTCACCACCTGCTCCTCTCACTCCCCCAACTCACCACCTGCTCCTCTCTCACTCCCCCAACTCACCACCTGCTCCTCTCACTCCCCCATCTCACCCCCTGCTCCTCTCACTCCCCCATCTCACCACCTGCTCCTCTCACTCCCCCAACTCACCACCTGCTCCTCTCTCACTCCCCCAACTCACCCCCTGCTCCTCTCACTCCCCCATCTCACCCCCTGCTCCTCTCACTCCCCCATCTCACCCCCTGCTCCTCTCACTCCCCCATCTCACCACCTGCTCCTCTCACTCCCCCATCTCACCACCTGCTCCTCTCACTCCCCCAACTCACCACCTGCTCCTCTCACTCCCCCAACTCACCACCTGCTCCTCTCTCACTCCCCCAACTCACCACCTGCTCCTCTCACTCCCCCATCTCACCACCTGCTCCTCTCACCCCCCCATCTCACCACCTGCTCCTCTCACTCCCCCATCTCACCACCTGCTCCTCTCACTCCCCCATCTCACCACCTGCTCCTCTCACTCGCCCAACTCACCACCTGCTCCTCTCACTCCCCCAACTCACCACCTGCTCCTCTCACTCCCCCAACTCACCCCCTGCTCCTCTCACTCCCCCAACTCGCCCCCTGCTCCTCTCACTCCCCCAACTCACTCCCTGCTCCTCTCACTCCCCCAACTCACCCCCTGCTCCTCTCACTCCCCCGTCTCACCCCCTGCTCCTCTCACTCCCCCGTCTCACCCCCTGCTCCTCTCACTCCCCCGTCTCACCACCTGCTCCTCTCACTCCCCCAACTCACCACCTGCTCCTCTCACTCCCCCGTCTCACCACCTGCTCCTCTCACTCCCCCAACTCACCACCTGCTCCTCTCACTCCCCCGTCTCACCACCTGCTCCTCTCACTCCCCCAACTCACCACCTGCTCCTCTCACTCCCCCGTCTCACCACCTGCTCCTCTCACTCCCCCATCTCACCACCTGCTCCTCTCACTCCCCCGTCTCACCACCTGCTCCTCTCACTCCCCCAACTCACCACCTGCTCCTCTCACTCCCCCGTCTCACCACCTGCTCCTCTCACTCCCCCAACTCACCACCTGCTCCTCTCACTCCCCCAACTCACCACCTGCTCCTCTCACTCCCCCAACTCACCACCTGCTCCTCTCACTCCCCCAACTCACCACCTGCTCCTCTCACTCCCCCAACTCACAACCTGCATCTCTCACTCCCCCGTCTCACCTCCTGCTCCTCTCACTCCCCCGTCTCACCCCCTGCTCCTCTCACTCCCCCGTCTCACCACCTGCTCCTCTCACTCCCCCAACTCACCACCTGCTCCTCTCACTCCCCCGTCTCACCACCTGCTCCTCTCACTCCCCCAACTCACCACCTGCTCCTCTCACTCCCCCGTCTCACCACCTGCTCCTCTCACTCCCCCGTCTCACCACCTGCTCCTCTCACTCCCCCAACTCACCACCTGCTCCTCTCACTCCCCCGTCTCACCACCTGCTCCTCTCACTCCCCCAACTCACCACCTGCTCCTCTCACTCCCCCGTCTCACCACCTGCTCCTCTCACTCCCCCAACTCACCACCTGCTCCTCTCACTCCCCCAACTCACCACCTGCTCCTCTCACTCCCCCAACTCACCACCTGCTCCTCTCACTCCCCCAACTCACCACCTGCTCCTCTCACTCCCCCAACTCACAACCTGCATCTCTCACTCCCCCAACTCACCACCTGCTCCTCTCACTCCCCCATCTCACCCCCTGCTCTTCTCACTCTCCTAACTCACCACCTGCTCCTCTCACTCCCCCAACTCACCACCTGCTTCTTTCACCCCCTCCCTGTCTCACCCCCTGCTTCTTTCACGCCCTCCCCCAACTCACCCCCTGCTTCTTTCTCACCCCCTGCATCCTGAAAGCCTGGACTCTGGAGCATTGGGTCTCCTGCATCAGTGGCTGTGGCCTGAATCATCAGGTCCTGGCTGTGGTGTAAAGCTGGCAGCGGCTGCCAGATAGTCCTGGCTCACAGACCGGCTGCTATTCAAAAGAAGCAAGGCTGCACTTTAAATCTGGCGCCAATTGTGCGCCATTCATAGCTCCCGGACCACCAGCTAATGAGAAGCTGCCAGTCCCCGAGCCGTGATTGGTTCATGCCAGATTTTGAAATAGCTGCCCCTTCTTTTGATTGCCACTGGTCCAGAGGCACGGTACACAGTTGAGAACCACTGCCCTAGTCACTGCTGCCCCCAACACACACTTTATATTAGTTTTGTTTCATTTGTCAGCTAAGCAGATCCATAACCTGACCTAATACACCCCAATCCACCATTCCTTTATTAATACATCAGCAGCACCCACACTCCTCATTCATTAAAAACACCCAAAGCACCCACACCCTCATTCATTAATAAAATCCCCAGAGCACCCACACCCTCATTTCATTAATAACACCCCAAAGTACCCACACCCTCATTCATTAATAAAATCCTCAGAGCACCCACACCCTCATTCATTAATAACACCCCAAAGCACCCACACCCTCATTCATTAAAAACACCCCAGAGCACCCACACCCTCATTCATTAAAAACACCCCAGAGCACCCATACCCTCATTCATTAATAAAATCCCCAGAGCACCCAGACCCTCATTCATTAATAACACCCGAAAGCACCCATACCCTTATTCACTAATAACAACCCCAGAAATCTTCAATGAGTACTAACAACACCCCCCAAACCCCGCCCCCCCCCAAAAAAAAAAACAACAACAACGATTTGAAAAAAAAAAACCCTAAACCTCAGAATACTATTTAGAGACATGTGATATAAGTAGAACCCCCCCCCCCCCATACCTCCCTTCATCATTCACTCACTGTACCCTGTGGGCTGCTGTGTGCACCTCCCACATCCAGAACAGAGTAGGTGCAGCTGCGTGTAAGGTAGGAGCTGTCTGTGTGCTCTTATCTCTGTGCTCGCTCCAAATCTGCACTGCGACGGCATTCTTTCCGCCTTGCAAGTCCAGCAGCAGCTCCTCTGCTGCTCCCTGTGCGGTGTGTGCGGCGCGCTGATGGGAATGAGGCAGACGTCGCTCCATGACGTCACCGCGTTTCATTCCCAGCTTGTCATAGGAGGAGGGAGGCGGGCCATGTCACTGTAGTGCCGCCCGCCTCCCTCATCTATTTAGACATGCAGCGCGGCTCATCTGCAGAATCTGTTCGGGTATAACCAGGGGAAGGTGGGCTGGCGGAGGCGGAACGGTTCCGCCTCCAGAAGGAGGTGACGGAACGCAGTTCCGCCCCGTTCCGGCCCACTTTAACCCCTGCCGATAGGCCAGGTTCCCAGTCACTGATAAGCCAGGCTCCCAGCGGCTGATAAGCCTGGCTCCCAGTCACTGATATGCTGAACTTCCCGTCACCGATAGGCCTGGCTCCAAGTCACTGATAGGCCGCGTCCCGAGTCACTGATAGGCCGTGCTCCCAGTCACTGATAGGACTGGCTCCCAGTCCTCGATAGGCCTGGCTCCCAGTCACCGAAAGGCCTGGCTCCTAGTCACTGAAAGGCCTGACTTCCAGTCACCAATACTAGGCCAGGATCCCAGTCACCGATAAGCTTGGCTCCCAGTCACTGATAGGCTGGGCTTCCAGTCACCAATAGGCCAGAATCCCAGTCACCGATAGGCCAGGTTCCCAGTCACTGATAAGCCAGGCTCCCAGCGGCTGATAAGTCTGGCTCCCAGTCACTGATAGGTTGGGCTTCCCGTCACCGATAGGCCTGGCTCCAAGTCACTGATAGGCCGTGTCCCGAGTCACTGATAGGCCGTGCTCCCAGTCACTGATAGGACTGGCTCCCAGTCCTCGATAGGCCTGGCTCCCAGTCACCGAAAGGCCTGGCTCCTAGTCACTGAAAGGCCTGACTTCCAGTCACCAATAGGCCAGGCTCCCAGTCACCGATAGGCTTGGCTCCCAGTCACTGATAGGCTGGGCTTCCAGTCACCAATAGGCCAGGATCCCAGTCACCGATAGGCCAGGTTCCCAGTCACTGATAAGCCAGGCTCCCAGCGGCTGATAAGCCTGGCTCCCAGTCACTGATAGGCTGGGCTTCCCGTCACCGATAGGCCTGGCTCCAAGTCACTGATAGGCCGGGCTCCCAGTCGCCTATAGGCTGGGCTCCCAGTCACTAACAGGCCTAGGTCCCAGCCACTAATAGGCTTGGCCCCCAGTCACTAATAGGCCTGGCTCCCAGTCACTAATAGGCCATGCTCCCAATCACTTATAGGCCGTGTCCCGAGTCACTGATAGGCCGTGCTCCCAGTCACCGATGGGCCTGGCTCCCAGTCACCGATAGGCCTGGCTCCCAGTCACCAAAAGGCCTGGCTCCAAGTCACCGATAGGCTGGGCTACCAGTCATTGATAGGCTAGGCTGGGTTCCCAGTCACCGATAGGCCTGGCTCACAGTAACCGAAAGGCCTGGCTCCCAGTCACTGATAGGCTGGGCCACCAGTCACCGATAGGCTGGGTTCCCAGTCACCGATAGGCCAGGTTCCCAGTCACTGATAAGCCAGGCTCCCAGTGGCTGATAGGCCTGGCTCCCAGTCACTAATAGGCCATGCTCCCAATCACTTATAGGCCGTGTCCCGAGTCACTGATAGGCCGTGCTCCCAGTCACCGATGGGCCTGGCTCCCAGTCACCGATAGGCCTGGCTCCCAGTCACCAAAAGGCCTGGCTCCAAGTCACCGATAGGCTGGGCTACCAGTCATTGATAGGCTAGGCTGGGTTCCCAGTCACCGATAGGCCTGGCTCCCAGTAACCGAAAGGCCTGGCTCCCAGTCACCGATAGGCTGGGTTCCCAGTCACCGATAGGCCAGGTTCCCAGTCACTGATAAGCCAGGCTCCCAGTGGCTGATAGGCCTGGCTCCCAGTCACTGATAGGCTGGGCTTCCCATCACCTATAGGCCTGGCTCCAAGTCACTGATAGGCCGGTCTCCCAGTCACCTATAGGCTGGGCTCCCAGTCACTAATAGGCCTGGGTCCCAGTCACTAATAGGCTGGGCTCCCAGTCACTAATAGGCCGGGCTACCAGTCACTGATAGGCCAGGCTCCCAGCGACTGATAGGCCTGGCTCCAATTTGCCTATAGGCTGGGCTCCCAGTCACTAATAGGCCGGGCTCCCAGTCACTAATAGGCCGGGCTCCCAGTCACTAATAGGCCTGGGTCCCAGTCACTAATAGGCTGGGCTCCCAGTCACTAATAGGCCGGGCTACCAGTCACTGATAGGCCAGGCTCCCAGCGACTGATAGGCCTTGCTCCAATTTGCCTATAGGCTGGGCTCCCAGTCACTGATAGGCCGGGCTCCCAGTCACTAATAGGCCGGGCTCCCAGTCACTAATAGGCTGGGCTCCCAGTCACCTATAGGCTTGGATCCCACTGACTGATAGGCCTGGCGCCCAGTCACTGCATATGGGGCAGATTTTATTCTCCATCTATTGTCCAGCTAGGAGCAGAGACTTTTGATTTTCCCACAATAGCATTTCTGTGCTTTAATACTGTAAGTTTAACTTCCAAGTAAATGAGGGAGTGGATGTTGGGGGAGCTGGCACTTTGTGTGGGAGGATTACAGAATGTAGAGCAGGAGAACCATAAAACTACATATTAAAATCGTTTTTCCCTCTAAGTTACTGTACAGTTGTGTGAACGCTCAGTGACACATACACAGACAAACTGTGCAGAGATCCTATTTCTATAGATATCTGCTGTTACTAGTGTTACTGACTGCAGTGTTGTGTAATATGGGGGTTATTCAGAGTTGTAGCAAACGAAAAATGCACACCAGGGGGGTGCAGATGTAACATGTGCAGAGATAGTTAGATTTGGGTGGGGGGGGATTCAGTATGAATTCCCGACAGTCAAAATCCCGTCATCGAGCACAACGTGTCCCCTCGTGGGCTCACCACACATCGGGCTCGGCTCGCCACACTATTGTATTCCCCCTAGGGTGGTGGCGTGGAGCACAACCCTAGTGGGAATACCGGGCGGCGGTCGGGATAACGGCCGCCGGCTTTTTTCCTTCATCAGTATTTCTACCGCCGGCATCCTGACAGTGGGGAAATTAACTGCATATCGGCGGGAGGAGTTCAAACTGAAATCTAAATTGCAGTGTAAAAATAAAGCAGCCAGTATTTACCCTGCACAGAAACAATATAACCCGCCCAAATCTAACTCTTTCTGCACATGTTACATCTGCCCAGAGCCGGCCTTAGGCATAGGCAAACTAGGCAATTCCCTAGGGCATTTGGTATGCTTAGGGGCACCAGCAGCTTCTGCTGATTAAAATGATATGCGGCATGCCTATATTCTGTGTATGACTACGGCTGTATCTGCATACAAAATGCTACGTTGCACTGTAGTCCTGGAAACCACTGTAATGTAGCATTTCATATGCAGATACAGCCGCAGTCACACACAGAATATAGGCATGCTGCATATCATTTTAATCAGCAGAAGCTGCATGAGCATCCTAGCCACACAGTAATGCAAATAAGATGCATTTTTATAAATAAAAGGCGCCCGACATTAAAAGAGCTACCAGCTGACTCATGCCATCATCTCCTGCAGAACTAGCGGCGGTGCTAGGGGGCACCAGCCAAAATCTTGCCTAGGGCATCATATTGGTTAGGGCCGGCTCTGCATCTGCCCCACCTAATCACACTGCGGCTGATTATAGAATGACTGTGTATGCACCGCAATGCATGCGCGACGCCAAACTGCGACAGAATGGTGCGAAAATTTTGATCGCTAGGCGTACGTAAGGTGATTGACAGGAAGTCGGCGTTTGGGGGTGGTAACAGGACGTTTTCGGAGACTGTCAGGGAAAACGCAGGCGTTCCCAAGCGTTTTCAGGGAGGGTGTGTGACGTCAGCTCCGGCCCTGATCAGCCTGTCGGTATCGCACTGGAGGAGTAAGTCCTGGGCTGCGCGCACACTGCACACACTGGGAACATCATTCGATGGTGAGTGAGTTGTGAACGGATTTGCAGATGTCCGCTGTCTGTCGAGGTTTTCGCACGGCGTACACGTGCATTCACACACTGGCACAGGGCGGGTTTTCACTCTCTATTGACGGCGACTATCTGATCGCAGATCTCTGCAAATTTGCAGGACAGGGATCAGGTCTTAATCGGGACCATGGTTTTGCCCAATTGCCAATTTTATTTTATTTATTTCCTACACCAGGGGCAGGAGAGGAGGTCGGGCAGCAGCATGGGGGGCTGGGGCAGAGACTGGAGTGGCCGCACGCAGGGGGAGGGGGGCGTCAGGGATCACAGGGGGTTCAGCAGAGTCAGGGAGCTGTGCTACAGTGACATCAAGGGATGGAGTGAGCCAGGGAGCACTAAGGTGTCCGACGCGGGCACAGCCAGGGCACTGGGGGGGGGGGGGGGGGGGCAGTAAGGCAGGGAGCCAGGTTGCAGCAGGTGGCTGGGGAATACAATGGTCGCGGCACCCTCTTGTGGGGGTATGCCTGGCACTCTCTAAGGTGCTGAGCTGCCCCCAGGCTCTCCCGGGACTGTGAATAGATGCCGTGCGCAAGCTAGTCTCCCCATGTACAAAATAGTTCCCTCTCCTGAAACTGACTCCACTGCCTGCAGTCACCTGTAACAATATAATCATATAACAATCTAGAAGTGAAAATACCTCAGTCCTTCAAGTACGTTTCCACTGAGCTGAATATGGAAGAGGACTGGAACTGCTGAATCCTCTGGCACGTTGATCTACAGCGTGTAATGGTTCATGGACACTCTTGGCCTCAGGAAATAAGGTTCTCAGTTTAGAACTCTCTGTATACTGCATGGGGAGGCAGCTGTATAATGCTGGCATAGAAACATAGAAACGTAGAAACGTAGAATTTGACGGCAGATAAGAACCACTTGGCCCATCTAGTCTGCCCCTTTTTTTTTTATCCTTTAGGTAATCTCAACCCTTTTTGAACCTTAATTCTTTGTAAGGATATTCATATGCCTGTCCCAAGCATGTTTAAATTGCTATACAATCTTAGCCTCAACCACCTCTGATGGGGCCTACTCCACTTATCCACTACCCTTTCTGTGAAGTAATTCTTCCTTAAATTTCCCCTGAACCCCCCCCCCCCCCCTCAAGTCTCAGTATATGTCCTCGAGTTCTAATACTTTTCTCTTCCTTTGCATGTGGGGTTGTGTAAAATTGGACATCCCAGTAATTGTGTAGCATCACACGCTGTGTAAATAAATAGTAACTATAAACCTCATATAGTCTGAGGATTGTCCGTAACATAAACCATAACATCTTAACACTTAACTATAGTAAATAAAGACACGGAGACTTGAATTTGGCAGAAATTGTGAGCTATTTATTTAAGTGAACTATTAACTGTGAATAATTAAACTAAAGTATGGTGGCCAGAAAGAACGGCTAAACAACCCTATTCCATAGATAACTACATTATAAAACAGAACTGACGTAAACCTTCCAACACACAAATAGGTATCCGCTCAACCTCTATCCTGACCAGTGGCGGATTTAGCGGGGGGCGATCAGGGCGAACGCCCCCCCTACATATACCGGCAGCGGGATGGAGGCCGGGTCCCGCTGCGGTATTGGGAACGGGTTGGAGAGCGGTGCAGCACGGCGGGGGACGAGGAGAGAGAGGAGCGTCCTGACGCGCGTACAGTGACCTCTGATCTGAGCACGCCCCCTCCTTCCTGTACGCGCGTCAGGGCGCTCTCTCTCTGTCTTCGTCCTCCGCCTCGCTGCACCGCTCGGAACCCGTTCCCAATATCGCGGCGGGACCCGGCCTCCATCAATGATTAGGTGTGTGTGTGTGTCCCATTTCTCCCCCCTCCTCTCTTCTCCCAGCATTGTGTCCCTGCATTCTGTTGCCTCATTCAGTGTGCTATAATGTGCACTTCGGCTCATACAATGTGCTATAAAGTGAATTTTGGCTCATACAGTGTGCTATATTGTGCACTTCGGCTCATACAGTGTGCTATAACATTGGCTCATACAGTGTGCTATAACGTTGGCTCATACAGTGTGCTATAAAGTGAATTTTGGCTCATACAGTGTGCTATAAAGTGAATTTTGGCTCATACAGTGTGCTATAAAGTGAATTTTGGCTCATACAGTGTGCTATAAAGTGAATTTTGGCTCATACAGTGTGCTATAAAGTGAATTTTGGCTCATACAGTGTGCTATAACATTGGCTCATACAGTGTGCTATAACGTTGGCTCATACAGTGTGCTATAAAGTGAATTTTGGCTCATACAGTGTGCTATAAAGTGAATTTTGGCTCATACAGTGTGCTATAACGTTGGCTCATACAGTGTGCTATAAAGTGAATTTTGGCTCATACAGTGTGCTATAAAGTGAATTTTGGCTCATACAGTGTGCTATAACATTGGCTCATACAGTGTGCTATAACGTTGGCTCATACAGTGTGCTATAAAGTGAATTTTGGCTCATACAGTGTGCTATAAAGTGAATTTTGGCTCATACAGTGTGCTATAAAGTGAATTTTGGCTCATACAGTGTGCTATTATGTTGGCTCATACAGTGTGCTATAAAGTGAATTTTGGCTCATACAGTGTGCTATAATGTGCACTTCGGCTCATACAGTGTGCTATAACATTGGCTCATACAGTGTGCTATAACGTTGGCTCATACAGTGTGCTATAAAGTGAATTTCGGCTCATACAATGTGCTATAAAGTGAATTTTGGCTCATACAGTGTGCTATATTGTGCACTTCGGCTCATACAGTGTGCTATAACATTGGCTCATACAGTGTGCTATAACGTTGGCTCATACAGTGTGCTATAAAGTGAATTTTGGCTCATACAGTGTGCTATAACATTGGCTCATACAGTGTGCTATAACGTTGGCTCATACAGTGTGCTATAAAGTGAATTTTGGCTCATACAGTGTGCTATAAAGTGAATTTTGGCTCATACAGTGTGCTATAACGTTGGCTCATACAGTGTGCTATAAAGTGAATTTTGGCTCATACAGTGTGCTATAAAGTGAATTTTGGCTCATACAGTGTGCTATAACATTGGCTCATACAGTGTGCTATAACGTTGGCTCATACAGTGTGCTATAAAGTGAATTTTGGCTCATACAGTGTGCTATAAAGTGAATTTTGGCTCATACAGTGTGCTATAAAGTAAATTTTGGCTCATACAGTGTGCTATAACGTTGGCTCATACAGTGTGCTATAAAGTGAATTTTGGCTCATACAGTGTGCTATAATGTGCACTTCGGCTCATACAGTGTGCTATAACATTGGCTCATACAGTGTGCTATAACGTTGGCTCATACAGTGTGCTATAAAGTGAATTTCGGCTCATACAATGTGCTATAAAGTGAATTTTGGCTCATACAGTGTGCTATATTGTGCACTTCGGCTCATACAGTGTGCTATAACATTGGCTCATACAGTGTGCTATAACGTTGGCTCATACAGTGTGCTATAAAGTGAATTTTGGCTCATACAGTGTGCTATAAAGTGAATTTTGGCTCATACAGTGTGCTATAAAGTGAATTTTGGCTCATACAGTGTGCTATAACGTTGGCTCATACAGTGTGCTATAAAGTGAATTTTGGCTCATACAGTGTGCTATAATGTGCACTTCGGCTCATACAGTGTGCTATAACATTGGCTCATACAGTGTGCTATAACGTTGGCTCATACAGTGTGCTATAAAGTGAATTTTGGCTCATACAGTGTGCTATAAAGTGAATTTTGGCTCATACAGTGTGCTATAAAGTGAATTTTGGCTCATACAGTGTGCTATAAAGTGAATTTTGGCTCATACAGTGTGCTATAAAGTGAATTTTGGCTCATACAGTGTGCTATAACATTGGCTCATACAGTGTGCTATAAAGTGAATTTTGGCTCATACAGTGTGCTATAAAGTGAATTTTGGCTCATACAGTGTGCTATAAAGTGAATTTTGGCTCATACAGTGTGCTATAAAGTGAATTTTGGCTCATACAGTGTGCTATAACGTTGGCTCATACAGTGTGCTATAAAGTGAATTTTGGCTCATACAGTGTGCTATAACGTTGGCTCATACAGTGTGCTATAATGTGAATTTCAGCTCATACAGTGTGCTTCAATGTTGAATTTCTTTGTAAGAATATCCTAATGTCTATCCCATGCATGTTTAAATTGCCCTACTGTCTTATCCTCTACCACCCCTGATGGAAGGAATGGCGATTTGGCAGTCTGTATCACCAGTGCGCAGGGTTCTCTCCACTAACTGGCAACATTTTATTAGTAATGGCAACAATAGGAAATTTTAGAAGCGAACGGGAAGGGCATTACTAAGTGGGAGGGGCTATGATTAGGGGGAGGAGTCATAATTCTTAAACCGCCCCCCCTAAAAGTTAAGTCTAGATCCGCCACTGATCCTGACTACCCACTCGTGAAGGTGATGAGGCTGCCACCCGTGAAGGCGGTCCAGCAGATGTAATACCAGTCAGCGAAGGAGAGCGCACCTAAAATCAACAACCAAATGACCTCCAATCCACTCTTTAATCCAACAAATGTTAACTTGCCGTTCTTTCCCGCCAACCGCGAAGTTCTGTTCTACAGAACTACGCACCGCCACCATACTCCTAACCTACCGAACCAACCACCGAAAACAGATCCTCCAAAAATATAGATAGTCCCTGTCCTGTCAAGTGCACACCATCCGGTCTAAACAAGTAGAAGTGCCGAAACTTGATCCGCTGATGCCAAACCACAGCACCGCCATGGGCCACCACAAACTTAGCCACCGCGGCATTCACCTTCCGGCGAGCCACATCGATCGCTCGACCATCCACCACTCCACGCCAACACAACCGCGGCACCATACAAGACCAGATAAGGCTGTAGGCTTATCTGGTCTTGTATGGTGCCGCGGTTGTGTTGGCCAAGCGTCAGAAATCACTTGCAGATCCTGAATAATGGCCAATCGAAGATTCACTGCCTTCCTCCTGCCTAGGTCGTTCCCTCCTAAGTGAATCACCAACAGTTTGGGGATGCCAAACCGCCGAACCTGCTCCATAAGCTTCGCTTTCATGTCATGCCAAAGCATACCACGCACACCTATCCACCGCACATCATCCGAGCCCACAAAGCAAGGAGCCCCTTCTGTAGCCAAAAATTTGGCTGCCCAATAAACAGGAATGGCCAATCACCCACACATCACACACATCCACCCACCAACCTACAGGGGGAAAAAACAGATAAACAAATGTGAATATGTGAGGTAAAACCAAACCCAGCCCAGACCAGGAACCAACTATCAGAACGAGGATCTGCCAAAAAGAAAAAATTTGAATAGAGGACTATAACTTTCCTCTTGGACAAGCTTCAGGCCAATCAAAGCAACAGAAAGACACAAAAGGAAAAAACAAAATAACAAAAAAAAAAGAGGGGGGGTTAGAGCTGGGAGGGGGGGGGGGGGGGGTTGGGGGGAACACAGAATAACTCGGCTGGAGGTGAAACGTAAAAACCTGCTGAGGAACTTGTAATTAGATGCCAATTAGCCGAATTGAATAAATTAAGCCAAATTAGTTCGTCAGTTCAGGCAAAAAATCGCGAAGCACTCCAGACCCCCACTGCCAGCAGTGGCGAGTAGCTAGCCATCCGAGTAGGGAGGACAGGGGAGACAAACAATACAGTACGAACACACTAAACTGAAACACACAATGCAGTAACACAAACAACATGTTAGTAGAACAAACTCGCCTACGCAACAACGGGCCGAATGTAACGCTTATAAGCCGCTGACTTCCAGCGGCCCAAAGCCTTAATTTCGTCCACTGCGCGCCATGCAGATGCTGCGGAAGTGGCGGCCCCTATTCTAAAGGAATGGGAACCAAAGTCCCTAGGCGAGAGGCCCAAACTGGACAGGCAGCGCCGCATCATCCATGTAAACTGGTACTTCGTCAATGGCGACCCGTCGTAATGCAGGAGCCAAGACCCCTGAGATGAGGGCCTGACCTCCGCATACCGACCAGCCAATGCCACCGGACAACAGTCCCCACCACCCGATGGTGTCAAAGTGAGCCAATGCCCTCTACCCATCTGATCAGTTTTTGAGCGGCGCAGCCTGCACAGCACGGACCCCCCACCCACAATAACATCCGCGCGCCGCATAAAGGCCTCGGTTTTCTTAGAAGCCGCAACCAGCTCAGAAACCCTGAATACACCATGGAACGCCATGGAAAAGGCCAGCTGAAACAGGAGCGTTTCAAAACGGGAGTCCGCCACCCTCACCACCGCCCCTAAGAGGGAAGAAAGCAGGGACGCATCAATAGGGCGTCGGCCATCGGGAGGCACCGGAGCCGAACGCGCCCAACCTCTAAGCGCCCTTGCCAGCAGGAAACCCTTCGTAAAATCCGGCATACCCTTCAATTTAGAATAAAAGGATATCCCGGCGAGGTATCGAGACACCACGGCCCTCGATCTCCCCGTTACGAAGAGTTGCCAAACGAAGTCTAGCAACAAGCTCTGACCCCTCTTACCTCTAGGCCCTTTTTCACGGGAAAAGTCTTCCCACTCCTTCCAGGCCCTACGGTATCCAGCGAGAGTGGATGGAGCCAAACACAGCTCTGCTAGTCCTTCCAATCCGCCATGATGACCTGCCAAACATAAGAAGGGCAGGGCAAACCTACCGAATCAGCCTTCGGGGCCAACAAACGGAACCTATCCCACTGCCCCCTGGACAAAGCGTCGGCGATCCCATTATCTACCCGGGGGACGTGTTGCGCCCGAAACAGAATATTGCAGCGCAAACAGGTTAGCACGAGCCGTGACAGCATTCGGAGGACCCGCAGCGCCTTAGCCCTTTGGTTGTTAACCGCGTGCACGACCCCCAAGTTATTGCAATGGAAGAGAATACTGCGATCGCGCAGCCGCTCCCCCCAAACTTCTAAGGCCACCATGATGGGAAAGAGCTCCAGCAACAACAGGTCGCCGGTCAGCCCCTCCCTCGCCCAATACTCGGGCCAAGATGCCGCGCACCAAGCCCCGTCCAGGTAACAACCGAACCCCGAGGAGCCCACTGCATCTGTAAACAACTGCAATTCGAAGCTATCAACGAGCGGGCCATCCAGATCCGTACACCATTGAAATCCGCCAGGATCGAAACCCACATAGCGAGGTCCCGCCTAATCTCTGCCGAGAAACGGACAAAATGGTGCGGCCTGGACACCCCGGTCGTGGACCGCTCCAACTTCCGGCAAAAAACCCTGCCCATGAGAATCACCCGACAGGCAAAGTTCAAGCGACCTAAGAGGGATTGCGCCTCCCGCAAAGTAACCTTACTTCGTCCCGAGCAATGCGCAATGGATTCCCGTAGCTGCACGACCTTGTCCTGAGGCAGCCGGCACGCCCCCGCGACCGTATCGATCTCGATACCTAAAAAGGACAAGCAGGAGAGGGGCCCCTCCGTCTTATCCTCAGCCACCGGGACACCAAAATGCCCCAGCAACGCCCGCAGCGAGAACAGCAGGAAACCACAGCGAGGAGAATGCGTGGGCCCCATGCACAAAAAAATCATCCAGGTAATGTGCAATCCCGCTACCTCCGCAAGAAAACTCCACGCACCAATGCAAAAGGGTGCTGAACATTTCAAAAAAGGCACACGAAACGGAACACCCCATAGGCAGACACTTGTCAATGAAGTATTCCTTCCCGACGCGGAAACCCATGAATCTAAACGACTCCGGATGCAAAGGGAGCAAGTGAAAAGCCGATTCAACATCCAGCTTAGCCATGAGGGTTCCCGGGCCCCACTCCCGGACCAAGCCCAGAGCATCTTCAAAGGACTGATACACCACCGAACAATCTTCCGGCGAAATCGCATCGTTCACCGAGGACCCCGATGGATAAGACAAATGCTGAATGAGCCTAAACTTACCCGGAGCCTTTTTGGGCACCACCCCCACCGGGGAAATAATCAAATCCTCGATAGGTGGCTGCGCAAAGGGGCCCGCCATTCTCCCCAGTCGAACCTCCTGTTCCACTTTACCTCGAAGTACGTCAGGGAAATCCCGGGCAGACTGCAGGTTCCTGGCGGCCCGAACTAAAACATCCCCCACCACAGGCAAACGAAAACCCGACGCAAAACCCTCCCGCAGAAATCTTGCATCGTCTGTGTTTGGGTACCATCCCAACCATTTTAGCATGGCCCCCAAACGAACCGGGGACGGCGCCCTAGCTAGCGGCAAGCCCGCCCGTTGCTCTTCCGGCAGGGCCAGCGGCCGCCTTGGCACCAGGACGCCCCCCACGGAAGCAATTGGAAGCAGGGTGGGATCCGTTACATCGCAAGCAAAGGTGTCGAAAACGACACTATTGCCCAAGGGGGCACGTGGCATTGTTGAACGCGAAACACTTCCCCTTCGCCGGCGTCTGCTGCGGAGAACGGGCCGCGTTCCAAGGGCGGCGCGGCGGACCCTCCACCGCTGGCCGAAACTGACTCGCCGTTGCGGCCTGCGACACCGGCGTCCCCTTAGCCACCACCTTCACATCTTGCGCTTGCGTGACCCGCAGCCATACCTCCACGTCTTTGCATCCGAAGTCAATGACGTGCAGGCAATCGTGTTTCTGACGGAACTGTTTGTCGTATTGCAGCCACGAATCGTCCTTAGACTGACGCTGCATGTCATGCACGAGGTGAATATACCTGATGACGTTCATGTGCTCATCAGGGCAATCCTCCAAGTAGCACGCCGCGAAAACACAGAAAACCGCCAACCAGTTGTCATACGATTGAAAGGCCTCCGTCCCAATACCGCCCTTCGCTAGCGCTTCCTTACCTTCCCTTTTGGTGTCCTCCGTCAACGTAAAGAGGTCGACGTATTCCCCCCGTCTAATCTTCCTCCTGCAACTCTCCCGCAATCCCCGCAAAACTGCCGTGTACTTGCAGCGAACCACGCCCGGCAAATTCCGCCTCCTCCTTTCCCGTCGAGAACTACCACTACTCCTCCGAGATCGCTTATCCCGGTGCCGCGCCTCACGTCGCGCGTACCTGATAGCCCTCTTCCTAGCCTTCGCGGTGCTAATAACCGCAGACTGGCACGACGAAGAAGAGGAAGATCTACTCGACGTACTGCCGTACGAGGAAGAA
Organism: Pseudophryne corroboree; assembly: GCF_028390025.1. Taxonomy (NCBI): domain Eukaryota; kingdom Metazoa; phylum Chordata; class Amphibia; order Anura; family Myobatrachidae; genus Pseudophryne; species Pseudophryne corroboree. The sequence continues at coordinate 22,279,351 of NC_086450.1, forward strand.
GAGGACCCCAGCGACATAGCAACAGTATCGGCGTCCCACTCACTGGTGAGCCCGCTTCCGGAAGGCGATACGACGGCCACGACCGGCTCCTCGTCCTGATCGCTATCCGGATCCGCACCTGAAAAAGAAGGGACAACCGCCCCCGGAGCCGAAGCCCCCCTGGCGGGAATGAAAGAAGACGCCCCCGCGGGCGATGGGGTAGTGCTACCCAGCAACGCAGCGGCGGAGCCCAGACTGCGACACACCTGTAGAAACTGCGCCATGGCCGGGTCAGACGCACTTGGGGGAACGGCCGCGTCGCCGACAGCGGGAACCGATGAAACGCCACCCGGGGACAAAGCCGACAAAAACGGCGCAAACGCCGCCGTCATTGCCGACGCAACGGCAGAGGGATCCGGAGCCGCAGCTCCAGAGGTCCCCCCAGCCCCCGGGTCCACAGCTGGGATGGCTCTAGCCGCCCCAATAACCCCCGTTCACTCCTGCGGTGCATCCCGAGCCACCGAGCCGCTCCGGCCCCCACTGGCCCCGCCCACCGGGAGAACCCGCTGCCTTCTGCCACCAGCCAGAACCCCCCCCCCCCCCCTCCGGCCCCCCGCCGTCACTACCAGAGGCCCCTGGGAGCCCCCCCCGTCAGAGCGGGGAGAGCGCCCCGGGAGTCCAGCTGCCCCCCGGGCGCATGCGCACGCCCGCGATCTGGACTGCACCAGCCTCACCGAACGGCCCGTGGAAGGGTCACCGTCCCCTCCCAGAGAGGCAATCCCCTCATGTTCTGGGGAGCCTCTGGTGACTCTCAGCGGTGGAGAGCGCAGGGATCGCGCGTGCGCGCGTCCCCGCGCCACAGCAGCCGGCGGAGAACCCACGCCAGTGGGCTCCCCGGCTGGCTCTCCCCGCCGGCTGCCCGCTGCACTGCGCACCCGCCCGCCGCCCAGCCCAACGGCAACCGCAGGCGCGCCTGAGGGTTCCCCAGGCGGCCGCGGCCTAGGCGGCGATGGGGCGGACGAGAATGAGCGCCCGCAGCAGCGCCAGCAGGCACAGACCCGGCCGCGAGCGGAGCGCTCCGGCCCGATGCACCGGAGGCCGGCTCCCGAGTAGGTGCCGCATCAAGAAAGCGGGCAGGGGGGACAGAGGAGCGGTGAGGACGGGGCATGTCAGGCAGAAGTAGAATCCCGGGCAAGAGGACAGAGGGGGCACAGCAACAGCAGCTATGACAATGGCACAGAAATTAGGATGCAGCACAGCAAGAGACAAAAGGGGGTAGAGCACTCACCCTTACCACTGACCCAGCCCCTTTCTCAGGCTTAAGAACCCATTCCACCTACCCCCAACATTCATTCCTATTGGCTAACAATAATACTCCCATAGGCGTCTATTTACTAAGCCCTGGATGGCGATAAAGTCGTTGGAGATAAAGTACCAGCCAATCAGCTCCTAACTGCCATGTCACAGGCTGTGTTTGAAAAATGACAGTTAGGAGCTGATTGGCTGGTACTTTATCTCCAGCGACTTTATCTCCATCCAAGGCTTAGTAAATAGACCCCATAATGCCTTACCGTCCTGCCCCCAGACTAGCTGAGGTTTAACCCACTCCTCTCCTATTCTGTCAATTCGTTCTCCCAATTTGAACATTTAAATGTTTTGTTTAAATGTAATTAGCAATTTACTGATTTATGACCCTGATTGCAAGTTATAAAGGTATTACCATCTCTTATTACAGTTTATAGTGTCATTATGATACAATTATTGTTTTCTCCTATTAGAATCATTTACTGGACACTGTGAATACTTGTCCTGTCCTGTCTGTCAGGCTGCAGGCTGAGTAGTTTTGTGATGTTACCCTCTCTCTCCACTTGATCAGGGCCCTCATTCCGAGTTGTTCGCTCGGTATTTTTCATCGCATCGCAGTGAAAATCCGCTTAGTACGCATGCGCAATGTTCGCACTGCGACTGCGCCAAGTAACTTTACTATGAAGATAGTATTTTTACTCACGGCTTTTTCTTCGCTCCGGCGATCGTAATGTGATTGACAGGAAATGGGTGTTACTGGGCGGAAACACGGCGTTTCAGGGGCGTGTGGCTGAAAACGCTACCGTTTCCGGAAAAAACGCAGGAGTGGCCGGGGAAACGGTGGGAGTGCCTGGGCGAACGCTGGGTGTGTTTGTGACGTCAACCAGGAACGACAAGCACTGAACTGATCGCACAGGCAGAGTAAGTCTGGAGCTACTCTGAAACTGCTAAGTAGTTAGTAATCGCAATATTGCGAATACATCGGTCGCAATTTTAAGAAGCTAAGATTCACTCCCAGTAGGCGGCGGCTTAGCGTGTGTAACTCTGCTAAATTCGCCTTGCGACCGATCAACTCGGAATGAGGGCCCATATCTTTAAATTAGGGCTTGTGATTGCCCAGTTGTGCTCTAGGCAGCTAGTATAGAATCCCATTCTCAATGTATTCCATTGGTTCATGACAAGTAGACACAGTTAAGACAGCACCAACATCACAGTGGTTGTGCTGAAAATTTAATATAAGTCTTTTTTTTGGTGGTAATTATAACTTTCCAAACTGTTTATCAAATGTGTTTTACAGCCAAGAAGAAGAGGAACTTGTCCTCAGTAGGTGCCTCAAAAGTAGGGATGAGCGGGTTCGGTTCCCTGAGAACTGAACCCTACTGAACATCACATCCCGAGCCCGGATCCAAGCCCGGCTCGGAACTTCCCGCCAGACTCAGAAACCAGAACGAGACAGAACGTCATTATCCCGCTGTCGGATTCTTGAGGGTTTTGGATTCCATATAAGGAGCCACGCGTGGCCGCCATTTTCACTCCAGTCCTGGAGAGTGTAGCGAGAGGACGTGTCTCCTCAGTGTCTGTGCGGGAAAGTAGTGTTATGCGTGGGGTGGCGACCTGCTCTTTTGTGTCATTCCAGTTCTGTCGTGTGCTGCATCAGTCCAGTGCTACTGTATAAGTCCAGTCCAGTGGTGCTGTGTTGTGCTGCATCAGTCCAGTGGTGGTGCCCTGTGCTGCCATAAGTCCAGTGGTGGTGTCCTGTGCTGCCATAAGTCCAGTGGTGCTGCTGTATAAGTCCAGGGGTACTGACGTAAAAGTCCAGTCCAGTGGTGCAGCCGTATAAGTCCAGGGTTATTGCCGTATAAGTCCAGGGGTACTGCCGTATAAGTCCAGTGGTACTGCCATATAAGTCCAGTGGTCCTGCCGTATAAGTCCAGGGGTACTGCCATAAAAGTCCAGTCTAGTGGTGCAACCATATAAGTCCAGGGGTACTGCCGTATAAGTCCAGGGGTACTGCCATATAAGTCCAGTGGTACTGCCGTATAAGTCCAGGGATACTGCCGTATAAGTACAGGGGTACTACCGTAGAAGTCCAGTCCAGTGGTGCAGCCGTATAAGTCCAGTGGTACTGCCGTATAAGTCCAGGGCTACTGCCATATATGTCATGGGGTACTGCCATATAAGTCTAGGGGTAATGCCGTATAAGTCCAGCGGTACTGCCGTATAAGTCCAGGGGTACTGCCGTATAAGTCCAGGGGTACTGCCGTATAAGTACAGTAGTACAGCCATATAAGTCCAGTGGTACTGCCATATAAGTCCAGTGGTACTGCCGTATAAGTACAGGGGTACTGCCGTATAAGTGCAGTGGTACTGCCATATAAGTCCAGTGGTACTGCCGTATAAGTCCAGGGGTACTGCCGTATAAGTCCAGGAGTACTGCCATATAAGTCCAGTGGTACTGCCGTATAAGTCCAGGGGTACTTCCGTATAAGTACAGTGGTACTGCCGTAGAAGTCCAGTCCAGTGGTGCAGCCGTATAAGTCCAGTGGTACTGCCATATAAGTCCAGGGGTACTGCAGTATATGTCATGGGGTAATGCCGTATAAGTCCAGCGGTACTGCCGTATAAGTCATGTGGTACTGCCGTATAAGTCCAGAGGTACTGCCGTATAAGTCCAGGGGTACTGCCGTATAAGTACAGTAGTGCAGCCATATAAGTCCAGTGGTACTGCCATATAAGTTGATAATGCTGATTTATCCTTAGGAATGAAAGCTATACGTTAAACACACCTTAAATACACTTTACCATGGAGCCGCTGCGGCCCCTGAACTTAATACACACTCTACGTACTTTGTACGCTATTAGCGTACAAAGTCCCGTGCTGTGTACGGAATTAGCGTACAAACGCCGCGCTGATGGTACAAAGTACACACAGCGCGTACACACCCAATGAATACACTTTAAACCTTATACAGCAATGTGATGCGTTACTAATACACTTTAATCCTTATACAGCAATGCAATGCGATAGCAATTCACCTTTAAACCTTAGCAGGGAAAGGAAGACACAACACCTGTTTGTAATTTACCGCTGGGTTCCGACACCACAGCGTATTATTGCTGAATGGGGGTTACAATACAAACAATACAATACAATATAACAGAGTAAATGGCTACAGTCAATGTTACATACGTGAGTGGATTCACCGTGCTACCCAGTCTGGTCCTCCGTCATCTGATAGATAACGTTGTGAGTCTTGTGTCCGACCAGGCCTGCTGCAGGCTCTCTTTATACACTTCATCCAAAACATAACACAATGGATACTGTAATCTCTTTGTCCATTGGACACAGGGATGGTAATTTACAGTACAGGAGAGGTCATAGGTCGGTTTGAATAGGTGGGCGATGTCTGTTCCAACTGCTCTTGTGGGTGGTCTCCTCTGGATTCCCGCCGCATACATAATGTACAGTAAATACAGTTTATATCTATATTCTGCTCCTGCACATAACTATCCGCAGGAACATGCGATCTTTCTCAAACCAACACCGGAATGTTACCCTTAAAATACCCTACAGCTGGATACCAAACATCACCTTGTAACCTTGTTCTGTCCCCTCCTATCCTGTAAAGGTGAATCCCTTTGTTCTGTTACCATTTACACTGCTGTTACTTTCTGGTTTGGTGCAGGGAGACTATGTGTACATTGTGCACTATTTGGATTTAAATATGTAATGTGTTTTGATAGCCTTCCATGCGCTCACAAACTCTACCATAAATACTCATACCACGCGCTAATGCGCAGGACCGCGGGAGCAACCATACGCAAATTGCGAATATGCGTACGCACAGCAGAGCAAGTACGCGCACGGAGGCCATCTGTGTGTAGTTTGTACATGATGTGTGTACTGCAATATTTTTCGACTTTGACAGTCCATCCTTTGCCAGTCACCAGTAACCACTATCTAATCACTAAACAGAAAAATATCTACACAATATTTACAGAAGTTTTGGACGGGCGGGGGAGAGTTGTAGGTGGGAAATGTATGACCTAGTGGGATAGTAGAAAGCATGTATGTATGAATCCATGTCATCGTGCCGTATATGTTCTAAATAAGCTTCGAGGTATTGCGAAGTATACATTAAATCCTTCTCATCCCGTACTAAGGGTCTGTAAATGGGCCAACAAACACTACCGAGCTCTTTTCGGCTTCTTGTTAAAACAAATGGGTGCACATTTAGTTGGTGATACATGGAGGGGGAAACATAAGTGAGTGCTAGTATATTTGGATATCACCTGTCGACTATGTGTGCTATTAACTGAAGGTTGCAGAGATGAAGATAAGACATATAAATAAAATACATTCACATAAACATTTTGGGTAGGGCTGATGTCTTTTTCCGGATCGATGTATCTGGGCAGAGGGGGAGACAAAAGAAAAAACGGGTGAAAGAAACAGGCCATGAAATTAATTTGCAATCCTTATCATAACACTGTCTCTATGTGTTAGGATCTCCTGTTCTGTACTGCCACGTCGCCATGGCAACCGGGAGGCAAGTGTTAGCGAAGTAACCTGAGCGCAGCTGATACTCCGGTCCGGGTTTTTACTGTGTAGTGGTTACAGGCTCTGTGCACGGCAGGGAATCCGGCGCTGGTTTTGTGCTCACAGTCTGTGAGGTCTGAGTGGGGCGTGGACAGCACCTGCTATATAAACCATCCTCTCAGGCTAGGCAAATGCTGCTGAATCTTTGTTTGTTAGTCAGTTCCAGAGAGTTAGCTAGTACTGTGTGACTTTGTATTTACTTGTTGCTTACTGCGAATAGGCCTTGGGATTCGGTACTTCATTCTGCCAATCCGGACCTAGCAGTAAGACTGGAGTCAGTTGTTTAACCTGCTGGGGTTCTTTTGCTATTCTGTGAACCCAGCAGGTTTGTGGCTGTACTCTCAGACCTGCTTGCTTAATCCTCACTCACTGTGCAGGGCGTCCAGGTGTCAGTTTAGTGGCAGTAAGCTGAACCTGTGCCCTGCAAGTGGGGGTTAGGATTGTGGATACTCTCCTTGTGTCTATATTTCTATCTCTGACCAAGGAGTTTATTCCCACACCCGTTGGTAACCCTTTGGGGTTTTTCCTGTTGCTCTTAGCAACATCATTTTGGGTGCTCCACATGTTAAATCACTACATCTCGCTTCATTGTCCGCTCTATTCCATCTGAGCATTCCTGACACTAGGGAGACATCCAATTCCTGAGCCTTTGGGCTTCTCCGTTCACTTTGTGTTTATTAGTTATTCCATCACCTCCTGTGTATGTTATGTTATACTGTCTGTGAGTTCGTTTTGCCTCGCATCCCTCTCTGTTCATACACCGGTATACTCCTGTTAGCACTGGTGTGCGTAACATATTCAGCAGCCCTACTCCTGTTGAAATTTTGTGGGAATATGGAGCATACCCCTCAAAATACTTTGCAACAGGTGGTCGATCAGGTGCAGGTCCTGACTCGACAATTTAATGAGATGTCCATTAAAATGAACACCCCGCAGGCCGCTAGCGGAGCTCCCGCAGCAGCAGCGGCAAGTTTAGGGGTTAAGGAGCCGAAAGTAAATCTCCCGGTGCGTTTTTCTGGAGATCGCTCGCAGTGTTTTTGTTTCAAGGAGAGCTGTAAGCTATATTTCAGGCTTAGGCCCCAGTCTTCTGGGTCGGAGATTCAGCGGGTGGGCATGGTGATTTCCTTGCTACAAGGAGACCCACAGGTCTGGGCATATGGGTTGCAGCCTGACTGTCCGTCGCTTAAAAGTGTTGATGCTTTTTTTACGGCACTGGGCATTTTGTATGATGACCCTGACAAGATGGCTTCAGCCGAGGCTCAGATTACGGTCCTAAAGCAAGGGCGACGGCCAGCTGAGGTTTATAGTACGGAGTTTCGGAGGTTGGCTCATGATACCCAGTGGAATGACCCAGCCCTGAGAAACCAGTACCGAAGGGGCCTTTCTGACCAGATAAAGGACCAACTGGTACAATATCCCTCGCCTGATAGCTTAGATCAGCTCATGCAGTTATCCATCCGGGTGGATAGACGGCTGAGAGAGCGTAGGCTTGAAAGGGAGACCACAGTTTCCTTTTTTCCCAAGGGAACCTCAGACTCTGAGGAATATTCCGAGGAGCCTATGCAGATTGGGGCTACCCGCCTCTCCTCGCGTGAGAAGACGCGGATGAGACAGCAGGGTTTGTGTTTGTACTGTGGGAATAAAGGTCATGTCGTAGTATCATGCCCAGAAAAGCCGGAAAACTTCAGGGCCTGAGGGTGATGGGAAATATCCTGTCAGGCCTGAAGTCAGATTTTCCCAAAAAGACTTTTCTCATTCCGGTGACTTTGGAGATCCTCGGTCAAACTGTCAAGACTGAGGCCTTTGTTGACAGTGGGGCCGATGGGGTTTTCATAGACCGTCAATTCGCCCTGGAACACTCTGTTCCCTCAGTACCTTTGGCATCAGAGATTGAGATCTGTGGGTTAAACGGGGAACCATTGTCCCAGGGTAAAATTACCTCCTGCACCAGCCAAATTCCTTTGTTTATTCGAGCCACACACTCTGAAAAATTGTCTTATTTATTTATTTATTAACAGTTTCTTATATAGCGCAGCATATTCCGTTGCGCTTTACAATTAGAACAACAGTAATAGAACAAAACTGGGTAAAAACAGACAGACAGAGGTAGAAAGGCCCTGCTCGCAAGCTTACAATCTATAGGGAAATAGGCATAAATACACAAGGATAGATGCTACCTATTGCATAATGGTCCACCAGATTGCTAGGTTCTTAATGGGTTGTATGATGATACCCCACAAAGTTATCCAAGTGTCAGGAGGGTGTGAGACTAAAGAAAGACAAGATATGTGATGTTATGAATATTCTACAGAGGATGTAATTAGATAGGGAAGCACTGAAGGTTGTCACAACTGAGGGCCTGAGCTGACGGGAGGCAGCCTCAGTTGTAGGGGCTGAGATGTACCGGAACCTGGGAGGTTGTATCAGACCCCTGGACATGTAAGTAACATGAATAATAACTGCCCGAAGGCGTGACCACGACAACTTGGATAAAAGTCAAAGATGTTTAATATGACAACTCCGCAACACAGCAGCAGTAAAAGAAAACGTAAAAAGTCAGCAAAGAATAAATACAGTTCCTGGGTACTACAGGATGGCAGGAGCCACAGGGCACTGGTAGTGTGAGATAGTTCTTATGATCTTCTAGATGGAAAGTCCTTACCAGGCCCGACTGTAGCAATGGAGATAACCCAGGATTGTGCCAGCTGGTGTTCCAGGAAAAGCTGGGTTGCTGAAGATAAAACAGCTGCTGTGGATACTGGCTGGAACCAAACTGTTGTTAGCACGGAGTGGATACTGGCTGGAACCAGTTAAATAATAAATGAACTTGGGAGCGATGAAATATGAACTGAAATGTAGAACTTGAGAGCGGAGAAATAATAATACCGGTGGAGAGTGGTAAAGTGTAGAAAGGACACCGGCCCTTTAAGGGAAGCTGTACTCTGCTGGAAGCTGAGCTGGAAGCAGGTAATGTTGTAGCTGGAAACAGATGAATCCACAATGGATTGGAGAGTCAGGCTACACCGCAGGTGGAATGCTGGTGCGGGTCTCTATGGTGGAAGTCTTGAGACAGGAGCTGGAACCTGGAAGACAATCACAGGAGAGAGACAAACAGGAACTAGGTTTGACAACCAAAGCACTGACGCCTTCCTTGCTCAGGCACAGTGTATTTATACCTGCAGCAAGGAAGGGATTGGCTAGGCAATTATGCAGATTATCAATACTGAGAACAGATTGGAGGAAATGATCAGCTGACAGAATCCAAGATGGCTGCGCCCATGCAGACACTTGGAGGGAAGTTTGGTTTGTAATCCATGTGGTAATGAAAACAGTAATGGCGGCGCCGGCCACTGGAGACAGGAGACGCCAGGCTGACAAGTGCACATCCAACCACGCGGACACAGCGGAGGCCGCGGCTGACGTAATCGCCACTCTGACACTCTGCATGCAGAAGCTCAGGGACGGCGGCGGAGGCCGCGGGAGACGCCATGCCAGATGTAATAAGGCGTTACTGTGACAGCGTCTCAGAGAGACAGGAGAGGATGCAGGAATGTGAACATTAGGATAACAGATGGGATCCGGTCCTGGAGCGCTGAGCCAGCCTTAGGAGGCATCTGATGGGTAAGAAATGGCGTCCAGATACCCGGATCGTGACAGCACCCCCCCCCCCTTTAGGAGTGGCCCCAGGACACTTCTTTGGCTTTTGAGGAAACTTGGAATGGAATCTCCGGACCAAGGCAGGAGCATGGACATCAGAAGCATTGGTCCATGAACGTTCCTCAGGGCCGTAACCCTTCCAGTCAATAAGATACTGTAGTTGACCGTAACGGTGACGTGAGTCCAGGATCTTGGCCACTTCATACTCAACGCCTCGTTGAGTTTGGACTTTCGGAGTTGGAGGAAGTGAGGAATGAAACCGATTCAAGATCAGCGGTTTCAACAGGGAAACATGGAATGTCCTGGGTATTTTTAAGAAGGGAGGCAACTGAAGTCTGTAAGCAACAGGATTGATGACTTGTTCAATCTTGAAAGGACCGATATAGCGAGGTGCAAACTTCATACTGGGAACTCTTAACCTCAAATTCTTCGTGGATAACCATACCCGATCACCCACCTTGAGAGCAGGAACTGCTCAACGCTTCTTATCCGCAAACTTCTTGTACCTGAACGATGCCTTGAGCAGAGCTGATCGTACGCTCTTCCAGATATTGGCAAACTGATGCAAGGTGATATCCACTGCGGGAACAGAAGTTGCTGGAAGCGGTTGGAACTCAGGGACTTTAGGGTGGAATCCAAAGTTAGTGAAGAATGGTGTTGAAGCAGATGAAGAATGATACTGGTTGTTATGACAGAACTCGGCCCAGGGAAGTAATTGAACCCAGTCATCTTGAGAGGAGGACACATAGATGCGGAGGAAGGCCTCCAAGTCCTGATTCACCCTCTCGGTTTGACCATTGGTCTGAGGATGGTAAGCCGTGGAAAACTTTAGCTTGACTTGGAGGACTTGACATAAACTTCGCCAGAATTTGGCTGTGAATTGAACTCCTCGATCTGAGATAATTTCTTCAGGAAGACCGTGGAGTCGGAAGATCTCTTGTATGAATACTTGAGCCAACTTGGAAGCTGACGGAAGACCGGTGAGAGGAATGAAGTGTGCCATCTTGGTGAACCGGTCAACTACCACCCAGATGGTATTGAACTTGTTGCACATGGGTAAGTCTGTAATGAAATCCATCGACAAGTGGGTCCATGGTCGACGGGGAACGGATAGTGGAACCAGTTGCCCCGCAGGCGACTGGCGGGATACTTTATGTTGGGCACACTTTGGGCAAGATGCAATAAACTCCAAGACGTCCTTTTTCAGAGTTGGCCACCAATAGGACCTAGAGATAAACTCCAGGGTTTTTTGGATACCTGTATGTCCGGCAAAACGGGAAGCATGGGCCCAATGCATGAGCTTCTTCCTTAGCATCGGCTTCACAAAACTTTTCCCTGATGGGGGCGTAGAGTCCATCCCTACCGTGGAGAATGCCAACGGATTTATAATAGGATGCTTGTCTGAAGACTCTGACTCATTTTCTTGCTCCCATGAGCGGGAAAGGGCATCGGCCTTGCGATTCTGAGAGCCCGGACAGAACTGGAGTTTAAAGTCGAACCTGGAAAAGAAAAGTGCCCATCTGGCCTGACGAGGGTTGAGACATTGTGCGCCCTTCAGGTATAAAAGGTTCTTGTGGTCTGTAAGTATGGTGATTGAATGAGAAGCTCCCTCCAACAGATACCTCCACTCTTCTAGAGCGAGCTTGATGGCTAGCAACTCCTGGTCGCCAATGGCATAGTTGCGCTCAGCTGGGGAGAACTTCCGGGAGAAGAAACTGCAAGGGTGTAAATGGCCATCTTTAGCCCTCTGAGATAACACCGCTCCTACTCCAACGGAGGAGGCATCCACCTCTAAGATGAAAGGAGAGTCGATGTCAGGCTGTTTCAGAACAGGCGCAGAGATGAACCTTTGTTTTAAAAGATGAAATGCTTGCATGGCTTCTTCAGACCACTTGGACGTGTTAGCACCCTTCTTAGTGAAAGCAGTAATAGGCGCCACAATGGTGGAAAAGTCTCGTATAAACTTTCGGTAATAGTTGGCGAACCCTAAGAACCTCTGGACCCCTTTGAGGGTTAAGGGTACCGACCAATTTTGGATTGCTTGTAGTTTCTCAGGATCCATCTCTAGTCCGGAACCGGACACAATGTACCCTAGAAACGGAATGGACTTGACTTCAAAGACGCATTTTTCTAATTTGCAATAGAGATGATTGACACGGAGACGGGACAGAACCTCTTTAACCCAAAAACGATGTTCCTCTAAATCGTTGGCAAAAATGAGGATATCGTCTAGATAGACCACGACATGACGGTATAGAATGTCTCTGAAGATCTCATTGACAAAATGCTGGAAGACAGCTGGAGCATTGCTCAATCCGAAGGGCATGACGAGGTACTCATAATGTCCGTCACGGGTGTTAAAGGCGGTCTTCCACTCGTCACCCTCACGGATCCGGATGAGATTGTATGCACCTCGCAAGTCCAGCTTTGTAAAGATGGTAGCTCCGCTAACTCTGTCAAAGAGCTCAGTAATCAGGGGTAAAGGATAACGGTTCTTGATGGTAATGTCGTTCAAACCTCTGTAGTCGATGCACGGCCGCAGACCACCATCTTTCTTTTTTACAAAAAAGAAGCCTGCGCCGGCTGGAGAAGAAGAAGGTCGAATGAACCCCTTTGCTAGGTTCTCTTTAATATATTCCTCCATAGAATGCGTCTCAGGCAGAGACAACGGATAAGTTCGGCCTCGAGGTGGAACCTTCCCTGGAACGAGATCAATCGGACAGTCCCATTCTCTATGAGGAGGAAGGATATCAGCAGAAGCTTTACTGAACACATCCGTGAAATCTTGATATGGAGGAGGTGGAACATCAGACGACCTAGGGGAGGAAGAACAGACAGGCAATACTTTAAACAAACATGTCTCAGCACAGGAGGAACCCCATGCCAGGATTTGCGTAGTCGTCCAATCAATTGTAGGATTGTGAAGACGAAGCCATGGAAGGCCCAGGACCACAGGATGTGTGGCTCTTGGAATCACTAAAAAAGAAATAAGTTCGGAATGAAGAACTCCCACTCTCAGACGAACTGGTAGAGTCCTTAAAGAAATAACTGCATCAAAAATTTTGCTGCCATCCACGGCAGTTAAAGAAATGGACGAAGGAAGTCTCTCGGTGGGTAGGGACCACCGTTTAACATAGGCTTCGGTAATAAAGTTCCCAGCTGCTCCGGAATCAAGGAGGGCAAGGACGTTCCGATAACGTTGAGCAACTTGAAGCGAGACTGGGAGATTACAATCTTGAGGAGATGGAGAGGAGATCATTACTCCTAGCCGGCCCTCTCCTTGGCGAGCTAGGATTTGGAGTTTCCCGGACGTTTGGGACAGGCATTAATGGTGTGAGACGGAGCTGCACAATAGAGACAGAGAAACTCGGAGAGACGTCTTCGGCGCTCAGCAGGAGTTAAACGGGAACGGCCAAGTTGCATGGGCTCATCTTTAGATGGTGACAGTTGACGAGGAGGAGGAGCAGAAGATTTTGGAGCAGATGATCTTCCACGCTCAGTTGCTCTCTCTCTGAAACGTAAATCAACTTTCGTGCAGAGTGAGATTAGCTCATCTAACTTAGAAGGTAAGTCTCTGGTAGCTAACTCATCTTTAATACGCTCAGATAAGCCATGCCAGAATGCAGCATACAGGGCCTCGTCGTTCCATGCCAGTTCGGATGCCAGGATCTGGAACTGTATCAGATATTGTCCTACAGTACGTGACCCCTGGCGTAAACGGAGAATCTCGGATGAAGCTGAGGTTACCCGGCCTGGCTCGTCGAAGATGCGCCTGAATGTTGACACGAAGGCAGTGTAGGAAGATAGCAGGGTGTCGGACCTCTCCCATAACGGTGATGCCCAATCAAGGGCTGAGCCACTGAGAAGAGAAATAATGTAGGCAATTTTTGTACGGTCACTGGGAAAATTGCCAGGTTGTAGCTCAAACTGAATCTCACACTGGTTGAGAAATCCCCTGCAGAATCTTGGAGATCCGTCAAATTTTGCTGGCGTTGGAAGATGAAGACGTGGAGCAGAAATGGGTAAGGTGGGTGGGGTTATAGCTGGAGTCACTGTGGTTGACGCACCAGACGCGCCTGATCCACGGAGAGTTGTCTGAATCCCATCCAGCCGAGTAGAGAGATCCTGGAGACAGCGGATGATGTGGCCCTGTGCAGCCTCCTGATGTTCTAGTCGGGCTGCCAGTTCTTGCATCGGCCTGGCCGCTTGATCCTGGTCTCCGGCTGGATTCATTAGGTCAGTGCTTACTGTCACAACTGAGGGCCTGAGCTGACGGGAGGCAGCCTCAGTTGTAGGGGCTGAGATGTACCGGAACCTGGGAGGTTGTATCAGACCCCTGGACATGTAAGTAACATGAATAATAACTGCCCGAAGGCGTGACCACGACAACTTGGATAAAAGTCAAAGATGTTTATTATGACAACTCCGCAACACAGCAGCAGTAAAAGAAAACGTAAAAAGTCAGCAAAGAATAAATACAGTTCCTGGGTACTACAGGATGGCAGGAGCCACAGGGCACTGGTAGTGTGAGATAGTTCTTATGATCTTCTAGATGGAAAGTCCTTACCAGGCCCGACTGTAGCAATGGAGATAACCCAGGATTGTGCCAGCTGGTGTTCCAGGAAAAGCTGGGTTGCTGAAGATAAAACAGCTGCTGTGGATACTGGCTGGAACCAAACTGTTGTTAGCACGGAGTGGATACTGGCTGGAACCAGTTAAATAATAAATGAACTTGGGAGCGATGAAATATGAACTGAAATGTAGAACTTGAGAGCGGAGAAATAATAATACCGGTGGAGAGTGGTAAAGTGTAGAAAGGACACCGGCCCTTTAAGGGAAGCTGTACTCTGCTGGAAGCTGAGCTGGAAGCAGGTAATGTTGTAGCTGGAAACAGATGAATCCACAATGGATTGGAGAGTCAGGCTACACCGCAGGTGGAATGCTGGTGCGGGTCTCTATGGTGGAAGTCTTGAGACAGGAGCTGGAACCTGGAAGACAATCACAGGAGAGAGACAAACAGGAACTAGGTTTGACAACCAAAGCACTGACGCCTTCCTTGCTCAGGCACAGTGTATTTATACCTGCAGCAAGGAAGGGATTGGCTAGGCAATTATGCAGATTATCAATACTGAGAACAGATTGGAGGAAATGATCAGCTGACAGAATCCAAGATGGCTGCGCCCATGCAGACACTTGGAGGGAAGTTTGGTTTGTAATCCATGTGGTAATGAAAACAGTAATGGCGGCGCCGGCCACTGGAGACAGGAGACGCCAGGCTGACAAGTGCACATCCAACCACGCGGACACAGCGGAGGCCGCGGCTGACGTAATCGCCACTCTGACACTCTGCATGCAGAAGCTCAGGGACGGCGGCGGAGGCCGCGGGAGACGCCATGCCAGATGTAATAAGGCGTTACTGTGACAGCGTCTCAGAGAGACAGGAGAGGATGCAGGAATGTGAACATTAGGATAACAGATGGGATCCGGTCCTGGAGCGCTGAGCCAGCCTTAGGAGGCATCTGATGGGTAAGAAATGGCGTCCAGATACCCGGATCGTGACAGCGGTTATGTGGGTGGGTCTGGAATTTGATAGGCTTGTCTGAAGAGGTGAGTTTTCAGGGAACATTTAAAGGTTTGGAGACTAGAGGCGAGTCTTACTGTGCGTGGGAGGGCATTCCACAGAGTGGGTGAAGCCCGGATAAAGTCCTGTAATTTTGAGTGTGAACAAGTAATGCGTGTGGATGAGAGACGTAGATCTTGTGCAGAGCGGAGAGGTCGGGTAGGGAGATATTTTGAGATGAGTGAAGAGATGTATTTTGGTGCAGTTTGGTTAATAGCCTTGTATGTGAGTAAAAGTATTTTATATTTAATACGGTAGAATACCGGTAACAAAATGGAGGGACTGACAGAGCGGATCTATGTGACTGTCTGTTCTTTTGCCCCATTGGTTTTGGGGTTACCCTGGTTAAGGGCCCATAACCCTCAATTTGACTGGGTCTCTGGGGAGATTCTTAGTTGGGGTAGTGATTGTTTCAGGAGTTGCTTGAGCCTTCCAGTCAGGCTCTCGCAGCTAAGTTTGCCAGGATTGCCAGGATGTTATGCAGATTTTGCGGATGTGTTCTCCAAAAAAGTTGCGGAGGTACTACCTCCCCCTCGCCCCTATGACTGTGCCATTGATTTGTTGCCGGATGTTAAGCTTCCCAAGAGCAGGTTGTACTCCCTGTCACGTCCTGAGACTCAGGCTATGGCAGTGTACATTCAGGAGAACTTGGCTAAGGGATTTATCAGACCCTCACAGTCCCCAGTTGGGTCGGGGTTCTTCTTCGTGGGTAAAAAGGACGGTTCGTTGCGACCCTGCATCGACTTCAGGGAATTGAACCGTATCACGATTAAAAACTCGTACCCACTGCCTCTCATTTCGGTTTTGTTTGACCAGCTTCGTACTGCCACCATTTTTTCTAAGATTGACCTACGCGGTGCTTACAATCTAATCCGAATAAGAGAGGGGGATGAATGGAAGACTGCCTTTAATACCCACTCAGGGCATTATGAACATTTGGTGATGCCTTTTGGGCTCTCTAATGCCCCGGCAGTCTTCCAGGAATTCATGAACGATGTGCTCAGGGAATATTTGGATAGATTTTTAGTTGTTTATCTAGATGACATCCTAATCTTCTCCCATTCCCTCGAGGAACATCGGAAGCATGTACGCTTAGTCCTCCAGAAACTCAGAGACCACCAGCTTGGGGCGAAGCTGGAGAAGTGCGAATTTGAAGTCCAGCAAATCGCATTTCTAGGGTATATTATCTCCTCAGAAGGTTTCCAAATGGAGGGTTCTAAGGTACAGGCAGTCCTAGATTGGGTGCAGCCCACTAGTTTGAAGGCACTTCAGCGTTTTTTGGGCTTTGCGAATTTTTATAGACGGTTCATCGCTGGATTTTCGTCTATAGTGGCCCCCTTGGTGGCACTCACTAAGAAAGGGGCGGATGTTGCTCACTGGTCTTGTGAGGCCAAAGCGGCCTTTGCCCGTCTCAAAAGGGCATTTGTCTCGGCCAAGGTGCTGCGACACCCAGATCCAGAGCGTCCTTTTGTGGTGGAAGTGGATGCCTCTGAGATAGGTATTGGGGCAGTGCTCTCTCAGATGGGGGTGTCTGATAATCGCCTTCATCCCTGTGCTTACTTTTCCCGTACATTTTCGTCTGCCGAGATGAATTTGTTAAGCGCCGAGGGTCCGCTCGTCAGTGCGGCCCGGCGCCTAGCAACCAGGGACGCCGTACGCGGACAGCCGCCGGCTCCCTGGCAACGCTAGACGCCGGGCGCACGGAGCCGCACAGACCCTAGCAACGGGGACGCCACTGTCGGACCGCGTTCCCCGTTGCTGGGTCCAAAGTTAATTACCACACTTGTTTCCTGGCCGTGCAGTATGGCAGCTGCACGGCATGTTTGTAATTAGCCCTGTCTGGCACCTGATTGGAGGGCTTCCATTTAAAGGCACTCTCAGGACTTCTCACAGACGCCGGTAATAGCTTCCTGTTTGCTGTATCTGTTGCAGAGAGTGTTTCCAGTCCTGCTCTTTCCGGTCGTTCCTGTCCTCATTTTTCCAGTACTCGGAAGTTGTCATCTGTTCCTGGAGTCCTGACCGAGCACCTTTAACATCCTGTGGTGTTCGTGAGTCGCGGCGTAGCCGTGTGTTGCGGCTTGACCGCTTACTATTTATTATTTGTTATATTGAGTCTCGGAGCTTTTGCAGAGGATTCCGCTCCCACAAATCCACTCTGGTATCCAGCGGTGCTGGGTAGGAGTAACGGATTAGTGGGTTTTGGTTGTCCTTTTCCCTGGCGGTTTGTCCGCACATACTTCTGGTTTAAGTTTAGTTAGCTTGTAGCCCCTGGCCTGGTTGTTTAGTCAGAGGGCCCCTTGTTATCACCCTGTCTCGGATTTCCCTTTGTCTCCCATTAAGACCTGAGGGGGCATCGGAGTTGGGCAGACATAATCCGCCCTTCAAACGCGGCTGCCATGGGCTCAAGCAACCATAGTCTCGCAGGGGATTTCTGATAACACGGGCGAGACAACGGAGTTAGGGCGCCAGGGGTTACTAGGCTTTCCTGCTCCCGTAACCAGCATTCCCTTCCAGTACTCTGGCCTTTGTCATAAGATCTCTTCTGGTCAGAAGTACTGGAATCATAACATTATTACCGGCCACACCAAAACTTAAAATTAAACAAGGTTTGATTTTTTCCCTTATTTCAGTTTGGAAGATTTGTCGGCCTCATGAATCCCACTGGTTTAGGGCCAAATCCTGGCCAGCTTCTAGTTAGCCAGATTCAAGAACTTACTCAGATGGTTCAGGATCTTTCCCTTCGGGTGAAGTCGCAGGAAGATCTTTTACGGACTTCCCCGAGGGTCGTCCCTGAACCGAAAATGCATTTGCCTGACCGTTTTTCTGGTGATAGGAAGCAGTTTTTTAATTTTAAAGAGTCTTGTAAACTTTATTTTCGCTTAAGACCAATCTCCTCAGGTACGGAATCTCAGCGGGTCGGAATTATTATTTCTTTACTTCAGGGGGATCCCCAGACCTGGGCTTTTGGTTTAAGAACAGAGGATCCGGCATTATTGTCTGTAGACGCCTTTCTGGGGTCTTTAGGGCTTTTGTATGATGACCCTGATAGAGAGGCATCCGCCGAGAGTCAGTTGCGTGCTCTCAGACAGGGTAGGAATCCCGCAGAGATTTATTGTACGGAGTTTCGCCGTTGGTCGAACGACTGTGGCTGGAATGACCCCGCCCTGCGCAGTCAGTTTCGCCTCGGCTTATCTGAGTCTATAAAAGACAGTCTCCTTCAGTATCCCGCTCCTGAGACTCTCGATAAACTCATGGAGCTTTCTATTAAGATTGATCGTCGTCTCAGAGAGCGGAGGGCTGAAAAAGGAGCACCTGTCGGGTCTTCTCCTTGTGTTTTTTCCATTCCTGTGGACTTAGAGGAGCCCATGCAGATGGGTCTCTCCAAGCTGTCTCCTGAAGAAAGAACCAGAAGGCAAAATTCTGGTCTTTGTTTGTACTGTGGGGGTAAGGGACATTTTGCCCGTAATTGTCCGAACAAGTCGGGAAACGCCTCGACCAAGTGAATTGTGAGGGGGTTCACTTTGGTCTGCAGCTTATCTCCTCGAATAATTCCCTGTTAGTCCCAGCTAAAGTTTCCTTTGGCAGCCTCTGTTCTTCGGTGTCGGCTTTTGTTGACAGTGGAGCTGCAGGGAACTTTATGGACTTAACGTGGGCCAAGGCCTTAGGTATTCCTCAGTTAACCTTGGGTAGGCGTATCACCATGCATGGTTTAGATGGGAGTCCCTTGTCCAATGGGGTTATTTCCCTCTGTACACCCCCTGTTCTACTTTCGGTAGGAGCTCTTCATTCCGAAAAGATTGAATTTTTCCTTACCCATTGCCCTGCAGTTCCAGTGGTTCTGGGTCACCCTTGGCTGGCCTTTCATAATCCCATCATTGATTGGCAGTCGGGGGAGATCTCACAATGGGGTACCATCTGTAATAAGGAATGTATTACGTTTCCCATCAGAATAGCTGCTGCCATTCCCGAACCCATTCCTGTGGAATACCAGGATTTTGTTGATGTATTTTCCAAGGGCAATGCAGACATTCTGCCTCCCCATCGGCCTTATGATTGTGCTATTGAGCTAATTCCTGGTGCCACATTGCCAAAGGGAAGGTTATATGCATTGTCCGGACCAGAAACTGTGGCCATGAATGAGTATGTTAAAGAGAGCCTAGGGAAAGGATTTATCAGGCCATCTAAATCCCCGTTAAGTGCAGGCTTCTTCTTTGTGGAGAAGAAAGATGGATCACTCAGACCTTGCATTGACTTTAGAGCCTTGAATATGATCTCAGTAAAAAATACTTACCCTTTGCCGCTGATTTTTGTCCTCTTTGATCAGCTACGTTCGGCTGTGATTTTTTCTAAGATTGACCTGAGAGGAGCATATAACCTCATCCGAATCAAGTCAGGAGATGAGTGGAAAACGGCATTCAGTACTCAGTCGGGTCACTACGAGTATCTGGTTATGCCATTCGGCCTGTCTAACGCTCCTGCAGTTTTCCAGGATCTCATTAACGACGTGCTCCGTGATTTTCTTGGAAGATTCGTGGTCATTTACTTAGACGATATCTTGATCTATTCTGACTCTATTGAACAACATGTTACCCAGGTGCGTCAGGTTCTTCAAAAATTACGTGAAAATCACCTATATGCCAAGCTGGAGAAGTGTGAATTTCATGTCACGGAGGTATCCTTTTTGGGGTACATTATTTCCCCTCTGGGATTCTGTATGGAACCAAAGAAGCTCCAAGCCATCCTTAGTTGGGCGCAACCCACCAATTTAAAAGCAATTCAGCGCTTTTTAGGGTTTGCGAATTATTATAGAAGATTTATTCATTCTTTTTCCGACCTGGTTGCTCCCATTGTGGCACTTACTAAGAAGGGAGCGGATCCAACCAGTTGGTCTCGTGAAGCTGAGTTATCTTTTCAGGCCTTGAAACAAGCCTTCGTCTCAGCCCCAGTCCTCAGACATCCCAACCCAGAATTGCCTTTCATTGTTGAGGTTGATGCCTCGGAGGTTGGAGTAGGGGCTATCCTGTCTCAGAAGGATCCGGACTCTCTAGAATTACATCCTTGTGCCTTTATGTCCAGGAAATTCTCATCTGCTGAATCCAACTACGATGTTGGTAACCGGGAATTACTGGCTATTAAATGGGCTTTCGAGGAGTGGAGGCATTGGCTTGAGGGAGCAACACATACCATTTCAGTTTTGACTGATCACAAAAATCTTCAGTACATCGAATCAGCTAAACGGCTGAATGCCCGGCAGGCTCGTTGGGCTTTATTTTTTACTCGTTTCAAGTTCATTATCACCTTCAGGCCAGGTTCCAAGAATACCAAGGCGGATGCCCTATCACGCAGTTTTCTTCCAGTTCATGATAACAGTCCTGTTACTCCCATACTTCCGTCTTCGGTCATTCGGGCAGGCCTCACACAAGATTTATTTACCCAGTTAAAGCAGCTTCAACATCAAGCTCCTGGAAATACTCCTGCTGGTCGTCTTTATGTCCCTGAGTTTTTGAGAGCAACTGTTTTGACTGAGTTTCATGATAGCAAAGTTGCCGGGCATCCGGGGATCTCTAAGACTTTGGAATTAGTCTCCCGCTCAGTATGGTGGCCTGGTCTTTCTAAAGACATTAAGGAGTTTGTTTTTTCTTGTCAGGTCTGTGCACAGCATAAAGTTCCCCGTTCCTTGCCTATCGGGCAACTTATGCCCTTGAATGTTCCTCTCAGGCCATGGTCTCATATTTCCATGGATTTTGTGGTAGACCTCCCTCTGTCAGCCGGATGCCGAGTCATATGGGTAGTAGTGGACCGTTTTAGCAAGATGGCCTATTTCATTGCTCTTTCCCGACTGCCATCTGCCCAGGGATTGGCAGTTTTGTTCCTCCGTCATGTTTTCAGACTCCATGGGTTACCTACTGATATTGTTTCTGATCGGGGTCCACAATTCATTGCACAATTTTGGAAGTCTTTTTGTGCCTCATTAAAGATGAAATTGTCTTTGACGTCTGGCTACCATCCCCAATCCAACGGGCAGACTGAGCGAGTTAATCAATCATTAAAACAGTATTTGCGTTTATACTCAGCCAAACTCCAAAATGATTGGTCTGAGTTTCTTCCTTTGGCGGAGTTTGCTTACAACAATTCCTGTCATTCCTCCACCAATGTGTCTCCATTCTTTACAGTTTTTGGTTTTCACCCCAGAGCTAATTCCTTTTTTCAACATTCCTCTGTCTCCTCGATAACCTTAACCTCTCATCTCAGACTCATTTGGAGAAAAGTGCACCTTGCTCTCAGAAAAGCGGCATTTCGGGAGAAAAAAAATTCTGACAGGCTCCGGCGGCCTTGCACTTTTAAGGTAGGAGATAGGGTATGGTTGTCGACTCGCAACATTAAAATTCGACAAACCTCAGCCAGATTGGGTCCCAAGTTTATTGGACCATTTCATATTATTAAAAAGATCAATCCAGTTGCTTTCCGGTTACGTTTACCAAGAGCTCTCCGGATCGGAAATACGTTCCATTGCTCCTTGTTGAAACCATACGTTTCTTCCAGTAGATTTCCTCGAAAGATCTCTCAGGGGAAATCACCAGTAGATGTACAGGGTCATCAGGAGTTCTTGGTGGAGAAGGTTCTTGATTCCAAGTTGTCCCGGGGTCGGCTTTATTTTCTGGTACACTGGAGAGGTTATGGTCCAGAAGAAAGGTCTTGGGTCCTGGATAAGGATCTCCATGCCCCGAGGCTCAAGAGGGCATTTTTTCGAGAATTTCCTCGGAAACCTGGCTTTAGGGGTTCCTTGACCCCTCCGAAAGGGGGGGGTACTGTTAGGCGCCGAGGGTCCGCTCGTCAGTGCGGCCCGGCGCCTAGCAACCAGGGACGCCGTACGCGGACAGCCGCCGGCTCCCTGGCAACGCTAGACGCCGGGCGCACGGAGCCGCACAGACCCTAGCAACGGGGACGCCACTGTCGGACCGCGTTCCCCGTTGCTGGGTCCAAAGTTAATTACCACACTTGTTTCCTGGCCGTGCAGTATGGCAGCTGCACGGCATGTTTGTAATTAGCCCTGTCTGGCACCTGATTGGAGGGCTTCCATTTAAAGGCACTCTCAGGACTTCTCACAGACGCCGGTAATAGCTTCCTGTTTGCTGTATCTGTTGCAGAGAGTGTTTCCAGTCCTGCTCTTTCCGGTCGTTCCTGTCCTCAGTGGTCCAGTACTCGGAAGTTGTCATCTGTTCCTGGAGTCCTGACCGAGCACCTTTAACATCCTGTGGTGTTCGTGAGTCGCGGCGTAGCCGTGTGTTGCGGCTTGACCGCTTACTATTTATTATTTGTTATATTGAGTCTCGGAGCTTTTGCAGAGGATTCCGCTCCCACAAATCCACTCTGGTATCCAGCGGTGCTGGGTAGGAGTAATGGATTAGTGGATTTTGGTTGTCCTTTTCCCTGGCGGTTTGTCCGCACATACTTCTGGTTTAAGTTTAGTTAGCTTGTAGCCCCTGGCCTGGTTGTTTAGTCAGAGGGCCCCTTGTTATCACCCTGTCTCGGATTTCCCTTTGTCTTCCATTAAGACCTGAGGGGGCATCGGAGTTGGGCAGACATAATCCGCCCTTCAAACGCGGCTGCCATGGGCTCAAGCAACCATAGTCTCGCAGGGGATTTCTGATAACACGGGCGAGACAACGGAGTTAGGGCGCCAGGGGTTACTAGGCTTTCCTGCTCCCGTAACCAGCATTCCCTTCCAGTACTCTGGCCTTTGTCATAAGATCTCCTCTGGTCAGAAGTACTGGAATCATAACAGAATTATGATGTGGGTAACCGGGAATTGTTGGCTATAAAGGATGCACTCGGGGAGTGGAGACACTGGCTTGAGGGGGCTAAGTTTGTGGTCTCAATTCTCACCGACCATAAGAATCTGGCATATTTAGAGTCAGCGAAGCGGCTCAATGCCAGGCAAGCACGATGGGCTTTGTTTTTTGCTCGCTTTAATTTTTTGATAACATATCGCCCTGGGTCAAAAAACATCAAGGCTGATGCGCTCTCGCGGAGTTTTGCTCCAGTCCAAGAGACCACAGAGGAGCCATTGCCCATTGTGTCCCCATCATGTATTAAAGTGGGCATTACCCAGGACCTCTTGTCATTAGTCCTTAGAGCACAGGAGCAGGCTCCTCCAGACCTTCCGGTAGGTCTCTTGTTTGTGCCTCCTAGGTTAAGACAGCGAGTGTTCCTGGAATTCCATGCCAAGAGGTCGGCAGGGCATCCGGGTATTGCCAGAACTCGGGAGTTGCTGTCTAGGGCGGTGTGGTGGCCCTCGGTGGCTAGCGATATGGATCAGTGGGTTCGGGCATGTGACGTTTGTGCCCGAAATAAAACTCCAAGAGGGGTTCCTGTCAGCCCATTACATCCACTCTCTATTCCATCTAAGCCATGGACCCACATTTCCATGGATTTTGTGGTGGACTTGCCCAAATCCTCGGGGATGACAGCCATCTGGGTTGTCGTTGACAGGTTTTCGAAGATGGCGCATTTCGTTCCACTGGTTGGGTTGCCATCGGCCAGACGCCTGTCTGAGTTATTTATGCAGCATGTTGTGCGCCTCCACGGGTTGCCACTTGATGTGGTCTCTGACCGTGGATCCCAGTTTGTGGCCAAATTCTGGAGGGCATTTTGTTCTGATCTCCAGATTTCTGTGAGCTTGTCGTCAGGCTACCATCCACAGTCTAATGGGCAGACTGAGAGGGTGAACCAGTCCTTGGAGCAGTTCCTCAGGTGTTATGTCTCCAAGTGTCATACTGACTGGGTTGCTCATCTGTCCATGGCGGAGTTTGCCTATAACAACGCGGCTCACTCTGCTACAGGGATCTCTCCCTTCCTTTGTGTGTATGGGCATCATCCTAAGGCCAATTCTTTTGACCCCCTGGATTCCACGCCTGGTGGTTCCTCTGTGGTTTCGGCCCTTAGGGGTATTTGGAGGAAAGTTAAGAAAGCCCTTGTGTCTGTGTCATTAGTGACCAAAAGGGTTTTTGATAAGCGGAGAAGACCCTGCAGCTTTAAATTAGGAGACTTCGTCTGGTTGTCCACCAAGAATTTGAAGTTGAGACAGCCATCTCATAAGTTAGGCCTCCGGTTCATCGGCCCTTATAAGATCACCAGGGTTATCAATCCGGTGGCATTTCAGTTAGATCTGCCCCGTTCATTGGGTATCAATAAAACATTTCATTGTTCCCTTTTAAAACTGGCAGTTAGTAATCCTTCTTCCAGTGGAAGACCTTCTCCTCTTCTGATACGGGGTCAGAGGGAGTTTGTGGTTGAAAGGGTTCTTGACTCCAAGATGGTCCGGGGTCGGCTGTCATTTTTGGTGCACTGGAAGGGGTATGGCCCGGAGGAGCGGTCGTGGGTGCGCAGTTGTGATCTTCATGCCCCCAGACTGATACGCTCTTTCTTCTCGCAGTTCCCCGATAAACCCGGTGGTAGGGGTTCTTTGACCCCTCGTCAGAGGGGGGGTACTGTTAGGATCTCCTGTTCTGTACTGCCACGTCGCCATGGCAACCGGGAGGCAAGTGTTAGCGAAGTAACCTGAGCGCAGCTGATACTCCGGTCCGGGTTTTTACTGTGTAGTGGTTACAGGCTCTGTGCATGGCAGGGAATCCGGCGCTGGTTTTGTGCTCACAGTCTGTGAGGTCTGAGTGGGGCGTGGACAGCACCTGCTATATAAACCATCCTCTCAGGCTAGGCAAATGCTGCTGAATCTTTGTTTGTTAGTCAGTTCCAGAGAGTTAGCTAGTACTGTGTGACTTTGTATTTACTTGTTGCTTACTGCGAATAGGCCTTGGGATTCGGTACTTCATTCTGCCAATCCGGACCTAGCAGTAAGACTGGAGTCAGTTGTTTAACCTGCTGGGGTTCTTTTGCTATTCTGTGAACCCAGCAGGTTTGCGGCTGTACTCTCAGACCTGCTTGCTTAATCCTCCCTCACTGTGCAGGGCGTCCAGGTGTCAGTTTAGTGGCAGTAAGCTGAACCTGTGCCCTGCAAGTGGGGGTTAGGATTGTGGATACTCTCCTTGTGTCTATATTTCTATCTCTGACCAAGGAGTTTATTCCCACACCCGTTGGTAACCCTTTGGGGTTTTTCCTGTTGCTCTTAGCAACATCATTTTGGGTGCTCCACATGTTAAATCACTACATCTCGCTTCATTGTCCGCTCTATTCCATCTGAGCATTCCTGACACTAGGGAGACACCCAATTCCTGAGCCTTTGGGCTTCCCCGTTCACTTTGTGTTTATTAGTTATTCCATCACCTCCTGTGTATGTTATGTTATACTGTCTGTGAGTTCGTTTTGCCTCGCATCCCTCTCTGTTCATACACCGGTATACTCCTGTTAGCACTGGTGTGCGTAACACTATGGATGGGTCATAAATTAAATCTGCTGCTATAACAGCGCCCTCGCTCCTTAGACTCATCAACTTTGCGCCGTGCTTGAGCCGCGTCAGAATTCGAACACACCTAAATATCAAACCAATAATTATGACAACTCCCAGGATACAAAGGAGAAACTTCCCTACACTCATAATAACATTTTGAGCCCACTCTCCTAAACCTGAGAACCAATTTCGTGGGTTCAACCATGAGACCCAGCCGGTCAGTTCATTACTCACAGTCGCCAAGGAAAGGTTGTGTTTCCTCCTGAACTCCCACTTCAACTGCAAGATATCGTCCATCTTTTGATCGATGACCTCCGTTGGGTCGTCAGTACTGTTCGTAATATACGTACAGCACTTCACACCATTTTGAGTTGCCAGAGTAACACAGTACCCACCTGTCACGGCTGTGATATAATTTAGGACCATCCTGTGCTGAATCAGTTCCTTCTTGTAAGCTTGTAACTCCCTTCCCGTATACCTGAAGGTGTCGTCATACATCTCAGTGATATTATCTATCAAGTTCGCTAGCGCATGGATATACCTATAATTTATAATTCCTCTGGCAGTACGGGTGATGTCTAATGCGAGAAGGAATTGAATCCCGGTGGATTCGTTGATCAAATCAGAGGCTGCATGCTCTGTCCTATCTATGAGGTGTCTCTTGATGATGTGTTCATAGTGAGTATGAGTATAAGAAGCCTGAGCACTGCGGTGAACGTCTTTCATCTTATCATGGGTTATGGTCATGACCTCTGGCAGTACTCTCCCAATATAACACAATCCCTCTGAGCTCGGGGCAAGCCACTTGTACGCCTTCCTCCCACATATGAAATAGGCATCATCTGGGAGAACATAGGGGACAAAATATGACATCACCATATTACAAACTTTCCAAGTAAAGAAACCTATCCCTAGTTCTCCCATCTGCTCAGTACAAGTATCGGGCTGGATGATATGGGCACAATACCCTGGCGATACTTTTCCAACCCACATGGTCTTGCTTCCACGAGTATACCTATACCGAAAATACCTCCCACTGTTGGCTATTTGGCGTACAAGTTCAGAGTCTATGGGTATCCTATCAGCTCTGTGTGATAAGGTCATTGTCTGGTTATTCCACGTCACTTCCCAATTTCCTGGTTTTCGGTAATTGGAAATATTGAAACACAATAAGGACCTGTCCACATGATATTGGTGGAGCTTCAAACTAGGGGGCCTAGAGATATTGAATTTCTTTTCCACCGGTCTCCCACCCCGTAATTCGAGTACCTCATCTATTGCTAAAGGGTACGGTACTAATCCTGACTTGCTCTGACCTTGAGGTACCTGTGAGCACACCCAGCATTCTGTCTGGTTTAAGACCTTACCCACTAGTGAGTGGTAATCACTCAACGGATGACGGTCCATGTCGATATTAAGTTTGGACTGACATCTCTGGATGCACCCATCCTCAACTATATTCTCACAATTCCTACAAATGCAATATTCATCAGACAATAACCCCTCACAGTGCCTCCGAGCTCCCTGACTACCAGAGCGCTTACTGATGCGCTGATCCTGAGATTCTACAAATTCATACTTGCCATCAGAACCCATTCCAGATCCCTGCTCGAC
This sequence comes from Pseudophryne corroboree, assembly GCF_028390025.1. NCBI lineage: Eukaryota > Metazoa > Chordata > Amphibia > Anura > Myobatrachidae > Pseudophryne > Pseudophryne corroboree. Next base: position 22,306,534 of record NC_086450.1, read on the forward strand.
CTCTCTGGGACCCTCACCAAAACACACTGTCCTTATCAGAACCAGAATTACTAACAGAACTCGAAACGCAGTCTCTTGTGATCGATCCATTTCGTTAGGGGAAAGGAGGAAAATAAGAAGGAGAAAAGAAAGGAAAAATGCAGGGGGAGGTGAAAAAAGAAAGTGGTATGACAACCGTTCTAGCTCTTGTTACTCTCTGTGCTCAGATGCCCTTCAACAGTCCTGCCTCTCAACTTTCCCGGAACAGACACTCCAGTGATACGAGATTCTCTACACTCTGCTCTTTGTCACGAGTTCTCTCCGGGTCAGCGACCTTCTTGCAGTATGACGAGTGGATCCAAGTCTCTCTTTCGGCGACCTTTAATGCTGTTGTGCTGGTTAACAAGACTTGATACGGTCCTTCCCACCTGTCTATGAGGCAACCTGAGTGCAAGAAATTTCGAATCATCACATAATCCCCAGGTTCAATGTCATGACAATTACTGTTCGGTAGGTCAGGAATCACCAGCTTTAAATTTCTTTGTTGATTTCTCAGCTGCTGGCTCATCCCAACCAAATATTTCACAGTCACTTCGTTATTACATTTCAAATCATCCTGGGGGTTTATCATTACATGAGGTTGTCGACCAAAAAGAATTTCAAAGGGTGATAGGTTAAGGGGAGACCTGGGAGTGGTTCTGATACTGTACAATACTAGTGGCAAAGCTTCTGGCCACAACAATCCAGTCTCAGCCATTACTCTGCTCAGCTTATTCTTAATAGTGCTGTTCATTCTCTCCACCTTCGCACTCTCCTGTGGTCGGTACGGAGTATGCAGCTTGCTATTAATTCCCATCAGTTTGCACATGACCTGAAAGACTTCACCTGTAAAATGGGTACCCCTATCACTTTCAATTATCCTAGGGATACCATATCTGCACACAAATTTCTGCACAATTTTCTTTGCAGTGAACGTAGCAGTATTTGTGGCAGCAGGGAACACTTCTACCCAGTTGGAAAATACGTCAATACAAACTAACACATATTTTAAATTCCTACAGGGTGGTAACTGTATGAAATCGATTTGTATTACCTGAAAAGGGCCGTCTGTCGGAGGGATATGGGATGGTTCTGTTGGTATTGACTTTCCAATATTCTTCCTCAAGCAAGTAAAACATGTCATTGCTCTCTTACCTGCATGAGAAGAGAATCCTGGCGCACACCAGTAGGCTCTTACCAGCTTGCACATACCCTCTTTGCCCAGATGAGTCAGACCGTGTGCCGCCTCAGCTAAGCTTGGAAGATATGCTCTGGGGGCCACTGGCTTACCTTGTCCACCTGTCCACAGTCCCGAGGCTTCCTGGCCATATCCCTTTGACCTCCAGACTGCCTTTTCCTGTAATGAACACAAATCTTGCATTTCAATTGTGTTTAACTGTTGTGTATTATCAGTTGTGTGAAGTAAACCGTCTGTGGATAATGAAAAGAGAGGGGAAATAATAAAAAAGAAAAATTATCAGATTTGCGTTCACCATCAGGCTGTCACACCATCATGCATATCGGTGTCTATGCACAGTCTCCCTTCACCAGTATTCTCATTCTCCACCCTTTGTGCATGACCAGGCACACTGCGTTAATACTGGTGTCCCTATGCTGGTGAGATATACTGGATTTGGGCACAGCTCTGAAAGACCGAGTAGGCATGTGGCGTTTGAACTGTAATCCTGTCGGTGAACATAAGAGATGAAAAGGAAACTTTGAAGACAAATCACATAGAGTTTAATAACAGATAATTTTGCAGAGGCAAAGAATATTTTACAAAATTTGACATCTGGATTGGGCACTACGGGGGAATGATTCTCTACTTGGTCTGCTCCCCTAAAAGAAATTCTATGTGTGTTATATCTCTACTGGGACTATCCCAGCCATCAATCCAGTGTCCTGTCCATTCTAAGTTCATAGGGAACCCGGTATCTTTGAGATAATTTCCTCTACCTCTGATGGACATGCATCTAGAACAGTGAAATGCAACGTTAGTCTTCGTGGGTATCCCACATACTTTGTGCTTCCTGGGTGGGAGCACTCTATATGTATACCATCTCTAACAAAACTCCTGTTAAGTTAATTAGCGGTCACTTCTGCTAGAGAGAGAAGCAGAAGTTTAGAGACCTCCTTCTAACTAGAGATGAGCGGGTTCGGTTTCTTTGAATCCGAACCCGCACGAACTTCACTTTTTTTTCCACGGGTCCGAGCGACTCGGATCTTCCCGCCTTGCTCGGTTAACCCGAGCGCGCCCGAACGTCATCATGACGCTGTCGGATTCTCGCGAGACTCGGATTCTATATAAGGAGCCGCGCGTCGCCGCCATTTTCACTCGTGCATTGAGATTGATAGGGAGAGGACGTGTCTGGCGTCCTCTCCATTAGAATAGAGATAGATTAGATAGAGAGAGAGAGATTGTGCAGAGTCGCAGACAGAGTTAGTTTACCACAGTCAGTGACCAGTGCAGCAGCTAGTTAACTTTTATTTAATATAATATATCCGTTCACTTCTCTCTGCTATATCCGTTCTCTGCCTGAAAAAAAAAACGATACACAGCACAGTCAGTCACACAGTGTGACTCAGTCTGTGTGCACTCAGCTCAGCCCAGTGTGCTGCACAGTCATCAATGTATAAATTAAAAGCTTATAATTAATTGTGGGGGAGACTGGGGAGCACTGCAGGTTGTTAGCAGGAGCCAGGAGTACAATTATATTAATTAACAGTGCACACTTTTGCTGCAGGAGTGGTGACCAGTGCCTGACCACCAGTATAGTATTGTTGTATACTACTAATATCTCTTTAAATATCAACCAGTCTATATTAGCAGCAGACACAGTACAGTGCGGTAGTTCACGGCTGTGGCTACCTCTGTGTCGGCACACGGCAGGCAGTCCGTCCGACCAGAATTGTATTATTTATTATTATATACCTACCACCTAACCGTGGTTTTTTTTTCATTCTTTATACCGTCATAGTGTCATCCTAATTGTTACGAGTATACTACTATCTCTTTATCAACCAGTGTACAGTGCGGTAGTTCACGGCTGTGGCTACCTCTGTGTCGGCACACGGCAGGCAGTCCGTCCGACCAGAATTGTATTATTTATTATTATATACCTACCACCTAACCGTGGTTTTTTTTTCATTCTTTATACCGTCATAGTGTCATCCTAATTGTTACGAGTATACTACTATCTCTTTATCAACCAGTGTACAGTGCGGTAGTTCACGGCTGTGGCTACCTCTGTGTCGGCACACGGCAGGCAGTCCGTCCGACCAGAATTGTATTATTTATTATTATATACCTACCACCTAACCGTGGTTTTTTTTTCATTCTTTATACCGTCATAGTGTCATCCTAATTGTTACGAGTATACTACTATCTCTTTATCAACCAGTGTACAGTGCGGTAGTTCACGGCTGTGGCTACCTCTGTGTCGGCACACGGCAGGCAGTCCGTCCGACCAGAATTGTATTATTTATTATTATATACCTACCACCTAACCGTGGTTTTTTTTTCATTCTTTATACCGTCATAGTGTCATCCTAATTGTTACGAGTATACTACTATCTCTTTATCAACCAGTGTACAGTGCGGTAGTTCACGGCTGTGGCTACCTCTGTGTCGGCACACGGCAGGCAGTCCGTCCGACCAGAATTGTATTATTTATTATTATATACCTACCACCTAACCGTGGTTTTTTTTTCATTCTTTATACCGTCATAGTGTCATCCTAATTGTTACGAGTATACTACTATCTCTTTATCAACCAGTGTACAGTGCGGTAGTTCACGGCTGTGGCTACCTCTGTGTCGGCAGTCGGCAGGCAGTCCGTCCATCCATAATTGTATTATTATTATAATATATACCACCTAACCGTGGTTTTTTTTTCATTCTTTATACCGTCATAGTGTCATACTAGTTGTTACGAGTATACTACTATCTCTTTATCAACCAGTGTACAGTGCGGTAGTTCACGGCTGTGGCTACCTCTGTGTCGGCAGTCGGCAGGCAGTCCGTCCATCCATAATTGTATTATTATTATAATATATACCACCTAACCGTGGTTTTTTTTTCATTCTTTATACCGTCGTCATAGTGTCATACTAGTTGTTACGAGTATACTACTATCTCTTTATCAACCAGTGTACAGTGCGGTAGTTCACGGCTGTGGCTACCTCTGTGTCGGCAGTCGGCAGGCAGTCCGTCCATCCATAATTGTATTATTATTATAATATATACCACCTAACCGTGGTTTTTTTTTCATTCTTTATACCGTCGTCATAGTGTCATACTAGTTGTTACGAGTATACTACTATCTCTTTATCAACCAGTGTACAGTGCGGTAGTTCACGGCTGTGGCTACCTCTGTGTCGGCAGTCGGCAGGCAGTCCGTCCATCCATAATTGTATTATTATTATAATATATACCACCTAACCGTGGTTTTTTTTTCATTCTTTATACCGTCGTCATAGTGTCATACTAGTTGTTACGAGTATACTACTATCTCTTTATCAACCAGTGTACAGTGCGGTAGTTCACGGCTGTGGCTACCTCTGTGTCGGCAGTCGGCAGGCAGTCCGTCCATCCATAATTGTATTATTATTATAATATATACCACCTAACCGTGGTTTTTTTATACCACCTAACCGTGGCAGTCCGTCCATAATTGTATACTAGTATCCAATCCATCCATCTCCATTGTTTACCTGAGGTGCCTTTTAGTTCTGCCTATAAAATATGGAGAACAAAAAAGTTGAGGTTCCAAAATTAGGGAAAGATCAAGATCCACTTCCACCTCGTGCTGAAGCTGCTGCCACTAGTCATGGCCGAGACGATGAAATGCCAGCAACGTCGTCTGCCAAGGCCGATGCCCAATGTCATAGTACAGAGCATGTCAAATCCAAAACACCAAATATCAGAAAAAAAAGGACTCCAAAACCTAAAATAAAATTGTCGGAGGAGAAGCGTAAACTTGCCAATATGCCATTTACCACACGGAGTGGCAAGGAACGGCTGAGGCCCTGGCCTATGTTCATGGCTAGTGGTTCAGCTTCACATGAGGATGGAAGCACTCAGCCTCTCGCTAGAAAACTGAAAAGACTCAAGCTGGCAAAAGCACCGCAAAGAACTGTGCGTTCTTTGAAATCCCAAATCCACAAGGAGAGTCCAATTGTGTCGTTTGCGATGCCTGACCTTCCCAACACTGGACGTGAAGAGCATGCGCCTTCCACTATTTGCATGCCCCCTGCAAGTGCTGGAAGGAGCACCCGCAGTCCAGTTCCTGATAGTCAGATTGAAGATGTCAGTGTTGAAGTACACCAGGATGAGGAGGATATGGGTGTTGCTGGCGCTGGGGAGGAAATTGACCAGGAGGATTCTGATGGTGAGGTGGTTTGTTTAAGTCAGGCACCCGGGGAGACACCTGTTGTCCGTGGGAGGAATATGGCCGTTGACATGCCAGGTGAAAATACCAAAAAAATCAGCTCTTCGGTGTGGAGGTATTTCACCAGAAATGCGGACAACAGGTGTCAAGCCGTGTGTTCCCTTTGTCAAGCTGTAATAAGTAGGGGTAAGGACGTTAACCACCTCGGAACATCCTCCCTTATACGTCACCTGCAGCGCATTCATAATAAGTCAGTGACAAGTTCAAAAACTTTGGGTGACAGCGGAAGCAGTCCACTGACCAGTAAATCCCTTCCTCTTGTAACCAAGCTCACGCAAACCACCCCACCAACTCCCTCAGTGTCAATTTCCTCCTTCCCCAGGAATGCCAATAGTCCTGCAGGCCATGTCACTGGCAAGTCTGACGAGTCCTCTCCTGCCTGGGATTCCTCCGATGCATCCTTGCGTGTAACGCCTACTGCTGCTGGCGCTGCTGTTGTTGCCGCTGGGAGTCGATGGTCATCCCAGAGGGGAAGTCGTAAGCCCACTTGTACTACTTCCAGTAAGCAATTGACTGTTCAACAGTCCTTTGCGAGGAAGATGAAATATCACAGCAGTCATCCTACTGCAAAGCGGATAACTGAGGCCTTGGCATCCTGGGTGGTGAGAAACGTGGTTCCGGTATCCATCATTACTGCAGAGCCAACTAGAGACTTGTTGGAGGTACTGTGTCCCCGGTACCAAATACCATCTAGGTTCCATTTCTCTAGGCAGGCGATACCGAAAATGTACACAGACCTCAGAAAAAGAGTCACCAGTGTCCTAAAAAATGCAGCTGTACCCAATGTCCACTTAACCACGGACATGTGGACAAGTGGAGCAGGGCAGGGTCAGGACTATATGACTGTGACAGCCCACTGGGTAGATGTATGGACTCCCGCCGCAAGAACAGCAGCGGCGGCACCAGTAGCAGCATCTCGCAAACGCCAACTCTTTCCTAGGCAGGCTACGCTTTGTATCACCGCTTTCCAGAATACGCACACAGCTGAAAACCTCTTACGGCAACTGAGGAAGATCATCGCGGAATGGCTTACCCCAATTGGACTCTCCTGTGGATTTGTGGCATCGGACAACGCCAGCAATATTGTGTGTGCATTAAATCTGGGCCAATTCCAGCACGTCCCATGTTTTGCACATACCTTGAATTTGGTGGTGCAGAATTTTTTAAAAAACGACAGGGGCGTGCAAGAGATGCTGTCGGTGGCCAGAAGAATTGCGGGACACTTTCGGCGTACAGGCACCACGTACAGAAAACTGGAGCACCACCAAAAACTACTGAACCTGCCCTGCCATCATCTGAAGCAAGAAGTGGTAACGAGGTGGAATTCAACCCTCTATATGCTTCAGAGGTTGGAGGAGCAGCAAAAGGCCATTCAAGCCTATACAATTGAGCACGATATAGTAGGTGGAATGCACCTGTCTCAAGTGCAGTGGAGAATGATTTCAACGTTGTGCAAGGTTCTGATGCCCTTTGAACTTGCCACACGTGAAGTCAGTTCAGACACTGCCAGCCTGAGTCAGGTCATTCCCCTCATCAGGCTTTTGCAGAAGAAGCTGGAGGCATTGAAGAAGGAGCTAACACGGAGCGATTCCGCTAGGCATGTGGGACTTGTGGATGCAGCCCTTAATTCGCTTAACAAGGATTCACGGGTGGTCAATCTGTTGAAATCAGAGCACTACATTTTGGCCACCGTGCTCGATCCTAGATTTAAAGCCTACCTTGGATCTCTCTTTCCGGCAGACACAGGTCTGCTGGGGTTGAAAGACCTGCTGGTGACAAAATTGTCAAGTCAAGCGGAACGCGACCTGTCAACATCTCCTCCTTCACATTCTCCCGCAACTGGGGGTGCGAGGAAAAGGCTCAGAATTCCGAGCCCACCCGCTGGCGGTGATGCAGGGCAGTCTGGAGCGACTGCTGATGCTGACATCTGGTCCGGACTGAAGGACCTGACAACGATTACGGACATGTCGTCTACTGTCACTGCATATGATTCTCTCAACATTGATAGAATGGTGGAGGATTATATGAGTGACCGCATCCAAGTAGGCACGTCACACAGTCCGTACTTATACTGGCAGGAAAAAGAGGCAATTTGGAGGCCCTTGCACAAACTGGCTTTATTCTACCTAAGTTGCCCTCCCACAAGTGTGTACTCCGAAAGAGTGTTTAGTGCCGCCGCTCACCTTGTCAGCAATCGGCGTACGAGGTTACATCCAGAAAATGTGGAGAAGATGATGTTCATTAAAATGAATTATAATCAATTCCTCCGCGGAGACATTGACCAGCAGCAATTGCCTCCACAAAGTACACAGGGAGCTGAGATGGTGGATTCCAGTGGGGACGAATTGATAATCTGTGAGGAGGGGGATGTACACGGTGATATATCGGAGGGTGAAGATGAGGTGGACATCTTGCCTCTGTAGAGCCAGTTTGTGCAAGGAGAGATTAATTGCTTCTTTTTTGGGGGGGGTCCAAACCAACCCGTCATATCAGTCACAGTCGTGTGGCAGACCCTGTCACTGAAATGATGGGTTGGTTAAAATGTGCATGTCCTGTTTTGTTTATACAACATAAGGGTGGGTGGGAGGGCCCAAGGATAATTCCATCTTGCACCTCTTTTTTCTTTTCTTTTTCTTTGCATCATGTGCTGATTGGGGAGGGTTTTTTGGAAGGGACATCCTGCGTGACACTGCAGTGCCACTCCTAGATGGGCCCGGTGTTTGTGTCGGCCACTAGGGTCGCTAATCTTACTCACACAGCTACCTCATTGCGCCTCTTTTTTTCTTTGCGTCATGTGCTGTTTGGGGAGGGTTTTTTGGAAGGGACATCCTGCGTGACACTGCAGTGCCACTCCTAGATGTGCCCGGTGTTTGTGTCGGCCACTAGGGTCGCTAATCTTACTCACACAGTCAGCTACCTCATTGCGCCTCTTTTTTTCTTTGCGTCATGTGCTGTTTGGGGAGGGTTTTTTGGAAGGGCCATCCTGCGTGACACTGCAGTGCCACTCCTAGATGGGCCCGGTGTTTGTGTCGGCCACTAGGGTCGCTTATCTTACTCACACAGCGACCTCGGTGCAAATTTTAGGACTAAAAATAATATTGTGAGGTGTGATGTGTTCAGAATAGGCTGAAAATGAGTGTAAATTATGTTTTTTGAGGTTAATAATACTTTGGGATCAAAATTACCCCCAAATTCTATGATTTAAGCTGTTTTTTAGGGTTTTTTTAAAAAAACACCCGAATCCAAAACACACCCGAATCCGACAAAAAAAATTCGGTGAGGTTTTGCCAAAACGCGGTCGAACCCAAAACACGGCCGCGGAACCGAACCCAAAACCAAAACACAAAACCCGAAAAATTTCCGGCGCTCATCTCTACTTCTAACCCCAGTATGTTCTGTCAAAAGAGTAAAGTTGCATTTATTCTGTTCTTCCCATTAACCGAATATGTGTTTTCTATATGGCTCGTGATTCCTTACTATATGTCCCTTGATCCCGTCTATGTGTTTAATAACGTGGCTTGTTTTCTCTGTCTAGGGGTCTATATTGACTATGTGTTCTACTATACCTACAATCTCTGGCAAAATGCCCTTCCTTTTTACAACTGTAACATATTCCCGGTCTTTTCCAAACAGCAGGGGTCTGGGGTTTAGGCTGATGAGACTTTGGTGTAAGAGCCTGTATACTTTCAATCCTCAGCCTCTCCTCCTGTTGTTTTCTACGCCTAACAATATTCTTGTGGTGTACAATTGCGCACTCTCTAAGACAAGCTACTGTGACCCCTTTCCAATTAGGCAAAGATGTTTGTACCCTGTCCCTTACTGTCTTATTGAGTCCGTCCATTAGCACAGAGACAGCCACTTCCCTATAATTCGAATCGTTCCCTGTATCTGATAGCCCAATGTATCTATCCATTATTTGCAGGGCCCGATGGAAATATTCAGATGTCATTTCATTTTCCCTCTGTTTTATGGAGAAAATTCTTCTCCACTTAACATTAATGGGGAAACACAACTCTAGTTGTCTATTAATTCGATCTAAGTTCTCCTGATTGTGTTTGTCAGTCATAAGACTATCCGACAATCAGTGATACATTTTTGGGTGTCAATATTATGGGGTAGGCACGCTTTCAAAAATATCCGCCAGTGTTTGTTTGACGGTTCATACGCATTACCCAGATCTCTGATAAATTTCTGACATCTGGCTAAATGCTTCCGAGGGTCGGGGAATTCTGAAATGATTGATCGCAGATCATCTCTGGGCCACGGGCAATACATTGCATTATTCCTAGTGAGGATTACTCCCTATCGGTTCCCCCATTGGGAGTTACTATTTCCCAGACAGGGTGTAATTTTACCATTCCGTTCCTAATCTGTTTACTGTGAGGTGTTGTTGTCTCTGTGCAATGAACTGTCTCACACTTACCGGTAGCTGTGACCTCACCAGTTCTTTCATTGGGGAATATTGTTACTGCTCTACCTGGTTGGACGGTCCCCACCTGAGTTTCCTGCATAGTGACTGCTTGGAGGAGAGCTGCGATTTGGCTGGATCCTTCATCTTCCTGTGACCTATAACCTAGAAAAGACTTCAAAACAGGATACATCTTGCAAAAATTAGGGTTAATAGTTGTTTTTGCATACTACTATCATTAACGGATATACCATTGATTGTAGCCATCTCTTCCCCTACGACCTGTGTCGACAATGGTTTGTTTGTGTTCTCATTCCCGCTAGGTTTTGAACCTGTTTTGCGAATTTGTTCTCTTTGCATATTTGCATATCCCCCTCTTGCTGCCATAATTTTAAACAATAATTTTGTCTAATCCTTTGTTTTCTGGATTTAAGAAGACATATTTTACTGCTTACATTCTGCAGTACCTCTGGTTCAAAGCTGCCCACCCTGGGGTATGGTACCCTATCTTTGTCAGTCACACGTTCCCATTCAGACAAAAAGTTTTCAATACTTTTTCCTTTAAACTTCGCTGACCCCCTGGGCCGCGGCTCTTCAACCTGAACCCTGGTTACAAAACGTCCCTTACTTGAGCAACTGGCTCCCATAATTGTGGGCCTTTTCCCACAAACACCAAAATACTCAATATAAGGCAACAGTGAAAGTTCTCAGAGCGTTCTTCACCCGCTCACCGCCCACGTTGGCCAGTACTACCATACACTGTCGATAGCGAAGGCAATGTACCCAACTTAGGGCCCTATGTGACCTATATTTACTGGAAGATTTTAGGAATAACTTACCCTTTCCAGTAAAGTATCGGCCGTTGGAGATTTTCCTGAGAGAGACCAGCGAAAACTTCCTATGCACTTTATTATACACAAATCACGCTTGCGTATGCTCTATACAGCGCTGATGATACCGCGATTTTACGCAAAAGCTCGTAAAAAGGATATCACGTTGCGCTATATATCGCACCCACAAAGGCGCGGTCCAATCGCACAGCATATAGGTGCTTGTTACTTATCTGCCGTACGACCACTGGAATCGAATTTCAAGCTGCGAAACCTCAGCCGGAGCGTATAAAAAAAAACTATATGGGTCACAACACAATTCACAATTCCCTACCATGCTCCTGTAAGTCTCCTCATGACTTACGTATTAAACCTTATACTAACGTGAGTCAGCCTTCTCACGCCACCAAGTCTCCACTCACTTGATGTACCAAACAACGGGATCCCGATTTACTGGGTTCGAATTTCACTCACTCCTACGTTCGCTCACTCAGGTATACTTTGTTTTTCTGTACAGAAAATTTGGATTCATTCAAGTTGGCAACTTTACCCCCAGAGGCAATTTAAAAAAAATATTTATACTACATTTTGTTTTTATACAAAATTTCTTTAGAAACCGGGTAGTTTGGTGCTATTGTAGCGTGGCTACTGTTCCACCTTTAAACTAAACAAATTATTGTGTAATTTGTACTTAGCGACCGTACTCTTACGCAATTTGCGTAAACATGCGACCATGCGTGTTTCTTACGCTGCGTGTGCAGTTCCGTACTTTGTCCGAGACACGTGTACAAAACCGTACGTCCGCAATAGCACAAATCATACAATTCTATAAATGTGAGCAATAAAACTACTATTGCCCACTAAACACAATCCACACTTGTTCCGTTTTAACTCTCTTACTACTGGGCCAGAACTGCGTTTTGTGATTTTACTCTTATTTCCTTAAATACTTATTTTAGTTTTAACTATATAGCAACAAATATCTCCGGTTTCACACAGGTCTAAATGAATCTAGCAATCTGAATGTTATGGCAACAATGTGAGAGAGTATGCAAAGTATGGGTGCCGTGTACGCTTTTGGCGGCAAAAAAAATTCACAGATTTTAAATAGCTTTTTTCCTGTTTACCTTACGAGTTCTACCAGCATCTCTACAAACCATACAGAGCAGACGCCATCTAATCAGCAATCAAGTAGGGTTTTCAGTGCATCCACCGACCAGGAAAAGGATACGTAGGATACTTTCTGTCCACCCTTTGCTGATAGATTAAGTCTGCTGTGACCTGTTAGGTAGTAAGTATGTGGAAAACCGGAGGAGCCCCCAATTGATAATGCTGCTTTATCCTTAGAAATGAAAGCTATACCTTAAACACACCTTAAATACACTTTACCATGGAGCAGCTGCGGTCGCTGTACTTAATACACACTCTACGTACTTTGTACGCTATTAGCGTACAAAGTCCCGTGCTGTGTACGGACTTAGCGTACAAATGCCGCGCTGATGGTACAAAGTACACACAGCACGTACACACCCAATGAATTAACTTTAAACCTTATATAGCAATGTGATGCGTTATTAATACACTTTAAACCTTATACAGCAATGCAATGCGATAGCAATTCACCTTTAAACCTTAGCAGGGAAAGGAAGACACAACACCTGTTTGTAATTTACCACTGGGTTCCGACACCACAGCGTATTATTGCTGAAAGGGGGTTACAATACAATATAACAGAGTAAATGGCTACAGTCAATGTTACATACGTCAGTGGATTCGCTGCGCTACCCAGTCTGGTACTCCGTCATCTGATAGATAACGTTGTGAGTCTTGTGTGCGACCAGGCCTGCTGCAGGCTCTCTTTATACACTTCATACAAAACATAACACAATGGATACTGTAATCTCTTTGTCCATTGGACACAGGAATGGTAATTTACAGTACAGGAGAGGTCATAGGTCGATTTGAATAGGTGGGCAATGTCTGTTCCAACTGCTCTTGTGGGTGGTCTCCTCTGGATTCCCGCCGCATACATAATGTACAGTAAATACAGTTTATATCTATATTCTGCTCCTGCACATAACTATCCGCAGGAACATGCGATCTTTCTCAAACCAACACCGGAATGTTACCCTTAAAATACCCTACAGCTGGATACCAAACATCACCTTGTAACCTTGTTCTGTCCCCTCCTATCCTGTAAAGGTGAATCCCTTTGTTCTGTTACCATTTACACTGCTGTTACTTTCTGGTGTGGTGCAGGGAGACTATGTGTACATTGTGCACTATTTGGATTTAAATATGTAATGTGTTTTGATAGCCTTCCATGCGCTCACAAACTCTACCGTAAATACTCATACCACGCGCTAATGCGCAGGACCGCGGGAGTGACCATACGCAAATTGCAAATATGCGCACACACAGCAGAGCAAGTACGCGCACGGAGGCCATCTGTGTGTAGTTTGTACATGATGTGTGTACTGCAATATTTTTCGACTTTGACAAAGTCCAGTGGTACTGCCATATAAGTCCAGTGGTACTGCCGGATAAGTCCAGGGGTACTGCCGTATAAGTCCAGTGGTACTGCCATATAAGTCCAGGAGTACTGCCAGATAAGACCTGGGGTACTGCCGGATAAGTTCACCAATATTATGCGTGCATTACATCTGGGCAAATTCCAGCACGTCCCATGTTTTGCACATACAATTCATTTGGTGGTGTAGAATTTTTGGAAAAATGACAGGGGCGTGCAGGAGATGATGTCAGTGACCCGAAAAATTGCGGGCCACTTTCGACATTCAGCCACTGCATGCCACTCCTAGATGGGCTAGGTGTCTGTGCCGCACACTTATGTTGCTTAGCTTAGTCATACAGCTACCTCATTGCACCTCTTTTTCTTCTTTGCATGATGTGCTGTTTGGGGCCTAGTTTTTAAGTGCCATCCTGTCTGCCAATGCAGTGCCACTCCTAGATGGGCCAGGTGTTTGTGCTGCTTACTTGTGTCGCTTAGCTTATTCATACAGCTACCTCATTGCACCTCTTTTTCTTCTTTGCATGTTGAGCTGTTTGGGGTCTAGTTTTTAAGTGCCATCCTGTCTGCTACTGCAGTGCCACTCCTAGATGGGCCAGGTGTTTGTGCCGCTTACTTGTGTCACTTAGCTTATTCATACAGCTACCTCATTGCACCTCTTTTTCTTCTTTGCATGTTGAGCTGTTTGGGGTCTAGTTTTTAAGTGCCATCCTGGCTGCTACTGCAGTGCCACTCCTAGATGGGCCAGATGGGCCGCATACCTGTGTCGCTTAGCAAAGTCATCCAGTTACCTCGGTGCAACCTTTTGGCCTAAAACCAATATTGCGAGATGTGAGGTGTTCATTGATACTGCCTTATATGTCCAGCGGTACTGCCGTATAATTCCAGTGATCCTGCCGTATAATTCAAGTGATCTACTGTATAATTCCAGTGGTACTGGCGTATAAATCCAGTGAACCTGCCGTATAATTCCAGTGATCCTGCCGTATAATTCCAGTGGTACTGGCGTATAAATCCAGTCCAATGATACTGCGTATTTGTCCAGTGATACAGCCGTATATGTCCATTGATACTGCCGTATATGTCCAGTGGTACTGCTGTATAAATCCAGTGATCCTGCCATATAATTCCAGTGATCCTGCCGTATAATTCCCGTGGTACTGGCATATAAATCCAGTCCAGTGATTCTGCCGTATATGTCCATTGATACTGCCGTATATGTCTATTGATACTGCCGTATATGTCCAGCGGTACTGCCGTATAAATCCAGTGATCCTGCCGTATAATTCCAATGATCCTGCCATATAATTCCATTGGTACTGGCGTATAAATCCAGTGATCCTGCCGTATAATTCCAGTGATCCTGCCGTATAATTCCAGTGGTACTGGCGTATAAGTCCAGTCCAGTGATACTGCCGTATATGTCCAGTAATACTGCCGTGTATGTGCATTAATACTGCCGTATATGTCCAGCGGTACTGCCGTATAAATCCAGTGATCCTGTCGTATAATACCAGTGGTACTGGCGCATAAGTCCAGTCCAGTGATACTGCTGTATATATCCAGTGATACTGCCGTATATGTCCATTGATACTGACGTATATGTCCAGCGGTACTGCCGTATATGTCAAGTGATACTGCTGTATATGTCCATTGATACAGGCATATATATGTCCAGCGGTACTGCCGTATAAATCCGGTGATCCTGCCATATAATTCGAGTGATCCTGCCATATAATTCCAGTGGTACTGGCGTATAACTCCAGTCCAGTGATACTGCCTTATATGTCGAGTGATACTGCCATATATGTCCATTGATACTGCCATATATATCCAGCTGTACTGCCATATAATTCCAGTGATCCTGCCGTATAATTCCAGTGGTACTGGTGTATAAATCCAGTCCAGTGATACTGCTGTATACTGTATGTCCATTGATACTGCCGTATATGTCCAGCGGTACTTCCATATAAATCCAGTGATACTGCCATATTATTCCAGTGATCCTGCCGTATAATTCCAGTGGTACTGGCATATAAATCCAGTCCAGTGATACTGCTGTATATGTCCATTAATACTGCCGTATATGTCCAGCGGTACTGCTGTATAAATCCAGTGATCCTGCCGTATAATTCCAGTGATCCTGCCATATAATTCCAGTGGTACTGGCGTATAAATCCAGTCCAGTGATACTGCCGTATATATCCAGTATTACTGGCGTATATGTCCATTGATACTGCTGTATATGTCCAGCGGTACTGCCGTATAAATTCAGTGATCCTGCCGTATAATCCCAGTGATCCTGCCGTATAATTCCAGTGGTACTGGTGTATAAGTCCAGTCCAGTGATACTGCTGTATATATCCAGTGATACTGCCGTATATGTCCAGCGGTACTGCCATATAAATCCAGTAATCCTGCCGTATAATTCCAGTGAACCTGACGTATATTTCCAGTAGTACTGGCGTATAAATGCAGTGAACCTGCTGTATAATTCCAGTGATCCTGCCATATAATTCCAGTGGTACTGGCGTATAAGTCCAGTCCAGTGATACTACCGTATATGTCCATTGATTCTGCCATATATGTCCAGCGGTACTGCCGTATAAATCCAGTGATCCTGCCGTATAATTCCAGTGATCCTGCAGTATAATTCCAGTGGTACTGGCGTATATATCCAGTCCAGTGATACTGCGTATTTGTCCAGTGATACTGCTGTATATGTCCAGCAGTACTGCTGTATAAATCCAGTGATCCTGCCGTATAATTCCAGTGATCCTGCCGCATAATTCCATTGGTACTGGCATATAAATCCAGTGATACTGCCGTATAATTCCAGTGATCCTGCCGTATAATTCCAGTGGTACTGGCGTATAAATCCAGTCCAGTGATACTTCCGTATATATATGTCCAGTAATACTGCCGTATATGTCCAGCGGTACTGCTGTATAAATCCAGTGATCCTGCCGTATAATTCCAGTGGTACTGGCGTATAAATCCAGTCCAGTGATACTGACGTATATATCCAGTGATACTGCCATATATGTCCATTGATACGGCCGTATATGTCCAGCAGTACTGCTGTATAAATCCAGTGATCCTGCCATATAATTCCAGTGATCCTGCCGTATAATTCCAGTGATCCTGCCGTATAATTCCAGTGGTACTGGCGTATAAATCCAGTCCAGTGATACTGCCATATATGTCCAGTGATACAGGGGCGTACAGGAGATGCTGTCAGTGGACTGAAAATTTGCGGACCACTTTCAACATTCAGCCACTGCATGCCACTACTACATGGACCAGGTGGTTGTGTCGCTTAGCTTAGTCATACAGCAACCTCGGTGCACCTCTTTTTCTTCTTTGCATCATGTGCTGTTTGGGGCCTAGTTTTTAAAAGTGCCATCCTGTCTGCCACTGCAGTGCCACTCCTAGATGTGCCAGGTGTTTGTGCCACACACTTGTGTCGCTTAGCTTAGTCCTACAGCTACCTCGGTGCAACCTTTTGGCCTAAGAACAATATTGTGAGGTGTTCAGAATAGACTGGAAATGAGTGGAACTGAATGTTATTGAGGTTAATAATACCGTAGGATCAAAATTACCCCCAAATCCTGTGATTTTAGCCGTTTTTTTTTTTTTTTTTTAAATCATCCAGATCCAAAACCAAAATATATGCAGGAAATATGCTCTCTCCACAGCAAACCAGGGACCCATAGGATTTAGATTCTACCCAGGAGGATCTGATGCAGCCGTTCCTCATTTGTCAGAGAGATTCCATAGTATGGCTTCAACTATAGATGTCTATAGTGAGTAAGGTTGTAAAAGTACAGCAAATAAGTGAAAGATGTTGAATACAGCACTAATGTGTGATTCTCTTTATGTTTTTCATATTACCTGATGTGGCTGGGGAGGGCATGATGTGGCTTGGAAGGCATAATATAGCTGGGAAGTGCATGGTGTGCCTGGAAAGAGTATGAGGTGCATGGGGAAGGCATGATATACAGGGGAGGGCATGATGGGACTGGGAAGACATAAGGAAATGATGTGGCTAGAGAGGGCATGACATGGCCGGAGATGGCATGATGCATTTGGGGAGGACATGAAGTGTCTGGGGAGAGCATAATGTGGCTGGAGAGGGCATGAGGTGGATGGAAAAGGCATGAGGTGGATGGAAAGGGTATGAGGTGGCTGAAGAGGGCATGAGGTACTGTAGCTTGGGAGGGTATGAGGTGGCCGCAGAGGGTAAGAGGTGGCTGGAGAGGCTATGAGGTGGATGAAGATGGTATGATGTAACTAGGGAAGGCATGAGGTGGCTGGAGAGGGCAAGAGATGGCTGGGGAAGGCATGAGATGACTGAGGAGTGCACAATGTGGCTAGAGAGGGCATGACAGGGCCGGAGAGGGCATGAGGTGGCTGAAGAGGACATGAGGTAGCTTGGTTACTGGGGAAGGCATGGGAAATGTGCATTATGTGGCTGGGGAGGGCATGAGGTGACTGGGGAAGGCACGAGGTGACTGAGGAGTGCATGATGTGGCTAGAGAGGGCATGAAGTGTCTGGGGATGGAATTATGTGGTTGGGGAGGGCATAAAGTGTCTGGGGATGGTATGATGTGGCTGGGGAGGGCATGAAGTGGATGGAGGTGTGACACTCTGAACTGGACCCCCTTAATTTGTACTACAAAGGGTATGCATTGCAGGCAACTGTCGGACTGGATAAGACATGAGTAAGGTCCCCTAAATTTCCCCTTGCTGAGCTTCGATGACTACCCATCCAGTTAATGCTGAAAGGGTTAACACTCCCTTCTGCTGCTGCCTGGGAGACACCAGCAGGACCAGTGAGCAGACAGGCACTAGGACCCTTGGACTTACTTATAATGGAGGAAAGAGTGAGAAGGCTGATGGAGTTTTGATTGGCTGTGGCAGAGCGAGAAAAATAGGAGGCGGGGTTCGCACCAGTGTGTGAGAGGAGACACGCTGTGGAGAGTGGAGCTGCCGCTGAGGAGACCGCTCTGAGGAGACACGCTGTGGAGAGCGGAGCCGCTCCTGAGGAGACCGCTGTGAGGAGATACGCTGTGGAGAGCGGAGCCGCTGCTGAAGAGACCGCTGTGAGGAGACACACTGTGGAGACCGGAGCTGCCGTTGAGGAGACCGCTGTGAGGAGACACACCGTGGAGAGCAGAGCTGCCGCTGAGGAGACCTCTGTGAGGAGACACGCTGTGAAGAGCGGAGGCGCCACTGAGGAGACCGCTGTGAGGAGACACGCTGTGGAGAGCGGAGCTGCCGCTGAGGAGACCGCTGTGGTAGCTGCCAGCCGCTGCAGTGACACCAACCTGCCTAGTACTGAGAGAATCTGCCGGGAAAGGTCTCAGGTGATAGAGGGGAGTGGCTGAGGCCGCTGATAGCAGGTACCTACCTCTGATGCACAGACACTCCAGCTAATGCCCTCAGTTACAAACCCAGAGTCACCCAGCTCCGCATACACAGCTGAATAGGGCTCAGATGAGAGAGAAAGAGAGAGAGAGAGACGCTCTTCCTTTTACTTGGCAGACACAGCTATTAAGAGTACTGGACAGTATTAAATATTGTATCTTTTAACAGGGGAGTCCATTTAATGACCAGCACGACCCTTTTTGGATATAAATTACCTCAGGAAAGGCAGATCACCCGTTTAGAAAATAGCAGCCACAGGTATCCCACCTCATTGCCAGTTGCCACTTACTGCAGTTGAGGCTAAGAGACTGAGCATGTAGAAAATAGCTGCCAGCCCAGGAATTGTTTTCTCACAGAAGGAGACTCTGTTCCGTCTTACTGATTATCTGATAACCTGAGCTAGGGACTAAGCCACCTTATTTCCCACAAGTTATCCCCCTGACCCAGTTGCTGGCATCTATAGGTGCCGTCAGACAAGGCTTGTCAGCTTATTGCAGCAGGATACAGAGCAAGAGAGACATTGTGATTACTGCCCCTGCGGACACAGTCACTCAGAGACTCAGGGAACTAAATCGCTCACAGAGCCAGTCTTGTTTCTAATCTCATTGATCTGCTGGAGACTATTCCCCTCTGCACTTTATTTGAACTCTGCTACTTGTAAGCCAACGAATCCCTATCAAACTTACCTGCATTTGCATGCTGCCTCTTACCTTTCTCTATTCTGCTTGCACTGAACTGTGTATATTACCTGCTATGCAAGGTTCACCGAACTGTGTTATATTCTGCAAATGTACCTCTAGTATAATTGCCTATAGAAGGAGACATGCTCTTTACGGCTATGGCTGTAATTACTGCACCATATATGTAACGGTCAGATTATAGACTGCCACCTGGTGGAAATAGTTAGTATACTGACTCTCCTGTGAGGAACTTTGAATTAATCTATACGGTAAACCTGTTTATTTAGCTGACAGCTTGCATCCTGTTCCACGCGTGAGCCTAACTCTGTTACGGAGTGTATTAGCCGTGCTTAGGAAGTTACATCCCCAATGGAAACGGGTCTTGGTTATATCGGATTCTAGTGTCAGTGGCATGATATTGCCACCTGTGGTAAATTTCGATTAATACTGTTTGAATATAATTTCCTACTGTTTATGTCAACTGTATGTTGAATTCTTCTATTGTGCCATAAAAGCGAATACCGTTCCAACATCTAAGGTACAGCGGTGACCGTTTTCCTTGTTCCCGTACAGTAAATCTTTATATCACCGTCCTAACGTGTGGTGACTTACTGTATGTGTTGGGTCCTCTGGGGTTGAGGCTCCTCGTCTTTCTGCCTAAGGTTCCAGCAGTAGATCCAGTCCAAGAGTTGATCCCGGGGGTAGAATCCAGGTACATCACCGACACCTGTATCAGCATTGACCTTCCACCTCATACCTGTTACAGAGGCAGGCAGCATGATTTGGCGTGTGGTGGCATAATATGGTTGAAGGTGGCATTATGTGTCTGGGGAGCACCTTATATGGGTGGGGAGGGCATGACTTGGCTGGCGACTACATGATTTGACTGGGGTGGCATAATGTGGCTGGGGGGTAGTATGATGTGGCAAGAAAGGGTGGCATGGTTTGGCTGAGAAGAGAATGAGATGTATTTATTAATGCAGGTTTGTTTTATTAGGGGTGGCCTAGCCCTGCTTGTGACAATACAATCTGCAGCCGTCACCGTGGGGAAATATGATTATTTAGTGATATATATTATCAACCTATTCCAGCTAGACTATACCAGTAATTATTCTTTACCTCAATGCAAACATAATAGTGATTGCATTATCTATACAAATATCCACAAACTACCCTGTTGCCTTTGAGATTTATGTGACAATATTTATGTTTTTCTACTACTGTATGTTTGATTTGATAAATACAGTGTTCAGTATATATGTTTTTTTATAACTGTGTGACACAATTATAAAAACATACAATAAACAGCACACACTTTATATATATATATATATATATATATATATCACATCACACTATACTTCATATGTTTGCCTGTTTTTCTTTAATGGCGGGCACCATTCACACCGTGCTTCAACAAACATTGCACTGAAAGTACAGAGGGGATATATTGTTTATTCTCTACAAATCGGACCTCAGAAGATGAATACTGGTGGGAAAAATAACTAGATCAGCTGACATGAACAGCACATAGTAGAGATCCTGCTACTTATCTATTACAATTACTTGTCTCATTTAAGCACTAAGAAATACTGAACACAATAGCTACTTTATTAATACTGCAGTCTTATTCGTGAGTGTGAGTTGTCATCTTTGCACAATGATTGGCTGTTTGCCATCCTAGATAAAGAGAAAAAGTTGTGGGTGTATTGGAAGAAGAAGAGAGAAGAAATGGAAATAAATGGTCAAATTTAAGTTTTGAAAATGAAAGATACAATTAGAAACATATAGGGGCATTAATACCATTAGAGGAAGTCCTATAAAACCCAATTTTGAAAGGTGGGAAGATGATTTTTTTTGGGTCGCTATCAGGAACAGCGTTTATCTAGTGGTGAGCAAAGTAAAAATCTTTATTTTCGAAATGGGACAAATGGTCCTTAGAAGAGAATAAAATGTGTATTATATGGAACATCAAAAATGGGGAAATGGAGAAACAACACCAATTATGAAAAGAGGACCATGCAAAAACGAGTGGATTAAAATTAAATTTATCTGCAAATATAAATCCATTTAACACCTATATAGCTTAACATAATGACATATATCATAACATTCACAGTGAACAAATTATTTGTATCCAAAGAAAGAGAGTAAAGACTAAAGCTGCATATATTATTTATGTATTATTAACAGTTTCTTATATAGCGCAGCATATTCCGTTGCGCTTTACAATTAGAACAACAGTAATAGAACAAAACTGGGTAAAAACAGACAGACATAGAGGTAGGAAGGCCCTGCTCGAAAGCTTACACTCTATAGCGTCGTCGTCTAGTGTTTCCCCTCCCGGGCCAGGCGGTCGGAGGCCGTCCGTACACACTGAGCGAAATGACCGTTCGTAACGCTCAGTGATGTCATACAGCGGCCGGCCGTGCATGCAGCTCTTGGACGACAGTCAAGATTGAGCATGCATGCACTGCCGACACCGAGGGTCGTTAACGACACGCGGTGCCACACATCGGCCGTTGTTGCCGGCATACGCACTTGCCGAGAAAGTGAATGACGTCGCTCATGAAGGGAGAAAATGAGCGACGTTGTTCATTTTATCGGCAAGTGTGTACGCACCTTTAGAGAAAAAGACAAATATACCAGTACCTAATCCATGAAAGAAAACGCAACTCCCCTCCTCATAGAAAATGTGGTTTTACCGAAAGTTTCAATCAATTGGTCCTAAATGATTTTAAAAGGATGTTTTGAATAAACAACAACAAAAAAAACACAGAAAAATAATATAAAAAAAAACCCTCAAATCTCTACAAGAGGATGATAGAGGATCGTGAAAGTAGCTGATAAAGATGGAGGGGTACTGTAGTTCTAATGAATTTAACATGCCGTCAGAATGATATAAAAAATTAATTACAAGATGAAAACACTTACAACTTAATGAGGAACGATCCTATGCAAAAAAAAAAAAAAGATGGAAATTTACTAGTGATGAGCGGGTTCAGTTCCTCGGGATCCGAACCCCCCCAAACTTCACCCATTTTTTCACGGGTCCGAGCAGACTCAGATCCTCCCGCCTTGCTCGGTTAACCCGAGCGCGCCGAACGTCATCATCCCGCTGTCGGATTCTCACGAGATTCGTATTCTATATAAGGAGCCGCGCGTTGCCGCCATTTTTCACTCGTGGATTGGAGATAATAGTGAGAGGACGTGGCTGGCGTTCTCTCAGTTTCTGTGTTCAGTGTGCTGCAAATATCTATGCTCAGTGTGCTGCAAATATCTGTGCTCAGTGTGCTGCAAATATCTGGGCTCAGTGTGCTGCAAATATCTGTGCTCAGTGTGCTGCAAATATCTACGTTCTCTGCCTGAAAAACGCTCCATATCTGTGCTCAGTGTGCTGCAAATATCTGTGCTCAGTGTGCTTTATTGTGGGGACTGGGGACCACCAGTATTATATAGTAGGAGGACAGTGCAGAGTTTTGCTGACCAGTGACCACCAGTATTATACGTTCTCTGCCTGAAAAACGCTCCATATCTGTGCTGCATTGTAGTATATAGTAGGAGGACAGCGCAGAATTTTGCTGACCAGTGACCACCAGTATTATATCAGTACGGTACAGTAGTCCACTGCTCTACCTACCTCTGTGTCGTCAAGTATACTATCCATCCATACCTGTGGTGCATTTAAGTTTTGTGCAGTATATATATAGTAGGAGGACAGTGCATAATTTTGCTGACCACCAGTATATAATATATAGCAGTACGGTACAGTAGGCCACTGCTCTACCTACCTCTGTGTCATCAAGTATACTATCCATCCATACCTGTGCTGCATTTAAGTATTTGTGCGCAGTATATATATAGTAGTAGAACAGTGCATAATTTTGCTGACCATCAGTATATAATATATAGCAGTACGGTACAGTAGGCCACTGCTCTACCTACCTCTGTGTCGTCAAGTATACTATCCATCCATACCTGTGGTGCATTTAAGTTTTGCGCAGTATATATATAGTAGGAGGACAGTGCATAATTTTGCTGACCACCATTATATAATATATAGCAGTACGGTACAGTAGTCCACTGCTCTACCTACCTCTGTGTCGTCAAGTATACTATCCATCCATACCTGTGGCGCATTTAAGTTTTGCGCAGTATATATATAGTAGGAGGACAGTGCATAATTTTGCTGACCATCAGTATATAATATATAGCAGTACGGTACAGTAGGCCACTGCTCTACCTACCTCTGTGTCGTCAAGTATACTATCCATCCATACCTGTGGTGCATTTAAGTTTTGCGCAGTATAAATACAGTAGGAGGACAGTGCATAATTTTGCTGACCACCAGTATATAATATATAGCAGTACGGTACAGTAGTCCACTGCTCTACCTACCTCTGTGTCGTCAAGTATACTATCCCATCCACACCTGTGGTGCATTTAAGTTGTGCGCAGTATATATAGTAGTAGGCCATTGCTATTGATATATTACTGGCATATAATTCCACACATTAAAAAATGGAGAACAAAAATGTGGAGGGTAAAATAGGGAAGATCAAGATCCACTTCCACCTCGTGTTGAAGCTGCTGCCACTAGTCATGGCTGAGACGATGAAATGCCATCAACGTCGTCTGCCAAGGCCGATGCCCAATGTCATAGTAGAGAGCATGTAAAATCCAAAAAACAAAAGTTCAGTAAAATGACCCAAAAATCAAAATTAAAAGCAGCTGATGAGAAGCGTAAACTTGCCAATATGCCATTTACGACACGGAGTGACAAGGAACGGCTGAGGCCCTGGCCTATGTTCATGGCTAGTGGTTCAGATTCACATGAGAATGGAATCACTCATCCTCTCGCTAGAAAACTGCAGTGCCACTCCTAGATAGGCCAGGTGTTTGTGTCGGCCACTTGTGTCGCTTAGCTTAGCCATCCAGCGACCTTGGTGCACCTCTTTTTTTCTTTGTATCATGTGCTGTTTGGGGACTATTTTTTGAAGTGCCATCCTGTCTGACACTGCAGGGCCACTCCTAGATGGGCCAGGTGTTTGTGTCAGCCATTTACAGTAGGTCGCTTAGCTTAGCCATCCAGCGACCTTGGTGCACCTCTTTTTTTCTTTGCATCATGTGCTGTTTGGGGACTATTTTTTTGAAGTGCCATCCTGTCTGACACTGCAGTGCCACTCCTAGATGGGCCAGGTGTTTGTGTCGGCCACTTGGGTCACTTAGCTTAGTCACACAGCTACCTCATTGCGCCTCTTTTTTTCTTTGCATCATGTGCTGTTTGGGGACTATTTTTTGAAGTGCCATCCTGTCTGACACTGCAGTGCCACTCCTAGATGGGCCAGGTGTTTGTGTCAGCCATTTACAGTAGGTCACTTAGCTTAGCCATCCAGCGACCTTGGTGCACCTATTTTTTTCTTTGCATCATGTGCTGTTTGGGGACTATTTTTTGAAGTGCCATCCTGTCTGACACTGCAGTGCCACTCCTAGATGGGCCAGGTGTTTGTGTCTGCCACTTGGGTCGCTTAGCTTAGTCACACAGCGACCTTGGTGCACCTCTTTTTTTCTTTGCATCATGTGCTGTTTGGGGACTATTTTTTTAATCTGCCATCCTGTCTGACACTGCAATGCCACTCCTAGATGGGCCAGGTGTTTGTGTCTGCCACTTGGGTCGCTTAGCTTAGTCATACAGCGACCTTGGTGCACCTCTTTTTTTCTTTGCATCATGTGCTGTTTGGGGACTATTTTTTTAATCTGCCATCCTGTCTGACACTGCAATGCCACTCCTAGATGGGCCAGGTATTTGTGTCGGCCACTTGGGTCGCTTAGCTTAGCCATCCAGCGACCTCGGTGCAAATTTTAGGACTAAAAATAATATTGTGAGGTGTGAGGTGTTCAGAATAGACTGGAAATGAGTGGAAATTATGGTTATTGAGGTTAATAATACTATGGGATCAAAATGACCCCCAAATTCTATGATTTAAGCTGTTTTTGAGGGTTTTTTGTAAAAAAACACCCGAATCTGACAAAAAAAATTCAGGGAGGTTTTGCCAAAACGCGTCCGAATCCAAAACACGGCCGCGGAACCGAACCCAAAACCAAAACACAAAAAATGTCCGGTGCACATCACTAAAATTTACATGATCACAAAAGCTTTAAAAAAATCTGAACATTATGGAGAGATTTTTTTACCCCTCAATATTAAGAAAAGCTCTCAGTTCCCATCATTTGTAACCTCCGCAAAATCCTTAAAGATGTAAATAAACCACATGGGACACCCATCATTGCTGGGATCAACAATACAACCAGAAACTTGTCTGCCTAAATCAATAGTCCCCTCCAACCAATGGTAATCCAGAGCAAAGTTCTTATTACATTTACTTGTCATTTTTACATAAACTGGAGAAAAAATAATGGGATGAAAAATTTATCCTGATACGGTATCATAGGCAAACGCAGGGGGGTTTCCGGTTGCCCAGAAACCCCCCTCCTCTTGGCAAGTGGCTCAAATTATGGCAATAGCAATGGTATATAATATGATTACTAGAGCTGCCGCCACATCATGCAGTGTAAGGGACAGAGCAGAGCTGCTGCACATGCCCAGTGGTAGCAGCTTCTTCTACCAAGTTTGGTAGAGTCCTGAATCAGTAAACTGGACCAGAGAGTAGCTACCAAGAAGAAGAGACAGGAGCCTTACCATGAGGAGGGAGAATGTGTGCTTAGAAAGTGCAGTACTGGTTCCATTATATTTGTGTCTTTATTTTTTATAGTATGTTTAACCTTTTCCTGACCACTTATTTATATTATTTAAATATGTTTGATACAGCCTATACTATAGGGATAAATATTAATACTGTATTCCATGTTCCGTAGAGTGGGAGACGGTGGATTGCATTTGGAAACCCCCCTCTCGAAATCCTGCGTTTGCCACTGAATATCAGCTGACAGGGCTGTTTCTAGCCAATTTGGCTCCCAGTGCGAGATTAAAAAATGCGCCCCCCCATTGACATAAAAAACAATGCGCCCCCATAGATATGAAAAGAAAAAGCATGCGCGCTCCCGGCAAGGGGACGTGGCCTCATTAAAATGGGCGTGGCCTCATCTGAAACGACTACCTTACACCCCAGTTTTTGACCTTGCACCAACAGATCATGGCCACTACAGGAAATATATATATATATATATATATATATATATATATATATATATATATTATGCCATACACCGCAATGCCCTTGATACATTAAATACCCATTTTGCACATTACGGCTGGCAAGTGTCCCCATTCTACACATTAGGCAGCAGAGTCCCCATTTTACACATTAAGGCAGACAGTGTCCCCATTTTACACATTAGGCAGGCAAGTGTCCCCATTTTACACATTAGGCAGGCAAGTGTCCCCATTTTACACATTAGGCAGGCAAGTGTCCCCATTTTACACATTAGGCAGCAGAGTCCCCATTTTACACATTACGGCAGACAGTGTCCCCATTTTACACATTAGGCAGGCAAGTGTCCCCATTTTACACATTAGGCAGGCAAGTGTCCCCATTTTACACATTAGGCAGGCAAGTGTCCCCATTTTACACATTAGGCAGCAGAGTCCCCATTTTACACATTACGGCAGACAGTGTCCCCATTTTACACATTAGGCAGGCAAGTGTCCCCATTTTACACATTAGGCAGGCAAGTGTCCCCATTTTACACATTAGGCAGGCAAGTGTCCCCATTTTACACATTAGGCAGGCAAGTGTCCCCATTTTACACATTAGGCAGGCAAGTGTCCCCATTTTACACATTAGGCAGACAGTGTCCCCATTTTACACATTATGGCAGGCAAGTGTCCCCATTTTACACATTACGGCAGGCAAGTGTCCCCATTTTACACATTACGGCAGGCAAGTGTCCCCATTTTACACATTACGGCAGGTAAGTGTCCCCATTTACACATTACGGCAAGTAAGTGTCAAGTGGGGGGGAAGGAAGGGAGAGGGAGGGGAGCGGGGGGAGAGAGAGAGAGAGAGAGAGAGAGAGACTTACTTACTTTTGCAGAGGTTCTTCCTGCTCTTCGGCCCATCTCTCCCTCCTCGCGCCGGCCGCCTCATTCTTCTAGAACCTTGGCTCCCCCTCCTCTTGTCATCAGTATTCCGTTCGGTGGGCGGAGTTTAGCGGAATGAGGCGATTACGTTGTGACGTCACGACGCAACCGCATCATTCTGCAAAACTCCACCCCCCCAAGCGGAGTACTCGGGAAGAGGGAGGAGGGGGAAGCAAGGACCCGCAGAAGTGCCTCGGCGTGCGCCCTGTGCGGTTACATGCCCCAAGAAACGGCACTGCAGCTGACCTCAGTAACCTCAATCTGTTAGACACACTGTGTATATAAATGCCTATTAATGTATAAAAGTTTGAATGACACGACCCCGTTATTATAATCAATATCAATATTATGACTGGAAAGCCTTAAAAATGAGAATTTACTAAATCAGTTGTAGTAAAATTTTTGGCCTGAAAGTGAAGGTAAAAAAAATAAAAAATAAAAAATAGTATTTATTTAAGGGACTCTGGTCCAACAAAACAATATTAAATACATTTAATTTAAATAAAAATTTTGTTAAAATCATGTGCTAATCCCGCTGCTGTGGGGAAAACATTTAGGCAGGGGTTAAAGTGAGCCGGAACAGGGTGGAACTGCGTTCCATCAGTTCAATTTGGAGACGGAACCAGTTCCGCCATCTCCGGCCCACCTAACCCAGAATGTCTTCCCGGAGCCGCAGGGAGATGCCGGGCGCCCGCTGAGATTGTGTTACTAGCAGATGCCCGACTCCCTCTCCACAGCGGCATCCGGAGGCAGGAGCTCACTATTGAGATCTGGCTTCCGGCTCTGGCAGTGTGCGCTATGGGAGAGACATCATGATGTCTCTCCCATGGTTCCAAAGAACGGACGGCCAGAAGGATGGCAGCAGTTGGACGCAGGGGTGAGGCTTAAGGTGAGTATTGTGTTTATTTTTTTTTGTGTGTGTAAGCGGCACTACTACAGGGGCATAACTACTGGGGGCATTACCACTGGGGGCAATACTACACAGGAGCATTCCCACTGGGGGCATTGCTACTGGAGGCACTACTAATGAGGGTATTGTTTAGGGGGCACTTCATAAGGGGCATCAGTCCTGGGGACATAAAGGGCACTGCATAAGGGCACTTCTACTATAGGCTATACATAAGGGGCACTATCACTACAGTGGTCATTGAGGCACTTCTACTGTGGGCATTATGTGTATTAGGGGTGCTACTACTGTGGGCATTATGTGTATTAGGGGTGCTACTACTGTGGGCATTATGTGTATTAGGGGTGCTACTACTGTGGGCATTATGTGTATTAGGGGTGCTACTACTGTGGGCATTATGTGTATTAGGGGTGCTACTACTGTGGGCATTATGTGTATATGGGGTGCTACTACTGTGGGCGTTATGTGTATTAGGGGTGCTACTACTGTGGGCATTATGTGTATTAGGGGTGCTACTACTGTGGGCATTATGTGTATTAGGGGTGCTACTACTGTGGGCATTATGTGTATTAGGGGTGCTACTACTGTGGGCTTTGTGTATAAAGGACACTAATGTTTGTCATAACATGAATAAGGGACACTACTATGTGGTGTAGTGTGAATAAGATTGTGCTACTGTGTGGCTTAATTTCAATTGTGGATACTATTGCGTAACCCTGTCCCTTTTTGCAGTGTGCGCAATCCCTTTATTACGTCATGGTGGGAGGTGTTCCACCACCTCTCTACAACCACTTTAAGCCCTGCATTTAGGTCTTGCGCTGAGGCATCAGCAAAATAACAAAAGTTTTTTACAGGCAGATGTACTTGGAGAGTGATAAGGCGGAGAGAGATAAACTACCAGCCAATCAGCTTTAGTCATTTTTCAAACACAGCCTGTAACATGGCAATTAGGAGCTGATTGACTGGTACATTATCTCTCTCCACTTTATCACTCTCCAAAACTTAGTACAGTACATATCCCCTATAGACTTTATAAAATGTATTCTGGTGACGGTTAGGCATCGTCTACTACACTAATCCCCTCAGTCACTATTGGCCCGATTCAGAGATGTGCGCACTTCCATTGTTGTGACAAGCACCTCTGTGATATGTGACAAGCACCTCTGTGATATGTGACAAGCACCTCTGTGATACGTGACAAGCACCTCTGTAATACGTGGCAAGCACCTCTGTGATATGTGACAAGCACCTCTGTGATATGTGACAAGCACCTCTGTGATACGTGGTAAGCACCTCTGTGATATGTGACAAGCACCTCTGTGATACGCTGTAAGCACCTCTGTGATACGCGGTAAGCACCTCTGTGATACGCGGTCAGCACCTCTGTAAAATGTGGCAAGCACCTCTGTGATACGTGGCAAGCACCTCTGTGATACGTGGCAAGCACCTGTGATACGTGACAAGCACCTCTGTGATACGTGACAAGCACTTCTGTGATACGTAGTAAGCACCTCTGTGATACATGACAAGCACCTCTGTGATACATGGCAAGCACCTCTGTGATACATGGCAAGCACCTCTGTGATACGTGACAAGCACCTCTGTGATACGTAGTAAGCACCTCTGTGATACATGACAAGCACCTCTGTGATACATGACAAGCACCTCTGTGATACGTGACAAGCACCTCTGTGATATGTGACAAGCAACTCTGATACATGACAAGCACCTCTGTGATACATGGCAAGCATCTCTGTGATACGTGACAAGCACCTCTGTGATACGTGACAAGCACCTCTGTGATACATGGCAAGCACCTCTGGGATACATGGCAAGCACCTCTGTGATACGTGGCAAGCACCTCTGTGATACATGGCAAGCACCTCTGTGATACGTGACAAGCACCTCTGTGATATGTGTCAAGCACCTCTGTGATACGTAGTAAGCACCTCTGTGATATGTGTCAAGCACCTCTGTGATACGTGACAAGCACCTCTGTGATACATGGTAAGCACCTCTGTGATACGTGGTAAGCACCTCTGTGATACGTGGTAAGTACCTCTGTGATACGTGACAAGCACCTCTGTGATACGTGACAAGCACCTCTGTGATACGTGACAAGCACCTCTGTGATACATAGTAAGCACCTCTGTGATACGTAGTAAGCACCTCTGTGATACGTGACAAGCACCTCTGTGATACGTGACAAGCACCTCTGTGATACGTGACAAGCACCTCTGTAATACGTGGTAAGCACCTCTGTGATACGTAGTAAGCACCTCTGTGATATGTGGTAAGCTCCTCTGTGATACTTGACAAGCACTCTGTAATACATAACAAGTACTCTGTAATACGTGGCAAGCACCTCTGTGATACGTGGTAAGCACCTCTGTGATACGTGGCAAGCACCTCTGTGATACGTAGTAAGCACCTCTGTGATACGTGACAAGCACCTCTGTGATACGTGACAAGCACCTCTGTGATACGTGACAAGCACCTCTGTGATACGTAGTAAGCACCTCTGTGATACGTAGTAAGCACCTCTGTGATGCGTGGCAAGCACCTCTGTGATACGTGACAAGCACCTCTGTGATACATGACAAGCACCTCTGTTATACGTGACAAGCACCTCTGTGATACGTGGTAAGCACCTCTGTGATACGTAGTAAGCACCTCTGTGATACATGGCAAGCACCTCTGTGATACGTGGCAAGCACCTCTGTGATACGTGGCAAGCACCTCTGTGATACATGGCAAGCACCTCTGTGATACGTGACAAACACCTCTGTGATATGTGTCAAGCACCTCTGTGATACGTAGTAAGCACCTCTGTGATACATGGCAAACACCTCTGTGATACGTGGCAAGCACGTCTGTGATACGTGACAAACACCTCTGTGATATGTGTCAAGCACCTCTGTGATACGTAGTAAGCACCTCTGTGATATGTGTCAAGCACCTCTGTGATACGTGACAAGCACCTCTGTGATACATGGCAAGCACCTCTGTGTTATACGTGACAAGCACCTCTGTGATACGTGACAAGCACCTCTGTGATACGCGACAAGCACCTCTGTGATACGCGACAAGCACCTCTGTGATACGTGGTAAGCACCTCTGTGATACGTGGTAAGCACCTCTGTGATACATGGCAAGCACCTCTGTGATACGTGGCAAGCACCTCTGTGATACGTGGCAAGCACCTCTGTGATATGTGTCAAGCACCTCTGTGATACGTAGTAAGTGTAACGGACGCAGCCCAGCTGGCTCATGAGGAGTACTTTTTGCCAGCCTGTTTCTGGATTCAGTGCGTTAGTGTAAAGAGACAGGACAGAACTTGGTTATCACCTATACAGCATGCTACCTGGATTCACAATAGAACTGGACATCACATATTATTGTGAAACATTATCCCCCTGTTATATGTGTTTGTGCTTATCAGGGAATAATATGTCTAGCCTGATATTTTGTACAGAATGCATATGAAGATTTATATATATGAATGTATTGGTTATTGTATTATAGTTTGTAAAATAATGTGTGTGTGTCCTCCCCCCCCATGTGACTGCTTTGATAACCTGTGTGTTTGCTGTTGGAGATACAGCCAGTCTCAGATGTCAGTCCATACACCCCCCTCATTCTTCCCCACACAATGGATTCCAGGCTACACAATCAGATTAATTAAGGTTCATTTAGTTAACATCTATTGTGTGCTAGAGGACATGCCTGGATATGTTAAAGTAGGTCTATCTGAAAGTGTTCTGTAGTCAGCACCTTTAATGTAACCCACCCAATACAGAGCCAGAAGGTGTCGCCTTATGGTAGGACAGACAAAGGTTTGAGGATAACAGAGGCTATGGAAACAGGGTGTGCACGGAAGTTCCTGGCCTGAGAGGAGTGATGTGTTTGGCTTCTGAAAGCTACTGGTAAGAGAGTGCTGCCAGTGTGCTGAGGCCTAGAAGCATTGTTGGAATCCACTGGTTTCAAGAGGCTACTGGACGTGCACTGAGGGAGAGATCTACACAGAAGGTCAGAGAGAGTATATGTACCTCTGGAGTGGAGACACTGACTAGGCATTGCGGTGCCGACAGTGGCAAAGGGCACTGTGTGAGCTGGTATCCCAGACCAGGGGACACAGAACTACTGCTGGCATGTGACATCAGGAGACTGTAATTCTAAACTACTGTGGGGACTTAGTAAGTAAGATACCATCCTGGCATGTAATAGTTACTGTTTTGTGTACTGTGTGTGTATATTTACAATAAAGGGCATTTGCCACTTTACTAAACTGTTTACCTGAGTGATCAGAGAATCCGTATCTTCACAATTGGTGGCAGCAGTGGGATCACTCAGTCCCAGTTTACCCTGGGTAAGGCTGTGAGAGGTGTCAGCGGAGGGCACCTAAGAGCCTTGTAAACAGTTTGGCACACTGTAGCCAGGTATCTTGCTGAAAAGTTGTTAGTACGTTTGGAAAGTCAGCAGCATGGAGGCAGAAACAGAAATGTACATAAACCTCAACAAGAGATTACTGCATATGGTCTGTCGAGCGCGCGGTATTAAGGTGACCGTAACGGATGTAAAGGAATCCCTAATTGCAAGATTGGTTCTATGGGATCGAGAACACCCTGATAATGAGGAGGAGGACTCTGAGGAGTCGGACGACGAGGAACAAGTGGCGGAATGGTTGAGACCTTCAGCCGGGACATTCGATGCCAGTAACCGCAGGGAGAGCGGAGGATCGGAGATGGGATCCCGAGGGTTAGTACAACCCCGTCTGAAAGCCCTTGGAGAGCGGAAGGTTGGAGAAATGTTTGATAGGACACCGGAGGTATTACAGGCCCGTCTAGAAGCGCTGGGAGATGGCGCGACACCCGAGGATCGGATGCGGGTAATAAAGGAGATGCTGGGATTACCAGACAACAGTCCTACAGGGTCCAATACTCTACAGACTCCCCTGTCCCATCAGGATGTGCCCCAGGAAATGGGCCAGCAACACAACCTGGTGTCTGAAGTTTTGCATGGAGGAGATTTGCCAAGCCAGCGACTGGGTCAGAGGATGGAGAGCTCGAGCAGTCGGCTAATGGAATCCACTCTGAGGTGGCGTGAACAGACCAGGGAGCAAGGTGTGTTGGATCACTCCAGGAAGCAGTTATCCCCAGAAAGGTGTACATGGAGTCTGGACCATACAGTGTGGGTAAGTGCAGTGAATGCTACCCTGTGCTACCCTATGCAAGAAATATCTGAGGAACAGCTGAGTTATAGCATTCCTTTACAAAGTACTAACCATTCAGCTAAGGTGCCTGTGGTGGGATGGCTCGATACCCCACACACAGAGGACAAGACACAGAGTGAGGATCTGCTTGATATAACTACAGACCAAGCAGAGGCGCTGCTACCCAGCTTTCCCTTTTCAGAGGTGGACAATGAAGAAATGGTGAATGAATGCCAGTTCCAAGAAGAGGTTGGTGTCAAGGGAACCAAGGAGCTGATAAGGGCCAAGGACTCACTGCTGCAGGTGAGGTTTAGTCTGCCAGTGGCACCTGAACCAGCTGTCCAATTTGCTATGCTAGGGGAGGCCCAGAAATTATCAATTGAGGGCGTAGAAGACATTTCAGACCCAAGGGAAGGGGTAGAGGCTTTTGAGGGGGGAGCACGTGGAGAAGAATTACAGATACTCGCTGCTCCCCTGCAGCCAAATTCATCCCAGTGGTTAAGTGCCGAAGAAGGGCCCCAGCCACTGACTATCCCTGCCAGGTTTCCTGATGCAAGGCTGGTGATGCAGATTGTGCTACCCTGTGATACCTCAGAAGTAGAGGGAGTAACATCACTCAAAATGGGGGAGGGGGAGGCAAACCACTGTCCAGATGCACCAGAGGTGATGGAGGTGGAGTTCCCAGGGAATATAGTGTTGGGGAGGGAGAGTGAAGACCCCAGAGACCAGATTTTGTTGATGCAGCTCACTCTCCTCTCTGATGCACCAAAGATAAAGGGAGTGTTGTCACCCAAAAAGGAGGGTGGCGAGGGAAGCACCTCTGATGATAGGGGTTACCCACCACCAATCAGGCTGTTTAAACACAGTGCCTGGGATACTGGAGGGGGTCTTAAAAACTGTGAACTGCTGAGCCCAGACCCTCTACCGCCAGATGGAAACGTAAGCCCACACTTGTTTGACCCAGGCGGTCCAGATGTGATGTCTGCCCATCCCAAATGAGTTATTCTTGTCACTGAATCGCAGCGGCTGGAAAATGTAGGGGAGGTCTGTAACGGACGCAGCCCAGCTGGCTCATGAGGAGTACTTTTTGCCAGCCTGTTTCTGGATTCAGTGCGTTAGTGTAAAGAGACAGGACAGAACTTGGTTATCACCTATACAGCATGCTGCCTGGATTCACAATAGAACTGGACATCACATATTATTGTGAAACATTATCCCCCTGTTATATGTGTTTGTGCTTATCAGGGAATAATATGTCTA
Source organism: Pseudophryne corroboree (assembly GCF_028390025.1). Taxonomy (NCBI): domain Eukaryota; kingdom Metazoa; phylum Chordata; class Amphibia; order Anura; family Myobatrachidae; genus Pseudophryne; species Pseudophryne corroboree. The sequence continues at coordinate 22,341,357 of NC_086450.1, forward strand.
GCCTGATATTTTGTACAGAATGCATATGAAGATTTATATATATGAATGTATTGGTTATTGTATTATAGTTTGTAAAATAATGTGTGTGTCCCCTCCCCACCATGTGACTGCTTTGATAACCTGTGTGTTTGCTGTTGGAGATACAGCCAGTCTCAGATGTCAGTCCATACACCCCCCTCATTCTTCCCCACACAATGGATTCCAGGCTACACAATCAGATTAATTAAGGTTCATTTAGTTAACATCTATTGTGTGCTAGAGGACATGCCTGGACATGTTAAAGTAGGTCTATCTGAAAGTGTTCTGTAGTCAGCACCTTTAATGTAACCCACCCAATACAGAGCCAGAAGGTGTCGCCTTATGGTAGGACAGACAAAGGTTTGAGGATAACAGAGGCTATGGAAACAGGGTGTGCACGGAAGTTCCTGGCCTGAGAGGAGTGATGTGTTTGGCTTCTGAAAGCTACTGGTAAGAGAGTGCTGCCAGTGTGCTGAGGCCTAGAAGCATTGTTGGAATCCACTGGTTTCAAGAGGCTACTGGACGTGCACTGAGGGAGAGATCTACACAGAAGGTCAGAGAGAGTATATGTACCTCTGGAGTGGAGACACTGACTAGGCATTGCGGTGCCGACAGTGGCAAAGGGCACTGTGTGAGCTGGTATCCCAGACCAGGGGACACAGAACTACTGCTGACATGTGACATCAGGAGACTGTAATTCTAACCTACTGTGGGGACTTAGTAAGTAAGATACCATCCTGGCATGTAATAGTTACTGTTTTGTGTACTGTGTGTGTATATTTACAATAAAGGGCATTTGCCACTTTACTAAACTGTTTACCTGAGTGATCAGAGAATCCGTATCTTCACAGTAAGCACCTCTGTGATATGTGTCAAGCACCTCTGTAATACGTGACAAGCACCTCTGTGATACGTGACAAGCACCTCTGTGATACATGGCAAGCACCTCTGTGATACGTGACAAGCACCTCTGTGATGCGTGACAAGCACCTCTGTGATACGTGACAAGCACCTCTGTGATATGTGACAAGCACTCTGTAATACGTGGCAAGCACCTCAGTGATACGTGGCAAGCACCTCTGTGATACATGGCAAGCACCTCTGTGATACGTGACAAGCACCTCTGTGATACGTGACAAGCACCTCTGTGATACGTGACAAGCACCTCTGTGATATGTGACAAGCACTCTGTAATACATAACAAGTACTCTGTAATACGTGGCAAGCACCTCAGTGATACGTGGTAAGCACCTCTGTGATACGTGGTAAGCACCTCTGTGATACGTGACAAGCACCTCTGTGATACGTGACAAGCACCTCTGTGATACGTGACAAGCACCTCTGTGATACGTGACAAGCACTCTGTAATACATAACAAGTACTTTGTAATATGTAGCAAGCACCTCTGTGATACGTGACAAGCATCTCTGTGATACGTGGCAAGCACCTCAGTTATACATGGCAAGCACCTCTGTGATACATGACAAGCACCTCTGTGATACGTGACAAGCACCTCTGTGATACGTGACAAGCACCTCTGTGATACGTGACAAGCACCTCTGTGATATGTGACAAGCACCTCTGTGATATGTGACAAGCACTCTGTAATACATAACTAGTACTCTGTAATACGTGGCAAGCACCTCAGTGATACGTGGCAAGCACCTCTGTGATATGTGACAAGCACCTCTGTGATATGTGACAAGCACTCTGTAATACATAACAAGTACTCTGTAATACGTGACAAGCACCTCAGTGATACGTGGCAAGCACCTCTGTGATATGTGACAAGCACTCTGTAATACATAACAAGTACTCTGTAATACGTGGCAAGCACCTCAGTGATACGTGGTAAGCACCTCTGTGATACGTGGTAAGCACCTCTGTGATACGTGACAAGCACCTCTGTGATACGTGACAAGCACTTCTGTGATACGTGACAAGCACCTCTGTGATACGTGACAAGCACCTCTGTGATACGTAGTAAGGACCTCTGTGATACGTAGTAAGCACCTCTGTGATACGTGACAAGCACCTCTGTGATACGTGACAAGCACCTCTGTGATACGTGACAAGCACCTCTGTGATACGTGACAAGCACCTCTGTAATACGTGGTAAGCACCTCTGTGATACGTAGTAAGCACCTCTGTGATATGTGGTAAGCTCCTCTGTGAATCTTGACAAGCACTCTGTAATACATAACAAGTACTCTAATACGTGGCAAGCACCTCTGTGATACGTGGTAAGCACCTCTGTCATACGTGGCAAGCACCTCTGTGATACGTAGTAAGCACCTCTGTGATACGTGACAAGCACCTCTGTGATACGTAGTAAGCACCTCTGTGATGCGTGGCAAGCACCTCTGTGATACGTGACAAGCACCTCTGTGATACGTGACAAGCACCTCTGTGATACGTGACAAGCACCTCTGTGATACGTGGTAAGCACCTCAGTGATACGTGGTAAGCACCTCTGTGATACGTAGTAAGCACCTCTGTGATACGTAGCAAGCACCTCTGTGATATGTGACAAGCACCTCTGTGATATGTGACAAGCACTCTGTAATACATAACAAGTACTCTGTAACAGAGCCGGCCTTAGGTATAGGCAAACTAGGCAATTGCCTAGGGCATTTGATATGCTTAGGGGCACCAGCAGCTTCTGCTGATTAAAATGATATGCGGCATGCCTATATTCTGTGTGTGACTGAGGCTGTATCTGCATACGAAATGCTACGTTGCAGTATATTCCTGCAAATCACTGTAATGTAGTATTTCATATGCAGATACAGCCGCAGTCACACACAGAATATAGTCATGCTGCATATCATTTTAATCAGCAGAAGCTGCTTGTGCATCTTAGCCACATAGTGATGCAAATTAGATGTATTTTCATAAACAAAAGGCGCCCGACGTTAGCAGAGCTGCCAGCTGACTCATGCTAGGCATCTCCTGCAGAACTAGCGGCGGTGCTAGGGGCACCAGCCAAAATCTTGCCTAGGGCATCATATTGGTTAGGGCCGGCTCTGCTCTGTAATACGTGACAAGCACCTCAGTGATACGTGGCAAGCACCTCTGTGATATGTGACAAGCACTCTGTAATACATAACAAGTACTCTGTAATACGTGGCAAGCACCTCAGTGATACGCGGTAAGCACCTCTGTGATACGTGGTAAGCACCTCTGTGATACGTGGCAAGCACCTCTGTGATACGTGACAAGCACCTCTGTGATACGTGACAAGCACCTCTGTGATACGTGACAAGCACCTCTGTGATATGTGACAAGCACTCTGTAATACATAACAAGTACTCTGTAATACGTGGCAAGCACCTCAGTGATACGTGGCAAGCACCTCTGTGATATGTGACAAGCACCTCTGTGATATGTGACAAGCACTCTGTAATACATAACAAGTACTCTGTAATACGTGACAAGCACCTCAGTGATACGTGGCAAGCACCTCTGTGATATGTGACAAGCACTCTGTAATACATAACAAGTACTCTGTAATACGTGGCAAGCACCTCAGTGATACGTGGTAAGCACCTCTGTGATACGTGACAAGCACCTCTGTGATACGTGACAAGCACCTCTGTGATACGTGACAAGCACCTCTGTGATACGTAGTAAGCACCTCTGTGATACGTAGTAAGCACCTCTGTGATACGTGACAAGCACCTCTGTGATACGTGACAAGCACCTCTGTGATATGTGACAAGCACCTCTGTGATACGTGACAAGCACCTCTGTAATACGTGGCAAGCACCTCTGTGATACGTAGTAAGCACCTCTGTGATATGTGGTAACCTCCTCTGTGATACTTGACAAGCACTCTGTAATACATAACAAGTACTCTGTAATACGTGGCAAGCACCTCTGTGATACGTGGTAAGCACCTCTGTGATACGTGGCAAGCACCTCTGTGATACGTAGTAAGCACCTCTGTGATACGTGACAAGCACCTCTGTGATACGTGACAAGCACCTCTGTGATACGTGACAAGCACCTCTGTGATACGTGACAAGCACCTCTGTGATACGTAGTAAGCACCTCTGTGATACGTAGTAAGCACCTCTGTGATACGTGACAAGCACCTCTGTGATACGTGACAAGCACCTCTGTGATATGTGACAAGCACCTCTGTGATACGTGACAAGCACCTCTGTAATACGTGGCAAGCACCTCTGTGATACGTAGTAAGCACCTCTGTGATATGTGGTAAGCTCCTCTGTGATACTTGACAAGCACTCTGTAATACATAACAAGTACTCTGTAATACGTGGCAAGCACCTCTGTGATACGTGGTAAGCACCTCTGTGATACGTGGCAAGCACCTCTGTGATACGTAGTAAGCACCTCTGTGATACGTGACAAGCACCTCTGTGATACGTGACAAGCACCTCTGTGATACGTGACAAGCACCTCTGTGATATGTGACAAGCACTCTGTAATACGTGGCAAGCACCTCAGTGATACGTGGCAAGCACCTCTGTGATACGTGGCAAGCACCTCTGTGATATGTGACAAGCACTCTGTAATACATAACAAGTACTATGTAATACGTGACAAGCACCTCAGTGATACGTGGCAAGCACCTCTGTGATACGTGACAAGCACCTCTGTGATACGTGACAAGCACCTCTGTGATACGTGACAAGCACCTCCGTGATACGTAGTAAGCACCTCTGTGATACGTAGTAAGCACCTCTGTGATACGTAGTAAGCACCTCTGTGATACGTGACAAGCACCTCTGTGATACGTGACAAGAACCTCTGTGATACGTGACAAGCACCTCTGTAATACGTAGTAAGCACCTCTGTGATACGTAGTAAGCACCTCTGTGATAAGTGGTAAGCTCCTCTGTGATACTTGACAAGCACTCTGTAATACATAACAAGTACTCTGTAATACGTGGCAAGCACCTCTGTGATACGTGGTAAGCACCTCTGTGATACGTGGCAAGCACCTCTGTGATACGTAGTAAGCACCTCTGTGATACGTGACAAGCACCTCTGTGATACGTGACAAGCACCTCTGTGATACGTGACAAGCACCTCTTTGATACGTAGTAAGCACCTCTGTGATACGTAGTAAACACCTCTGTGATGCGTGGCAAGCACCTCTGTGATGCGTGGCAAGCACCTCTGTGATACGTGACAAGCACCTCTGTGATACGTGACAAGCACCTCTGTGATACGTGACAAGCACCTCTGTGATACGTGGTAAGCACCTCTGTGATACGTAGTAAGCACCTCTGTGATACATGGCAAGCACCTCTGTGATACGTGGCAAGCACCTCTGTGATACATGGCAATCACCTCTGTGATACGTGACAAACACCTCTTTGATATGTGTCAAGCACCTCTGTGATACGTAGTAAGCACCTCTGTGATATGTGTCAAGCACCTCTGTGATACGTGACAAGCACCTCTGTGATACATGGCAAGCTCCTCTGTGTTATACGTGACAAGCACCTCTGTGATACGTGACAAGCACCTCTGTGATACGAGACAAGCACCTCTGTGATACGTGACAAGCACCTCTGTGATACGTGACAAGCACCTCTGTGATATGTGACAAGCACTCTGTAATATGTGGCAAGCACCTCAGTGATACGTGGCAAGCACCTCTGTGATATGTGACAAGCACTCTGTAATACATAACAAGTACTATGTAATACGTGACAAGCACCTCAGTGATACGTGGCAAGCACCTCTGTGATACGTGACAAGCACCTCTGTGATACATAGTAAGCACCTCTGTGATACGTAGTAAGCACCTCTGTGATACGTAGTAAGCACCTCTGTGATACGTAGTAAGCACCTCTGTGATACGTGACAAGCACCTCTGTGATACGTGACAAGCACCTCTGTGATACGTGACAAGCACCTCTGTAATACGTGGTAAGCACCTCTGTGATACGTAGTAAGCACCTCTGTGATAAGTGGTAAGCTCCTCTGTGATACTTGACAAGCACCTCTGTGATATGTGACAAGCACTCTGTAATACGTGGCAAGCACCTCAGTGATACGTGGCAAGCACCTCTGTGATACGTGGCAAGCACCTCTGTGATATGTGACAAGCACTCTGTAATACATAACAAGTACTATGTAATACGTGGCAAGCACCTCAGTGATACGTAGTAAGCACCTCTGTGATACGTGGTAAGCACCTCTGTGATATGTGACAAGCACCTCTGTGATACGTGACAAGCACCTCTGTGATACGTGACAAGCACCTCTGTGATACGTGACAAGCACCTCTGTGATACGTAGTAAGCACCTCTGTGATACGTAGTAAGCACCTCTGTGATACGTGACAAGCACCTCTGTGATACGTGACAAGCACCTCTGTGATACGTGACAAGCACCTCTGTAATACGTAGTAAGCACCTCTGTAATACGTAGTAAGCACCTCTGTAATACGTAGTAAGCACCTCTGTGATAAGTGGTAAGCTCCTCTGTGATACTTGACAAGCGCTCTGTAATACATAACAAGTACTCTGTAATACGTGGCAAGCACCTCTGTGATACGTGGTAAGCACCTCTGTGATACGTGGCAAGCACCTCTGTGATACGTAGTAAGCACCTCTGTAATACGTGACAAGCACCTCTGTAATACGTGACAAGCACCTCTGTAATACGTGACAAGCACCTCTGTGATACGTGACAAGCACCTCTTTGATACGTAGTAAGCACCTCTGTGATACGTAGTAAGCACCTCTGTGATGCGTGGCAAGCACCTCTGTAATGCGTGGCAAGCACCTCTGTGATACGTGACAAGCACCTCTGTGATACGTGACAAGCACCTCTGTGATACGTGACAAGCACCTCTGTGATACGTGGTAAGCACCTCTGTGATACGTAGTAAGCACCTCTGTGATACATGGCAAGCACCTCTGTGATACGTGGCAAGCACCTCTGTGATACATGGCAGTCACCTCTGTGATACGTGACAAACACCTCTGTGATATGTGTCAAGCACCTCTGTGATACGTAGTAAGCACCTCTGTGATATGTGTCAAGCACCTCTGTGATACGTGACAAGCACCTCTGTGATACATGGCAAGCACCTCTGTGATACATGACAAGCACCTCTGTGATACGTGACAAGCACCTCTGTGATACGTGGTAAGCACCTCTGTGATACGTGGTAAGCATCTCTGTGATACATGGCAAGCACCTCTGTGTTATACGTGGCAAGCACCTCTGTGATACATGGCAAGCACCTCTGTGATACGTGACAAGCACCTCTGTGATATGTGTCTAGCACCTCTGTGATACGTAGTAAGCACCTCAGTGATATGTGTCAAGCACCTCTGTAATACGTGACAAGCACCTCTGTGATACGTGACAAGCACCTCCGTGATATGTGACAAGCACTCTAATACATAACAAGTACTCTGTAATACGTGGCAAGCACCTCAGTGATACGTGGCAAGCACCTCTGTGATACGTGTCAAGCACCTCTGTGATATGTGACAAGCACTCTGTAATACATAACAAGTACTCTGTAATACGTGGCAAGCACCTCAGTGATACGTGGCAAGCACCTCTGTGATACGTGACAAGCACCTCTGTGATACGTGACAAGCACCTCTGTGATACGTGGTAAGCACCTCTGTGATACGTGGTAAGCACCTCTGTGATACGTAGTAAGCATCTCTGTGATACATGGCAAGCACCTCTGTGATACGTGGCAAGCACCTCTGTGATACATGGCAAGCACCTCTGTGATACGTGACAAGCACCTCTGTGATATGTGTCTAGCACCTCTGTGATACGTAGTAAGCACCTCTGTGATATGTGTCAAGCACCTCTGTAATACGTGACAAGCACCTCTGTGATACGTGACAAGCACCTCTGTGATACATGGCAAGCACCTCTGTGATACGTGACAAGCACCTCTGTGATACGTGACAAGCACCTCTGTGATACGTGACAAGCACCTCTGTGATACGTGACAAGCACCTCTGTGATACGTGACAAGCACCTCTGTGATATGTGACAAGCACTCTGTAATACATAACAAGTACTCTGTAATACGTGGCAAGCACCTCAGTGATACATGTCAAGCACCTCTGTGATATGTGACAAGTACTCTGTAATACGTGGCAAGCACCTCTGTGATACATGTCAAGCACCTCTGTGATACGTGACAAGCACCTCTGTGATACGTGTCAAGCACCTCTGTGATATGTGACAAGCACTCTGTAATACATAACAAGTACTCTGTAATACGTGGCAAGCACCTCAGTGATACGTGGCAAGCACCTCTGTGATACGTGACAAGCACCTCTGTGATACGTGACAAGCACCTCTGTGATACGTGGTAAGCACCTCTGTGATACGTGGTAAGCACCTCTGTGATACGTAGTAAGCATCTCTGTGATACATGGCAAGCACCTCTGTGATACGTGGCAAGCACCTCTGTGATACATGGCAAGCACCTCTGTGATACGTGACAAGCACCTCTGTGATATGTGTCTAGCACCTCTGTGATACGTAGTAAGCACCTCTGTGATATGTGTCAAGCACCTCTGTAATACGTGACAAGCACCTCTGTGATACGTGACAAGCACCTCTGTGATACATGGCAAGCACCTCTGTGATACGTGACAAGCACCTCTGTGATACGTGACAAGCACCTCTGTGATACGTGACAAGCACCTCTGTGATACGTGACAAGCACCTCTGTGATATGTGACAAGCACCTCTGTGATATGTGACAAGCACTCTGTAATACATAACAAGTACTCTGTAATACGTGGCAAGCACCTCAGTGATACATGTCAAGCACCTCTGTGATATGTGACAAGTACTCTGTAATACGTGGCAAGCACCTCTGTGATACATGTCAAGCACCTCTGTGATACGTGACAAGCACCTCTGTAATACGTGGCAAGCACCTCTGTGATACGTGGCAAGCACCTCTGTGATACGTGACAAGCACCTCAGTGATACGTGGATGTTTTTTTTATATATTTGAGTCACACCAGCCGATCATTACCCTTCACTTTGCTTACAATATAAACGTGTCGTTCTCTTCACGTGAAATAATTAGCAAGTCATTCTCTATTTCCCCTCTGGAAAGCCTGTTAGTTGTAGCTTGGTATGGGATCTGAAGAGTCGCTCCAAACAGACCATACAGTATCTGTAGAAAGACACTTCAGACAAGGGCTGGGGAAACGTGCGTGAGTCATTGAAGTGTCTGCTATGTGTATAATGGGCAGCTTGGGACATCTGGACAGACTATAGGTTTATGTCTCTGCCAGGCTTTCCTCTCTAGGACTAAAAGTAGCCATCTTTAAGAGGATGAAAGAGTTAGGTTAGCGCTGGCAAAGGTTTGTGTATTACTTGGCCCTATTTCCAAACTGCAGTCAGTTGTTATGTGTCTGGGCTCAGCTAGACGTCTAGGGCTCTAACATAAAACAGCGACAGACGGAGCACATCTAAATAATGCAAATGACCTGATAGAGCACCTGTCACATGAGTTGTCATGGAAGACCTGATGCATACTCTGGGGGTTTCCAGGTAATGGCCGGCGCCACCTGTATTGCAGGAGGTTGCATTCCAGTGAAGGGGGTCTGCACGGGAGAAATCTTGGGTGAGATGCAGTAAACAGTGAAGAGGAGAGATGGCGGTCATAAAAATGCAGTTTTACCTGCAATTTCTCTTAGTATTCTCAACTCACATAGGAAGTAGTGATGCGCGGGTTCGGATCCTCGGGATCCGAACCAGCCCGAACTTCACCTTTTTTCTCACGGGTCCGAGCGACTCGGATCCTCCCGCCTTGCTCGGTTAATCCAAGCGCGCCCGAACGTCATCATCCCGCTGTCGGATTCTCGCGAGATTCGGATTCTATATAAGGAGCCGCGCGTCACCGCCATTTTTCACTCGTGCATTGGAAATGATAGTGAGAGGACGTGGCTGGCGCCCCCTCACTTTGTTTCAGGGGGCTGCAAATATCTTTATTCTGGGGACCAGCAGTATTATAGGAGGAGTACAGTGCAGAGTTTTGCTGACCAGTGACCACCAGTATTATACGTTCTCTGCCTGAAAAACGCTCCATATCTGTGCTCAGTGTGCTGCATATATCTGTGCTCACACTGCTTTATTGTGGGGACTGGGGACCAGCAGTATTATATAGGAGGAGTACAGTGCAGAGTTTTGCTGACCAGTGACCACCAGTATTATACGTTGTCTGCCTGAAAAACGCTCCATATCTGTGCTCAGTGTGCTGCATATATCTGTGCTCACACTGCTTTATTGTGGGGACTGGGGACCACCAGTATATTATATAGGAGGAGTACAGTGCAGAGTTTTGCTGACCAGTGACCACCAGTATTATACGTTCTCTGCCTGAAAAACGCTCCATATCTGTGCTCAGTGTGCTGCATATATCTGTGCTCACACTGCTTTATTGTGGGGACTGGGGACCACCAGTATATTATATAGGAGGAGTACAGTGCAGAGTTTTGCTGACCAGTGACCACCAGTATTATACGTTGTCTGCCTGAAAAACGCTCCATATCTGTGCTCAGTGTGCTGCATATATCTGTGCTCACACTGCTTTATTGTGGGGACTGGGGACCACCAGTATATTATATAGGAGGAGTACAGTGCAGAGTTTTGCTGACCAGTGACCACCAGTATTATACGTTCTCTGCCTGAAAAACGCTCCATATCTGTGCTCAGTGTGCTGCATATATCTGTGCTCACACTGCTTTATTGTGGGGACTGGGGACCACCAGTATATTATATAGGAGGAGTACAGTGCAGAGTTTTGCTGACCAGTGACCACCAGTATTATACGTTGTCTGCCTGAAAAACGCTCCATATCTGTGCTCAGTGTGCTGCATATATCTGTGCTCACTGCTTTATTGTGGGGACTGGGGACCAGCAGTATTATATAGGAGGAGTACAGTGCAGAGTTTTGCTGACCAGTGACCACCACTATACGTTCTCTGCCTGAAAAACGCTCCATATCTGTGCTCAGTGTGCTGCATATATCTGTGCTCACACTGCTTAATTGTGGGGACTGGGGACAAGCAGTATTATATAGGAGGAGTACAGTGCAGAGTTTTGCTGACCAGTGACCACCAGTATTATACATTCTCTGCCTGAAAAACGCTCCATATCTGTGCTCAGTGTGCTGCATATATCTGTGCTCACACTGCTTTATTGTGGGGACTGGGGACCACCAGTATTATATAGGAGGAGTACAGTGCAGAGTTTTGCTGACCAGTGACCACCAGTATTATACGTTCTCTGCCTGAAAAACGCTCCATATCTGTGCTCACACTGCTTTATTGTGGGGACTGGGGACCACCAGTATTATACAGGAGGAGTACAGTGCAGAGTTTTGCTGACCAGTGACCACCAGTATTATACGTTCTCTGCCTGAAAAACGCTCCATATCTGTGCTCAGTGTGCTGCATATATCTGTGCTCACACTGCTTTATTGTGGGGACTGGGGACCACCAGTATTATATAGGAGGAGTACAGTGCAGAGTTTTGCTGACCAGTGACCACCAGTATTATACGTTCTCTGCCTGAAAAACGCTCCATATCTGTGCTCAGTGTGCTGCATATATCTGTGCTCACACTGCTTTATTGTGGGGACTGGGGACCACCAGTATTATATAGGAGGAGTACAGTGCAGAGTTTTGCTGACCAGTGACCACCAATATTATACGTTCTCTGCCTGAAAAACGCTCCATATCTGTGCTCAGTGTGCTGCATATATCTGTGCTCACACTGCTTTATTGTGGGGACTGGGGACCACCAGTATTATATAGGAGGAGTACAGTGCAGAGTTTTGCTGACCAGTGACCACCAGTATTATACGTTGTCTGCCTGAAAAACGCTCCATATCTGTGCTCAGTGTGCTGCATATATCTGTGCTTACACTGCTTTATTGTGGGGACTGGGGACCACCAGTATATTATATAGGAGGAGTACAGTGCAGAGTTTTGCTGACCAGTGACCACCAGTATTATACGTTCTCTGCCTGAAAAACGCTCCATATCTGTGCTCAGTGTGCTGCATATATCTTAGAGATGTGCACTTGAAATTTTTCGGGTTTTGTGTTTTGGTTTTGGGTTCGGTTCCGCGGCCGTGTTTTTGGTTCGACCGCGTTTTGGCAAAACCTCACCGAATTTTTTTTGTCGGATTCGGGTGTGTTTTGGATTCGAGTGTTTTTTTCCAAAAAACACTAAAAAACAGCTTAAATCATAGAATTTGGGGGTCATTTTGATCCCAAAGTATTATTAACCTCAAAAACCATAATTTCCACTCATTTTCAGTCTATTCTGAATACCTCACACCTCACAATATTATTTTTAGTCCTAAAATTTGCACCGAGGTCGCTGGATGACTAAGCTAAGCGACGCTAGTGGCCGACACAAACACCTGGCCCATCTAGGAGTGGCACTGCAGTGTCACGCAGGATGGCCCTTCCAAAAAACACTCCCCAAACAGCACATGACGCAAAGAAAAAAAGAGGCGCAATGAGGTAGCTGTGTGAGTAAGATAAGCGACCCTAGTGGCCGACACAAACACCTGGCCCATCTAGGAGTGGCACTGCAGTGTCACGCAGGATGGCCATTCCAAAAAACACTCCCCAAACAGCACATGACGCAAAGAAAAAAAGAGGCGCAATGAGGTAGCTGTGTGAGTAAGATAAGCGACCCTAGTGGCCAACACAAACACCTGGCCCATCTAGGAGTGGCACTGCAGTGTCACGCAGGATGGCCCTTCCAAAAAACACTCCCCAAACAGCACATGACGCAAAGAAAAAAAGAGGCGCAATGAGGTAGCTGTGTGAGTAAGATAAGCGACCCTAGTGGCCGACACAAACACCTGGCCCATCTAGGAGTGGCACTGCAGTGTCACGCAGGATGGCCCTTCCAAAAAACACTCCCCAAACAGCACATGACGCAAAGAAGAAAAAAAGAGGCGCAATGAGGTAGCTGTGTGAGTAAGATAAGCGACCCTAGTGGCCGACACAAACACCTGGCCCATCTAGGAGTGGCACTGCAGTGTCACGCAGGATGGCCCTTCCAAAAAACACTCCCCAAACAGCACATGACGCAAATAAAAATGAAAGAAAAAAGAGGTGCAAGATGGAATTGTCCTTGGGCCCTCCCACCCACCCTCCCACCCACCCTTATGTTGTATAAACAGGACATGCACACTTTAACCAACCCATCATTTCAGTGACAGGGTCTGCCACACGACTGTGACTGAAATGACGGGTTGGTTTGGACCCCCACCGAAAAAGAAGCAATTAATCTCTCCTTGCACAAACTGGCTCTACAGAGGCAAGATGTCCACCTCATTATCATCCTCCGATATATCACCGTGTACATCCCGCTCCTCACAGATTATCAATTCCTCCCCACTGGAATCCACCATCTCAGCTCCCTGTGTACTTTGTGGAGGCAATTGCTGCTGGTCAATGTCTCCACGGAGGAATTGATTATAATTCATTTTAATGAACATCATCTTCTCCACATTTTCTGGAAGTAACCTCGTACGCCGATTGCTGACAAGGTGAGCGGCGGCACTAAACACTCTTTCGGAGTACACACTTGTGGGAGGGCAACTTAGGTAGAATAAAGCCAGTTTGTGCAAGGGCCTCCAAATTGCCTCTTTTTCCTGCCAGTATAAGTACGGACTGTCTGACGTGCCTACTTGGATGCGGTCACTCATATAATCCTCCACCATTCTTTCAATGGTGACAGAATCATATGCAGTGACAGTAGACGACATGTCCGTAATCGTTGTCAGGTCCTTCAGTCCGGACCAGATGTCAGCATCAGCAGTCGCTCCAGACTGCCCTGCATCACCGCCAGCGGGTGGGCTCGGAATTCTGAGCCTTTTCCTCGCACCCCCAGTTGCGGGAGAATGTGAAGGAGGAGATGTTGACAGGTCGCGTTCCGCTTGACTTGACAATTTTGTCACCAGCAGGTCTTTGAACCCCAGCAGACTTGTGTCTGCCGGAAAGAGAGATCCAAGGTAGGTTTTAAATCTAGGATCGAGCACGGTGGCCAAAATGTAGTGCTCTGATTTCAACAGATTGACCACCCGTGAATCCTTGTTAAGCGAATTAAGGGCTCCATCCACAAGTCCCACATGCCTAGCGGAATCGCTCCCTTTTAGCTCCTCCTTCAATGCCTCCAGCTTCTTCTGCAAAAGCCTGATGAGGGGAATGACCTGACTGAGGCTGGCAGTGTCTGAACTGACTTCACGTGTGGCAAGTTCAAAAGGTTGCAGAACCTTGCACAACGTTGAAATCATTCTCCACTGCGCTTGAGACAGGTACATTCCACCTCCTATATCGTGCTCAATTGTATAGGCTTGAATGGCCTTTTGCTGCTCCTCCAACCTCTGAAGCATATATAGGGTTGAATTCCACCTCGTTACCACTTCTTGCTTCAGATGATGGCAGGGCAGGTTCAGGCGTTTTTGGTGGTGCTCCAGTCTTCTGTACGTGGTGCCTGTACGCCGAAAGTGTCCCGCAATTCTTCTGGCCACCGACAGCATCTCTTGCACGCCCCTGTCGTTTTTTAAAAAATTCTGCACCACCAAATTCAAGGTATGTGCAAAACATGGGACGTGCTGGAATTTGCCCATATTTAATGCACACACAATATTGCTGGCGTTGTCCGATGCCACAAATCCACAGGAGAGTCCAATTGGGGTAAGCCATTCCACGATGATCTTCCTCAGTTGCCGTAAGAGGTTTTCAGCTGTGTGCGTATTCTGGAAACCGGTGATACAAAGCGTAGCCTACCTAGGAAAGAGTTGGCATTTGCGAGATGCTGCTACTGGTGCCGCCGCTGCTGTTCTTGCGGCGGGAGTCCATACATCTACCCAGTGGGCTGTCACAGTCATATAGTCCTGACCCTGCCCTGCTCCACTTGTCCACATGTCCGTGGTTAAGTGGACATTGGGTACAACTGCATTTTTTAGGACACTGGTGAGTCTTTTTCTGACGTCCGTGTACATTCTCGGTATCGCCTGCCTAGAGAAGTGGAACCTAGATGGTATTTGGTAACGGGGGCACACTACCTCAAGAAATTGTCTAGTTCCCTGTGAACTAACGGCGGATACCGGACGCACGTCTAACACCAACATAGTTGTCAAGGCCTCAGTTATCCGCTTTGCAACAGGATGACTGCTGTGATATTTCATCTTCCTCGCAAAGGACTGTTGGACAGTCAATTGCTTGGTGGAAGTAGTAAAAGTGGGCTTACGACTTCCCCTCTGGGATGACCATCGACTCCCAGCAGCAACAACAGCAGCGCCAGCAGCAGTAGGCGTTACACGCAAGGATGCATCGGAGGAATCCCAGGCAGGAGAGGACTCGTCAGAATTGCCAGTGACATGGCCTGCAGGACTATTGGCATTCCTGGGGAAGGAGGAAATTGACACTGAGGGAGTTGGTGGGGTGGTTTGCGTGAGCTTGGTTACAAGAGGAAGGGATTTACTGGTCAGTGGACTGCTTCCGCTGTCGCCCAAAGTTTTTGAACTTGTCACTGACTTATTATGAATGCGCTGCAGGTGACGTATAAGGGAGGATGTTCCGAGGTGGTTAACGTCCTTACCCCTACTTATTACAGCTTGACAAAGGCAACACACGGCTTGACAAATGTTGTCCGCATTTCTGTTGAAATACTTCCACACCGAAGAGCTGATTTTTTTGGTATTTTCACCAGGCATGTCAACGGCCCTATTCCTCCCACGGACAACAGGTGTCTCCCCGGGTGCCTGACTTAAACAAACCACCTCACCATCAGAATCCTCCTTGTCAATTTCCTCCCCAGCGCCAGCAACACCCATATCCTCCTCATCCTGGTGTACTTCAACACTGACATCTTCAATCTGACTATCAGGAACTGGACTGCGGGTGCTCCTTCCAGCACTTGCAGGGGGCGTGCAAATGGTGGAAGGCGCATGCTCTTCACGTCCAGTGTTGGGAAGGTCAGGCATCGCAACCGACACAATTGGACTCTCCTTGTGGATTTGGGATTTGGTAGAACGCACAGTTCTTTGCGGTGCTTTTGCCAGCTTGAGTCTTTTCATTTTTCTAGCGAGAGGCTGAGTGCTTCCATCCTCATGTGAAGCTGAACCACTAGCCATGAACATAGGCCAGGGCCTCAGCCGTTCCTTGCCACTCCGTGTGGTAAATGGCATATTGGCAAGTTTACGCTTCTCCTCCGACAATTTTATTTTAGATTTTGGAGTCCTTTTTTTACTGATATTTGGTGTTTTGGATTTTACATGCTCTGTACTATGACATTGGGCATCGGCCTTGGCAGACGACGTTGCTGGCATTTCATCGTCTCGGCCATGACTAGTGGCAGCAGCTTCAGCACGAGGTGGAAGTGGATCTTGATCTTTCCCTAATTTTGGAACCTCAACATTTTTGTTCTCCATATTTTAATAGGCACAACTAAAAGGCACCTCAGGTAAACAATGGAGATGGATGGATACTAGTATACTTATGGATGGACGAGCGACTGCCGACACAGAGGTAGCTACAGCCGTGGACTACCGTACTGTGTCTGCTGCTAATATAGACTGGATGATAATGAGATGAAATTAATATATATATATATATATATATATAATATCACTAGTACTGCAGCCGGACAGGTATATATATTTATTATGTAATGACTGATGACGGACCTGCTGGACACTGTCAGCTCAGCAGCACCGCAGACTGCTACAGTAAGCTACTATAGCAGTATGTATCAAGAAGAAAAAAAAAAACCACGGGTAGGTGGTATACAATTATGGATGGACCAGCGACTGCCGACACAGAGGTAGCTACAGCCGTGGACTACCGTACTGTGTCTGCTGCTAATATAGACTGGATGATAATGAGATGAAATTAATATATATATATATATATATATATATATATATAATATCACTAGTACTGCAGCCGGACAGGTATATATATTTATTATGTAATGACTGATGACGGACCTGCTGGACACTGTCAGCTCAGCAGCACCGCAGACTGCTACAGTAAGCTACTATAGCAGTATGTATCAAGAAGAAAAAAAAAACCACGGGTAGGTGGTATACAATTATGGATGGACGAGCGACTGCCGACACAGAGGTAGCTACAGCCGTGGACTACCGTACTGTGTCTGCTGCTAATATAGACTGGATGATAATGAGATGAAATTAATATATATATATATATATAATATCACTAGTACTGCAGCCGGACAGGTATATATATTTATTATGTAATGACTGATGACGGACCTGCTGGACACTGTCAGCTCAGCAGCACCGCAGACTGCTACAGTAAGCTACCATAGTAGTATGTATCAAGAAGAAAGAAAAAAAAAAACCACGGGTAGGTGGTATACAATTATGGATGGACGAGCGACTGCCGACACAGAGGTAGCTACAGCCGTGGACTACCGTACTGTGTCTGCTGCTAATATAGACTGGATGATAATGAGATGAAATTAATATATATATATATATATATATAATATCACTAGTACTGCAGCCGGACAGGTATATATATTTATTATGTAATGACTGATGACGGACCTGCAGGACACTGTCAGCTCAGCAGCACCGCAGACTGCTACAGTAAGCTACTATAGTAGTATGTATCAAGAAGAAAGAAAAAAAAAAACCACGGGTAGGTGGTATACAATTATGGATGGACGAGCGACTGCCAACACAGAGGTAGCTACAGCCGTGGACTACCGTACTGTGTCTGCTGCTAATATAGACTGGATGATAATGAGATGAAATTAATATATATATATATATATATAATATCACTAGTACTGCAGCCGGACAGGTATATATATTTATTATGTAATGACTGATGACGGACCTGCTGGACACTGTCAGCTCAGCAGCACCGCAGACTGCTACAGTAAGCTACTATAGTAGTATGTATCAAGAAGAAAGAAAAAAAAAAACCACGGGTAGGTGGTATACAATTATGGATGGACGAGCGACTGCCGACACAGAGGTAGCTACAGCCGTGGACTACCGTACTGTGTCTGCTGCTAATATAGACTGGATGATAATGAGATGAAATTAATATATATATATATAATATCACTAGTACTGCAGCCGGACAGGTATATATATTTATTATGTAATGACTGATGACGGACCTGCTGGACACTGTCAGCTCAGCAGCACCGCAGACTGCTACAGTAAGCTACTATAGTAGTATGTATCAAGAAGAAAGAAAAAAAAAACCACGGGTAGGTGGTATACAATTATGGATGGACGAGCGACTGCCGACACAGAGGTAGATACAGCCGTGGACTACCGTACTGTGTCTGCTGCTAATATAGACTGGATGATAATGAGATGAAATTAATATATATATATATAATATCACTAGTACTGCAGCCGGACAGGTATATATATTTATTATGTAATGACTGATGACGGACCTGCTGGACACTGTCAGCTCAGCAGCACCGCAGACTGCTACAGTAAGCTACTATAGTAGTATGTATCAAGAAGAAAGAAAAGAAAAAAAAACACGGGTAGGTGGTATACAATTATATATATATTATATACAATTATATATATATATATATATATATATATATATTAAACTGGTGGTGATTAATTAAACTGGTGGTCAGGTCACTGGTCACACTATCAGCAACTTGCAAGTAGTACTCCTAAGCAATCACAATATATACTGGTGGTCAGTGTGGTCACAATGGCAGTGTGGCACTCTGGCAGCAAAAGTGTGCACTGTACGTTAAAATATGTACTCCTGCTCTCAGACTCTAACTGCTCCCCACTGTCTCCCCCACAAGTCAGATATACAGTCACACTATCACTTCAGCAAGTAGTAGTACTCCTCCTAATGCTCCCCAAAATTACTAAAGTAAATACTGTGTCTCTCTCTACTCTAGTCTCACTCTCTTCTCTATAAACGGAGAGGACGCCAGCCACGTCCTCTCCCTATCAATCTCAATGCACGTGTGAAAATGGCGGCGACGCGCGGCTCCTTATATAGAATCCGAGTCTCGCGATAGAATCCGAGCCTCGCGAGAATCCGACAGCGGGATGATGACGTTCGGGCGCGCTCGGGTTAACCGAGCAAGGCGGGAAGATCTGAGTCGCTCGGACCCGTGTAAAAAAACCTGAAGTTCGGGCGGGTTCGGATTCCGAGGAACCGAACCCGCTCATCTCTAATATATCTGTGCTCACACTGCTTTATTGTGGGGACTGGGGACCACCAGTATATTATATAGGAGGAGTACAGTGCAGAGTTTTGCTGACCAGTGACCACCAGTATTATACGTTCTCTGCCTGAAAAATGCTCCATATCTGTGCTCAGTGTGCTGCATATATCTGTGCTCACACTGCTTTATTGTGGGGACTGGGGACCACCAGTATATAATATAGGAGGAGTACAGTGCAGAGTTTTGCTGACCAGTGACCACTAGTATTATACGTTCTCTGCCTGAAAAACGCTCCATATCTGTGCTCAGTGTGCTGCATATATCTGTGCTCACACTGCTTTATTGTGGGGACTGGGGACCACCAGTATATTATATAGGAGAAGTACAGTGCAGAGTTTTGCTGACCAGTGACCACCAGTATTATACGTTGATCTATTACTGGCACATAATTCCACACAAAAAAAAATGGAGAACAAAAATGTGGAGGGTAAAATAGGGAAAGATCAAGATCCACTTCCACCTCGTGCTGAAGCTGCTGCCACTAGTCATGGCCGAGACGTTGAAATGCCATCAACGTCGTCTGCTAAGGCCGATGCACAATGTCATAGTAGAGAGCATGTAAAATCCAAAAAAATAAAGCTCAGTAAAATTACCCAAAAATCGAAATCAAAATCATCTGAGGAGAAGCGTAAACTTGCCAATGTGTCATTTACGACACGGAGTGGCAAGGAACGGCGAGGCCCTGGCCTATATTCAAAGCTAGTGGTTCAGCTTCACATGAGGATGGAAGCAGTCATCCTCCTGCTAGAAAACTTAAAAGAGTTAAGATGGCAAAAGCACAGCAAAGAACTGTGCGTTCTTCTAAATCACAAATCCCCAAGGAGAGTCCAATTGTGTCGGTTGCGATGCCTGACCTTCCCAACATTGGACGGGAAGAGGTTGCGCCTTCCACCATTTGCACGTCCCCTACAATTGCTGGAAGGAGCACCCGCAGTCCAGTTCCTGATAGTCAAATTGAAGATGTCACTGTTGAAGTACACCAGGATGAGGATATGGGTGTTGCTGGCGCTAGGGATGAAATTGACAAGGAGGATTCTGATGGTGAGGTGGTTTGTTTAAGTCAGGCACCCGGGGAGACAACTGTTGTCCGTGGGACGAATATGGTCATTGACATGCCTGGTCAAAATACAAAAAAAATCACCTCTTCGGTGTGGAATTATTTCAACAGAAATGCGGACAACTGGTGTCAAGCCGTGTGTTGCCTTTGTCAAGCTGTAATAAGTAGGGATAAGGACGTTAACCACCTAGGAACATCCTCCCTTATACGTCACCTGGACCGCATTCATCAGAAGTCAGTGACAAGTTCAAAAACTTTGGATGACAGCGGAAGCAGTCCACTGACCACTAAATCCCTTCCTCTTGTAACCAAGCTCCTGCAAACCACACCACCAACTCCCTCAGTGTCAATTTCCTCCTTACACAGGAAAGCCAATAGTCCTGCAGGCCATGTCACTGGCAAGTCTGACGAGTCCTCTCCTGCCTGGGATTCCTCCGATGCATCCTTGAGTGTAACGCCTACTGCTGCTGGCACTGCTGTTGTTGCTGCTGGGAGTCGATCGTCATCCCAGAGGGGAAGTCGGAAGACCACTTGTACTACTTCCAGTAAGCAATTGACTGTCCAACAGTCCTTTGCGAGGAAGATGAAATATCACAGCAGTCATCCTGCTGCAAAGCGGATAACTCAGGCCTTGGCAGCCTGGGTGGTGAGAAACGTGTTTCTGGTATTCACCTTTAATTCACAGGCAACTAGAGACTTGATTGAGGTACTGTGTCCCCGGTACCAAATACCATCTAGGTTCCATTTCTCTAGGCAGGCGATACCGAAAATGTACTCCATGTTTGCCGCAGTCCCTCCATTTCCAAAAGCAGCTACAACCCCCATAGGTTTCAGCGGGTGCTATGAAGTTTTCACAATTAACGCGCTCCAGATTATGAAGCTTTATGTAGTTTGGCCCCAGCAACTAACGCCAACTGAAGATGGCATTAGCCCATTGTAACCTATGGGCTACATTTCGCAAAACTTACCAGAAGAGGGTGTTGAAGATAACCACCGCACATGCATGGTCTGAGTGAATTGACTGCTATGCGGTTACTTCACTCCAAACACACTGCAGGGGCGGGCCCGTGTCCCTGTAGGTCTATAGTAATACTTACAGGAAAAACTTAATTTCGTATTGGTGCAAATAGAAGTGATAAGAAATTATAGTCATTGGGTATAAAATAAGATCTACACATATAATAAAACTGTAAGGTTTGTGTCTGTACATAGCAATTTTCTTTTAGAAATTCACTTCTAGGGATTGTTTATGAACTATGGAGACAAAAAAAAATTTCGCATTTTTGTCTGTCTGTTCCAGCATCCCACAAAAAATACTAGATGAATTTGGATTGCATATGATCTCGAGGTGACATCAGGGAGAGGAGCAATAAATGAAAAACCAGACGCTTGACACTTGGCGACCTTAAAGTTGGTGTTCCAATCATGCTTCTGCGGAACTTGACTCAAGTTATGCAACGGAACCCGACTTAAAGTGACTGCTCTGCAGAGGAACCTAATGAAGGCAGAGATTCTATCGGGATCTGGTGATGGCGAGACTGTGTTATACCACGTATACCCCTGATCCCCAACAATTTTCCTTTTCAATTCAAGTGCCTGCAGTTTCCTGTAAGTGTCTGCTTCACTATGATGATCAGCAAGTCGCAGGGACAAACGCTCAGGGCTGCAGGCGTAGATCCAGAGCCGGCCATAGGTATAGGCAAACTAGGCAATTGCCTATGGCATTTGATATGCCTTGGGGCATCAGCAGATTCTGCTGATTAAAATGATATGCGGCATGCCTATATTCTGTGTGTGGCATTTCATATGCAGATACAGCCACAGTCTCACACAGTATATAGGCATGCTGCATATCAGTTTAATCAGCAGAAGCTGCTTGTGCATCCTAGCCACATAGCAATGCAAATAAGATGCATTTTCATAAAAAAAGGTGCCCAACGTTAGCATTGAGGCAATATTTATGAGGACACATCTGTATCCAAGCAGAGGCAGAGGTCACAGTGTTAGTGGCAGTGTGAGTGCTGTGTGCATGTGAGTGGGTTGGTTGTGCAGTAGTGTTCAGAATATGAGTAAGGAGCATTATGTGTGTCATGTACAAATGCATTAATAATGTGCAACATATGTGTAAGGGGCACTATGCGTGTCATTATGTGTATAAGGGCATTAATAATGTGCGGCATATGTGTAACAGGGTACTACTGTATGTGTGTCATTATGTGTATAGGGGCACTAATAATGTGCAGCAAATGTGTAGGGGGCACTATGTGTGTCATTATGTGTATAAGGGCATTAATAATGTGCGGCATATGTGTAACAGGGTACTAATGTATGTGTGTCATTATGTGTATAGGGGCACTAATAATGTGCAGCAAATGTGTAAGGGGCACTATGGGGTAAATTTACTAAGATGGGAGTTCTATTTCAGATGGGATGTTGCCCATGGCAACCAATCAGATACCAGGTATTATCTTCTAGAAGGTGCTAGATAAATGAGAAGTAGGATCTGATTGGTTGCTATGGGCAACATCCCATCTGAAATAGAACTCCCATCTTAGTAAATTTACCCCTATGTGTGTCATTATGTGTATAAGGGCATTAATAATGTGCGGCATATGTGTAACAGGGTACTACTGTATGTGTCATGTGTATTTGGGGCATTAATAATGTGCAGCAAATGTGTAGGGGGCACTATGTGTGTCATTATGTGTATAAGGGCATTAATAATGTGCAGCGTATGTGTAAGGGACATTATGTGTAAAAGGGCATTAATAAAGGTTGTCATAATGTGTAAGGCACATTATGTTTATAAGGACATTAATAATGTGTCTCATATGTGTTAGTGGCATTACTGTGTGGAATTATGTGTTTAAAGTGCTCTACTATGAGGCGTTGCGTATAGAAAGGGCACTACTGTGTCGTCTAATGTGAATAAAGAGCAATAAGGTGTGGTGTAATGTGAATAAGGAGCAATTCAGTGTGATGCAATGTGAATAAGGGGCTCTACTGTGAGGAGTAACGTTTATAAGGTAAAGTGATACTACTGTGGGATGTAATATGAATTATGGACACTATCGCATGATCAAATGTGAATAAAGTGCAGTAATGTGTGGCGTAATTGGAATTGGGGTTACTATTGTGTGGCCATGCCCCTTGCCAGCAAAAACACACTCCTTTTTGGGCTGTGCGCCAAATGTGCGAACTGTTCCTATTTAAAATATAGGGGGTACAAACACCAAAATAAGGACTGCTATGGGTGAGGGGGAATGGTGCTGGGAAAGAAGTGCAAGGTCAGAGGCGGAACCAGCGGTGGTGCTAGGGGGCACCAGCCAAAATCTTGCCTAGGGCATCATATTGGTTAGGGCCGGCTCTGCGTAGATCTCAGGACCAGCTGCTTCTCCCGTGGGCAGCTTTACATGGCTTGCTCTGAAGTTAGTAGCCCCAAACATCTTTTTGTGTTAATCCCTGAAGGAAAAACTGCAAATATTATTTACAAAGACTTTTTGTGATCAATGTGTACAATATAAAATATACACATCACAATATTAGATGGCATTACCGTCTTTGTAAAATGATTTCCGCTGAGCAATAACAGACAACCGCTCGAACGAACGCTACTAATTAATAATATGACCCTTAAACTTCAGTGAATTTCATCTTATGTTATTGTTGAGTTTGTAATTGGAAAAGAGAGTCTCTGGGACCGTGTTTTCTTTTTAATCTTTGTACATAATTGATACATAAAGCTGCATAATACAGTATTTAGTGAAAAAGTATATTTTCTTACATCAGGTTTACGTGTTATGATGTCTTTAGTCTTTGCGACGTAGTTAATTCTGATTTTATGTGTTAGAACATTTATTTTAATGGCTAAAGCTGTTTTTTTCTATCATTATTTCTGCAGCATCCATGTAAGTGACTTTTAGATTTGTTCTGAAAACACTAAAGTTATAGAATTTTTTTTTTTTATTAACTCTAGTGCTAGATATTGGGAATTTTGCGGCGATTATCTTTTTACGCAAAAACAACATTTATAAAGCGTCGCCTAGTAAAAAAGATACAGCCTAGTTAATTTCCCTCTGTAAATACATTTGTTATTGAGATCACATCCCTTATAGACAACGGGAAGTGAGATAGATTATTTCGCTTTGCCTTTAACCCTCCCGGAGGAGCAATATGTGTTATGCTGGCCTAACTACCTGAGAGACCCCTCACATCACAGCACGGTCAGGAGGGGGCTTCATCAGGCCATTAGTAACAAGTCAGAGAAACTTGTATGAATCAGAAAACTGGTACCAGCAGCACTTCTGTGTTTTAGGCAGATTTCTGCAACTCGTTCTAAAGGAAGGGGGCTTTTATTTCATGCCAACAGTTGCTATAAACACTGATAATTAATGTAAAGAATCCGCCCATTTTATGTCACAGCAGTGTTAACCCTGACGAAGGCAAAAAAAAACAGCGGGTCAGCTGCGACATTATTTATAAATCTGACACCTGCCGGGGAGGTTCTGAGAAGGCCTACATCCCTGGGGCCGCAGTTTCTCCGCTCTGCATCAGCATAATATCTACAGTACAGTTGTTTAATTGGACCGAGAGAGAAAGTTTTAAACAAATGGAAACATATAGAGATGGAGAGAATAGAAAATGCAGTAAAAGAGAAAAGAGAAAGGGCAGTGACCGTCAGATGCAAAAGATGGATCTTAAATACAGCAGGACAGGGCTGGAGTCTTTGGCTGGGCGCTATCCCGTGGACATTGGGTGCTAAGAGCTCTGTACGATATATCTCAGACCCCAACTGAAAGCTTAATACAGAACAGAAGAGAGGGTTAGAAAGGTCATACCATTAACTTTCAATAGCTCTCTCTATGTTCCCAGTACATCATCATTCAACCAGTGGCTAGCTACCATGACATAATGAGCTTCCTTATAAACGTTTGGGTGATCTAGTGCAGTGGTTTTCACCAGGGCCGGCTCTACACCTTGTGGCGCCCCAGTGTGAAAGTTTCCACTGGCGCCCCACCACCACCCCCGCGGCAAAACAGTTAGTTCGTGAAAATTAGGGGCGTGGCTTCATAGGGGAATAGGGGAGGGTCGTGGCCACAGTTATGCCCCCAGTAGCTGTGCCCCCAGATTTGCCCCAAGTAGTTGTACCCCCCAGTTGATTTGCCCCCAGTATATTTGCCCCCTGTAGTTGTACCCCCTGTAGATCTGCCCCTTGTAGCTGTGCCCCCAGTAGTAGCGCCGCTTTGAAACCCTAAAAAAAACAACAATACTTACCAGCACCGCTCCTGCTTCCGGACCGCTGCGCTGCTGCAGCTGTCTCCGGGCGCCGGCTCCTCTCTATGGGAGAGACGTCATGACGTCTCTCCATAGCAGCGCCGCACTGACACTAGGGGTCAATTTTGACCTCTAGCGTCAGTCAGTGACGCCGGCTGCAGCGGGCGCACACGGCGATCGCTGCAGCCGGGGAGCGGGGAGGGAGGATTGTAGCGGCTCTTGCCACGGTGGCGGTACTCTCAGGGTAGCGGCGCCCCGGGCAAAAAGCCTGCTTGCCCATGGCAAGAGCCGCTACTGGTTCTCACCCTCTGTCCTCAAGTACCCCCCAACAGTTCATGTTTTCCAGGTCTCCTCACAGGATTGCAAGTGAAGTAATTAGCTCCACCTGTGGGTCTTTTAAAATGTGTCAGTGAGTAATGAGTGCACCTGTTTAACTGCTCGGTGACCTGGAAAACATGAACTATTGGGGGTACTTGAGGACCGAAGTTGAGAACCACTGATCTAGTGAACCACTAAATAAACAATTACCTAGACTAACTGAAATATATCATCAGTTCCCCCCTTAAACAACCAGGGTTTGCATCTGATTTTATGTGCACCAACCTTTCATTGTTGATTATAGGAATGTATAATTTCTTCCTGAAAGCTGCTATTGTCTTAATAAGATATACTTTGCACTAATTAGAAATTGTATAAGCTATATGGCACCATTAGCATTGATACAGTAGTAGTGTGTGAGTAAGGTGGTGGATGTAAGGTGGGCTTCTGGGGGCAAAGGGAGCAAGTATATTAATATAGCATTGGTGGGGGAAGGTATATAGTGGAAGCTAGCCAGACTCAATAGTCAACTGAGAGGGCAGTGATCATCAGATGCAAAATATGGAACTTAAATAAAGCAGGACAGGGACGGAGTCTTCTATTCTATTGCAAATTAAGGGTTAATTGTAATTTAAAGGTTAAAGCTGAGATTAAATTTACTCTTCTATCTTTTTCAGATGGCCTTGACACTTTTCCTTTACACTGAATAATAGAAATAACCTTTCCTTTGGTCCATATTCATTGGTGTTTGCGGTGTGTATTTATTGTAATCTAAACCCAATTCACTACCCATAGGGGGTAATTCTGAGTTGATCGCAGCAGCAAGTTTGTTAGCAATTGGGCAAAACCATGTGCACTGCAGGGGGGGCAGATATAACATGTGCAGAGAGAGTTAGATTTGGGTGGGTTTTTTTTTTTCTGTGCAGGGTAAATACTGGCTGCTTTATTTTTACACTGCAATTTAGATTTCAGTTTGAATACACCCCACCCAAATCTAACTCTCTCTGCACATGTTATATCTGCCCCCCCCCTGCAGTGCACATGGTTTTGCCCAACTGCTAACAAAATTCCTGCTGCAATCAACTTGGAATTACCCCCATAGTTCTGGGGCAGTGGCGTCAATAGGGGGGTGCGGGGGGTGCGGCCCGCTCCCGGGTGTCACCCGCCGAGGGGTGACACCAAAATGCCGGCTCCTGCAGAGTGACAGAAGCCGAGTGCTGCACTGTTATATTATGTGCAGTACTCGGCTCCTGTCACTGTGTAGGAGCCAGCACTGCAGGGACAGCACCTCCCGGGAGTGAGCCCTCACCTCCCACACCCCCCAGTGGAAAAAAAAAACGGGTGTCGGGACGCGAAGCCCCGACCCTTCGCAAAGCCCCGCCCCTTTGTGTGCCTGCAATAATCTAAAAAACGGGTTCCGCCCGTGAATCCCCGCCCCTCGGTTTAAGCCACGCCCATTCCCGTGAAGCCCCGCCCCTTTATACTCGTTGCCGCACCAGGTGTCACAGAGGTGAGTGACGCCTCTGTTCTGGGGGACAGGTTTATCCCAGACCTACCCCTGTGGATAGTTGGAAAACAATCAGGTGGGGCCTTGCCAGAAGATCAGCCAGTGTGTGTGTGTGTGTGTGTGTGTGTGTGTGTGTGTGTGTGTGTGTGTGTGTGTGTGTGTGTGTGTGTGTGTGTGTGTGTGTGTGTGTGTGTGTGTGAAGATGATATTTGACGATAAATATGAATCATTCCTCTGAAGGTAAAACTAAGGTGACATAGATTACATGTAACTGTATTTCAATATAGATAATTCCTTCAAATGCTTTGATCCCGGAGAGGTGGGAAACATCTGACAGGCAGCAGATACCATCCATAAGTATAAGACATAGAAGGTGGCATGGCACGCCTTCATCCGGCTCTCACTGCGTATGTCACAGACAGACACGGTAGCGCATTATATAATACTGTAGATCCCAATTTCTGATTGGAGGATAAACTTTGTAAAGACCTTACCCCAGAGATAATGTAACAGCAAGTTGCAATAATACAATTTTATCACTTGATGGATTTTAGTGTTTTGAAGTCATCTCTTTCATGTCACGTGTGGATCTAGCAGTTTTCTCCTAAGTTCTAATGTTAACTCAAAGCCTTACGGTGTTACATCTTACCAAACATGATACAAACTGTAAATTAGCATTAAGAATGTTTGCCTGCTTTTCCAGACTGTTCTTGCACAGAAACATCTCATATATTGTACATGTGGCAAAGCGCTTCGTAAATGGCTTCCAGATGCCGGAACTATTTTTATAGTTTTACAGCCACAAGACGTTTTTGCTCAGCAATTTCTGTAGAAAAACATTTCTTTCAGGCAGATTTTTTCGGACTGATATTAATAACGTAGGCTCACCTGTGTGCCGCGGTAAATGTACATACATACTGTAAGCCACTCGCATTGGGAAAGTTATAAATACAGTAGTAGGAGACGTCAGGTCACGGGTAGCAGACTGAGGGAGTACAGGGCATGTGAGGTAGAGGGGATCCGGTCTGAAGATCGACAGTGTCTAGGTCAACAATGTTTAGGTCGACCACTATAGGTCGACAGTCACTAGGTCGACATGGATGGAAGGTCGACAGGGTTTCTAGGTTGACATGTGCTAGGTCGACAGGTCTAAAGGTCGACATGAGTTTTTCACATTTTTTTTTGTGGATTTTTTCATACTTAGCGATCCACGTGGACTACGATTGGAACGGTAAAGTGTGCCGAGCGAAGCGGTAGCGGAGCGAAGGCACCATGCCCGAAGCATGGCGAGCGAAGCAAGCCATGTGAGGGGACGTGGTGCACTAATTTGGGATCCCGGTCACTCTACGAAGAAAACGACACAAAAAAAAAAAAAATCCTCATGTCGACCTTTAGACCTGTCGACCTAGCACATGTCGACATAGAAACCCTGTCGACCGTCCATCCATGTCGACCTAGTGACTGTCGACCTATAGTGGTCGACCTAAACATTGTCGACCTAGATACTGTCGATAAAACGAACCACACCCGAGGTAGAGTGCCGCACCGTTATCAGATGTGTAGCTGCAACACATCCTTATTGCGGGATATTCATTATTGAGGGATATCCAGCAAACAGACCCATTTTCAGGAGGTACCTGCAAATATTAAGGATTCCCCAGATGTACCATGGAGGGATTGCAAAAAGTATCTCCGATACATGGGCTACTGTAATAATGATTCTGTTGGAGAGGGATGGCCTAGATCCCTCTCCATATTCCCTCATTGACATGCGCAGTAAGCCCGCAGACACCAATCCAGTAAGCGTCAGCTATCTCTCGGGTTCCGGCTCTTCACCAGCAATGGCTCTCATCACAGCCTGTCTCAGGTCAAAAGCAGGATAGTAAATTGCCGATAAAATATTCATTGTCACGATATGAATTTACAGGTATGTGAAAAATATTTATCTCATACAATAAAATAAAAAATACTGATTAGGAAATATCTGCCCCAAAATGCATTACATCTAGAGATGTGCGCCGGCCCATTGTTGCTGCATTGATGTGCCATCCTGGATGAGCTGCACTACCTGAGCCACTTGTGTGGGTTGTAGGGAGGTCATACAGGCACGTGGAGGCCACATACACTACTGAGCCTCATTTTGACTTGTTTTAAGGACATTACATCAAAGTTGGATCAGCCTGTAGTGTGTTTTTCCACTTTAATTTTGAGTGTGACTCCAAATCCAGACCTCCATGTGTTAATAAATTTGATTTCCATTGATAATTTGTGTGTGATTTTGTTGTCAGCACATTCAACCATGTAAAGAACAAAGTATTTAATAAGAATATTTCATTCATTCAGATCTAGGATGTGTTATTTTAGTGTTCCCTTTATTTTTTTGAGCAGTGTATATAGTACACACAGACAAACTAGTTTTATGGACCCAGCATATACTGGGTCACCTCAGTCCCCACCCCCGTGATTAGCTCCACCCAGTTCTGGAAACCCCCCCATGCAAATCCTGCATTTGCCAATGTAGCGCCTGTGGGGGTAATTCCAAGTTGGTCGCAGCAGGAAATTTTTTAGCAGTTGGGCAAAACCATGTGCACTGCAGGGGGGGGCAGATATAACATGTGCAGAGAGAGTTAGATTTGGGTGGGTTATTTTATTTCTGTGCAGGGTAAATACTAGCTGCTTTGTTTTTACACTGCAAATTAGATTGCAGATTGAACACACCACACCCAAATCTAACTCTCTCTGCAGATGTTATATCTGCCTCCCCTGCAGTGCACATGGTTTTGCCCAATTGCTAACAGAATCCCTGCTGCGATCAACTTGGAATTACCCCCTGTGTCTGCATGAGATGAGTGAGCTGGAAGTACATAGCCTATCAATGCTGTTATCTGCGCATATTTCCAAGAGTGGGAGAGCCGCAATGACACAGGACCACAGATTATAACCGGCTTCTGTTACAGTGATACAGCATGTCATGCAAACATTACATTGTATAGGGTAAAGCAGAGGGGTGGTCTTCAGTATGCCGGCGGTCGGGCTCCCGTCGACCAGCATACCGGCGCCGGGAGCCCGACAGCCGGCACACCGACACTTATTCTTCCTCGTGGGGGTCCACGACCCCCCTGGAGGGAGAATAAAATCGCCACAGTGCCCGTAGCGTGGCGAGAGCAGCGAGCCCGCAAGGGGCTCATTTGCGCTCGCCACACTGTTGGTAAGCCGGCGGCCGGCCTCCCGGCGCCGGTATGCTGGTCGCCGGGAGGCCGGCCGCCGGCAGATCGTAGTGAACCCAAAGCAGAGATATTACTAGTAAATAAGTCACCCCTACAATGTTAATGGCCCACAGATCCACTAATATTAAGTCTGGTTCACATTTTTCTATTTGTCCATCTCTGACTGGTCTGACAAGGATCTCATGCGGATGTAGGTACTCCATAAAATAAAGCTAAAGGGCCATTCCTGAGCGTGACAATGCCCCATCTGAGGTAATTTCATCCTCTAATATACCACATACAACATGGATATTATTGGCGGAACCATAAGTTCACAGCACTGAGGTCATGGGTTCATTTCCCACCACAGCCATAACTGTGTGGAGTTTGTATATGCTCCCCATGCTTCAGCATTGAAAACCCTGCGGCGTGTATAAAAACAAATATTAAAAAATTATACTTACCTGTCCAGGGCTTTCCAGTGGTCTCAGCAGCTCCTGGTGATCTCCACCCCATCTTCCTACTGTGCTGCTGTGAGATGTAGTTCTTCCAGCGGCTGGCTCCGGGGGAAAATACACTGACAGGGGTGCTGTCACACATACACCTGCACACACACACACACACACACACACACACACACACACTTATGACACACTCGCACTCACACACACTAAATTCTCACTGATATTACAGAAGACCCGGATCCCGATGCCATATGCAAAAGGCACTGCTTTGGAAGGTGAGTAATTACTCATTAATTAAGCTAATTGGAAACTTTCAATTACTTAATTAGTCCTCATGGTGTGCCGCCATGGTGCCAGAGCAAGTTCCGGTGATTTTTCCTAAAATTATTAACGCTTTCTATAGAAATCACGGTGTCATTTTTAGTCCCCTAATTGAATAGCAAATCTCAACGACTGGGATAACCCTGCACCACAATTGAATCTGCCCCTATGTTTCTATGTATAAGCTGCACTTGCAATTGTTTCGGAGACCTTTATGAGTTGAAGTTATGCCATTGCTTTCCCCTGTGTCTCTCCTGTGGTCACCCAGGGAAAATAGCTTAAAAAACACAATATTCTCATATAATTCACACCTTGCCTATGCACAGCTTTTTGCCTTGGTATTTAGTACCTGGCTTTCTGATTTTCAGCAGTTTTCCAGTCAGACATTACTTTTGCACCAGGACAAAACCAAGGCACTGGTTGCACCTCTCCCTGTGTTTCACAGAGCTACTTTCCAAGATTCAGCAGAAGCATAAACTTGGAACTAGTGCAGCAGCGTTTCCCTACTCCAGTCCTCTCACGCTCCCAACAGCTCATGTTTTGATGATTTCTGTCTGTGGAAACAGGCAGGATAATCACTTACCCAGCTAATTAGGCTAAGTCGCCACTGCATGATTAAAGAAATCTTGAAAACATGACCTGTTTGGGGTGCGAGAGGACTGGAGTTGAAAGTTGCTGATGGACAGCATACCCATCTAGGCAGTGTCAGACTAGGGCATGAAGGGCCCACCGGGGGATTGCAGTGTTAGGGGCCCATGTTAAGGAGTGTGGCCATTCTCCAGAGTGGGTGTGGCCAGCTGCCACAGAGGCTTGACAAACCGTTAGATAGTGTATGTTCTGGACCCCTTGATAAATATATATAGTAAATACTAAAGATGTGCGGCGGGCACTTTTTGTGTTTTGGTTTTGGTTCTAATTCAACTTTCATGTTTTGGTTTTGGCTTGGTTTTGCCAAAACTACCCTTTTGCGTTTTGGATCTGGGTGATTTTTGAAAAAAAACCCATAAAAACAGCTAAAATCACAGAATTTGGGGGTAATTTTGATCCTACAGTATTATTAACCTCAATAACATTCATTTCCAGTCTATTCTGAACACCTCACAATATTGTTTTTAGGCCAAAAGGTTGCACCGAGGTGACTGTATGACTAAGCTTCTGTAAGCGACACAAGTGTGCGCCACAAACACCTGGCCCATCTAGCAGTGGCACTGCAGTGTCAGACAGGAGGGCAGATATAAAAAAAGGCCCCAAACAGCACATGATGCAAAGAAGAAAAAGAGGTGCACCGAGGTTGCTGTATGACTAAGCCAAGCGACACAAGTGTGCGGCACAAACACCTGGCCCATCTAGGAGTGGCACTGCAGTGTCAGACAGGATGGCACTTTTCAAAAACTAGGCCCCAAACAGCACCTCATGCAAAGATGTAGAAGAGGTGCAATGAGGTAGCTGTATGACTAAGCCAAGCGACACAAACAATTCCCACTGGAATTATACAGCAACATCACTGGAATTATACGGCAATACCACTGGAATTATATAGCAGTACCACTGGAATTATATGGCAATACCACTGGACATATACGGCAGTATCACTGGAATTATATGGCAGTACCACTGGACATATACGGCAGTGTCACTGGAATTATATGGCAGTACCACTGGACATATACGGCAGTGTCACTGGAATTATATGGCAGTACCACTGGACATATACGGAAGTGTCAGACAGGATGGCACTTTAAAAAAATAGTCCCCAAACAGCATATGATCATTGGCGTTTCTATAATGGGTGCAGTGTGTGCGGTGCACATGGGCCCCGGAGTCCCGGGGGGGCCCACACCGCACACACTGCACCCATTTCTCCTATACTTACCTTTCCGGAGTCCATCGCTGACCGTGTGGGCCCCTCCTCTCCCGTAGCCATTGTGCTGCTGCTAGCGCACTGACCACTAGAGACTCTGTCACAGTGCCAGAGTCTACAGCGCATGCGCAGGACTCCAAAAAAATGGCGCGGTGGCCATTTTTCAGAGTCCTGCACATGCGCTGTAGACTCTGGCACTGTGCCAGAGTCTCTAGTGGTCAGTGCACTAGCAGCAGCGTGACAGCTACGGGAAAGTAGGGGGCCCACACACGAAGTCTGGACACGGGTCCCCTCTTCTCTAGAGACGCCCCTGCACATGATGCAAATAAGAAAAACAGGTGCAAGATGGAATTGTCCTTGGGCACTCCCATCCACCCTTATGTTGTATAAACAGGACATGCACACTTTAACAAACCCATCATTTCAGCGACAGGGTCTGCCACACGACTGTGACTGAAATGACTGGTTGGTTTGGCCCCCCACCAAAAAGAAGCAATCAGTCTTTCCTTGCACAAACTGGCTCTACAGAGGCAAGATGTCCACCTCCTCCTCATCATCCTCCGATTCCTCACCCCTTTCACTGTGTACATCCCCCTCCTCACAGAGTATTTATTTGTCCCCACTGAAATCCACCATCTCAGGTTCCTGTGTACTTTCCAGAGACAATTGCTGGTGAGGGTCTTCCTGGAAGAATTGATTATAATTCATTTTGATGAACATCATCTTCTCCACATTATGTGGAAGTAACCTCGTACACCGATTGCTGACAAGGTGAGCGGCTGCACTAAACACTCTTTCGGAGTACACACTGGAGGGGGGGGGCAACTTAGGTAGAATAAAGCCAGCTTGTGCAAGGGCATCCAAATTGCCTCTTTCTCCTGCCAGTATACATACGGACTGTCTGACGTGCCTACATTGATGCTGTCACTCATATAATCCTCCACCATTCTTTCAATGGTGACAGAATCATATGCAGTGACAGTAGACATGTCAGTAATCGTTGCATCACCGCCAGCGGGTGGGCTAGGAAATCCTATCCTTTTTCTTGCAGCCCCAGTGGTGGGAGAAAATGAAGGAGGAGCTGTTGGCGGGGCTCATTCCGCTTGAGTTGACAGTTTTCTCACCAGCAGTTCTTTGCAGCTCTGCACGCTTGTGTCTGCCAGAAAGCGAGATACAACGTAGGCTTTAAACCTAGGATCGAGCACGGTGGGCAAAATGTAGTGCTCTGATTTAAACAGATTGACCACCCTTGAATCCTGGCAAAGCGAATGAAGGGCTCCATCCACAAGTCCCACATACTTTGCGGAATCGCTCTGTCTTAGCTCCTCCTTCAATTTATCCAGCTGCTTCTGCAAAAGCCTGATGAGGGGAATGATCTGACTCAGGCTGGCAGTGTCTGAACTGACTTCACGTGTGGCAAGTTCGAAGGGTTGGACAAGATGGAAATCATTCTCCTCTGTGCTTGAGTCAGGTGCATTCCCCCTCCTTTGCCTATATCGTAGGTGGATGTATAGACTTTAATGGCCTTTTACAGCTCCTCCATCCTGTGAAGCATAAAGAGGGTTGGATTCCACCTCGTCACCACCTCTTGCTTCAGTTGATGGCAGGGCAGGTTCAGGAGTGTTTGCTGGTGCTCCAGTCTTCGGCACGCAGTGGCAGAATGTCGAAAGTGGCCCGCAATTTTTCGAGCCACCAACAGCATCTCCTGTACACCCCTGTCATTTAAAAAAAAATTCTGCACCACCAAATTAATTGTATGTGCAAAACATGGGACGTGCTGGAATTTGCCCACATGTAATGCACGCACGATATTGGTGGCATTGTCTGATATCACAAATCCCCAGGAGAGTCCACTTGGGGAAAGCCATTCTGCGATGATGTTCCTCAGTTTCTGTAAGAGGCTGTCAGCGGTGTTCCTCTTACGGAAAGTGGTGATACACAGCATAGCCTGCCTAGAAACGAGTTTGGATTTGCGAGATGCTGCTACTGGTGCCGCTGCTGCTGCTGTTGTTGCTGCGGGAGGCAATACATCTACCCAGTGAGCTGTCACAGTCATATTGTCCTTAGTCTGCCCTGTTCCACTTGTCCACATGTCCGTGGTTAAGTGGACACTGGATACAACCGCATTTTTTAGGACACTGGCGACACTTTTTCTGATGTCTGTACATTCTCGGTATCGCCTGTCTAGTGAAATGGAACCTAGATGGTATTTGGGACACAATACCTCCATCAATTGTCTAAATCCCACTGCACTAATGGTGGATACCGGACGCACGTCTAACACCAACATAGCTGTCAATGCCTCAGTAATACGCTTTGCAACAGAATGACTGCTGTCATATTTCATCTTCCTCACAAAAAGCTGTTGGACAGTCAATTGCTTCGTTGAAGTAGTACAAGTGGTCTTCTGACTTCCCCTCTGGGATGACGATCGACTCCCAGCAGCAACAACAGCAGCGGCGGCAGCAACAGCAGCCGTAGGCGTACCACTCAAGGATCCTCCCGAGGAATCCCAGTTAGGAGAGGACTTGTCAGTCTTGCCAGGGACATGACCTGCAGGACTACTGACGTTCATTGCTGAGGAAGAAGTTGACATTGAGGGAGTTGGTGGTGTGGCTTGCAGGAGCTTGGGTACAAGAGGAAGAAGGGATTTAGGTGTCAGTGGACTGCTTACGCTCTTACCCAAAGTTTCACAACTTGACACTAACTTCTGATGAATGCGCTGCAGGTGACGTATAAGGGAGGATGTTCCGAGGTGGTTAACATTCTTACCCCTACTTATTACAGATTGACAGAGGCAACACACGGCTTGACACCTGTTGCCCGGATTTGTGGAGAAATAATTCCACACCGAAGAGGTGGCTTTTTTGGTATATTGCCCAGGCATCACAATGGTCTTTTTCGTCCCACGGACAACAGGTGTCTCCCCGGGTGCCTCATTTAAAGAAACCACATCACCATCAGAATCCTCATCCTCAACTTCCTCCTCAGCGCCAGCAACACCCATATCCTCATCCTGGTGTACTTCAACAGTGACATCTTCAATTTCAATATCAGGAACTGGACTGTGGGTGCTCCTTCCAGCACTCGCGGGGGGGCGTGCAAATGGTGGAAGGAGCCACCTCTTCCCGTCCAGTGTTGGGAAGGTCAGGCATCGCAACCGCCGACACACTTGGACTCTCCTTGGGGATTTGTGATACCATCTTAGAACGCACAGTTCTGTGCTTTTCCAGCTTAACTCTTATCATTTTTTTAGCGGCAGGATGAGGGCTTCCATCGTCATGTGAAGCTGAACCACTAGTCATGAATATAGGCCAGGGCCTCAGCCGTTCCTTGCCACTCCGTGTTGTAAATTACATATTGGCAAGTTTCCATTTCTCCTCAGACGATTTAAATGTCTTTTTTTTGGTCTTTTTAATGAACTTTGGCTTTTTGGATTTTACGTGCCCTCTACTATCACATTGGGCATCGGCCTTGGCAGACGACGTTGCAATCCTGTACCCCTGTGGGCCAGTCTATTCCTGCATCCCAGGATAGCTGAGAGTGGGTTTGGATGCAGGCAAACATAACCTGACAGGGGTGGGGTGGCAGGGCCAACACCACTTACACAATTATAACCATACACCGGGGTATATTTTCCATGGGTAGAAATCCTTTTTCCAAGTGTCCGGAAGCAAATATTTCAAATGTTTAGATTATAACACACGGCAAGTAGCTGCAGATGCCCGATACTTGCAGAACGGCTACATCTAAAATATGCACTGATAATGCAGAAAATGTAAAGCAAAGGCCGCAGTTGTGGCCTTTTGTTGCTCTTAAAGTTTAGCAAATGAGAGACACATGTGGTAACCATGGGTTACAGAAGCCCTGCGTTCCTGCACTGTATTTGGGTCTCCAGGAAACGCTAAGAACAGATGTGCACACTACGTCACCTGATCACAATTACACACACAGGGCAGATTCACCAGATGTTCCCGGGTGCCAGCAAACACCAGGAAAGTGTACGTCCAAACAGCCCAGAGCCTAGGAATACTTTCTCGCTGACAAATACAGTTTATTCCGCCAGTTAATGTTCTCACTGGTGGAGATGTACTAAGCCTTGAAAGTAATAAAGTGTAGAGAGATAAAGTACCAGCCAATCAGCTCCTAGCTGTCATGTTACAGTTAGTTTAAAAATGAACAGGAGCCGGTTGGCCGGTACTTTATCTCTCTCCGCTTTATCAGTCTCCAAGGCTGCGTACTACTTTCTGCATGAAGCCAGTACATAGAGGAGGCTCAGTATGCCAGGAAGCGAGTTATACAGAGGGTTAACCTGGTCCCTCTTCAGGAGTTGGGTGGGTGGTCAGGGGATGTAAATCACCAGCTGTCTGTCACTGTGGAGGAGGAGAGATGTGAGTGCAGGCTGATGTTTGATGTTATTGCAGACAGTTCAGGTTGCACAGAGACCAGGGCAGCTTCTAACCAAACGTCCTCCCCCGGTCAAGTTATCAAATTGCCTAAGTAAGCATATGCCATATGGAATAGGAGTGCGGATAAATGGTGTGATAATGCAAATAATGCCATACAGTCAGGGTGGGCTTCCAGCTCCGAGTGGCAGTTGGATGACCGCTCTGTAAATAGTTACTAGTGGTCAGCAACACAATAACAATAATAGCAGCCAGTATAAAGTGGCAACGTAACAATTGTCCAGAATGTAACACAATCCCACATCCTCTGGATTCACAGATTATTATATAAACACACAAATCTCCGATGACTAATGATCTGTGCATGAGCCTCCTGCAGCTTTTGAACATTGTAGTAAAGACATCAGCAGGCCAGATGCATCATGGCTTGGAAAGTGATAAAATGTAGAGATAAAATACCAGCCAATCAGCTGCTAACTGCCATGTCACAGGCTGTGTTTGAAAAATGGTAGTTAGGAGCTGATTGGCTGATCATTTACCACTCTCCATTTTATCACTCTCCAAGCGATGATGCAAGTGGCCCAGCGGCTTCTATTGCTGGCTGTAATAGTGCTGCACATCGCACCGCTTATGTCACTACGAAGCCCAGCCAGTCTTGGTGAGCTTAGGGCAGCATTCAGACATGCACAATCAGATGTGGTGAGGCCAGGGCAGGAGATATGGATCATGGTATACTATTCACTAATACCCCTTTTCCACCTCTGTAGCACGGGTCGTAGCCGTGTCGCCTGACACGGCTGCGACCCGTGCTATAGCCCCCTTCCCACAGCGCTCACAACCAGGCATATTGCCGGGTTGGTGACGCTGCTGCTGACGCGGCAGGGGTGGCGCTGGGAGATCACATGATCTCCCAGCGCCGCCCTCCCATACACTGTGAACAGGAGCCGTGTCGCCTCGACACGGCTCCCGTTCACACTAGACAGCTTACCGGGTTGAACACGTGTTCAACCCGGCTAGCTACCCGGGTAGGATTCCCGGATCACTTGATCCGTGAATCTGCAGAGGGACCCTTTTCCACTAGGATTCAAACTTCCATTGAAAGTATAGGAAAAGGGGCGTGACCCAACCCCCTTTACCCGTTGCCACGCCCCCTTTTTCCATTTGTACCGATTTTTATATATAAAATGTTGGATGGTAAGCATCTCTAATATATATTACAGTTATATATTACTGTTCCTCTCATTAACTTTGATGCATCTCATCCTCGTAACTATGACACATCTCCCAGAGAGAAAGCAGGGTGTGTGGGATAGTGGGCCGGAGTAAAATGGCTGCTGTATGATGTAGGTAATGACAATGGTAGATTCCCTGATGGATGAACATTTTGACATTGAAGTACAGTAGGTGGTGAAGTAAAACCAATGAAGTGAGGAGACCGGAGATGTGACAGGAAAGGAGTCATCTGTAGGTGATAAAAGGAAGACAGGTCGCAGACTGAATAGACATTAGTGACTTATAGGGGAGGGAGAGAGAGGGCACTGCAGTAAGCAGACAGGATCATTCAGCTATGAGGTATGTCAGCATTAGAGCATGGCTTTCTCCATTGCAGCGTGGCAGTACGGGGGCAGTTGTGCAGGTAGTATATCTGTCTGTAGGAGCAGGGCTTTCTCCATTGCAGCGTGGCAGTACGGGGGCAGTTGTGCAGGTAGTATGTATGTCTGTAGGAGCAGGGCTTTCTCCATTGCAGCG
Source organism: Pseudophryne corroboree (assembly GCF_028390025.1). Classification (NCBI taxonomy): domain Eukaryota; kingdom Metazoa; phylum Chordata; class Amphibia; order Anura; family Myobatrachidae; genus Pseudophryne; species Pseudophryne corroboree. The sequence goes on from NC_086450.1 coordinate 22,380,812, forward strand.
TGGCAGTACGGGGGCAGATGTGCAGGTAGTATGTCTGTCTGTAGGAGCAGGGCTTTCTCCATTGCAGCGTGGTAGTACGGGGGCAGTTGTGCAGGTAGTATGTCTGTCTGTAGGAGCAGGGCTTTCTCCATTGCAGCGTGGCAGTACGGGGGCAGTTGTGCAGGTAGTATGTCTGTCTGTAGGAGCAGGGCTTTCTCCATTGCAGCGTGGCAGTACGGGGGCAGTTGTGCAGGTAGTATGTCTGTAGGAGCAGGGCTTTCTCCATTGCGGCGTGGCAGTACGGGGGCAGATGTGCAGGTGGTATGTCTGTCTGTAGCAACAGGGCTTTATCCATTGCAGCGTGGCAGTACGGGGCAGTTGTGCAGGTAGTATGTCTGTCTGTAGGAGCAGGGCTTTCTCCATTGCAGCGTGGCAGTACGGGGGCAGTTGTGCAGGTAGTATGTCTGTAGGAGCAGGGCTTTCTCCATTGCAGCGTGGCAGTACGGGGGCAGTTGTGCAGGTGGTATATCTGTCTGTAGCAGCAGGGCTTTATCCATTGTAGCGTGGCAGTACGGGGCAGTTGTGCAGGTAGTATGTCTGTCTGTAGGAGCAGGGCTTTCTCCATTGCAGCGTGGCAGTACGGGGCAGTTGTGCATGTAGTATGACTGCCTGTAGGTGCAGGGCTTTCTCCATTGCAGCGTGGCAGTACGGGGGCAGTTGTGCAGGTAGTATGTCTGTCTGTAGTAGCAGGGCTTTCTCCATTGCAGCGTGGCAGTACGGGGCAGTTGTGCAGGTAGTATGTCTGTAGGAGCAAGGCTTTCTCCATTGCAGCGTGGCAGTACGGGGGCAGTTGTGCAGGTAGTATGTCTATAGGAGCAGGGCTTTCTCCATTGCAGCGTGGCAGTACGGGGCAGTTGTGCATGTAGTATGTCTGTCTGTAGGAGCAGGGCTTTCTCCATTGCAGCGTGGCAGTACGGGGGGAGTTGTGCAGGTAGTATGTCTGTCTGTAGTAGCAGGGCTTTCTCCATTGCAGAGTGGCAGTACGGGGGCAGTTGTGCAGGTAGTATGACTGTCTGTAGGAGCAGGGCTTTCTCCATTGCAGCGTGGCAGTACGGGGGCAGTTCTGCAGGTAGTATGTCTGTCTGTAGGAGCAGGGCTTTCTCCATTGCAGAGTGGCAGTACGGGGGCAGTTGTGCATGTAGTATGACTGTCTGTAGGAGCAGGGCTTTCTCCATTGCAGCGTGGCAGTACGGGGGCAGTTGTGCAGGTAGTATGTCTGTCTGTAGGAGCAGGGCTTTCTCCATTGCAGCGTGGCAGTACGGGGGCAGTTGTGCAGGTAGTATGTCTGTCTGTAGGAGCAGGGCTTTCTCCATTGCAGCGTGGCAGTACGGGGGCAGTTCTGCAGGTAGTATGTCTGTCTGTAGGAGCAGGGCTTTCTCCATTGCAGCGTGGCAGTACGGGGCAGTTGTGCATGTAGTATGACTGTCTGTAGGAGCAGGGCTTTCTCCATTGCAGCGTGGCAGTACGGGGGCAGTTCTGCAGGTAGTATGTCTGTCTGTAGGAGCAGGGCTTTCTCCATTGCAGTGTGGCAGTACGGGGGCAGTTGTGCAGGTAGTACGTCTGTAGGACCAGGGCTTTCTCCATTGCAGAGTGGCAGTACGGGGGCAGTTGTGCAGGTAGTATGTCTGTCTGTAGGAGCAGGGCTTTCTCCATTGCAGCGTGGCAGTACGGGGGCAGTTGTGCAGGTAGTATGTCTGTCTGTAGGAGCAGGGCTTTCTCCATTGCAGCGTGGCAGTACGGGGGCAGTTGTGCAGGTAGTATATCTGTCTGTAGGAGCAGGGCTTTCTCCATTGCAGCGTGGCAGTACGGGGGCAGTTGTGCAGGTAGTATGTCTGTCTGTAGGAGCAGGGCTTTCTCCATTGCAGTGTGGCAGCACGGGGGCAGTTGTGCATGTAGTATGTCTGTCTGTAGGAGCAAGGCTTTCTCCATTGCAGCGTGGCAGTACGGGGGCAGTTGTGCAGGTAGTACGTCTGTAGGACCAGGGCTTTCTCCATTGCAGCGTGGCAGTACGGGGGCAGTTGTGCAGGTAGTATGTCTGTCTGTAGGAGCAGGGCTTTCTCCATTGCAGTGTGGCAGTACGGGGGCAGTTGTGCATGTAGTATGTCTGTCTGTAGGAGCAGGGCTTTCTCCATTGCAGCGTGGCAGTACGGGGGCAGTTGTGCGGGTAGTATGTCTGTCTGTAGGAGCAGGGCTTTCTCCATTGCAGCGTGGCAGTACAGGGGCAGTTGTGCAGGTAGTATGTCTGTCTGTAGGAGCAGGGCTTTCTCCATTGCAGCGTGGCAGTACGGGGGCAGTTATGCAGGTAGTACGTCTGTAGGACCAGGGCTTTCTCCATTGCAGCGTGGCAGTACGGGGGCAGTTGGGCAGGTAGTATGTTTGTAGGACCAGGGCTTTCTCCATTGCAGCGTGGCAGTACGGGGGCAGTTGTGCAGGTAGTATGTCTGTCTGTAGGAGCAGGGCTTTCTCCATTGCAGCGTGGCAGTACGGGGGCAGTTGTGCAGGTAGTATATCTGTCTGTAGGAGCAGGGCTTTCTCCATTGCAGCGTGGCAGTACGGGGGCAGTTGTGCAGGTAGTATATCTGTAGGAGCAGGGCTTTCTCCATTGCAGCGTGGCAGTACAGGGGCAGTTGTGCAGGTAGTATATCTGTCTGTAGGAGCAGGGCTTTCTCCATTGCAGCGTGACAGTACGGGGGCAGTTGTGCAGGTAGTATATCTGTAGGAGCAGGGCTTTCTCCATTGCAGCGTGGCAGTACGGGGGCAGTTGTGCAGGTAGTATATCTGTAGGAGCAGGGCTTTCTCCATTGCAGCGTGGCAGTACAGGGGCAGTTGTGCAGGTAGTATGTCTGTCTGTAGGAGCAGGGCTTTCTCCATTGCAGCGTGGCAGTACGGGGGCAGTTGTGCAGGTAGTATGTCTGTCTGTAGGAGCAGGGCTTACTCCATTGCAGTGTGGCAGTACGGGGGCAGTTGTGCATGTAGTATGTCTGTCTGTAGGAGCAGGGCTTTCTCTATTGCAGCGTGGCAGTACGGGGGCAGTTGTGCAGGTAGTATGTCTGTAGGAGCAGGGCTTTCTCCATTGCAGCGTGGCAGTACGGGGGCAGTTGTGCAGGTAGTACGTCTGTCTGTAGGAGCAGGGCTTTCTCCATTGCAGCGTGGCAGTACGGGGGCAGTTGTGCATGTAGTATGTCTGTAGGAGCAGGGCTTTCTCCATTGCAGCGTGGCAGTACGGGGGCAGTTGTGCAGGTAGTACGTCTGTCTGTAGGAGCAGGGCTTTCTCCATTGCAGCGTGGCAGTACGGGGGCAGTTGTGCAGGTAGTATGTCTGTCTGTAGGAGCAGGGCTTTCTCCATTGCAGCGTGGCAGTACGGGGGCAGTTGTGCAGGTAGTATGTCTGTCTGTAGGAGCAGGGCTTTCTCCATTGCAGCGTGGCAGTACGGGGGCAGTTGTGCAGGTAGTATGTCTGTCTGTAGGAGCAGGGCTTTCTCCATTGCAGTGTGGCAGTACGGGGGCAGTTGTGCATGTAGTATGTCTGTCTGTAGGAGCAGGGCTTTCTCCATTGCAGCGTGGCAGTACGGGGGCAGTTGTGCAGGTAGTATGTCTATAGGAGCAGGGCTTTCTCCATTGCAGTGTGGCAGTACGGGGGGAGTTGTGCAGGTAGTATGTCTGTCTGTAGGACCAGGGCTTTCTCCATTGCAGCGTGGCAGTACGGGGGCAGTTGTGCAGGTAGTACGTCTGTAGGACCAGGGCTTTCTCCATTGCAGCGTGGCAGTACGGGGGCAGTTGGG